>NW_023416308.1:111816257-112416257 GCF_014176215.1 Rousettus aegyptiacus
ATCCATCATAAAATGAAAATGGTATATCCAAATTGAGCTCCAGTAGACCATGGGGCATGATTAAGCAATGAGTCAAATGTGTAAGATAAAACCTCTCCCACCTCCAAACCACTCCCATTGTAGTAATAACAGTCAAAGGATCATCGTGTATTCTTTATGGTCTCTTTATGTTCATTTACACATGCATATACCTGTAGGTTTTATTCTGACAGAGCTTTAGCCCTTTTCCTTAATAATCGGTGCTATGCATTGATCTTTGACTTGGTTTTCTTTCACCTAACAATGACAATATCCAATAGTTGTCTCTAGATTAGTATGCAATTACCTAATTCAGTCTTTTCATCACTGCACAAGATTTCACATGATGGATATTCAAGTTATTTCTGTTACTTTTCTTTGTCGCTTCAGATAACGCTGAAATAGATGTAATCCTATGTATTGGCACTTATATGTCTATAGTATAGTTTTCTAAAGGAGAGACTTCTAGGTAAAATGCCATATTAGCTTATCATTTTAAATAAAACTACCAGATTGTTTTGGAGAAATGTAGTATTGCATCCTAGCTGCAATTCAT
This sequence comes from Rousettus aegyptiacus, assembly GCF_014176215.1. Taxonomy (NCBI): domain Eukaryota; kingdom Metazoa; phylum Chordata; class Mammalia; order Chiroptera; family Pteropodidae; genus Rousettus; species Rousettus aegyptiacus. The sequence goes on from NW_023416308.1 coordinate 111,816,832, forward strand.
CCTATCAGCAGGAAATAATAGTAGTGTACATAGTCAAATAGGCATTCCACCATCATTGAAAACTATCAAAATATCCTCTGCATGAAAGTCACTGCCTTGTAATCTCATTTCATTTCATTTACTTGATCAGTCATGACGTGGAACATTTTTTACAATTTTTGCCAATTTGTATTTCCATCTGTGAATTGTTTATTCATTTGTCTGTTTATTGTTTTTCTTCATTGATTGTGAATTATGGACATTTTCTTGAATAGTAGGGATATTATCTTATTCTTTGACACATATACACAAACGTTTTCTCTCATTTTATTATGTGGCTCTGAATATTGCTTATGGTGCTTTGATTTTTCCATAATAACTCTGTTTTCATGTCTGTATTAAATAGTATTCACACACCCATAATTTATAAATATTTACCTAAGCTTTCCTATAGCACATTCATACTCTTCATCAATCTCAGTATTATTTCGAAACTTAATGCTGTCACATAGAACAACACTATGGCAGAAAAATTCTTAAGAACTATTCCAGCTTTCAAATAATCTGCAAATTGGCAGAGTCAAGACTTACATGCAGCTTCTGATTTTTAGTCCAATGTTCTTTTTACTTTACATTCTGTACCAACAACTACAGTGCAACATAAATGGAACTCTATTCTACATACCTATTGGTCAAATAAGTCTTTCAAATTTCCTCTTAAATGCATCTTTTACTTCCTTGTTCCTCAAGCTGTAGATGAGGGGGTTCAACATAGGGATGACCACAGTGTAAAATAGAGAAATCACTTTATTGATATCTAACGAGGAAGCTGAGCCAGGCCGAACATAGATAAAGAAAAGAGTCCCATAGAGGATGGAGACGGCTGTCAGGTGAGAAGAACATGTGGAGAAAGCTTTCTGCCTCCCCTCTGCACTCCGGATTTTCAAGATGGCCACCAGGATGCAAATGTACGAGATCGTGATGATCAGGCCACTGAATACGAGAATAGCTCCAGCTATGGTGAAAAGGACTAACTTATTGATCCAGGTGTCTGCACATGCCAGTGAAAGCAGTGGTGAAATGTCACAGCAGAAGTGATTGATAATATTTGAACCACAGAAGGGTAAGCCAAAAGTGAGAATTGTATGAGTCATGGTACTTACAAGAGCCAAGACATAAGGCCCTACCACCAGCTGCACACACACCCTCTGGGACATAATGAGCGCATACAACAAGGGCTTACAGATGGCCATGTACCGGTCATATGCCATCGAAGCCAGGAGGAAACATTCCATGGCCACAAAAAGGCCAAAAAACCACATCTGTGCAGCACAGCCCATGAAAGAGATGCTTCTTTTCTCTGCAAAGATGTCACACAGCATCCTGGGGGCAATGGAAGAAGAGGAACAAGTGTCTACAAAGGACAAGTGGCTGAGAAAAAAGTACATGGGTGTGTGGAGTCTGGGATCGATCCATATGAGAGTGATCATGCCCAAGTTACCCCCCAGTGTGACAAGATAGATGAAGAGAAGCATGACAAAGAGGACAATCTGCTGATGGAGATGATCTGTGAGGCCCAAAAACAGAAATTCAGTCACTGTCGTCTGATTCTTGTCTTCCATCGGTCACTTATAACCTGTATACGAAATTAAAAAATATGTTCTTTTTCTAAAAAATGTAATGATGCATGCAAAAATAGCCTTTTAGTATTTAAGAAACTGTCAATATTTCATAGACATAGACAATATTTCATAGACATTCTAATAATAGACATTTGGAGTATAACAACTTGAACAGAGAAGAAGTCATTTCAGTGCTTGTCTTGATGAAATGGATAATAACTTGTAGATATTATGAAGATAGCATTTATATTTGCATTCACTAATCCATTCCCTTTATAAAGGTTTAGAAAAAAAAATGGATAAAAAATCTAACGGGTTATTTGTCATGGAGAAGATTATACAGTAACAAATGATAATCATTGTTATGTTTATAAAGGACAGCTCTCCGACAAGACATTAGATATATTTACTTTTTGACCAACCTGAAGAGAGAATTGGCACAGAGAACTAAAATAGAGGATTCAGGATTAAAGTTAATGCCAGTGAAACAATTACCACCAACCATTAATTCAAACAAACAAGGTCAGATTTAAAAGTTCAAAAAGTTGTTAGGATACTGTACTGAAGAGCTAGACGGAACACCAAAGACCTCTTTGAAGTTCCTGAGTAGTGAGTTCCATTCACAAAAGTCTAAGTCAACTGGTCTTTCCATCATATCCCAATTTTTCTTTTTATCCAAAATGAGAGATACTTACACCTTCAAGGAAATCCTTTGTTTTTCTTTTAACTGCTTCAAGATGAATGGCAAAGCCCAGCGTTTTCTGGTCTTGATCAGAAAGGCAGTCCGGAAGATTGAATTTCCTTCTTGGTACTGACCTTCTGCAACAGAAATGGTGTCCTAAGCACTTGGTAGAGGTGGTAGCTTTCCATACTGATGAGCCTGAGACTAAAGAGATGCTCTTTGTTCCACACACTGACATGTCCGGCACAAGATCAGAGACACATTCACCTGATATTTTTAAGTGATGTAAAGCCATGTCTCTGAAGAACTAAAACCTCAAGAGTTTATTCCTCAGGGAAAAAATTAGAGTGATTTCATTGGCATCCATCCCAGGATTTTTCTCAACCAGAGGATTCCTGAAAAAATAATGCTTTCTTCCCTTCGAGAATTTCCTTGCAGCAACAGCCCCGCTTTGCCTCCACAGAGAGTGATGTGTTAAATACCGAGCAGCAGCCTGGGGTGAAGTGAAGTGCTGAGCACTCTGGATCCTGAGGCATAGGTCCACAGCCAGGTTAATCTGGACAAGTGGGTTTGGTTTTGTTCTGTTTTTTTTTTGTCTTTTTTTAAGTTTCTTTTTTGTTATCTCTATGCATCAATATCATCACCTGTAAAATGAGGAGAATAATAGAACCTTGCTCACAGAGACATTGGAAGACTTGATGAATTATTATATTCATCATGCTTACGAGGGCACATGCCCCATGATAAGTGCCCATTAATGTCTCTTATCATTTTTGTGAAATGACAGTAAAGTTGCAGAAGCAAAACTAGGAATTAAAAAAAAAACTGATAGCTTGCTTGGTTCAAGGCAAAATTTAGCACAGGATTTTAGAAAAAGGCAGGATCATTGTGAGCTGAAGTGGTTGGGAATAATTTTATGGGAGGATTTAGTCTGCAAATACATTAAATAGTTTGAAATAATCTGAATTTAACAGGAAAAGCATTCCAGGTTGGAGCAAGGGATAAATAGAGAAAAGGAGGCAGGAACACTACTAGATTGGAATGACACTTCATACAGGAGAAATGTAGCATCTAAGAAGATATGACAGGTAGAATAATGGTCCCCAAGATGTCTATCTCCAAATCCTGGGCACTGCGACTACGTCGCCTTACATGGCAAAAGGAATTTTGCAGATGTGATTAGCTTAAGGACCTTGAGATGACATGATCTGGTAGGACTTTCTGAGCTGTGGTCAGGGAGTGGTGTGCCTAAGAGGAAATGGTCAGAGATATGCAACTTTACTGCATTGAAGATGGAGGAAGGGGTCATGAGTCAAAGAGTGTGGGCATTCCCAGAAGCTAGAAAAAGCAACGAAGAAGATATTTTTCTGGAACCTCCAGAAAACAATGCAATACCGTCAACACTTTGACTTTAGCCCAGTGAGACCTATATAAAACTTTTTGACCTAGAAAACTTTAAAATAATAAGTGTGTGTTCCTTTAGCCAGTCAGTCTGTGGGGATTTGTTAGGGCAGCAGTGGGAATCTAATACAGACAGGTGAGATGATGTCAGACAACACTTTCTCTGGAAAGCTTCTCTTGATTTCCTAGAAAGAATGCGATTCCCCTACTTCTGCAACAAGGTATACTCATGTAAAACTACAATTAATTGTCTCTCATCGGCTAAAAGAATGAAGTTTTCTTGATATTTTGGTCTGTTCTTTACAAGGCTGTGAAAGTGTTTTATTTTTGTCTTTCAAGTAACTTGCCTTGAAGACAAAGGTTCTGTATTTTGTCAAAATAATTTCTGTGTTGCTTGTTGTTTTTATCATGTCTGATTACCTCAAATTCCATCTTCACTAGACTTACAAAAAAATTCCTAATGGATTGAGAGAAATGCAGGTCTCATGGTTTTCTTGTATGAAAATACATTAATATAAATGTTTCAATAATTGAATACTTCTCACATTGCAGAAGCTACTCCAGTTCAAGTATACAATGACGGTCTGCAAGCATGCTAATGGCCGCCTGGAAGTTAGTTCACAGTTCCGACATACATTCAGAACAATTAGCAGTCTTTTGTTGGGTTTACCCTGAAGTTCCTAACTGATTTACCTCTCCTGTCTCTTCCTTCCATTCTCCTGGCTGCTGTAATTTAATTTAGGGCATCTCAGAATTTTTTCCTTGTTACAGCAATCATAGGAGAGCAAAATACCATCTCTGAGCTATCCCCAAAGAATCTTCATTCCAAATGTCCCTCCCACCCCTTGTATCTAAATGCAAATTGAGTTGCCAATCACTATTATTCTGAGGTCTTACATCCATGTTCCAACATCCTGTTCTGTGATTAATATAATTCATTGTCTCATACTTTATGAGAATCTGAATAGCAAACAATTCTCAGAACGAAACTAACCTGTGAGTGGCCCTCCTAGTCAGTCTTACATAACCTTTCAGCTCTTGCTCCCCACAGAGCCCTTATCTTAAACTACTCCTTGTATTTCAGAATTCTTAATAAATGCTTGAGTTAATGACTTTTGGTTGTTTTTTCATTTTTAGTGCAGTATTTACCTCACAGAGTTGTTGTAAATGTAAAATATGCAAGGAAAGCTTTCAGCACTAAACCGACTTCATAGGAGATTTTCCATCAATGGTAGTAATACTGCTGCTGCCAATCATTAGAACAACATTCAAAGCCTGATTTCCAGGGATGATGATGATGATAATAGTGATGATGATGATGATGATGATGGTGGTGGTGGTGGTGGTGGTGGTCGCGGCGGTGGTGAAGTCAGAAAAGGTAAACAGCAAATAATTGGGTAGCCACTCAGAACAATCACAATAAAACAGTGAACTTTTTGAGCATAGACCAAACCAAAAACTAGGGCAAAATTGCCAGAAGTAAATTCAAATATGAAACAGCAGGCTACTTTAAAGAATTTAAAATTATTATTATCCTTAGTAATGTTACACAGTGTTGCAGATCTCAGGTAATTGTTTCTTTACTGATACTCACCTCCAAATAGTTTGCGGACTTGTTAAAGGAGAGTGAAATAGATAGATTTCTTGTTGGACATTTCTGTGTCAAACCGTACCCAAACAGGATGAGCTGAGTGACAAGGTGTTGGGGCAAAGAAAGCAACTTTATTTGGAAAGCCAGCAAGCCAAGAAGTTGGTGGACTAGTGTCCTAAAGAACCATCTTACTAAAATAAGAACTTAGGCTTCTTTTATATCAAGGAAAGAAGGAAAAGGGAGGTACCAGAGATGATTGACAACCATTTGGCCACCAGTAGGAGTCAAATAAAGGTTGTTCTTGGTCTCTCGATTTAAGTTTATGTGAGTCCAGTCACTAGATTCCTGCAAATCTTTGATAAACCATTATTATTTTTTGACACATTTCCCTTATCTCCTCCTAACAGAAAGTTTCTGGTAAGGAGCTGTTTTGGTAAAACTCAAGTAGCAAGCAGAATTCCTCTAATGATTCGCATGTCTATTTGAAGGACAAAGCAGAAACTATTAACCTCACAAAGCAGGCTGGAACAAGAAGGATCTAGAAAGGTCGATATTTCACATTGTTACAAAACCTCTAGAATCAATCCAAGTCTTTTTCTACTATCTAAGCCTCTAATATTAAGATAGACAGAAAAACAGCATTTTTCTCACTGTAACATGGAAAGTTGAAAAATTGTAGTCTTGTTCTTTGACATTAAGTTTTATGGTGTTAAGTAAAGGACTTCCTCATTTTTGAGAAAATGCTTAGATTCAGAAGGTTGATTTGTTTTTTCAAAAGGTCAATTCACTTTTAAAGTGAAACAGTGTATAACACTCCACACCACAAAATAAAAGGTCAATTCACTTTTAAAGTGAAACAGTGTATGACACTCCACACCACAAACGGCCAGCATTGTCTTGATACATAGACCCAAGGACACTATTTCAAGATCCTGTCCTCAACCCAGAAGATCAAGCTTAGCATATAAAAAATCAGTGGTCAATAGTTCTTTGCATTTGTAAAAGAAGTTGCCTCTGAAATTTATCACTAACCCATCCACTTGAGATCCAGTTTTCTTAAGTGAATTGACTTTTAGTCTTGTAGTGAATCTTTACAGAATTCTATTGTAGTTCAAGTTTTGTAGAGGTTGGATCTCTTCTTAGTGGAGTTCTCATTTGACTTCGAGAGGTAGAGGGTTAAAATTTCCTAGGGCAAGAAGTTTCTAAGGCCATCTTTTCATAATATGATTGTCTGTAATTTTATCGGTTATCGTTTCCCACAGTCCCATCTTTTTGTATTTTGAATTTATCGAAGCACATATGTAAGTGGATTGTGTTAATTCAGATTCATTGAAATTAGTCCCATAACGTGGTTGCAAATTAACTATAATAAATCCATGCTTGTATTATATTAAACAATAAGATTTTTTTATACTATACTACTAAATTTTATTTAGTTTTCAGGATTTGAACAACTTTTGTTAGGTTATCTCTTCATGGCCATAATTAATTACCTCCTTTCTTATAAATGTATGTTATTTCCAATTGAAAGATTGAGGGTTTTTTCCCCCATCTTTGAATGTAGGCTAACTTTAGTAACTTCCTTGACTGCTGGATTGGACAGATTTGGGGGATGATATTCTGGAATGAGGCCACTCACTGAACAAATGGCAACAAGAGGCCATTGCTGGTAGACTAGAGAGGTCATTCCACTAGCATGCCCTAACATTGCAATTGCTAAGATTATTCACCTGCACTGAACTGAGGTGGCATACAGGTGAAAAATGTCCTTCGGCTTATGCAGTTATGTCTAACATGTCAGGGATATGGTAACTACAGAACTGGGAAGTTGGTTGTTGTTAAATTCCATTAACAGGCTAAAGGATGAAAATAACAGACTCGGGCAAGATAATTACCAACTCAAGATATGTAAAAGTCAGATAAGCAATTTAAGAATCCTCATCTCCTAAAATAAGAGACAAGACTGTATGAACTCTCACTTTAAGAACCTGATGGTGGAAAAGGGAAGAATAAAGAAACTGAATTCACAACTTCTGGAAGTCTGTTGTACAAAAGTCAGGGCTCTGATGGGGAAGAAGTTGAAAACTGAGAACTGAAATTAAGACATCCGTGTGGATATGTTTGACTCCCCAAAGCGTCTGATCCTGCAGAAACTGCCCTCTTCCCCTTGCTGGAAGACAGCTGCCTCCCTTTGCCTACAGAACAGAAAGAGGGCTCACCAGAGTCAGATGCTGCCAAAGTAAATAAGTGTTTTTCTCAAGATCTAACTCCACTTTCTCTCCTGGCCTTCAGACTTAATAACCTGAGGCCACACTTGAAATGGTGCATCCTGATGACTAAGAAGAATTGTCCCTATGGTTCACAAAAAGAGTTATAGGCGTTGGTGGAAAAGCACTGGCCAGAACCAGGAAAGCCTGGGGAGGTATACAGAACACATGTGCTGAGGATGGGAGGCATGCAAAGCTGAGTAAGGAGGAATTTACTGAGGAGGAAGCACTCTAGCGACTCACAAGTTAGCTTGTATGAAGACACCAGGAGCCAAATCTCATGAGCTATGAAGATGGGTCCTTGGATCTTTGAAAAGCTAACAGCCTATCATTATGAGGTAAAGGTATCATTACCTCCATGGCGCAGGGTTGAAGAAGGAGCCTTGAAGCTCAGAGATGTAGAGATGCTTCAAAGTATTTATGATATGGATCAAGGCTTCTTAAAGTCAGTGGGCATGGTAAGATTTTAAAACACTTGAATCTAGGAGTCAGTGCAACCACCAAAACCATAAAGGATGCAGTGGAAGTAGTACCATTACATATTTACTTCAGCAGTCTGGCTCCTCCAGAAACCAGATGCTGCTAGAGAATGGCTGTAACTTCTTCAAGTTCAACCAAGTAGCAGCTCAATAGGAGCACCATACTATACAGGAGACCATATGTGAGGAGTCCCACACATAGAGTATAGTCAATGATTTGAAGAGTGTATTCTTTTCCATTCTGATTAGAGAAAAAGTATCAGAAACCATTTATGTTCATGTGAGATGAACAACAATAATCATTTACAACATTAGTTCAGGGCTATGTTAACTCTTTGCCCTCTTTAATATAGTCTGTGGATATGTGACCCCTAAGATATCTGGCTCTTATCCCTGATACTGAGTGTAACATCACTATTTGATAACATCATACAAAAAGAGCAGATTATACAAGCAGCTGCTAGAACATTACAGGTCTTGTGCTCCAAGGGTGGGAGATAAACCCTACGAAGATTTATATGGGCTAAGTTATCACAGCTCCAGCAGTTAGGGGCATGCTATAACATCCCCATAAAGTAAAATCCATGAAGAAGCATCCAGTGTCTGCTGATAGCCCTCTTTAAGATTGGAAAGCAACATACATCACAGCTAGGAATAGTTCTCTAGCCCATGTACCCAAGGGCAGAGAGTCAGCCAGGGTCAAGTGGGATGCAGGGCAAGGAACAGTTCTGTAGTTGGTCTCATTTGCAGTGTAAGCAGTAGTGCCACTTGGGCCACATGACACAATGAACACTATGATGCAAGTTGTAATATGGAGCTCATGACAAACTTCAGTGGGAGAATAACGCAGGTACTAGGCTTGATGAAATATTATGCCATCTGCAACAAAAAAGGTTGTGTCTTTTGAGAAAGAGCTCCTGGCCTGTTTCTGGGCCCAGGAAAATGGGGAGCACTTGCACAAGGGGCATTGTATGAGTATGTATCCAGGCCTGCCACATGAACTGGGTCCTGGCAGATACTTCAATAAATAATGTCAGATGGGCACAGCAGCCATCCATCAGAAGATGAAAATGGTACATCTTAATCAAGCCCCGGTAGGACCAGAGGGCATGATTAAGCAATGAGTCAAATATGTATGATAAAACCTCCCTTTTCCTACCTCCAACGCCACTTCCATCGAAGTAATCACAGTCAAAGGATTGTCGTGTATTCTTTATAATTCTCTTTATGTTCATTTATACATGCATATACATGTAGGTTTTATTCATTGCAGAGCTTTTGCCCTTTTCCTTAATAATCTAACAGTGACAGCATACAACAGTTCTCTCCAAGTCAGTATGTGATTGCCTAATTCAGTCTTTTCATCACTGAATAAGATTTCACATGATGGATGTTCAAGTTATTCCTGTTATTTTTCTTAGCCACTTCACATAATGCTGAAATAGACATAATCTTATATATTGACATTTATATTTCTGTTTTCTAAGGAGGGATTTCCAGGTCAAATGCCATATAAAGTAATCATTTTAAATGAAACTACTAAATTACTTTGGAGAAATGTAGTATTTCATCTTATCTGCAATTTATCCTATCAGCAGGAAACGATAACAGTGTACATAGTTAAATAGGAACTTCAGTGTCATTGAAAACTTTCAATATTTCCTCTGCATGAAAGGCACCACTTATAATCTCATTTCATTTTATTACTTGTTTGATCTCAATATGGAACATTTTACATGAAATTTTTGGCAATTTACATTTCTATTTCTGTAAGTTGCATATTCATATACCTGTTATCTATTTTTTCATTGTGGATTTTGCACATTTCTTTGAATATTAAGGATATTCTCTCATTCTTTGGCACATGTGCACAAATATTTCCTCTCATTTTTTATTTGTCTCTTAATATTGCTTATGGTGCTTTGATTTTTCCATAATAATTGTTACTTTTCATGTCTTGATCAAATAGTATTCACACACCTATAATATATAAATATTTACATAAGTTTTCTTCTAGTACATTTGCAGATTCATATTCTCAATCCATCCTAGTATTATTTTGAAGCCCAATGATGTCACATAGAACAAGACTACAGCAGAAAAATACTTAAAATCCTTAAGAACCATTCCAGCTTTCAAACAACCTGTGAATTGGCAGAACCAGGACTTACATGCAGATTCTGATTTTTAGTCAAGTGTCTTTTTACTGTACATTCAGCACCAACACCTACGGTGCAACAAAAATAGAATTCTATTCTACCTACCTATTAGAAAAGTTTTACTGTCGAACTTCCTCTTGAATGAATCTTTTACTTCCTTGTTTCTCAAGCTGTAGATGAGGGGGTTCACCATGGGGATGACCACGGTGTAAAATAGAGAGATCACTTTATTGATATCTAGGGAGGAACCTGAGCCAGGCCGAACATAGATAAAGAAAAGAGTCCCATACAGGATAAAGACGGCTGCCAGGTGAGAAGAACATGTGGAGAAAGCTTTCTGCCTCCCCTCTGCACTCCGGATTTTCAAGATGGCCACCAGGATGCAAATGTACGAGATCGTGATGATCAGGCCACTGAATACTCCTACAGCTCCAGCCATGGTGAAAAGCACTAACTTATTGATCCAGGTGTCTGCACATGCCAGTGAAAGCAGTGGTGAAATGTCACAGAAGAAGTGATTGATAATATTTGAACCACAGAAGGGTAAGCCAAAAGTGAGAATTGTATGAGTCATGGTGCTTACAAGAGCCATGACATAAGGCCCTACCACCAGCTGCACACACACCCTCTGAGACATAATGAGCGTATACAGCAAGGGCTTACAGATGGCCATGTACCGGTCATATGCCATCGAAGCCAGAAGGAAACATTCCATGGCCACAAAAAGGCCAAAAAACCACATCTGTGCAGCACAGCCCATGAAAGAGATGTTTCTTTTCTCTGCAAAGATGTCACACAGCATCCTGGGGGCAATGGAAGAAGAGGAACAAGTGTCTACAAAGGACAAGTGGCTGAGAAAAAAGTACATGGGTGTGTGGAGTCTGGGATCGATCCATATGAGAGTGATCATGCCCAAGTTACCCCCCAGTGTGACAAGATAGATGAAGAGAAGCATGACAAAGAGGACAATCTGCTGATGGAGATGATCAGTGAGGCCCAGAAACAGAAATTCAGTCACCTTCGTCTGATTCTTGTCTTCCATTGGTCACCTGTAATCTAAGAAAGAACAGAATTATTTTTTATTATAAGAATAATGTATCATTAACATTTACAAATAAGCCAGTGACCAACCTGGCTTAAATAATTGTCTGGTATACCTCTGTCTAAATAGGTATACAACACACAGTTATTGAAAAATCATTGAACTGAAAAACAATATTTCTGTATACTAGGTCTGTGAACTTGTGCAAAAATCCTGTGTAAACTTGGGTAACTCACCCCTGTTTTCTTTGGATTTGATAGTCTCTCCCTAAAAAAGAGTCAAACTATATTATCTTAAATTCCTTCAAGTTATAAAAATTGTATTTAAAAGAGAATTTCTCTTCACGTTTTATCTTACAGGCTGATGGAATAATAAAACCCACCTATGAATACCATTACTGGGAACACTGTAAAAACCAGTGAGATAATCAGACCCTATCACAGCCATCAGGAAAGACTAACTAGGCCTTCCTGTTCTCGTTGAATGACTAGCCCTATTCTAATATTATTAAAACATATTTCATACATGTGCTTATCAATCCATTTCTTATTCACATTTATTAAAGAATATGGAAAGGATAACACATGAATGACAAAAAGATTACTTATATAAAGATATATGATGCCATGGAAGAAATGGAGAAGCCCTGCTTTGGAGATCAAGTGATCTGAAAAACATTAGACAGCAACTTCTCATAGAAATTATATAAAAAATTAAGCATCTCTTGCATCAAAATAAAGTAGCATTATTTTATGTGATTTCTCATATTTTTTATAAAGCTCTTTTAAGGCACATGTTCTGAAATCTGTCAGGCAATATCTATATAGTAATGAAGTATGTAAATGCATAATATTTTATGCAGGAAACACTATCAAGAAAATATTACTTTCTTACTCATTAGTTAAGGAAAAAAATAAGCTATTTAAAATTTATAGAAGAACATTATGTAGGATAATTTATATGAAAAAATGGGTTTTAAATAATGTTTATTATCACTTCAATGAATGTTGTCTTTAAATAAAATAAAACCAATATAGTACTCTTGAATTATACAATAATTATATGTGGGACTTGATATGTGATATAGTGACTGCATCTATTCAATTTATGGTTATTTTATCATTATCATGGTTACTTGCTTAATGTTATATGTAGCATATTTTCAGCAGTCACTAAGACAATAGTAGGCTTACATTATAAGTGTCATCCATTGCATGAATTTTTTTGTTTATGACCATTCAAATATGTCAACATAGGTTTGTGAGGATAGGAGATAATATAGACTGCATCTAGTTTTGATCCAAATCCTTTTTTTCCTTCTTCCCTTGCTTCCTTTTGTTTGTCCTTCCTACTTTCCTCCTTCCCTTCTTCATTTATTCATTTGTATGTTAGTTTATTATCAATTTATTTATTTGAATATAAGTCATTTTGAGTCTTCCATAAAATAAGAAAGATGATCTCTATGCCTCTTTCATACATAACAGATCTAATGGACATTATGGTATATCTCTACATAAAAAAGTAAACAGGAAATTCAATTCAGAAAAAGTCACACAAACCTGTTGTTTAGTCTCATAAAGATATGAACAAAATGCCAAGGTCTGTTCTCTTTAGAGAGCCTGGAGTCAAGAGGTTATATTTCCAAAGTCCAAACTAATCCTGATGTTTCACCACCAGATTTCAAAAACTTCATGTTATCCAAACGCAGCATACTCACTTCTTTAAAGATATCCTTTCTGTATTTCCATTAACTGCTTGAAGGGAAATGATCATTTTCTAGAAGCAGGGATGGGACATTCAATTCCCCTCATACCAGTGGTCTTTCCCAAGAGGCAGGACTTTCTAGGTACTTAGAGATGGAGTCAAGTCCTGCATCTTAAAGATCCTGAGAGGAAACAGATACCCCATGACCTGCACATTGATCCGCATACTGCACATAAGAAGGGACATTTTCTTGGGTTTTCTCAGGTCCCAAAAGAACTAAAACCTCAAGAGCTTACACCTAAAGGGACAAAATTAAAATGATCTTTGTGGCATCTGGACCAAGTATGATTTCCTAACTGCATCTGTTAGTAAAGAAAGGTTTTAAAAAAATGTGTTTTTTCTCCCTTGGGATTCTCCTTTGCCAAAAGAGAGCCCTCCTTTCTATCAGTGGGGAGTGATGCATTGAGCAGCCAGAACCAGCAGGGGTAAAGTAATTTGCTGCCTGCATTCTGGAGCCATATTGCCTGGATGTAAAGCCCAATTCCATAGTTATTGACTTTGTCACTTAGAGCAAGTTTCTACATCTCGCTGTGCCTCATTCTCTTAATCAGTAAAATAAAGAAAACAATGGCTTCTAGGGCATAGAGATGCTGGAAGGACTTAATGAAGTAATACATTTGAAGTAGTTAAAAGAGAGTCTAGCATAGAGTCAGTGCTCATTAATGTCATTTATTATTAGAGATCTAGAGCATAACTGAGGAGATAATATCTAGACATAAAAATAGAACAACAGTTCAGAGTAGCAAATGCTTATCTCTAGGCAAAAAATAAAAACCAGTCACTGGACTCCAAAGAAAGGACAGATCATTATAAGCTGCAGTAGATGAGAAAATTTTCAAAGAAGGAATTAGTCTGAAAAGACAAATTTTAGATAACTAAAGTTAAGAGGAAATATTCTAGGCAGTAGTAATGAGATGAACAAATACAGTGTACCAGAAAGAGAAGTAAGAAAGTTGTTTGGATTGGAAGGGTCGCATGAGAGGGAAGAAGGTGTAGAGTCTGATGACATAGGTTGAATGATCTCAGTCACCACCTTCTCTGAGAACCTTATTGTTTATCCCATTAAGAACAGCATGAGGAATATAGTCAGTAGTATTGTAATAACTATACATAGTGTCAGATGCGTACTAGATTTGTTGGGGTGATCACTTTACAAGTCATGTAAATGTCTAATTGCTGTGTAATACATCTGAAACTAATATAATATTGTATGTCAAGTATAATTGAAAAAAAATAAAAATTTTTAATTTTTAAAGAAAGAACAGCTGATATCAGTTCCCATAACATTTCGCCGGTAGCTCATTTTTAACTCCTATCAAGTATCTAACTTAGAAGGTTATCAATAACTGATGTTGTATAATACTATATTTATTGAATTTGTGGAAAATAAATCCGAAAAATCTAAAATTTTTGATGGTTTACATTTAGCAATTAAAATTGTTATATACTTTAAAGATATCAGGGAAAAGTATTTCTCTCTGTTATTCTTTAAAAAAAAACAATTAAAAGCAACATGAAAACAACAAAGTCAAATTTATAAAAAAAAGAAAATGATAAAGCTAAAAAAGAAAAAGTAATAGGAAAAATAATTCTATTAACAGAGCAAATTATACAAAAATTCTTCTTCGTTACATTTATAAAAATAAAAACAACCATTCCATGGAATAACAAGGTCGGAAAAATCACCAAAATTATGTCAGGTGACAGGAAGTAAGACTATAAAAGAAAATGATATGAGAATCATAAGTCAAGTGAAACAAAACGAAAAAGAGTGTAGACATGACATAAAACAGTCATAGAAATTAAAGATATGTCTGAGAAATTTTTTAAAAATAAAATTTAGAAATAAACTACAATTTTAAAATGTTCAGAGAGAAAATAAATAGGAAGGCCAATATATCATATAAATAATTGGTATCTCTGAAGAAGAGAGATGTAATATATAAAATAAAAATTCTGAAACATAAGCAAACCTATACCTATGGAATAAAAAAGTACACACAATATGTCTTAATAAAAAAATAGAAAATAAGTAATTCTTAGCTTATTTTAGTAAAGATTGTGGAGATTTTTTTTCTTAATTAAAGAAGAAAAAACTCAAACTATTCTCAAAATTCTCCACAATATCATTCCATATGACATTCATTAGAGTGAATACTATTACAGAGAGAACCAAGATCAGAAAACTGTGGGGATTATAGGAAATGGTTATATAATAGTAGTACAATCAGTAATGATACTAACATTACTAATATTAATATAGTAATGTAAACAACACAAAAGAAATGAAAGATGAGGGAGTTTTACAGGCACTGTTTGTTCAGCTATCTCCTACTCTTGGCGTAGGGAGTTTTTAAAAATTGTTTAAACATTGGTGCAGTATTTTATATTTAAGTCTATTCTGAGAACTAGGAAATTTGTCACTAGGAGCATTAATATACTCTGTCAAGATCAGGCTATGGAAAAAAATTAGTAAGGAATATAAATGTCCTAATATTGGCATCTTTTATACTGATGTGGTTTTAAGGTAATAACTCAAGAAATAGAAGTTTGTTATACACAATTTGAAAGGTTAACATCAAAATAAATAAAAATAAATTATAAAATTTTCAAGCTACCAGAAGAAATTCACATACTTTACATATGCCCCAAAACAATAAAAATTCACACCACAAAATAAAATACTTTTTAAAGAAACATTAAAAGCAGAAAGCTTTAAAAATGGAATGCACTACTAAGAAAAAAAAAACATTTATTGTTGCAGCATTAGTCTGTTATAACAACAAAAGATGAGAAATTGTTTACCAATAAAGGACAGATTAAATAAATATTTTTCAAAATGAATTAGAGCCATAGATATTCATATGACACAATTTCCTATAAAATATTCGACTTAAACAAGAATCAGAGAAATGAGTAGGTAAGCTTTTGTTTATGTTATTTGTGAGTACATGTATGTTTGTGTATACTTTTATATGCAGAGAAAAGCCTCTTAATAAGAAATGTCTTCATAAAAAAACATTTGGAGTGAATGGAAAATTTACATTTTTTATTTCCTGGAATGCAATTTAAAGTTTGTAATATGTGCAATAATATTTTATAAGTGGAAAAGAACAAATACCACAAATTATATTAGAAGGAATATTTGATCGGACAAAATGATGCTCATTTATTAATTTCAGAAAACAAAATGTGAAATGGTATGTATAGTATGCATAATCTAAGGAATTACATCCAAATCTACTATTTCACGTATCTTCAAACTTCTAAACTTTATAATTTCATGTCCTTCCTATACCCAAGAAAATGTAAGAGGTAAGCCACCAGACACAAATGAGAACTTTATTTCTCTAGAGAATACATATGTATTTCAACAGGAATAAAACAGGTGTTAGTAGAGGTAGATGTTCCCAGCACACAGTGGCTTCTGATTGTCGATGCCCTACTTTACACCGCCATCTTGAATTCATTGCTGTATAACCTCTTTTTTGCCTAGTATCTAATCCCTGGCACATAGCCAAGTACTAGAGTTATAAAGCTTGTGCTGCCGACGTGATCAGTGAAATCATAATAGTGTATCTTAATAGCCCAATCTGTTTACTTGAGTCATATTTGTAGTTTCTCCTCAACTAGAAACACTAAACTTAAATGAGCCTTAGCCACTTACTCATAGGGTATTCTTACCACATCATGAGATTGCCTTTCAAATTACTGGCCAGCAAAAAGGAAGTTTTAAAATCAGATCTAAGTGAAATTTCGGGCACTACAGAAAGTGTAGTGTATACACTTCTTCCCTTCATTATGCTGGTCGGAGTGACAGATTCTGCTCTGCCTCACTCATTAATTCAGTGCATGCCAGCCAACTTCCTCTGCTGCCTCCTGCACTCATCTGAGGATTTCTCTTTCCACGATTTTTCCACCACCCAGCAAGCCAGAAGTGCCACAAAAGAAAAATGTTAATGCTCTCCATGAGCAATTTGCGACCAAAGAGCAATTCATAAAAATGGGGGAACTGAGGCAAAAGTGAATAAAGAGCAGATGAAAATTTAAAAAATAGTAAGGAAGATGGTAGATTTAAGCCCAAGCATGCCAATAATCACTCTAAATGCAAATGTGCTAAATACCAATTGAAATGTAAAATTTATATTATTGTTTAAAAAGCAAGATCAGCAATATGCCTCCTGAGAGAAACCCACTTTAAATATGAAAACATAAATCAATTAATATTAAAAGCCTGGAGAATGATAAGCCTTGTTAATACTAATCTAAGGAGAGGTGGTAAAGCTGTATTAGATTAAGTATACGTTAAAGGAAAGAAAATTTCCAAGAATCAAGAAGGTAATTTCATAATGAGAAAGGGGTCAATATATCAAGAAAACATAATCCTAAACATTTATACACCTGATAATAGAGCTTCAAAATATATGAAGCAAACACTGAAATAACTGTAAGGAGAAATAAAAACTCCACAATTAAAGTTTCAGATTTCAATAGTGTTTTCTCATCAATTGATACAAAGGGTTAAAAAAAATCAGTAAAGGTATAGAAGACTTAGATAGTATTATAAACACAAAAATTTTCATTTATAAAACATTCCACCCAACAATAGCAGAATACCACGATCGCAGTTACTAAGCTTGGTTAGGGCACTATTTTTCAAGATGTTGTATATGTTTTGCATCAATGGTTATTATATGGTATGTGATGTCCCTGATAGCTGAAACATATGGATCTGGAATCCAAGAGATGGAAGAAAAAGTGGCCGCTATCATGATTACTCACAGGGACCCACTTGGGGAGTTTGCATTTCCTGTCGTTTCAAATTGAAGACTGATGGACCCTACATTTCTTTGCCTGAGAACAATCGCTGCTACCTGCCTTGAGGGCTGAAATCACTGGGGAATCAACAACCCCCAAAAGTGAGCTTAAACTTGTAACTGCTGAGAACTGGTGCATAAGAACCCCAATTCCCTGTCCCCCAAGTGGGTTAACTCTGAGATCTGTGTTTTATATCAACTTCCTGAGTCTCAACTATTGTAAACTCCATTAGCCCACCGTGGTACTTGCCTTTTATTGGACATCTTTTTTTCTGTCTATGTCCTCACTTCTACTGGTGCTTCCTTCATGTCCCAAATTATTCAAATTTGAATCAAAACACAAGTGGGGAAAGTGACCTGGCTTGAAAAGCAAGAAGATAAAAATATTAAAGCTTAGATGGTTATAAAAAAACAAAACACTTCTGTTCTTTTTCTTTTGCCTAGGTATTTCCTAAATCTCTCTTCACAGACAACAAAGATCAGTGAATTTCCTTTTCTTGACATTTAGAAATGCAACTAAGCTTTAGTGTGTATATTTGTCTGTGTGTCACTGTGTGTGTGTGTGTGTGTGTGTGTGTGTGTGTGTGACATTCAGGTATTTAAAATCTTATATGTTCACCTTATATTTTGAAAAAGAATGAGATACACTTTTAAATAATAACAATGGTTAAGTCTGATAAAATCACAGGTGATTTTTATTTTTTTTTCAACTTGTGTATATTTCATAAAGATTTATAATAAGCATAATTACTTTTGTCATTTAAAAGTTAAAATTAAAAGTTATTAAGATAAACTTTTGTCTAACTACCTCTCCATCCCCACTGAATGATTGTTAGAATTATATCTGTAACACAAGCATCAAGACCTGATTTACTAAATCACTATTACACAAGGTGCAGTGTTTTCTAAGTAAATAAAGAGGGCTTCTCTAGCATCTTAAGGGAGAAAGAATAACCGCGGTCCCTGCTAAAGAGAGGACCAAATGTGTCATATTTAGGGATGGGGACAGACTTCTCCAAAAATGGCAGTGGGCTACATTTAGACAAAAGACAAGGGACAATACACCTATTTTTCAAGCCAAAAGTTCTCTTCAAAGTCACGCTGCAGTGCAAAAGACTAGCAGGAGAGACTGTCTACCTCCCTGGGCCCTGAGGAAACATTAGTAGCATCAGCCGTATTGGTATACAGAACGCAGAAATTGTATATGCAATCAGAAACAGAAAAAAAGAATGCTCGTGGTGCAGTAGGTGAGCCTCAAGTGGCTTACCGGAGGCTTGATGAAGCTCATGTCCCGAGATGCACAAAGTTGAGCTCTGTAGTTACTCAGAGTACCAATCCTTCGAGTACCAATTCAGTTGCCTGTCACCTTTGGCATGAAGCTTCTTCCTCTGTACCCTGGTTGGTGTCCTCTCCCCAGGCACTTGACTCCTTGATATTTTAGCTAAACCCCTCTCATTGTGGACAACCATATTACAAGCCACAGTTCTGTACTACACAGAAGTCTTCTTGAGGTTGATCTATACTGGGAATAAGCTCTGTATGCCCACTTCCTATAATGTCTAGCACAATTATGTGCACAAAAGGAAAAAAAACCTCATGTATATTATAATATACTTAATATATATTATATATTACATATGTACACACATATGTATACATATATATATACACACACATACATACATATATATATTCAAGTGCCACCTTTTAAAGTCTTATGGCATATAGTATCAGTTGCTCGAGGAAGAAAATGGGCCACGGTAAAGAATTATGGACATTAGGAATCAACTAATCTAAGCTTTAGTGTTCTGGTCTATAAAATGGGAACAATCGTAGTATCTGCTAAATAGGATCATAACAATGAGAAAATGAAAAAACTCATGTAACAATCTTAGCACATTGTCAAGTAGCAAGTCGTCAGTAAACATATGCTATTATTATAATTAATTCATTAAGGGGAAAGTTCCAAAAGACCAGAACTAGAAGAAATCCTTTAAAAAGTTTTTAGCATCATGATTTTCTTAAATCAGAACTTCCTGAGATCAGACTCTAACTCTGTCATGTACCAAACAGATTCCTGGCTCCCTCTGCCGGTTTCCTCATTTGTAAATAGATATAATTGTTTGGCCTAAGTGACATAACACATCCAAGGTAGTTTCTAAATGTCATTTTGTAAGAACACTAGAGATTTGGTAATCATGATCCATTTTTTTGGCTATTTTGCAAATGAGAAAACTACCATTCGAAGCAGCTGGGACTTGTCCAAGGTCACAGAGCAAGCTGGTGTTGCTGTTGGAATGAGAATTCATGTCTCCTGACTCCCACTCCAGTGCAATGAAAACTTCAAACAGCCTGCCAAGATCTCCAGACAAGAAGCCACCACTAGAACCAGTCTAGATCTGGCCATTTTCAGAATCCACTGAAGCAGCTTTGAAAATCTGGCAAATGACAAAAAGAGACCAAGAGGTGGCAGTATATCCAAAGAGGTCACTGCACTGGTATCCAGTCTCATCAAATTCTTTTTTTCTCCCTACTCAAAATTGCAACTGAAATTCTAACCTCAGCCCGTCGATACCCTGACGACACCCACACTGTCTCTTTTGCCTGTGTAAGCGTCAAATACCCCTCATTAGGACAATTACTGCAGCTCAGAATTCTTCACAACACTTTACTCCAGATATCCTTATTGTTAAGTTAATTGATTTCCTGAAACAAAAACAACCTTTTAAAAACTTAAGGAGTATCACTGCATCTAAGATCTATCCATTGAATCATTCTAGTATTTATCAAGTAGAAAACATTGCCTTATGTTTCATAGGCAGTTCATGGGGGTAACATTTAGATGCTTCACTTCCTCGCCCATGGCCCATCCTATCAAAATATATAAAATATTCAAAATAAAAGGAAATCAACACTGCCCATTTTGAGAATAAAACTATAAGGAAGTAAAAATAATTGAGAACGAAAATACATTAAAGTCACTTTTGAAAGATCTGTCCTGTTACATTGGACAGAAGTCGTAAATACGACCATTAGAAGTGGAGTTTGCCAGTAATGAAACCACCAAACGAGCAAAAGAAAGGAAAAAAAAAACTGTAAAAACAAAGGCTAAAGGTGGGAGTTTCTACACAAATGTATTATGTAGAGTAAGGATCTCTGGAATACCATAGTTATGGCACCTGATCCAGATGCCACTAAATATTCAAATTTTAGTCACAACTTCCTCACCCATCTCCATATCCACCATGAAAGCTTCAAACTAGCATAAGGTACCTCACACATCTAGGTAGGTATTCTTCATGGACCCAAATGAATGTGGTCCATGTGAGTTTTACTGCCTATAGAAACTGAAATACCTAATGATAAAATTATAAACTAGTACTCTACTTTCATGTATCATTCTCTTATGAGCTTGGAGGCGGCGCTTTTAGATATCATTCTCTTGTGATATTCTTTGGTTCAAATCAGAACCCATCAATCCAATTACGCTTGAGACCAAGATTCTGTATTTGAAAACCTAACTGGATCCTAGACTAGAATTGTCCAAAGTAAATATTCTTCTAAAATCTTTGAGCAATCACTCAGCTTTCTCTCATGACATTTCAAGTCCATGGACTTGATTTGCAAACATTAAGGAATCTTCTTTGGTGAATATTCAACTTATATACATATATATTTTTATTTTTGTCTTCTTCGAGATGGAAATAAATTGTCACCTGGTGGCTGTTAATTTGCCGTATAGTTTCTTTTTCCTGGCCATTAGGGCAATTGGACAATTCAGCAACATCAGAAAGAATGCTAAGGTCGATTGATGAAGTACATTCCAAAAAGAAGCAAATTTGGTGTAATATTGCTTGGAGTCAAATAAAATGTTGACTAAAAACCCTGTTATAATCACACTTTTTTTCCAATTCAAAAGTGACTTATTAACCCTCCATGACACAGCTCCTTTCTTGCTTCCATTTGCCAAGACAGTGAAAAGTGATCATCTCATTGATTTCATGTGAAGTACTTGGTTTTCTAATCAAGTATATTTGGGTGGTTGAGTTAGTCATGGTTACATAAAATATTTAGCTTAAAGGCCCTCCAGAGATTATAGAATCCAACTTCTCATTTCACAAATAAGGAAATGAAGGTCTCATACAAGCAATGTGACTCATGGTCATGTAACTATTTGGTGGCAGATGTCCAAGCTGACCATAGAAATCACTGGTGCCATGCTAGAAATAACCTCAATAAAAATAATATTGAGGTTTACTGAGGGTAGCATTGATGCCAACTTAAACCACATGAATGTCCACTCATCATTTCAGGTTCCAAAGTGGATTCATGGTCACTATAATCCACATGGCATCATTGGAAGCTTCTGCAAAAGTCTGCGGTGCCCCAATTTTAGACTATACACGAACACCCCATAACATGACTGGCAATGTCTGACATGCCTTGGTTAAAACAGCATATCTTTAGCTTAAGGTTTTATCCACCTGTTATGTTTGGAAGGCAAATGCACCTCGGAGATCAGTAACCAGTCAGTCAACGCTCAGTAATTCTTCAAAGCGAAAGAACTCCTTTCTCTCGAAAGAGCTATTTGTTAATTCATTGATTTCTTTGATCATGCATTTAATGAGTTCCTACTCCTATAAGATGCTATGTTAAGAGTTTGATGGAATTCGTGGAAACAAATAAGGCAAGACTGCTGTCTTCACAGATTTCACGGTCTATCAGGGGAGAAAGAATTTAATAGGATGTGACGTGTCATAGCAGTTCTGTAGAAACATGTCTTGCTGGTGCAGGGGATGACTGGTAACTAATTATATTTCATGTGGATGAGATAGAGAATTAGGAAGTTTTCTTGGAGCTATCCACAGACAGTTTTGATGGGAGAATGTCAGAACATAATAGGAGGACATTCATTATCTTCGGAGGACAGGAAGTAAAGAGTGTGGTTACTAAAAGGCTGACTTTACCTTTTACCCATATAACCTAATCCAGCCAGACCTGAGATTTGCTTTTAAAATGTGCTGATAATATATATAGACATTTTACTGTATCATATTCCAGAGTGAACACAAAGCTAACGTAAAGCATCAATTACACAAGGTCGGGTAATTGAAATGACTCATGAGATGCCAGTTTAGCAAGAACAAGAAAGCATAAGCAAGCATTAGAGAGGCCCAGGACTTCCAGACACAGCTCCCAGAGTCCTTCCTCAATCATATAAGATGCACTTGATATACACCAAGGGCAAGCCATCCATTTGTTTTTGTATGAACAAAAATTAGTACAGATTACCTACTTGGAATATTTGTCACTTCTTGGTCAATGTCATTTGGTTTGGCCAAGGTTCAGCACCTCGGCTCCAGGCAATTCTGGAAATAAGCATAAGATTGCAAGTGGTCAGTTGAGATTAATCCTATATTTACCATAACCTGTACTTTCTAAAGCCAGAAGAGAACTAAAAAATGAGTCGTTACAACAGTGATGGGAGAAACATTTTTGGCTCCATTCCTACTCCTACTTTAGTGATATATTTAGAGAATTTCTAATGTCCAAAGAAATCAAACCCCAACTGAAAAAAGGAGAACAGAACTTTCTCAGGAAATGAAATATATATGGGACCCTAAACATATTAAAAGGCACTCATTCCTCTCATAAAATGAAAAATGCAAATTAAGACTACACTTAAGTAACATTTCTCAGCTATTCGATTGGCAAAAATTCAAAAGTGTAACATTCTACCAGCAACTGAGAGGCAGTAGAGAAACAGGAACATTGCTGCTGAGGATGCAGAAGGTAATATCTATCAAAACTATAAATGCATTTACTTTTTGACGCCGGTATTCTACTTCTGGAACTTTATCTGATAGATATTCCTGCATGTGTACACATGACTTTTGTAAGTTACTCACTGAAGTGTTGTTTGTAAGAGAAACTACCCAAATGTTCAACGGTGTGGGACTTATAGAATATATCGCAATAAATAATGAATGAAGCTCTCTATGTATTGATCTGGGAAGATGGCCAGTATGGTCAATAAAAACAAAGTGAAAAACTATGAACATACTATGTTACCTTTATATAAAAGAGGAATGGATGGAGAACTATAAATAAATACATTCATGCTTCTATTTTCATTAAAAATATAATGGATAGAGACTCTAAAAAGAAATAGAAGTGGCTAGCAATATGAGCCATTAGCAGGTGGGAAGGAATAGAGAGGGTAAGAGATAAGAACACCTTTCTCAAGGTGTATGGAATTGATTTATGATCTATATGAATATATACTCTATCAAATAAATAAAACAAAAAAGGCTAAAAGAGTCACATAAATTTTTCAGTAAGTGTTTTTTGTAGTTTATGTGGAAAAATGTAAGGGACACAATGCAGAAACTCTTTCGTGGAGATCTTAGATCTTTAAGTGGTCATGGTCCATGAATAGATTTTAAGTTACCTGTAAAATGTGAAACTGAATACAAAATGTTGGATCTCTTTGCGTATGTGCATACTTCTAGGGAAATTGTCCCTAGTTTGCATCACACTATTCAAAGGACTCCACAATCCAAAACAATGTGATAAGTCACAAATTTGAGGAGTCATGGAAGTCTCTAGAATTATCCTTCCTTAATCTTAAGCTACTATACAATTTGGTGGTTACAAATACAAGTTCTGGATTCTAGAGACCTGGGATCCCATCACACCTCACCACTAACTAGCTGTGGCAATTTATTCAAGCTTTCTAGCCTTACTTTTCTTATCTGCAATAGAAATTAAATAGTAATACCTATTTCAGGTACTCTTGTGAGATAAAATTTAAAAGTGCATGTAAAGTGCTTAGTAAAATGCCATACTCATAGTAAGAGCTCAAAAATATAGCCAGTGTAATTATGGAACCGAGTGTTAGTGCTGTGATTGCACAGTAAGTTTTGGAATGGGGCAGACTATGCACTAAGTTTCGGTCACGTTGAATTTGAGGTGCCCGTGGGATGCCTAAGTGGGGATATCTGGCAGAAAATTGGATTGAAAGGTCTGGAAAGCTGGAAAAGTCATGCTAGTCTATTATGTTTTTATGTTAAGTTTTTGTTTCAACCTACACTTTCTCCCTTGATGATCTCATCCAGTGGCATGGCCACATGCTGATGACTCCTAAATCAATATGTGCAGCTTAGACCTCTCCCCTCAACTCAGCCTCCAATACCTACTCAGCGAATATTCTGGGATGTTTTATAGGCATCCCAAAATTAACATGTTCCAAAATCAACTTCTGACTGTTCCCCTAACTGATCCACTCATAGCTTTCAACATCTTAATTAATAATATTTTCATCTTTCTAGCTACTCAAGCCACACATTTTGCAGTCATTCTGATTTTCCTCCTCCTCTTCCCCACCAAATCCAATCCATTCATCAACGCTGTTGGCTCTACCACAAAATATGTCCATATCCAATAATTTCCTACTCCCTTTATTGTTACCACTCTGGTCCAGGCTACTGACATGCCTCTCACCAGAATTAGTGTGACAGTCTCCTAATCGGTTTTCTGCTTCCATCTTTCCCCTTAAGTAGTAGAGCTTAGTTTCAGCAGAGCCATCAAGTGATCCTTCAAGAAATGAAACAAGCACTCATCTGCTGAAGACCTCAGTGGCTGCCATCACATCTGGAATGCAACCAACTGCCCTTTCCATGATCATAGCCCTACTCCTCTATTCCTCTCACGCCATTTGCAATCTTTCTTCTCTTGGCTCATTACTTTTCAGCGCCACTGACCTCTTTCCTTCTTCTTTAACATATATCAGAAATAGTCCTACCTTCTACCTGGAATTCTCTTCTTCCAGATATCTATATGGCTCACTTCTCCACCTTCTTCAAATTTTTTGCTCAAATGAGCAAAACATCTCATCCTTAATGAGATGTTTCTTGACCAAACCAATTTAAACGCACATCTCACACTTCCTCTATCCTCCTTTACTGCTTTACTTTTCTGCAACATTTATCACCAGTTAATGTGCTACATATTTCGCTTAGTTATCTAATGTATATAACTAAGTGAAATATATAACAAAACCAGGGTGGAGCCTTGAAAACAGGGAAGACCAAAGTATCCTGCCTGAGAGAGAAGAGGCCAAGTGATTAACAACTTTTCTAATAAATTAAGGCAGCTGAGGCACAGTAAGAGTCGATGCAGAGATAAAAGATCTGGTGCCCTCGGAGCTGCTGGCTATGTTCTGTGACTTTTCTGAATCTATTTCCTTATCTGTCAAATAAGGATCATATTCTCATTTTGAACTAGTGCCATTTGCAGTAAATAAAATAATTACCGTGGAAGATATTGATGCATTTAAAAGTGCTCTGTAAACTTCAAGCGTTGTTGTGGATATTAAAAAAAAAAAAAAATCAGTAGACTGCCCACCTTACACGACAGGAGGGCGCAAATGTGAACAAAACACATTCTCTACCTTGAGTTTTTTATGATCTAATGCAGCGATGCCTCTGGTTCTCCTGGTTTACCCCCTTGGTCCTGTTTGAGAAATCAGTTTACTTCATGCTGGGAGGGAAGATTGGGACTAAGGAAAATCACAAGGTTTGGTTTCAGTCTCTCACACTGAAATGAGTCACTTGATCATCTACAATCCCCTGATCCATGAAAGCAACCCCTGCACAAACGCTATTTTCTCGCACACCAAGTAGACAAGAAATATAACACACATGTGTGCACACACAAACACGCACACACGCTCACGCACGCACACACACAGGGACTAATATGAGTCTCGCAGAGAGCCTCTGCCTCCCAAACTCGCATCTTGCACATCTCTGTTGTTCTGTCAAGTGCAAAGCAGAATCTTTAAAGGTTCCTTGCATAACTTTTTTAATATTGCATATAAACCTCCCAACTTGTTTACCTCATTAATTCAGTCTGTATCGTGTAGTGGGAAATGGAAGTAATCAACCAAATAATGAGCACTGAAAACTTACTATTAAAGGGCCTGACATTTGCCAGATAAGCTAGTGACATTAAGCAAAGTGATTGGAAAATAACTCATCTCCCCACCTCATTTTGCTTACACTCACACACACACACACACACACACACACACACACACACACACAGAATCAGCGCCGAGCTAATCTTATTGACTACACCAAGTGTCAGCGGTATTGCTGATTGAGAAAGGACGGTTCAATGATGAGACCCCCAGTTGGAAGAGTGCAGAAGAGGCAGACATGAGAATGAAATGGCGGGCACCAACGTTATTGTGCAGAGTGCAGTCCTATTGGGAAGCGCAGCCTTTTGCGGGAGGCGTGCAGTATTATGTGCACTTCTGTTTCCCTTTCTCGTGTCCCCTTCTGCTCTCCAGGAGATTTCATGGCTCCACACACAGCAGAATACAATAGTGGCCTTTAGCTACACATGCTTCATACAATAAGCTAAAGTGTGTTTACATATTTTAGGCGCCGGCGCCCTGCTACACTAATGTAACATTCTAATCTGGGGTCCTATTCCTAGCCATGGGCCTGGATCACAGCCAGACCTTGGACCAACCAGACCTTGGATTCAGCCAGGCTTGGCACCCACATACATGCACACACACGTATGTATATATGTATATATAATATTATATTAACAGAATATATCGCTGTAATATTCAGTTTAAGTTAAGCACGAGGATACACCTTCCATAGGTTCCACCATGCTTGGACATGAGGAAAGGGAGTCCAAAGGAAGCAATATGTGAGTTAGAGAGTACTTAATTTATGCACTGCACATGTATTGTGTTTAAGTGTGTAAACCTTTTACAGCATTCTGAATATTTCTCTGTGAAACTAGAAAACCAGACTTATAAAAAAAAAACTATTCACATGAAAAAATGGAAAAAATATAGATGGTTGCTTTTCTCTGCTGCTTTCACCTTCAAGGTGAAACCGAGTTCAAAGATATTACTTTTCTTAAGTAGAGAAAAAAAGGAAACACACTGAGTTTTCTCTCCAGAGACTTTGCAGAGGGAGGAGATAATTAGGCTCCTTCTCTCTGATAAGATATGCAATCTAATTATGAGCAATTACCTGACACCGAGGTACAAACAGCTGCAGAGCTGCTTTCTCTCCAAGCCTGAACCTTGAAGAGGGCATGGTTCTTTGCTTTCTATAGGTTTTGGAACAAAATCAGGGTGAGATTGTAATGAGCTGTGAGAACACCAAAACTCTAATTAAATATGAAAGTTCAATCCAGAAAGCCAGAGAGTGACCTTTCTTTGGGAAAGTCTTTTAATTTCCTTTAATTCGTACTCCAAATGTTATTCATCTAAGTTAAGTCATACTGTTAAGATTAAATAGGAAATAGATTCTTACCAAGTATTATTTGAGTAACTGGAGAAGAAAGATAATGCCAACATAATCTGATCCCTGACATGTAGCCCGTGACAGAAATAGCGAAAATCAGCTGCGATTCCTCAATGCATCTTGCATTGGGTACAGACACTCATTCATTCGCTTATTAAGAATATATGACATGAGGTGGGGTTCAGGGTTCTTGAGACTCAACTGTGATAGAAGCAGACAATGCCCTCTTCTCATCGTGTTTGTAATAAAGGAGACACAAAATGTCAAATAAACGAGAGAGAGAGAAGGAGGGAGAAGAGGGTGGGGAGAGAGAGAGAGAGAGAGAGAGAGAGAGAGAGAGAGACAGAGACAGAGACAGAGACAGAGACAGAGACAGAGACAGAGACAGAGAACAAGTTATAAGGAAATCAAAACCGAGCAATAGGCCAGAGGCTGATGCCTAGAGCAGGGACTATATTATGCACAGTGGCCAGAGAAGGCTTTTCTGAGGAGGAGACTTGACATTAGAGCTGGAAGTCTCCCAAATGCCAGTAGTATCTCATTCTACATGGAAGGCGCCGAAGTGTAAGTCAAGAGCTTGATTTGTGGGAACAACTAAAAGAAAGCTTTAAATCAATGTTTCCCCCTATTTTATAGATGAGCAAGTCAAGGCTCATGAAGCTGAAACAACTTGCCCAGTTACTGTATACATATTTGCTACTGCTGGGAATGCTTTTATTTTCATTTTTTTGTTAGGCAAATTATGTAACATTTCATCAAAGCATTATAAAAAGGCATTCCTTGGAAGTCTTCTCGTTCCCCTTTGTCCCTGTGCACACCATTCCATCCCTTATCCCCACCTCCTAGCACTACCTAAAAGTAATTTAGTTTTGCTTTCTTGAGTATTATTCCAGTATTTATGCAAATTCAAGTAAATACTTATTCTTATCCAAACGCAATGTATAACATGAACTGTACTGCATTTTCCTATTTCACTTAAAAATGCATCCTGGAGACCTTTCCATGACAGTACCTCCACAGCTTCTCATTTTGCCACATACTCCTCCCTCACAGAGGTGAAAAATAGTTTGTGTGGTCATTCTTCCTTTGGTAGAAACCTGGGTTATTTCTAGACCTTTGCTAGTACGAACAAAAAATAACTTGTACACATTGCACTTTGCGTAGGTGAAATTAGAGTAATTAATAATAGTTGCCATATTGCCGTCCTCTGGAGTAATAGATGCCTACTCCCAGAATGTTTTCCTGAAACTAATCAGAAGAGTATTTTATGAATCTTTAGATTTTTGCCCATTTGAGAGGTGAGAAATGTAATCTCTGTGTCATTGATTTCTGTCAGCTCTCTGTATGTTTAAAGAAATTACCTTTTTCTCTGGGTCGTGAGCTGCGATTTTTTTTTTCTCCATTTGTCATTTGTCTTTTGATTTTACTTAAGCGTTTTCTTTATGTGTGTGTTTTATTGTTCATTTTTTATTTTTTTTTCAGGGGGTTGCCATGAAGAAGTTTTAATTTTGTTTTTTTATTATGTTTTTGTTCTTTAAGGTGACTAAACATCCATCCTTTTGTTATGGCATAGAGACATTTGTGTTATAGTTACAAAGGTTCTTTCCAATTCAAGGTTATAAAAAATTCATCCATGCATTCTTCAAGCAATGTTTTAGTTTTGTTTTTTACACTTATATCATCCAGATATAGCAAGTTCATTCTTGTGTATGGTAATGAGATATACCTCTAACTCTCATAAATTTGGATCAGCCTTCTGCTCTCTAAAGTCAGACGGTAGTCTCAAAAGAAGTCTACCCAAACTCTAAAATACATATTCAACCCATTTGAAACTCATTTAGTGTCCATGAGTGTCACAGGTTTCTGCAGGTTTCTTAGTGAGCTATTTGGGGACATCTTGTTATTCACACGCTTGTTCTACAGCTAGAGCCCAAATGACTAGGGTATGTCAAAGAAGACACTAAATAAGGGCCTGAACTACTGCTCTAGCCAGCTTTCTTTTGTGTAAAGCAGAGTCATGTGAGGGGTGCTTGAAAGTCACTTCACTTTCTCTCAGAAAACCTGGGTTTTAGTCCTACCTTGCACCCCTCTGAGCCATGAGATTTAGGCAAGCCACTTCCTTTCCCTTGGCCTTAGTCACATCAACTGCAGGAGAAGGACTTTGGACCCTTTCTCTTTGATGTTCTTATTTTAGAAGTTACTTATGGTCTGCAACAGACTGGCCAAAAATTGAAGGAAGTGATACATCTACTATGTCCTCACTTTCCAGGTATGGTGATAACGATAAAAATAACAGACATTTACTGCATACCAGGCACTAACTGGTCTAAGCACTTTGTATGAACACATTTAACCCTCACAACAACATTGGGGGTAAACATCGTCATGATTCTCGTTTTATAGATGAGAAAAGGGAAGCACAAAGTTTCAAAATCTACCCAACACACACACACACAAAATAAAGCATGACAGAAGAAAAAATAAGACAGACGGAGAAGCGAGAGAAGAGATAGTGCTTGTAATCCACTGTGATAAAAAGACCTTACATTTGTAATTTTTTCAAACACATATGATCATGTGAGCACATTGCTGGGATCCCTCCCAGGGCCTGGGAAGGGACCAATCCAAATGAAGCATCTCCAGGCTAATTTGCCTCAAAAGGAAGGACTTTTTAGAACTTATTTATTTAGAGATTTAAATGATGAGAAAGAAGTAAATCATGCAAAAATATGAAGAAAGGGTGTCTCTGGAAGGGTGAAATACCAGTGAGAAAGCTTGAAGCAAGAACAAATTTGAGATGTTTCGGGCACTGATAAAAAGCCCCATCTTGTGAATATAGCTTCACTAGCTGCTCCATCTTGCTCACAACTTGGGACCATGAAAGCGTTAAGGACTTCAGTGTATAACTTCTGCCTAGAAACTCATGTATCACTGTGATGGGTTTAAAGGCACACATGAGATCATCTAATAATGTTCAATGCCCACTGGATTTCTGGCAATGTCTCATGCGACCCCAGAGATTAGCAGTTTAGACAGAGGCCGATCAAGCAGATTCAAGCTCCTGTCTCCAGCCTCTGCCTCACCCCTGCATGTTTCATATATCTGTTTCATATCCTGAGTTCCTCATATGGATTTATTTGAACCCAGGGCTCAATCACTGAGAAGAGTTGAAAACCCACTGAACTGCATCCCTGACGTTTGATCTGGGAAGACATGGAATCTCAGAAAGCCTAAATGGCTAGCCCAAAGCCCCATGTAGAAAGTGACGGAGCCACTGCAAAAACTCAAATTTTCTGATTCTTATTCTAGGGCTCTTCCTGCATACCATATCGTGCCCACTCATGCCTAATTGCCAGTAAATTTTCTTTCTGATAGTTAGTAGCATTTTAAAGCATGGGGTAGTTGGAAGATGATTTTCATCAATTTATATTCTCTACCCATCTTAGGATACTAAGATAGCAATCTCCAGAACTCGCTCAGCATAATAAACTCCCCATTTGCCAAGTCAGAAGCTGGGAAAGGTGAATCTTCTACAGGTACAATTCTACTAACTGAACCTTCCACTAGAAATATTACTTCTGGTATCTCAATAAGAGTTGACGAATGATGCCTGTGTTTGCAAGTTAAAGACTGAGTGATGTCAGCCACCTCTCCCCTCTAATGCTACCATACCCATCTGTCCTCAGCTACTCATTACCTCTCACCTTAAGCCATTGCAAAAACCTTATGTTTGTTCTCTGCCTTCAGTCTTTCCCCATTCCAGCCTGCCCTCCACGGTCTTGCCCAATTCATCACATTTTCAGTAAAACTCTTATAAAAACACTCTCCTTCACACAGTCTCTTACTAAATAAAATTGCATAAATATCAGACTCTCCAAGAATGTTAAGATACAACCACCTAAACTTTGCATTCAAAGCCTTTCACAATCTATAACTAAAGTTATTATTCCCATTTTATCACCCAATTAAAATATCTTAATAATAATTCATGTTCTCATTCATGCTCTGACCCAGAAATTTTGAGTGTTCTCATTTCCACTAGGTTCTCTATATATTTGCAAGTGTAGATCTTGGCAGATCTTGGCTCATCTTATTACCTCTGTCCACATTTTCCCCACTATCTGTGCCTGCTTGGTCTAATTCTATGTCACTTCCTTCATGAAGCCTTCCTTGATTATGTCAAGAAAATGAGAATTCTTCCAACTTTGACTCCCCAAACTAGATTATTTATACCACATTCATGGCAGTTTTAAGATGCTCCCTTGTGTTATCATTATTTGTAAAATTATTGTATTCTCAATATAGATTATGAGCTCGCTAAGGGCAACACTAACCTATTTATCTTTAGATCTCGTAAAGGGCCCAATACAATGCCTGGGGCACGGAGAGTGCAGTACTGTAGTCGATGAAAGGACAGGACTGAGAGAGCCTCAGTATCAGTTCCTACTTTTTAGAACCACCTCATAGAGAACAGGTCAGAGATTGAACAGAGATTCCTTTGTGAAGTATTCAAAGGCTCTGCCCAAGCAGAAGAGAAATAATGAAGGGTCATTAGGATGCAGATAGACAATAAATAGGCATCCAATAAAATAAGTCATAGCCGAACGACACTGTGCCAAAATAGGAAACGCTTCAGCTGTGAAGCCAGATGCAACCATGTCCCAGTTCCAGGCCAGTCACATTCCAGCTGTGTGACTGAGCAGGATTCTGTTTACTCTGAATCTCACCTGCAAAAACGAGGCTGAGAGCTATCTATGAAGATTGCTTGAGAAATTGCAATTCACATTTTGGAATCTCAGTAAAAATAACAACCACAAGAAAATCAACCACACAGCTGAATTTTTATTACTGAACATCAGCCTTCAGGGACATGAAACTGCCACTTGCAGTAAATGCTGCTCAGAAAATGAAAGTTTCGGTCTTTATCTTGTCACCTGAAGAGTTCATTAGCCCTTCAGAAAGCATCTTTCCCCGCTCCCATGAGGATTTGTTATGCAAGCTTTGCAACTTTCATCAGATCTAAAGATGATGTGAACGACACAAGAGCAAGAGCAGCACATCCAAATAAAACGAAAATAAGTGTACTTCAAATAAAAATAAGTGTACTTTGAGTGAAAGACCTCTAAGGACACTTCTAATTATGGTGGAAGAGAACAATCAGGGATGAAACCAAAATAAGTCACAAGGCCTAACACTACTAAGATGAAAAGGGAGCTGGGAGTTTGTTTTACCTGAGATACATACCTAACCCTTCTGCCCCCTCCATTACAGAGAATATAGGACAGAGGAGGATGTGAACATCTCTGGGTCTTAGTTAACCATTGATCCATTCATCCACTCTGTAATCAAGTACTGAGCAATAGTTAGTACCAGCTTTGAGAAATACAAGAATAAAAAAGGCATGATTCCTATGTCTCAAGCAATTCAGTCCAGTGAATGAAAGAGACAATGATGATAACCAGACAAGATGTAACAAGAGCGATAACCACACTGTGCCCAGGGGGACTATGAGGATAGAAAGAGTCCCAGCTCTATCAAGGTCAATCATCGAAAAGTAAGAGTTTTGAAGAATGAACGTGAGTCCCCTGCAAAGGCAGCATGGTGCACACATGCAAAGGCACGGTGTCCACTTCATGACTAGTGCAGAAGCACAGAAAACGCAAAAGAGTCACAGATGGTAAACCACACTGGTGGGTAGATATCACAGACTTTCCCTTTCTCATGTATCTGCTAAGCATGCCATTATAATATGATGTTTGGCACAAATATTCTCGAGAAATGAGTGGTTATTATTACACCTCAGGTTATCTGTAGATTTAATCTCTATGTGTGATAGAGCAGAATGGGAAGTATACTTTGTCTATGGTCAGACAGGAGACTGAAGGTCTTATCACAGCAGGGAAATCAAACATGGCTTCTTTTCATCTTAGCGATGGAAGGAACCTCAGATAATATAGTGTTCCTCAACTTGTCATCCTCAACCACTCTTTGAAAAGTTTTGTTTTCATTCCAACTGTAAAAATAAGAGGTATATTAGAATGATGAACCTATTATCAAGTTCTGTCATGCCTTTTGAAACTCAAGTGTTGTGTCTGTAGTTTTGAACACCTTGATACCAAATGATTAGCCAAAGTGATATATTTTCACTTCTAATTCAGTATTATTGGGGACCTCCAAGTCATCAATTTTGAGAATAACTCTATTTTGATGCAATCACTCAGTGAAAGATAAGGATATGAAGACCTAGAAAGGAGAAATGGCTTTGTAATGCATGCAGCTAATCAGCAAGGGGGACTGGAGCTCCCCATGCCTGGATCAGTGTTTGCTCTATTACAGTTCAGCCATGACTCCTCTGAAAAGGCAGCCACCAGTTCCATGACATTAAGGATCTCTAAGTACAAAACAAAGTTCATTATTAACAATAACACAACATACATTTGTGGTCAGAGTTTCAGTTTCCTGTTTACCCTGGACTAGATCTGTACTTCACTTCTCTAAGAAGCAAGCAATGAGGGTCAGAATAAATGACTCCAGTTTAGTATAATAAAAATAGCTTTTTCAAAAATCCATACTCCCTGACCCTCCCATATTACGGAATTGTGACTTCATACTTATAGGATAGATTTTTCTTACTCTCAGATAGGATAGTACCATGCAAATCTTGACCCTAAAGTGTTGCTTTTCTTGTTCATTGAAGGTAAGTAGTAATTGCTTCCCTGTTAGGTAATTTTAAAAACAAAGCAAGCAAGCAATTTGTGCTGTGCTTTACGTACATTTTATATTTAATAAACAGTTACTGGATGAATGATAAATAGTACCTAAAACACCCATCTAATGCAATGAATAGTATAACTCAGAACTGGGAGTTGAGTGAACGAACTATGGGGTATAAGGATTCATGGAACTCTAAGAACTTGGCCTTTCAGCAGAATCACCTGGGGAGTGTTTAGAAAATGCAGACTCTGGAACCCCCACTTTAAACTAATTGAATCAGAATGTCCACAGGCTAATAGCCAGGATTCAACATTTACGGAAGCTCTTCAGGTAGCTCTGATAGTTATCTTATTCATCCAAATGTACTTTTGCCATATTTTTCATAGCAAAATATTCTAAGTTCGTATGATGGGATCTGCTATGATAGTCAACTATAATCTTACATGAAATAAAAGAATTTCCTGCATCAAAGTAACTGGAACCAACTGTTTCTTTCTTTCATCCAGCCATTTCCTCTGCTCAGGACTCTACTTACTCATTTATCGAACAAATAATTATTAAATTCTATCGTTTTGGACCTGGGAATATAATAGTGAACACGATATAAATAAATGGTCAATTTCTCATGGAGCCTGTAAATTTCAGTCACTCAAGTACTGCAAGTGTTCTATCCAGGAAATTTTTCTGAATTTATAAACTTGACTTATTTTCCCTGGTCTGTCCTTATTTTCACAGACAAGCCTTTCTGGCTTCCCGTTCCAAATAGTGGAAATAAGCAAATTCAACAGCTCTTATATTTATATCTCATCCATTCAAGAGAGAAGGCAATTCCAAAAGAAGCTCACTGGCTCGAGTCGGATTGGGTAGCTCTCCTGAACCAGTCCCTCAGGCTTGAAGAAGAGGGGTCCCAAGACAGGGCCATGTTTGCTGAAAAGGAACTATATCTTCAGAGATCGGGGCAATTCTATTAGAAAGAACTGATGGAGAGAGAATTCAATACATTTCAACCACATTTCTCTGAGGGTAATTCATGCACTTCAGTGCTTGAATGCATGCCATTCATTAGCGCTACTCAAACTTTTGTTCTGCTTACTTGTCAAATTTTGGCTCCATTCAGATAATTATGTTATGTAATAATGTTTTCATTATTCATTTATAAAACATTTATTAAGCATTAACCTGGCCCTGGACCTGAGGACAAGAAAAATAAAGGAGCATAGTGTTATTTCTCTTGGAGTTCAGAGTTTAGTGAGGGAGGCAAACTTATAGACACAATGATAACTTAGTGTGATTAAGCCATGTACCAAGTACCAAAGAAACACAAGAGAGTTAGAGAAATCTTCACAGATTTCCTTAAATGGGTCTTAAGGGATACAAAACAAAAGTTTTCTAGGTTAGGGTGAGTGAAGAGGCTCCCAAACAAAGCATACTATAAAAACAAATTTAAGATTTGTATAGCAGAAGGAAGTTTCATGGTTGAGAGGTGAAGTAGTAACGAGTCATTTGTAAGTGACTTTCCAGCCTTACCACTTATGAGCTGCATAAGCTTGGGTAAGTTGCTAAAACTTTCTATACTTATCTTGTAGGATGTTGTAAGAATTACCTTTCCTAATGCATGTGAAGTGTTTAGAATAGTACTGGCATATCTTGAGTGCTTAATAAATGTTTTATGATTGCCATTATCCTCATCACCCTCGTTATTTCAAACAAAAGTGCTACTCCTGGGTATGTTTATTTTACTTGTAAAAGAAGAGCCCATTTTATTTGTCATCATACCACAGAGATTGCAATTTGGACTTGGCCCAGAGTACAAAGTAGTAAGTTCAAAGATCACAAACATTTGGTTGCTGACAAGGTCATGGTGGATCTTATAGAATTAGCAGAGGAAGTTCTACTGTAACTTTATGCCCTACAAAACCACATGCTGCTTTCGCAGAGGTATATATTCTGATCAGGTAATGCTAGTTCCACTTGGTTAGTTTAGACTCTTACTGGTTATGTAAGTCATTCAGCCCAGTCCCTACCATGGAGACTGTAAATAAGAATCCAACCACATTCTTCCAGAAGAATGTTCCAAAACATGACCCAGTCTTGAAAACACAACACCACACCACATATGGACAGTTAAATTTCAACTTTGGAACTATTTTCTACATATTCTTAAGACTTTGGCTCAAGGAATGAAATCGACAAACCTCACCACCACCACCACCCACACACACATTCCTAGGTTATTGTAGGAATTACAGTATTCTTTCTATTCCTCTCTTTTCTCTATCCCTTCAATCAATTACTAACAATGAGGACAGTAGCATTTTGGACCATAAAATCCATCCCAGAACCACATTCTTTGCTCATTTTATTTATGTTTTCTCCCGGCTTGGCCATTTTTCAGGTTTGCTTCTTCCATTCAAATACTGCTCTTTCTGCTAAATCTGCCAGTCACTGTACAGGCAGTTGCAAATGCAGATATTAAAGTCATGGTTTCTGCCCCTTAGTAAGGTTAGAAAAGCAACAAATTAGAGAAGAATCTTGAAGGATGAATTTAGTTTTGCAGTATCTATTTCCATGGCATTCCTCTTCCCAATCCACCATCACCTCTTACCTGGACTACTCTGAGAGCTTCTCATCTGGTCTCTTCACTCACACTCTTCATCAGCCTCTTTTTACACAGTATCCAGATGAAAATCTTTGAAAATATCATATCGAATCATGTTCTTCAGCTACTTAAAAACTCTCAATGGTGACCAGTTATACTTTAAGTAAAAGCCAAACCCCATCAAGGTACCAGTATAATGTTGCATGTACTACCTTTTTTTCTCTTCCAAAGGCATCGTCCGCTCTTATCCAAAG
Organism: Rousettus aegyptiacus; assembly: GCF_014176215.1. Taxonomy (NCBI): domain Eukaryota; kingdom Metazoa; phylum Chordata; class Mammalia; order Chiroptera; family Pteropodidae; genus Rousettus; species Rousettus aegyptiacus. The sequence goes on from NW_023416308.1 coordinate 111,854,539, forward strand.
ACTCTAAAACACGGGCCTTCATTTTCAGTTCTTCTAACAAGATTTTTTTATATATATATCTGTGGCTCAGGCCTCAAAGGAAAATTTTCCATTTGGAGAAAAGAAAAAGTTATATAAATTTCAACTTCATGTCAAAATCTGGTTAACTAGAAGTTGTTCTTATCATTTATGCTGCACCAACAAAAAGCAGAGAAACATGTTATTTTTACTAATATTATGGTAAAAGTACATTTCCTTCAGGCATTTCGAATTATTGAAGAGAGTGCTCCACTCTGTCCTTTTTGTATTCTTCTCTTTTCTCTACTGTTTTTTGGTCTTGGTTTGGTTTAGGTTTTTTTCCAGAATCAAAGTTATAAAGGGCAAATAATGAGCCCAAACCAATGATTTCTCCTGCCTCACTCCACCCATCTGACCTATGCTCTCATTTGGGCCTCTTTCTGTCCTCTGCATAGAAGTCATAGGTTACTTAGACATGAGTGCTTTCACCACATCTCCCCTGTGTCTTACAACATCGTCTCTGTCAGTAAGAATTCATAGAAAACAAGTATGAATTCAACTCCAAACCATATGTATGTGGTTTCTTAAAATGTCTGAAATAAGGACCTGTCCACTAAGAATTTTTAACCAAATGTGATGGAAAGAGATGAATGAATACACAATAACGGCATCAATTATATACATGCCAAGCCTTCAGTTAGCAAACTAAAATCTTAACGGGGACATCACCAACTGTGGAGAGGAGCACAAGTCTTGGTGTCATAAGACCTGTCCTTGTGTTTTCATGTTAACAGGATGTGTATATCTAGTCTTATGTCCCTCTGAACCTACTTCCTCATTTATAAAATGTGACTAACACCCACCACCAAAAGCCACGTATGAGTTGGGAAGATTAAATGTCTGTGAAAGAATTTTCTAAACTCGAAAACACTTGCTGTGATGACAAAGGTGAGGATGAGGATGATGGAGTGTTGGCTATAGGGCAAGCCCTGTGCTAAATATTCTAAACACATGATTTCAACTCATCCTCACCAATACATCCATGAATAAGATTCTGCTATAATCTCCATTCTATAAATGAGGTTGATAGAGGCAACAAATTTTTCCTAAGGTCACATGGCCTATTTAATTGTGGAACTGAAATTGGAACTTAGATCTTTCCGATTCCATAGTTAATACACAACTATCATGTTGTATGATCAATCAAACACCCTAATATTAGGGGAGTACTTTTATGAAAAGGTTGTTGGCCCTGGGTACAGCCTCGGTCTATCCCTTATTTCATGTATGGCACTGAGTAAGTTCCAATCCTTTTGCATTTCACCTATTAAATGAGAAAATTGATCTCTAGCTCTCTCAGGATTGTGCCTTTTAGTCACTCAACATTCTATCATCTTTTTTTTCTAGACGATAAGCTAGATAGTTCACTAGGTAATTAATAATCCGAGTCACCTCAGTTCTATCTGCTCCAAGTGAATATAGCAGACTACAGATACTAGACAAAGTTAAAGGGGAAAGATCTTCAAGAGCTGTAGCAGGTAGAGAGGCTTTTTGGAGAGAATGGGCCTGTACCATTCATAATTTTTCTCCATAGACACTATATTTACAAAGATTTTATTTTCTTTCTTATGCTAGGTAGTGGCATGACTTGGCAAAAGTGAGCACTTATAGCCCCTCTGTTAGAGGAGAGAAATCCTGTAAGCCCCAGAAAGAGTCAGGAAGGGAGACCCAATTGGTGGTTATATGCTTACTGAAGACCCCCACAGTACAGGGACAGTATTTTGTCATCAGCTAAGAGTCAGCTACAAGTTGTAGCTGAGCACCCTAGAATCATTTGGAATCGAGTCTTCTTTCCTCAATGAGGCCTCATTCATCCACACCATTCTTGCCATTGTATAAATGATCATAGATGACAGGAATGTCTACTTGGTGTGTGTTTTTTTCTTCCAATGAACAATTAGCACTATCTGGAGAGACGGTTGAAGGTCATGACTTGGAGGAGCTGAAGGCAACTTTGTACTGACAACTCCCAAGAGGATAGAGACCAGGAATACTACTAAACATCCTATAATGCTCAGAACAACCCCACTCCCCACCCCAACTCTGAACACTAATACATGATCTGGCCCAAAAGGTCAGTAATGCTAACATTAAGAAACTCTGAAATAAGGGAACAGTTATTACAAAAGACCATGTGGTATTATAGGGCTAGTTGCTTACATCCTAGCATGTTGCGATCTGTTTGGGGTGCACTAAGCAGACATGCTATTCATACATCACAGGTACAGAAAATAGCAGGTAAGCCCTGTTTTGGGCAGAGATTTTAATGTTATAATGAGGGTATAATGAGGAAAGTTCACAAAGAAGCCATCGAAATGTCCTCTGGTCAATTTCAACTGGTCTCCAGCAGGTTTCTAGTGGCTTTTCTTATCTTTACCTTCTGGCTCTGAAGGAAACTATCTCAGGCAAGCATCGCATCATTAGAAATCAATTAAACAAACAAGCTCAGAAATATTGAGGTAAGCTCCTAGTTCCTAACCCTTCTGTACCAGCTAGATAGGCTACAATTTCATTCACCTTTATCCCCTTCTTCTACCATTTTCTCCCTCCCCACAACGCTGTCTCTCTCTTCCTTCCACAAAACTGAGTAAAACAAACATGGAATCCATGGGAAGTCATTTCCTCCTGAAGGAAGATAGAACAGAACTCTTAGCTTAGAAAGTCCCAAGTGCCAGTCCTTTGTTTTGGGGATGGACAAAAGGTAGAATCAAAAGAGCCTCACCTTCCATAGTCAAACACCTCTGGTCTCTCCTCCTGGGCCTTGCTAATGATGGTCATTTTAATGACAACATTTCTTTTTAAACAAATAAAATGAAGTGAAGCTCAGGAAGCTGAGAGAATAAGAGACACAGAAGTAAAAATAAAACATATGCAAAAACAATAACAGCTTCTACATCTATTGCATATCTCTAGGTATTCGGTACCAGACTAGCTTCTTCCCATATATAATATGATCTCTTCTACAAATTTATGAGTATAGTTTTTGTTCATCCAATTTTATGACATAAGAAAATTGAGGCACGGAGATAATAAGAATCTAGTGCAAGAATACTCAGCTTAGATAGTTCTGGCTCCAGAGTTTATGTTATTTCCAGGATTCTAAGCAGCCTCCTGGCCACCAAAACAAAACAAGTACAAACATTTTAAAGGCATGGGTAGCTATCTTTATAAATGATAGCCAAGCAGGCACAGACAGAAAACTAACAGTTACAGAGCCCCTGCTATACACAAAGTTTTTCCAATACCAGTGCCAATGGAAGGATGTGAAAGGTTTTAGCTACATTCCCCAAAACACACACACAAATACACGGAGGGAGAGAGAGGGAGAGTTTGAGAGAGGCTTCCCACCAGTGTTTCTGCATTATGTGATATGGCAAAATAACATTATCTCGAGCTTACATGAAGTGCTAGCCAGCTCCCCTGGACAAGTCTCTTACCTGCCCCCAACAAACTTCCAACCATTCTGTTGTCCTCAAACCTCACTTAGACAGAAATTCTGGAGCTATCCTGAATTTACGCATATAACCTACAAATACTAAAAGTATATATGTTGGATTTGTGAAACTTCCATGCAGAAATTATAGAAAATACTAAAGGTTTCTGGAAATATCATAGCACTTACATTAATTTAATTTAATCCTGAAAATTGTGTTTATGTTTTCATTTTAGAGATGGAAAAAATAAAAGCCCAAAAAACTTAAGTAATTTGCATGATGTTCTATAGCTAATAAATGGTAGAGCTCAAATATTATCCCAGATCCATCTAGCTCCAAAATCCATGCTTTTTCTTTCTTTCTTTGGTTCCTTATTTAAAAAAAAATAAAATAAAATAAAATAAAAACGACATCATAAAAGTAACATGTATTTATTTCTAGAAAATTTGGGAAAGACCATAAAGAATAAAGAAGAAAATCTTCGATAACACTATAAATCAAAGAGAACTAACATCAATATTTTAGCATTTTCTTTCCAATCATATACTATTAAGTAAATAGAATATTATCAACTAATTTTTTCTCTTGCCTTCTTGCAAACATCAGTCCATTAAAAATCCTACAAAAACATCTTGTTTAATATCTGTATAATATTCAATATATACATAATAAATCATCCTTCTTTATTGTTGGACATCTAGGCCATTTCTGATTTGCAAGTTATAAATTATACGGGACTGGAATCTGGACTACATACAGCTTGGCCTGAATCACCAATGATTTATTTAGGATGCTTTCCAAGTATGAGAATGGGATTTTCCTATTATGTCATGCTGCCTCTTTTCTAAACACTAAGATCCTCCTCCGCCCCAACACACATCCACACATCCACGCACATCCCGAATCTCTTCTTCCACCTCAGTTCTAAACCACTGAGCAAGTTAATATTATGTATGGTTAGACCCCAGGTCAGAGAACAAAGTGCAAATTGTTGCAGTCTTAAAACCAGAACATCTGTGTTTACTTCTCACTAACAGGGTGATTGTGGTTCACCTTACCGGAGGTCTTCAGCCTGTGTTTTCATACCTGAAAAAGAGGACACTAAAAGAACCTCCCTCAAAAGGTTAAAGTGAGGATTAAATCAGATAAAGTATATGACTAGGGTTTTGTAAATCATCATGTGTTCTAGCTTTCAGAGGGGAATAAAAAAGGAAACTTGTTTACTACTAATTTGCCTCTTTTAAAAAAAAAAAAAGTCTAAAAAAAAAAGCAAAAACGCTCCTTCCATCACTATACGGAAGGAGATTTGACTTTGAGTGGTGAACACAGAGAGCAATATACAAATGAGATATTATTGAACTGTATACTTGAAACCGATATAATTGTATTAGCTAATAATTTTTTTTAAGAAAGCTTTAAAGTTCTAGAGGGAAATAACAGGTGCGAAAACAAACATATGCCAGGTCCACGAAGCAGAAGCAGTCGTGTCATCCCGGTGATTTTGAAAGCTTCTACTCACGTTTTGAATTAACGAATCTAAATGACTCCATTCACAGGAGGTCAGAGAGCTAGCAAACCCAACCCACCTTGATGCAGAGCAGGAGAGTTAGGTGGCTAGTGCCTAGTCCCTCCTCCCCAGGGGCAGGGACATTTAATGACAAAGGATGCTATTAAGAGACCAGCTAGAAGGGAGAGGAAGAGTAAAGAGAGAAAGCTGTCTAACCTCTTAGGGAAAAAAAAGTAGTCCAGGCTCATTGGGGGAGAAAAGATTCAGGACAGACAGAAGTGGGACTGTGCTATCAGGCTTGGGAAAAGATAACTAGGCTAAAAAGAAGTGCTCTGTGCAGGCATTTTACTACGAAGGAATAAAAGGGGGAAGAAAGGGTTAGTTTGTGGTCCAACCAGAGGTGAGGATTAGAAGTTTCAGGAGTCAACTCAAAAATCCCAGGAGTTCAAATATGATGAGGTTTGAAGAAAAGCATGCGGGCAATGGGAGCCTTCTAGGAAAGAGTCAGCCTTATCTAGAGGAGAAGCATTAGTCAAGTGGGAAATCAGGAGCAAATGGGAAAGCCGAGGTCTCTGTATAACAGGAGGCAAATGAGAAATGTGATGTGCCCAGAAAAAGCCTCAAAACGTACAGCTGGCAGGAGATTCAGAGATACGATTAGGAGGACGACCAGTGGCTGGTGATTAACCACAAGGTCTATGATGTCTCTGACTGGGCCAGGAGGAATGCAGGTGGGCACCAGGTCCTCAATCACTATGCTGGGGAGGACCCCAGGGTAAGGAACGTATCCTAGGGGACTACCCTCTTTCTGTTCCAGCTGCTGGGTGGCTGGGACCTTGGCTCTCTTTCCAAAAGCACATCAAGGACATGTTTGAACTACACAATCACTCATCTCCCAAACTAAAATTTCAGCAAGGATTTGGAAGCAACTTAAGCCTCAGAATCTAGCTGTTATGTGGACTGGGTTTGAGATGAGCTCAGGCATGGATACTGAATACTATATTTGTATATTCTGGGGTATGTTTTGCTCCTGGTGTTTTGTTTTAAAGTGGAGTGCCTGTTTTGTAAGAAGAATGTTACAAATAGGAAAGTAAATCTGAGGGAGAAAATGCACCCAAATATAAATTTCTCAGACTCTTATAATTGGAGTGTCTACAAGAAAGTCAGTGATTCATCTGTTAGGCATCAAAATGCTGAAAACCTACAATTAAATAGGCTTTTAGACTTTGCAGAGCTCTTTTGTGTCCTGTAGCTCATTCAGTGTGATACAGGTAATACTACCTACTTTTCTGGAAGAATAAATTAAAATCAGGTTAATTGCCTGGCAGATCTCAGATTCGAAGCCCTTATCTTTCTTAATTTCCAGTCTTTCTACTTTTCTCCATTGCTTTTCATCACCCTCCTCCACCAACACGGCTAAGAGGAAAAAGTATATTTAACATTTATTGGAAGCCTAGAATAACCTAGACACATTCAAATGCATCTCCTCACTTAAACCTCACCATGAGGACCGGTGGTGGATATTATCCCCATTATAGATGAGGAAATTAATGTTCAAAGAGGCAAAAAAAATACATACAGCCAGCAAGTAAGAGTGCCAAATTTTGAAATCAAGTAGGGGGTTTTTTTTGCCATAAAGCCCTTTATAGGTGAGTCTTTACAAGTAAAATTTCCATTTACCATGTGATAGGGGAGTCCTTCTAACCCTCAAATGCATTAAGAAAGCTCTTTTGCAATAGTCTATAGGAAGTTAGTTTTATTTCGATTAGTAATTTTATTCTCACATTATGCAGATAATGAATGAGAATAAGAAGGGTTAAATAACTAACCTAAGACCTGAAATTAATATATAACCGAACAGAAATTCGAATCTAGGCTTTTTTCCCCTTTTTTTGTGCTTGTTGTTTTCACAATTTAGTATATAAATTCCCCAACCAATTTCAAAATATAGGATTGAAAACATTGTTTCACCAAGAACCACTCAGTAAATGGTACTAACAATAAAATATGCAAGCACCTGGCAAACTTGAAAAGTAAGCAAGATTTTGTCTTTTGATATTATTAAAAGTTTTTTTCCCCCAAATCTTATTTTTGCCCAATTTCTTATCTCCCTTCTCTAACCAGGTTCTTTTTCTACCATCTTCCTGTCTTGACCCTGCAATCAGATGATGGCCTTTCTGAACATACCCTGCTACATTCCCACCATTTGTCAGATCTGATACTATTTTCTAAAGAGTTCATACTTTTGTGGGGATGAGCATGTGTGGCAAGGGATGGGAGTATCCTGTGCATCTGGAGGATAGATGGATGCTATCTAGGAATTCAGAGAGCTGAGGATAAAAGAATCGAGGTGGAAAGCATGCATGCAAGAATAACAGGAGAAAGGTTAACAATAATAAAATGAAAAAGAAAACCCATAGATCCCTATCTAGCCATCCACTCATTCTCACGACTCAGAGAAAATATGGATGATGCTTTATTAACACAAGTCAGAATTAGCTCAGAGGATGTGTCAGCAAAGACATGGGTCTCAGCCTCCTTGAAAATCACGGATAGACTCACTCAACTTGAGACAGCTCAGGTAATAAATCTGTAATTTTCCGATCATTTTTACTTTCCAGAAGTTAAGGGGGAAAAATAACATGACTGCATCTAATTCTAGCCAATAAGGAGAAATAGATTAATGAACTAGAAACCATCAGAAGCCCAGGGGAAAGTATGCATACCATCTTAAAATTTATATCCTGAGAATGAAAATCCTAGTATGCTTAGTCATGTTCCTTAGACTTTAAGGAAGTCCAAAAATGCTTAGAGAAAAGATTCTCCAAAGGAAAATGACTCAAGAAGACTGGGAGGGTGCCAGGAGAATTCTGACAACCACAATACTCCATGGCTACTCAGACAGAGGACAGGGAGCCTGGGACATCTGATTGGTAATAGAGGGTACGTGGTAAAGGGCATCGTGCTCTCCAGGGAAGGAGGGCAGAACAGTATGTAAAGAAGAACAAGTTGTCCCCTCTGGGCAGGTGCAGCCATAGCTCCAGGGCTGGCATGCAGAGACCAGAACAGAAGGTCAGAACATGAGAGATGCGGAGGGTACTCAGGCTCATAAAGACACAGACCTCTTAAGTTGTAGAGTGAACATTTAGCCTCAGATTCTCTGTCTTTATGTTTTGCCCTCCTTCCCTGGAGAGTATGATGCCCTTTACCATGTACCCTCTCTTTCCAATTAAGTAATTTCCTCAATATAAAACAGCCTACTCCTCTGCTGCCCTACACTGTGCTTTAGTGTGAATGAGGAAGGCACATGCTTTGGGTGGCTACAGCACAAGATTTGGCAAACTAAGTGCCTGCGGGCGTTCAATCCATACACATCCCTCTGGCTAGGCACCTTCAGCAGGGCAAAACCTGGACACGGTACTTAAGTTGTAAAGGCAGGATTTTGTTTCAGGCATTCTGAGTTTGCATTCTCCTCCACGAGGGACCATACAGCTTTTACAGTAAATCACCTCTCTTCATCCCCTATTAAATAACAGCAAAAAAGTAGCAGGATTTTCAAAGCTATTTGTAAAAACAAATTAACAATCACATCTTTCCTGTGTTGGTATTGTTTTTGGAAATAACTAGTTTTGAGGTAAGCTATGATACAAACTTACAAACAGGTTAAAGAGTAGAAATGATGGTTGAGAAGGAAATCAAAAGACTAACAGGCAAAAATGAGAGATGCTCAGGTAGCAAAAAGGTCAGAACATGAGAGATGCTGAGGGTATTTCTTAAGACCTGTATGCTCTGAACTTAACACTTTGATGATTCCAACTTTCTCCCTGTTAGAAAAACCCTATATGCATCTATTTGTTCACCCTTTTCTTTATTCAGTAGGCATCCATTGATCACATGCCATGTTCCAGGCATAGCGATAAATGGTATGCATAATTTCATCAACAGTACATTGTCCCTGTCTTCGAGAAATTAAAAAAACATTGGAGAAGGGATGAATACACAGATTCCTTACAACATAATTTGAAAAATTCCAGGAACAAAGTGTCATTGGAGCCCAAAGGAGATCATGAATAATTTTCCTGAGTGAGTTTAAGGGAAGCATGTTTCATCTGGGTCTTGAAGGGTGAAGAGGGGCTTCTGTGTAGAGAAAATGGAGGAAAGCTCTAAGTGCAAAGGGGACAGTTTGTGCAAAGCTTCGGAACCACAGAGAGGATATGGCTTATTGGATGGGGAGAGATCCAGGGGACAACATTCTGAAAGAAGTGTATGGTGAAAGGTGAGCCTAGAGAGGTAGGTTGGAGCCAGAGGCAAAGTGATTCATGTGATTAAATCTAAGGTGAAGAGACACCGTTTCTATCTGTTCAACAAATACACACTGATTTAGCAGCACCCCCAAACAATCTGGTGTTGCTCTTCTGGAAGGGTTGGACTGTAAATAAATAAAGGAAAATATGCAGGAGAATAGATAAAAGTGAAATTAAAGAGGCAGAGTAGGCAAGGAAGTTCAGATGGTTCTGTTCAACAGTTGAGGACTGCAAAACCTAGACTGCTGGAAAATGCCGGTGGCAATGATAGCAGTTGGGAAGATATGAGATATTATATGTAAAATGTTGGCACATTGAATATTCAATTTCTCCTACTTTCTCCTATTGTGTTAATTATTTCCAGAAGAATAAGTGGCAGTTCGTTTTTATTGTGTATGTGACATCTCTCAATTACAGGTCTATATATGTCCTAGATCTTTATTGTCCAATACACAGCAATATTTATACATCTAATTTATACATCTAACATATGAAACTAGGTTGATGTACCTCTAAATCCTTTGCTCTTTTAAGATCTTCAGACTTTAATTTGAAGAGATAAAATCACAAACTACCCAATCAGGGTTGACTCAAGCTTCTCATCATATTTTTATTCTCATTTATTTTTATACAAGAGCATTGAAACCTGGACATGCAATGATCTGAGCCAAGAGCCCTAGGAGATTACTTCAGATCCATGATTCTTTGAAATATTCACTGAAGTAGGATTCCTGAAGTCATTTTTTTTTTCCTTAGAACCAATTAAAGTTTTGGAGATGAGGTTTCTTTTTTGGACAAAATAAAAACACTCTCTGCCTTCACACTTTTTGAAAAATGAAAATCAAAACACAAAAGGATGAAAAAACCTTTCATTTCAACAGATTTTTATGATTCTGCATTATCAGAGGTTGCTTGAGCCTGAATTTATGTTTCTGAATCAGATAATCATTTGTTTGTAGGCTTTGGAAGCCTCTGTTCAGTGAATCATTCTGTGTCCCAGCAGTGAGAGCAAGTTTGAGAAACTCGGATGTCTCATTTCGACTTTGGAGATGCATGAAGAAAACTCTGATAGTGAAGGATATTTCAGGAGGGAAATCTCTTCACGGCTAAGGAACTCTCTCTTCTCCTCAGGGCAGATCAGTGGAATTACCGTCACTTTCAGCATCATGTCATGTCAAACCAAACGTTTATAGGAAAGACCCTCATATTGACTGGGCCCCACTTTTTGTGCTTGGAGATTTGCAACTTGTCGAGGTGTGTTTAGGAATTTTAAGCACCAAACATATTCCTGGAAGTGCTTCTTAGAAAGTCCCATAGCCTTGTCTTGGAAAGATCAAGCTGGAGGTTCCAGCTTCACACATGTTCTGAGAACATCTCTCTTTTTAAGTCCAAGATATAGATTTGAAATAATTGAATCTGGGGCTGTACAGTTAGAAAGAGATGTGGCATACAGGACTCTATGTTCTTAGAAGATATTCAGTCCAATCTCTTAGTATAATTAATGTAATAACCCATGCCACTCTGCTTAAGCAATCCTGGCAACAAACAGATCCCCGCCTACTTACTGTCCATAGACCTGAGGCAACACAAACCAATGTTAGATAGTGAAACTGGATGACTGAGGGTGGCAATGTCTCTTCAAAGCTTAATAAGGACATAGAGACGTTCCCCCAGAGGAGACAGGTCTATACATTCAATAAGCACTAAATCACAAACTTCTAAATATCTAGTTATTTCAATTACTTTTAGCTCATTTATTTTTAGTTTATGTTCACTTTGGTTCGTTTATACACAAACCATAGCCCAAATGCCTTGTAAAACACTTACAGATCCCACCTCTAATTTGGACTTCTTAAACAACAGTAAAAAGGAGAGGAAAGTTCAACTCCACAATATCTCACTGGTTGAATTTTTTAAAACCTCCTATTAAGGTCATTATGTAGAGGACAGTCACCAAGTTTCTTAGAAGGAGGTTTTCTTTCAACATAGGAAGTATAAGGATATCTACAGAAAGGTGTCTCCTCAAGGGAAAATGATGGATCCCAAGAGTCAGACACTGAGGAAGAGGTTACTATCTCCTTCTAGAAGAATTTAGGAATGTTATAAAAATAAGAGTGTAATCTTGTCAATTGCTGCCTGAGTTTTATGGTATATAAACAAAAAAATTGTACAATTTCTTGAAAATAAGTTTTCCCATCTTTGGGAGATTCACCCTCTTTCCCAGTTGACTTAGGAAACAAAGTCTTTTGCCTAGATTTTGAAAAACAAAATCCTTGGCTGTGATCATGAATCATTTGCTTTTGACCATGGCTCCACAGAAGTCTAGACTTCTCTGATGTTTGTGAACTCCATGTTCATCATTAAAATTGTGGCATTTGGTTTCTCTAATTGTCTCCCCTAAGAAAGGGAAATTTATCCACTGAAGTTCATAAAGCAGCTTGCTTTTTTCCAGAAGTGCCTTCTTTAGAGCTTCACAAAAGATAAAGGTCACCTCTCCGAGTTTTACAGCTGCTCTTGGGACATATCCCTAGAATCTTAGGGATCTATATAATATAATTTTAAAGCTACCGTACAAAATATCACTTAAAATTATTTAAACTTTAAAATTCAGTTTTTAAGATAAAAAGAAATAGTTCTGATGAGTCCTGAAATTTTCCTATCTTTCCATTTTATTGCCACTCTTTCTATTGTCATCTTCAAACATTCATTTCTTCAATAAGCATTAATGAAATCTTCTATGTGCCAAGTACCATGCATCTGAAAGATTTCGAGTCTTCCTTTGGAGCAATGCTCAAAATCACCCTTTCACCTAGATGTGCCAGCTCCCAAGCATTGTTCACCTACTCCCGTTTCCCACCACTTTAATATTTGTAAGTTTGAGAGTAACTGCAAAGAGCTGCTATTATTCATCACCATGACATTTCTTTTCATCTCTGACAATGCAAGAAGGAAGGACTACTATCCTACTATCCAAATAAGAGAAAAAATTCATGTGTAGGTGGGAAGATATCAAAAGAATGGGAAAAGCAAGAGTTGAACACTGCCCATGAGGTAACTGAGTGAACATACAGCAAAAATATAGGGCAGGATGTGAGTTATTCATTCGTTCATCCATTCAATTAAACATCTATTGAATGTCTGATAGTTACTAGAGATACGACCACGACTTCCATACCTCCTCTCAGGGTATTTTCAGTCTTCATGCAGTTAAGTATCATCGTCTGCATTCCCTTGGTACTAACTGCCCTAGTTCAAACTACTATCATTTTTCAATCCAAAAACCACAAGGCTTCATCTACTGGCATCCAGATATTCATTCTTTCTCTTATAATCTGTATCCCTATCAGCAGCAAGAAAGATCTCTCCAATGCAATGATCTAATGTTACCTCCCTCACTAACTTTACGATGACTCCTATCACTCTTACAATAAAATCCAAACTCCCCACCAAGACCCAGAAGGCCCTATATGATAAGGCCCTGGCTGGGTCTCTAACCCAGTGTGTGCCGTGTTCCACATCAGTCCCTCCAGGCTTTTTTCGTGTCCTCGGGAAAACTCAAGCCCAGCTCATTCTTGTTCCCACTTCTAAGTTTTTGAACCATCATTTCCTTCAGTTGGGTTTGTTTCTCCCACTGAATCATCTCTATGAGGAGACTTCTCCTGACTAAGGTAGTGTCTCCTTTCGGTCACATCCCTCCACAGTATGTTATTTTCCTTACAGCTCTTATCCCCATCAGATATTGTCTGGTTTATTAGTTGGTTTCTTTGTTCATAGTCTGTTCACCACACACACAAGGATGCAAATTCCATCAGTCATATCCATATGTTCTTCTTTTCTAAGTATCCCAAGTGCCTGGAACAGTGCCTAGCACATAGTAGGTGCTAATAATATCTATAGCATTAACATAGAACACTTAGAATAGCTGAATTTATATGTTTCTTCAAGAAAACAGAAGAGTCTTTCATTTTGGTCCTTTTTAAACTCTGAATCTGGCTCAGCCTGGCAACTGAGATCTTAAATTCTGGATTCAAACTGGATTATTTTAATTCCACGTGCATCCTATACTATCCGTGAGATCCTGGCTGACTCATTGGGCATCTTTGAGCCTTAGCTCCTTTATCTATAAATGCAGATAATAATAACAGGACTTATGCCGTAGGGTTGTGTGCCAATTAAACAAGACAATACATGTGAAACCTTTTGACACAATGCCTTGAAAGGACAAGCCCTCGAAAAACATTACTATTATTGGGTGTTGGTTTTGTGCTCTGAGTAGTCATCACTATAAAATAGAAGGGGTAGATTTCTCTATAGGAGATCATGCCTCTTTCATTCACATACTTTCATTTATTTATTCCATGAAAATTTGGATACATACTAATTACAGACACTGTGCTGGGTGTGACATACGCCTAGCCGTCAAGGAGCTCACCATCCAAAGCAAACAAGCGATTCACATTGGTATTTAGCACCTAGGGACAGCTAAAGATAGCTATACACCCATTGGTTATGGGAAGAAATAGAGAAAGATCTAAGTCACAAGGGTGAGAAGGGAGCAGATGCCTATTTCCCTAAATCAAGAGTCAGAGGATGAGTTCATGTGTTTGCTCTTCTAATACCACTAAAGGCAACATGTGTATTAGCCCTATTTTACAGATGAGGAACTGAGGTTTGGAGTAATTAGAAGATCCAGGATGCAACACTAGTTTTAAAAAATTCAAGATCGTCCCCAAGTTGAAAAAGATGGTCCCCAAGCCCATGGAAGTAAATAAGACAAAAAGTCCCTAGAGGATAGAAACCTGTAAAAAAAGAAATTGTTTTAATAGTCTCTCAACTGGGACGCTCAATACTATATACACTCAACCCAGCCTCCAGCGTCTGAGATTCTCATGGGAATAGGCACTAATTTTACAGCCCTCAAAAATCAATTCTCCATTTGTAGTAAAAGCGAAAATGTCACTTTGCTACAAGTGTAGAAAGGGGTATCCTAACTAACATAAATACAACTTTTTAAAAAGTAGCCCTTGGTGTATTTTTCTAAGCAGACACCCATTGTAGTGTCTGGAAGGACAATCCAAATGTGAAAGTCAGAGAAATACACCAGGACTTTTCATCTTTGGTTATTTGCAGACTCCAGAAAATCCTCCTCCAGAAAAACCAAAAGTGGAAACAGTAGGAGGATCTTATGAAGGTTGAATTGGGAGCACTTGGGACAGTCAGTACCTAAACAATGCCTCTGTTATTGTCAGTGCTCAGTATAGGTTTTACAAATGAAATAATCCCTCTTAGTTACCAGCTAACACTTTGGGGAAGTGAGATGTCAGGTCTAAACTCAAAATTTACACAACTTAAGAATATCTTTGAGTAGAACAATAGCAGCCAGGGGTTAGAGTGTAGGGGAAATGAGATCTTGGTCAAAGGATTTAAACTTCTGGTTATAAGATGAATAAGTTCTGGGCCTCTGATGTACAGCAGAGTGACTATAGTTAATAGTACTGTATTGCATATTTGAAAATTGCTATTGAGTAGGGTTTAAATGTTCTCACCAAAACAACAACATGGCAACTGTGTTAGGTGATGGATGTGATAACTAACCTTATTATGGTAAACATTTCACAATATATATACATGTATCAAATCATCACACTACACACCCTAAACTTACACCATGTTGTATCTCAATTACAACTTAATAAAGTTAGGGTAACAAAATCTCTCTGAATGAGATATAGGAAAAGTCTGTTGTGATTTACTATAAAAGTGCTACTAATTAGAGCAACACCTCTTAATTGTATATAATGTGAGTCCTTATTGCCTCTTCTCCTTAACTTGTGGGGCATCACCACGCTTTTATTCTAAGTACTTTCTTTTCTCAGAGTTGCCTTGCCTGGCCATACAGATCGAGATCTCCACCTTACAGGAGCCCAAAAATATTTCTAGAACCAATATTAAATCCACTTATTTCAGGGAAGGTTTCTAGATCCTCTAACAAGATGAGATCATCCCCTAAAGTCAAATAGTGTTTGGCTCCTATATTCTTTTTGGACACTATTAACTCTGACTTTTGTCACAGAGAATCACCATAATAATTGAACTTGAGGACTGTGGGTGTAACTAATTCACCATTTCAGGCCTTAAACCTCTAAACATTGTTTTTAGCAACTGAGTTGCTTGATTTTTCTTTAAACTAAATTGACCTCTTTTAACACTTAAAATGTCTTTGTTTCTCTAATGTCTTATAAAGAAGGTATGGCTTTAACTTTAAAAAACCTGAGAGCATTCGACTTGTTGTTGACTTTTAGGTATGTCTGTAATCTACACTTAACAGAAATTTAAAGGGGGTAAAATACATACAAAAAAATAGTTAATAATTACAAGAAGGCATACAAAATATACAATGAACATATGTAACCAACAAATAGCTATATATATAAAATGTCACCAATACCACTGAAGACCCAATATTATCGTACTGTGAGTTTAAGATTTAGATTAAAAAATCTAGCTCTTGTGATTTATTTTCACTAATGCATAATATTCTCTTCTTTTCTATATCATTATTTATTTACTCATTAGTTCTTTAGTTCCTTTTCAATTTTTTGTCTATTATATTATATGGCTTCTTTACAATTTTAAAATTCTACTTAACAATCTTTAAATTTTTATGATGCGTTTAGTCTCTTTAAATTTAACTTTCCTTACTAATTTAATTGGATTTATAGAAATCACTTCTAAAGTGCTTTCTATTTATCTTGATATTTTCTATTATTATTTTCATCTCATTTATTATATTTATTGTGAATGATTGACTTTAAAATTCCATTTATTCCCCTCAACTTAAAAAAACTTTATTTTGATCTTTGTAATTATTAAATACATATATCTAAGTAAAAGCCCAAAGTACAAGAATTTTAGAGCATCTTAAATCTATAAAATTCTCCAATCTAATATATTAACATTAGTTGATATTTTTAGTTTGTTGCTTCTCTGTGGACAATATTGTTAATATTGTATACTGTCTCTATTTATTCCAGTTTCCCCATATGTTTATCAATTTCTAAGCTCACCATTTCTTCTTGTTTCTGAGACTTTCTTTAGAGATCACATTCTTTGTTTCTGAACATCAGACTTTAGAAGCATCTGTAGAGCACAGCTCTTAATGGTAAATTCTCTCCATTTGTTTTTGCATGAAAATGGTTTTTTACCTATGTTTTTCATTAACTTCTTATTTTTAAATATAAAACCTTTATAAAAATTAAAATGATACAAGAAACACTGGTGTACACTTAACATAGATTAACCATTTTGCTTACCTTTACATAGACAAATTTTCAGGAGGTTAAATGAGGATTAAACTGATAAATGACTGAGAAAAACTATAAGGTGTGGAAAGAGTTCAAAATTATATTTGACCATTGCTTTAAGCAAATATGAATACCTGTTTAATATAGTGAACTTGTGTTTTAATCCATGTTTCTTAGAATCGCACATATTAGAGGTCAGGGTCAGTCTTTTTCTATGACATCGTCTTCATTTTGAAAATGAATCCATGGCATACATATCACTTTTGATGTGGTTGGTTTCTTATCAAGAAAATAGATGAACTGTCTACGACAATGCTACCATGAACAAGCCCAATCCCATCTGATCTTGGAAGCTAAGTTGGGTCAGGCCTGGTTAGTACTTAGATGTGAGACCACCACCTAGAAAGACCAGGTGCTAAAGGCATAATAAACAAACAAACAAGTAAATAAACAAACACACAAACAAGCTATTTGAAACTCCAATTTAAGAAGTTGACATAAAATGCAAGAGTCTCTTTTCTTTCAAGAAGTCACAAAGATTTCCGTTTATGGTCCTGCTCTTGGTCCTTTCTAAATTTTTGGTAGTCATGACCCAAGGAAATAGCACAGAAGAAACTGAATTCTTTTTCCTGGGATTTGGTGCCCAACATGAGTTTCAGTGTGTCCTCTTCATTGTAATTTTAGTCACTTATGTGACTTCTATGATGGATGATATTGGAATGATTCTACTCATCAAGACAGATCTCAGACTTCCAACACACACGTACTTCTTTTCATAATATTTGGCTTTTGTCAATGTCTGTTATACCTTTGCTATCACTCCCAAAATGCTGCAAAACTTCACAAAGAGTAAAAACGAGTGAACTATTAATATAAACAACAAACGACTTGAATAAATTTCCAAGGAATTATGTTGAGTTAAAAACACCAATCCCAAAAGTTGTATATTATACAGTTCCATTTATATAATGTTTGAAATGACAACATTTTAGAAATGGAAGATAGATTAACAGTTACCTGGGGTTAGGAATAGAATGAGATAGAAGTGAGAGGAGGAGAAGGGAAAGTATGTTTTGGGGGTGAGGAGGGTTGTAAAAATAAAATACAAGGGACAATACAAGGTGTCTGGGAACTGTTAAGTATCTTGACTGTGCTGGTGAACCTATATGGGTGATAAAATTTTATATAACAATACAAACACACAAGGAAAACTGGGGAAATCTGAATAAAGTCAATGGATTGCATCAACGTCAATATCCTGGTTGTGATATTATTGTAGTTTTGCAAAATATTACCATTAGGGGTGTATAACTTTTCTATGGTTACTGTAACAAATTACCACAAATTTAGTGGCTTAAAACAACACAAATTTGTTCCCTTATAGTTCTGGAAGTGCAATCCAACATGGTCTCTAGGTCAAGGTGTCAGCAGGGCTATGTTCCCTTTGGAGGAGTCTGGGATGTGGAGAGAATCTATTTCCTTGATTTCTTCAGTGTGTGGAAGCCACCTGTCTTCCTTGTATTATAGCTTGTTTTCTCCATCTTCAAAGCCAGTATCACAGCATCTTCGCATCTTCCTCTGACTCTCACTTTTCTGCATTCCTCTTCCTATGTTCAGGACTCTTAGAAAATACAGGTGGTCTCTCCATTTCAAGGTCAGCTGATTAGCAACCTTATTCCTCTTTGCCATGTAACCTAACATAGTCACAGATTCCAGAGGTTAGGATATGGACATTTTGGGGGAACTACTACTCTGCCTATTACAGAAGGAATCTGGGATCTCTGTGTATTTTTTCTTATAACTTCTCATGAATCTATAATCAGCTCAATAAAAATTTAAATTAAAAATATGTTTAGTGAAAATGTGCATTAATTTATGCTCTAATTAACTTGATTTTCAACTGAGTTGACCATCATTTTCTCATATACACATATGTTCCATCATCCTGAGCTTGTCCTCTGCCATCAGGGAAGAAAAAGGTCTACTCTCAGAGATGTCTTCCACCTGACAGCTTTCACATTTCCTTTGGGGCCTTCTCTTACATGTACTTACAGCCTGGCTCTACCAAGTCTTAAGAGTAGGAAAAAGCAGCATCTATATTTTGTGGCATTATAATCCTCATGATAAATCTCCTCATCTACTACCTAGGAAATGAGAAAGTAAAAGAAGGTCTACAGTCAATAAGGAATAAGTCTTTCTTGCTTGGACATAATTTCTAACTCTGAATGCCAGAAGTATCAAGGTGGTGAGTGCTCCATCATATTTCCTGATAATGGTTGGCTATATAAAATGACACGTGGCCAACCGAAATTTGAAGAGTTGGAATAATTGACTCTACCACTTGATGGAAAGATCTGGAATATCACATTGATCACATCATGTTCCTACCCAGAGTAAATTGTTTTAAGCTAATAGCCTAATCAAGATATGATTCAAACTGCCATAGATGTATATCTGAGAAATATTCAAATTTAATCTTTGTAAACACCATTATAATTTATATTTGCTCATTATTGTATCCCAAGTCTATTAATTGTCAGGAATATATTAGGTGCTCATTAAATGCTTACTGAATGAATGAACAGAGAATGCACACAGAAAACTTGACTATGGTCACTACAATAAATAAGACTACCAGCTATAGCCCAGTACAGCTTACTGTTCTTACAGCAGCCCATGTTTTATAAGGGCTTTTCAGATCCATCAGCTGTCTCTAAAACGTTGTGACAGAAGATTAATCAACGAAATTTTGAAATCAAGGATTATCAAAGATGGCTAACTTTATAGAAAATATGAGTCTAGACCAAGATGGACAAAAATATGGCATCATGCATAAAAGATTCAGACAAGACTCACATGGAGAAGAGAATACTTATAGAAGCTGTAAGACAAAGAATCTATTCACCATCCCTTACATAAAATATACTTGTTTATCTATTTACTAAAAGGACCCCAAAGTAATGTGGAAGGTGATGCAGCCTTCCATTGTAGCTAGGATGGCATGTGTCTTCATTTGCATTCATGAGATGTGTATTTGGGTAAATCAAATGTATGTGGGTGGGTGTAGTAAAGAATTCCTTGCCTAAAGAAAGGTCTGGCCTTTGCTTTCAGCTATTGGAAGGTGATCTTTAAGCCCCTGGAAGACCTTCCTAGTGAAAGTGTCTCTGTTTGCCAGGAAGCTTCTGCAACTTAATGGTCTAACAATGTGATTTGTGAGGGGAGATTTGGGATAATGCCATATCAGTTTTAAACTCCAGAGGAACTAGAGACTATTGGTATTACCTAAACCTTCAGGAGGGCCTGGGAACTAAAAATCAGCCACATGAGCAACATGTCATAACACTCCAAGAGAAACTGTGGATACCGAAGGCTCAGGTGACCTTCCCAGGTTGACAATACTCCATGCATATTATCACACATTGACCCAGGGAGGAGAATGCATCCATGAAGACGATGGAAGCTTCCAGTTGGAAACCCTCACAAAATTTGCCCTATGTATCTCTTTCTTCAGCTGGTTCTAATTTGTATATTTTTCTACACTAGAATTGTAATAGTACCTATAGTGCTTTCCTGATGTGTTAGTTCCTTCTCTGTTAAAAATTACCCTAGATTGAGTTGCTTCTATACAACAGAAATTCATTGCTCATTGTTCTGGAGATTGAGTCTAAGAATAGGGTGACAACATGGCTGAGTCTGGTGAGAGTCCTCTTTAAGGATGCAGACTGCTGACCTCTCATTGTGTGCCCACATGGTAGAAAAAGTGCTAGAGAGCCCTATGGGATCTCCTCCATGAGGGCACTAACCCCATTCACGAAGGATGCACCCTCATGACCTAATTACTCCTAAGGGCTCCTCCTCCTAATGCTATCACATTGGGGCATAAGATTTCAACTAATGAATTTTGGGGGGACACAAACATTCAGTCTACAATATCGAGTCATTCTAATGAGATATGAAACCTGAGGATGACTGTGGAAATAGATGTCCAATGTGTAGCTGGAGACAAAAGAGCGTGGCTCTGGGGATCTTTGAACTTTTGACTGGTGTCTTAAGTGACATCAGTCCTGTGGAACTGTTCAGTTTGCGAAATGTTTTAAAGGGGATTATCCCAAGCAGCAGAGAGTAGGCATATGAAGAGTGAAATATAGAGAGATAAAAGTAAAGGAAGGATTAAAACTTAGCTCACTTATATCCTGGGAACTGGAACTCAATTTCATAGGAGACTTTGATGAACTACGTAGAATGTCCCACAGAATCATCCCTCTGAAGGAGAAGAGGTAGACATTTATTCAATTTCCCTCCCCCATTGCTTGAGGATTACATGATACCTTCCACAGCTTCTGAGATATTCCTGAGGCAGAGAAGCAGAAAGAGACCATCGGAAACCTGCCACTCATAGCACAGACAATGCCATCTACCACAGATGCACAGGAATCCAGTAGCCAAGGAGATGTGGTGCAAGACCCAGACATTTCTGCTACTCCCTGTAACACAGTCCTAGCCAGCGAGATATCAAAGGAAGCATGCTGGATTTGGAAAAAGCTTTTGTTTTCCTGATCAAGAGTATGCATGAGGTTGTCACCATAACCCCCTGGATCCTTTTTCCTGCTTTGACAAAGAGCATGATATCTAGCACTGTGGTAGATATGTTATACTGTGAGGCAATCAGCTTATGAGAAAGACTAAGCAAATCACAAAAGTGCGAGTCTTAACTTCCAAAGTATCGTTATGAAAGTAAAAATAAGTCCCTATTTTTCAGCCAAAGCGAGTTAGGTTTTCCTCTACTAACAGTGGAATACATTCTTAATCGAGACACTGGTCATGCAAGAAGTGATACTGAGTGTCAATTCACTAGCTTTTGACCATAACTCTCTTTCATAGATTTGTTTGTTAATCAAAAGTCTACACTCACCGATTCTCCTTTCAGAATAAATTAAAAGTTTAATTTTATAGTCAACTCAAAGGCTGTTATTCCACAGATTGTTTTCTGAAATATACTGATGATTTCAAGTGAAATGGGAAGAAAGGGTGTCTTTCTCCAGGGCTGACTTTTAAAAAATATACATTTTTAGAAAAAAAAGCAAGAGTCAAGAGTAAATTTTTTCTTTAAATAAATAGTGGTTAAGGGGATAATACAAAATATATTCAAATAGGAGTACCTCTTTTTATTATACTGGAGACCGTATGCCCTTAAACTCAGATGAGCTTTGGATCTCTCTTTTCCAGAGAGTCATATTTTTTGCTGATTACATTAATGAGGTTAGTTTTCTAGACATAAATACAGGTTATTAGACCTACAAAAAGTTGCTCAACCTGATTCAAAACGAAAAAAATTTTGTCTATAGCCATGCCACCCTGAACAAGCCCGATCCTGTTTGAGCTCAGAAGCTGAGCAGGGTCAGGCATGGTTAGTACTTGGATGGGAGACAACCTAGGAAGACCAGGTACTATAGGCATAAAAAATAAAAATAAATAAATAAATAAGAAAGGATTGTAAGCTGACAAGGTCCTTGCAATCTGTGAGGTCAACCAAGGATTACCTTGCCTAAAAAAGAAAAGAAAAAGAAAAAATTTTTTAAAAATTGTTTTTTTAAGAACTTGACAACACACACACATAGTTCCTAATCACAATAACATAAATTAAATGTATCCTCTCTAGAAAGCTTAAATGTCCTTCAGTAGAAAATAACTACCGAACATTGTTTATTCCAATTTCAACTCAGCCCTTGGAACATCAGATTCTCAAGGGAGCAAGTAGTGATCCCTTAGGCTCTAGCTACAAACTCCCCAATTAGAAGGAACCACACAAAGAGACCATGGTAGGAATCAGCCTGCACCAGGTGCAGAAAGAGAACCTGGAGGCAACTCTGGTGTAAGTATAACAGAGTAATTATTTTTCATACTCAGCCATGTATCATCCCAGGGTGTGCTGGAAATGGGGGAGCGATAAAGCCAGAGCCAAAGTTCTAGCAAGTTTTACCTCAAGACCAGAATAATCACTTCATCCTTGGTGCTGTCATGGAAATAGTGAGGTAACTGAATTGGGCTGAGTGTTGCCTCAGAAGTATATGAATGAACAAATGATAGAAAGATTAAATAAATGAATAAATGGGTATCCCATGCCTTTAGTGTATTATTTGCATATGTTATTATGCAAATACAACACATTGTTATTATATGTTACTTGAGTGCCCCTTGAAGCCAAGCCCTGTACTAGGAAATTTGCATAAATCCTCACATTTGTCATATTATTACAAAGCAGATTTTATTTCTTTCTCTTCCTCTTCCTTTTGAAAACAATTAAGCTATTTATAAATTTTTTTAAAAAAAAAAAAAAAAAAAAGAAAGGTGAAGAAGTTTATAAGTTTAAAGACTTCCTTTCCCACTCCCAGGCCCAAGGATAACCATTAAATCCTTGAAGCGAATCCTTCCTGAGCTTTTTCATAGATAAAGAAAATGAGAAAAAGAAAATATGGGAGTAAAAGAAAGTTTTCTTTTTAAAAGTTTCCATACTTTATGTATCTATCTGCAACTTATCTTGCTCATTTGACAATATAGCATGAGCACCTTTCCATAAGACACATTTGTCTCATTGTTTTTGGACTATGCGTTGATCCATAATGAGAATCCTCTCTGATTTATTTAACTCTATTTACAAACTTTTGCTTTCACAAACAGTATGACAATGGTCATCATTACCTTCTAGGTAATTCTGTGATCCCATTTTATAGAGGATGAAACTGAGGCGTTTGTTGCTATGAACTGATGGGACCAACATTTAAACCCAGGTCAGCCTATTTCCTTTCTCCTGCACAGTGCTTAATATAAATAAAGCTCCAGAAGCGCCAGGGTTCAGTATAAGTTAAGCATGTTCAAAATACTCAAGTACTTGGTGTGTGTGTGTGTGTGTGTGTGTGTGTGTGTGTGTGTTGTGTTCCAACGCTCAAAGAATGCCAGATATTTTATTTTAATTCAAAATTCTTAAATTGATATGGAAAATGTCATTTACGTGCCCTCATGACCCATTGGAGCTTCCTCTGGCAAGTGCCTTTACCCACTGGATGGAAGCCTCCTTAAAAGCGCTGAATTTGATCTATTTTAATTTGCAAGTTTACCTGAGGAGGCAACTTACACAAACATGTGGCCCTTAGTCCTCACTAAATGTTGAAACTGAAGAGAATGGTTTCTTGTTCCATCACTACAGAGTTATCTCAAGATATTTCTGTTTATTTATCAAGATATTTGAGAGAAGCAGATTGTCCACATCAACCAAAGGTTAATCTGCTGTATTCCCCACCACTAAAGGCCCATGCTTATCTAAAGCTGAGCATCTCATCTGTGGAGCTACAGCTCTGCATGGCATTATCACAGTAAAAGAGCCCTCTACTGATGTGTTGGAGACATGGTTTTTTCTTTGTAAGGAATTTGTTTTTGCACAATATTTAAGGTATATAACAATACTTTTAAGATCATGGAACAACCATTTGTGTAGCCACCATCTACCTTTGCAACTTGCTTTTTATTACTCAGAAGCCTATTTGAGAGATTTACCCATAGATGTTGTAGCACCGGTTGACTCAATTTTCAGTGATTTGTTTACATTCTTTTCTATGATGCACAATGCTGCTGTGAACATCCTTGTGTGTGTATATTTATACATATACATTTTCATACATATACTTAAATGTGTGTGTGTCCTTGTTTCTGTGGTCAAAATTTTTCTAGAATATGTACCTATAATGGAAATTCTGGATGATAGGGAGGAATGTATTTAATTTTACTAATTTGTCTCCAACATGTCTGTATTGATTTCCCTTCCTACTAGAAATGTATGACGTTATCCAAAATCGCATTTTAGACTGCATGAAATTATATTTCAATACAGTATTAATATGCAATTGCCTGATTACTAGTGAGTTGTGTATATTTCCATATTTCTATTGACTATTTAGGTTTTCTCTTCTATAATAATCTTGAGCATATCTTTTGTGAATTTCCCTTAGGGTAATTTACAGAAATTATTTATATATACTGAATACTAACTCTTTGACATTTATATGTTGCAAACAAATTTACCTGAGTAAATTTCCAGTCAATATCCAGTCTTTTCTTTTTTATAACATTGGTATTTTTCATTTAGATAGAGTTTAATTTTCAATGTTTTGCATTTGGTACATTCCTGTCTTAAATTTAAATTTTTCTGCATATCTATGTGATAAATAATCTGCTTTTTTTTATCTCAACTTTTACCATTTAAATATTTAATCCCTTTGGAATTGATTTTTATAAAATATAAAGTAGGAATGCAATGTTATTTTTTCATATGTTTAAACATTCATAGCACCACAATTTAATGGACCTTATTCATTGATGTATATTTTCTGTTTTCATGCATTAAGCCTCCATAGACTTGTGGGCTTGTTTATAATTTTTTTTTCTCAGTTTCATTGATCTATTTGTCTGCCCTCACACTAGTACCACTCATAATACTGTCCTTAGTATTATCTTTTTGTGTATCTGGTAGAACAGGTTATTACCTCATTTTCCTTTTAAATCCCTTAGCTATTTTGAGCTCTTTTTTCTTCCATATACATCTTATAAGTTTGTGAAGGTGCACATAAAATTCTCTCAAAATTTGATTGGAATGACATTGAATTATAAATCAATATTGGGGGAAAATATAATGTTTATACAACTTGGTCTTGGTTGCAGATGAAAAACACATTTTTCCCTTGCTCCTGAAGTTTTTTTTCCTTGCAAAGGAATCTCAATTTGTGTAATCGTGGTCTCCCTCTCCCCACTTTATCCACTCACTTGCTGGGAAGTGGAGTAACGTAGCTGGTTGCTAAATCTAGGAACAACCACATGCTTTTCTCTGCCCTCACCCTCTCAGCAGCAGCCAGCCTGCTGAAGCCCACGTTCCTCTGCATCCCAGAGGCAGCTCCCCTAGAACGTGCAAGAGGCCTCCCTCAGTCACTGCCAGCAAGAATGGGTAAATAAGCTTGTCTAATTATGGTGTTCATTGGCAGCGTGTAACTTAACTAATAAAGTTTCCCCACCCCACCCCTCAGCGTCTAATGGTGATATCATGGTCTCCATAAAGAAGACACCAACTTTTATTCCTCAGCAAGTTCAGATCCTGGGAAAGAAAGAGAATAGCTATTCACTAGAATCTCCTTGAGACCCCAACCACCATTTGTTTCATACATAGATGGATTTGATTGTGGATGTGTGTGTGTTTTTTAGCTGTTTGCCCCTATAGTCACAAGTGAGATTGGTTCCAATTTTCTTTTTCCAATTTTACTTACTTGGTTGGCAAGATTTCATTAGCCTCATGAAAATGAGTTAGGGAATAATCTGTTTTGCCAGTCATGAAAAAAGATTGCATAATATTAGAATTAGTTGTTCCACAAATGTTTGGTATAACTTTCTTATGACATAATTGGGCAAAGCATTTGTGTGAGTAAATTTTAAAATAACAAGTCAAATCACTTAGTGGTTTAAAAACATTTAAGTATTGTGCACACACTCAGAGACACACACACTGACTATGCTATTAATCTGTTTTATTTTAAAAAATAAATATTTAGAAATGCAAGTAGCAGTTTTTAAGTTAAATGTATGATATAAAGTATCATGGGGCAACAAATACCGTGTACCAGAAATCCAGTATAAAAAGGAAAAAATTTTTATTATTGCTTTTTGTTCTCCTAGAGTAGCAAACTAGGGAAAGGAATGAACTTTATTCAAAATATTTTTAAAAGAACAAACAATAAAGCAAAAACATTTTCAGATTTAAGGATTTCAGCTCTAGAAGCATATCATAAGCAAAATTAACAGGTGATAGCATGTGACAAAATCTTTCTGAAGTCAACAGTTAACAAGAGATTCAAATCTGGGATAGAAATTCAAATCTATGACAAAGAACATCTGAAAAGCAACTTAATGGTAACACTGACAAAAGCATATGAACAAGTAAATTATAGAAAAACAGAATCCAAAGAGTCTAAGAAAAATATTGGACAATGATGAAGTTCACTAGTAATTAAGTGGGGAAAACATATAAAAATTAAACATCACTTTACAACTGTTTTACTTTCCAAAAAATATATATATAAGAAAATACCAATGTTCGTAAGGAATTAAGGATATAGGATTTCCCCACCCCCACTCCCACCATGTACAATTAGTAAATGTTTACACTGGAAAATGATCTGGAAAAATTTGATCAAGTTAAATGTGTACGTACCCTCAGACTCAAAAATCTGTCCCTAGGAAAGTACCTTAAAAATTTTTTCAAACTGAGTTATTTGCAGTGGAGACAAGATTAGGTAATCTGCTCTCTCTCACTAGGAAAGTACCTAGAACATGCTACTCAATGTGTGGTCCATGGGCCAGTTCTTGGGCCCTGTTTCTACTCTATGAGATAACTATAGAAAATGCAGTTGAGTTGAGCATTTAAAATTATTACAGAATTTGGACAATGCTGAGACATTTTTATTGCTTTTTACAAAATACTGGCCCACAACAGATAAGAAATTTTACAAAGAAAATGATCCTTAACCACAAATACTTGGATAAACACTTCCATAAAGAACTTCACACGTCCATGAATGCTTGATTGTAGAGAGGAATTACTAAGAAGGGGTAAAGGATCAAATGAGAATACAGAGATAATTTGGAATAAGATCGTATAGAGCTCTACAAGTATATCAAGATTTTAGATGTAATGATTAGTATTTAACCTCATTGGGGTTTCTAATTAAAATATTGAGAGCATAAAAGAAAGCATAATAATATAAAAGTATATTTTTATTCCCTAATTGGTATATTTATAAAATGCTCCTTGAGAGTAAAGCTACTGGTCCATGTCAATGTCTCTCAACTGTAGATGAAATTATCTAACTCAGGTGTCAAGATTCAGCCATTAAAATATAAGTCGATCATGTCATAGAAAATATTCTCTGATCCCATAAAATCAAATATTATACCACTTCCACTTATAGAATTAATTAAAAGATCACAACAATCTTAGCTTTCTCTGCTCTTCTTTCTTTGTACCTTTTCAGCTGATGTTTAGTCTTTGCTAGCCATGAAACAAAACAATGGCACTCAAGTGACTGAATTCATTCTCCTGGGATTTGGTGGTCAACACAAGTCTTGGCATATCCTCTTCATAGTATTTCTAGTTATCTATGTGGCCACGCTAGTGGGCAATATTGGGATGATCCTGCTTATCAAGATTGATTCCTGCCTTCACACCCCTATGTACTTTTTCCTCCAACACTTGGCATTTGTTGATTTCTGCTTTACCTCTGCTATCACACCCAAGATGCTGCAAAACTTTGTAGGGACAGAAAAATCCATCTCATTCATAGGATGTATGGTGCAATTACTAGTTTATGCTGCTTTTGCAACAGCTGACTGCTATATCCTTGCTATGATGGCAGTGGACCGATATGTGGCTATCTGTAAACCACTCCACTATCCAACACTGATGTCCCGGAGAGTTTGCATTCAACTCTTAGTTGGTTCATACATCATGGGTTTTCTAAATGCTTCTACACAAACAAGTCTGACTTTCTCACTGAACTTCTGCAACTCCAATAAAATTAACCACTTTTTCTGTGACGTACCCCCAATTCTTGCCCTCTCATGTTCCAACATTGATTTAAACATCATAATCCTAACGATCTTTGTGGGGTTTAACTTGACATTCACTGTGTTGGTTGTCATCTTTTCCTACACATATATCCTGGCTGCCATCCTGAAGATATCTTCTGCTTCAGGGAGGAGAAAAGCCTTCTCCACATGTGCCTCCCACCTGACAGCGGTCACCATTTTCTATGGGACTCTCTCTTACATGTATTTTCACCATAGGACCAACAAGACTCAAGAGCAGGAAAAAATAGCTTCAATGTTTTATGGTATCGTGATCCCCATGTTAAACCCCTTTGTCTATAGCCTGAGAAACCAGGATGTGATAGAAGCCCTAAAAGGGATTGGAAAGAAGTGCTTCTAGTTCGATCGTCAATTCTCTATGCTTGTAAGCAACCACACTGACACTGCTAATTTTTAAGAAATCAAAACCAGAAAGTCTAACAACATAAAAAAAAAGAGAGTTGCTCATTTTTTACCAACAACGAGATACAAATTAAGGTAACAATGAGATAACCACTTTATACCAATATGACTGGCAAAAATTGGGAAAAAAATGATAACGCCTATTAATTGTTGCAAGATAAGGAGGGTGACATTCTCACATGATGTTAGTGGAAAATTGAAGTGTTCTTCACTTTAGAAGAAATCTTGCCATGTCTTTTGAAAACAATAATAATCTTCAATCCAGAATTTCAGCCTCACAAATTGATCTATGAAAATAAAAGTTCCAGTTCATGTGAGGACATATATTTAAAGATGTTCATTGTAGCCTCACTTAGGAAGACAAAACCAAAAAAAAAAAAAAAAGAATATTCTTCAATAGAGAAATAAATCTGTATTGTTATAATTCTAAAATCTGTATCTATTTCTGCATAACAAATTTTCAAAAATTTAGGGGTTTTAAGAAAAGACCTAATTATTATCTTGTAGTTTTGTGGGTCAGGAATTGGCACACCAGTTTACAACACCCTGTTGCAACCAAGCTGTCATCCAGGAATGGGAACTCCTTGGAGGCCTGGTAGGGATGGACCTGCTTCCCAGATCCTTCATGTTATTGGCAGAATTTGTCTCCTTGCAGTTGTAGGGCTGGGGTTCCTGCCCTCCTGCTGGCTGTCAGCCAGGAGACGCTTCCAGCAATTAGAGGCTACCCAGAGTTCTTTGCCACATGGCCCTCTCCATAATCCCTCTCATAACATGGCTGATTACTTCCTCAAAGCCAGAAAGCTATACACGGTTAATGAGTACATGTGCCATGTGAACAACACCCTTCATATGCCCAAATCTTATTGCTACTTCAAGTGTTAGTGTTTCCCTGAAGCTTTCCTAGCTCAACATTTGCTTCCTATCAACTTTTTACCCATGGAAATAAGTTCTTCTTCCACTGAAGACCCATAGTGCTTCATTTGCATCAATAATATCATTTATTATTTATCACCTCTTGTCTAAATTATTTATTTACATAAATGACCCTCGCTATAACCTATAAGGCAGTTGGGATACATTTTTTTCCTATGAGCTTTTTTTTCCTGTTTGGTGTAGAGCTTTAGACACAGCAGGTATTCTATAAATATTGAATAAACGAATGATACCAAAAAACTATAATGTGGACAGCTTCCCAACCGGGAGTTATGCATGTATCTTATGCTATTGGTCTATAAATATAGAATGTGGACAGCAGCATCAAATAACCAGGGAAAATTTTTATGAAGTGCAAATAACTATAGCCCGGCTCTGGAGATGTTGATTCAGTAATATTAGAGGGAGTCTAATATTTATAAGTATCTATATATGCAGAATGTTACTTTAATTGCATGTGCTTCTAGAAAGCAGTATTTAAGAGCACAGGATTTAGAATCTTTTAGAATGTGGTTTATGTCCCAACTCTGCCACTCACCGGCAGTGTCCCTTCATAAGTTAACTAAGCTTTTAAACCTTGTTTGTCATAATACATATCTCATGAGATTTTTTACTTTATTTGTTAGCAATAAATAAGATAATGAATAGAAATCATAGTGCCTGGCACTAATAAACCCTCAATAAATGTTAATAATAATGAGTATTCACATGGATTATTTCAACACAGGTGTGACAGACATCGCAAGAATCTCCTCACCCCACACACACACACACACAGTCAGTCAGTCAGAAGTCTCCCAAGGTTTGCAACATGAAAATTTTCCCCTCTGAGAAACTCCTCTCTCTTTTGGCAGAAAATTGGCTAATAAAGGTTGTTTTTCTTTGCTGCTGACACAGTAACAAGGGCCACAGACTCTCAAAGAAACAGGCACTAATCCCATAGCTTCAGCTATAAAATTTCTCTGGGAAAAATCATTGGGTGGGCAATCAGCTTGCACTAGCCCAGGAAAAAAAAATCTAAAAACAAATCTCCCATATGTCATTTGAATTGCATTTTTTTTTTCCTATTCAGCTGAGCATTTTTCTGGCATATGAGGACCACAGTAAAATCTGCAAAGTCAGAATCAATATACCAGCATAATTAACTCCAAGGTTCTGTAGAGTCGTCTTATCTTCAGCAAAATAAAAATATATATGGAAAGAGGAAATTATTGATGGTATGCAGGAGTTATAAAATGGTCCTGGAGATGACAGCTGATGTATTAGCCATTATGTTCCCAACTGAATGTAACCTTTACAGAATATTAGCAATAATTCGACAAGACCACTCCAAAATTAGATGGAACAAGACAGAGACAAGGCCATTCTGTGACTATGTCTGAAATAAGACGGAAGTAAGGACTCCTGGAAACCAGAAAAATAGCTAAACACTCCCCTCTTCCAACTAAAATTGGTAAATACTCCTTCTTTACCCACTTTATTTTTCTCCTTTCTTAGGTATAAATGACCAAAATATCCAATCACTGCATTCCCGATGACACTCAAAGCAGAACTCACCTCCACTACCTAAATCCTCCTTAAAAACACCCAGAAAAAAGCCTAAATCCTAGAAGATGCCTTTCCCAGTCCCTTTTATCCAACAC
The DNA here is from genome assembly GCF_014176215.1 of Rousettus aegyptiacus. NCBI lineage: Eukaryota > Metazoa > Chordata > Mammalia > Chiroptera > Pteropodidae > Rousettus > Rousettus aegyptiacus. The sequence continues at coordinate 111,885,805 of NW_023416308.1, forward strand.
CCTCTTCCTGTGGGGTGCTTTCACTCATGTAGCACATGAAAGAAACCTAATTTTGTCTGACTACATATATGCTCTTGGGCATGGACGATATGAAATATGCCAAGTGCATCTCTTATCTCTCGGGAAACTTGCTTGTTTTGTTATTCACTTTTTTATTGCAAAAGAAATTAATGTGTGTCCATTATTTTTTAAATGCAGATGTTTTTAAAGTTAAAAATGGAGAGTTTCTATGTCCCTTGGTCCTACTCCTCGACTTACTTAAATTTGTCATGTATCATTCTCCATGGCAATTTCTCCATTTTTTAAAATTAATAATCCATTTTCACTTCACGTTTTTCTGCAAAATGCTTTACCCACTTAATAGTGTGTTATTAACACTTTTCCTAAGAATAATATAGTTCTATCTCATTATATTTAGGTGTTTTATGGAAGTACAAACTATAGATTAATTCTGACTTAGTTTAATATTCCCTAATCCGTAGCCAATATTTTGCTGCATGAAAATAATATTACATAGAATCTCTGTGTTTACAGTTAATATTTCATCTTATTTTTAAATTTCTTTTTATTTTTTTATTACAGTTTGACATTTAATATTCTATCTCTTTTTATCAAAGATTAAATTGAGTAGGGGGAAGTTATATTTCTTGCCCAAGATCACATTCTTATTAAATGGTAGTTTTGATTCAAATCTAGATCTTCCTAACTTCAAAGTCTATCTCTTTTTCATTGTCAATAGTATAAAATAAAGCTTCACGGTGACTTGGATACAAAGTAATTCAGACAACTTCAAAACACTTGCATTATTTATCCAATTAAATATCTCTTCTAGAGCTTCCACTTCTGGTTAAGATGAAGTAATCAGGATTGCATTCATCTTCCTGCCTTAAACAAGAAAAATTGGACAAAATATCTGAAATACTAGTTTGCAAGACACTGTATATCAGGCAATAAAGAACAATGGTTCCTGAGAGGCAAGAAACAAATGAGCTCTAAAATTTCCCCAACTTTCTGTCTTAAGAAAGTTTCCAGAACACAATGCAGAGAGAGGGAGACTACTCAGGAAGAGTTTAGAGAAATTCATAAAGTAAATGGAGCTGAAAATTTGAAGAGACCAAAGCAACCAGAGTTTTCAGAACAGAATCCTGAAGAGAAAGAGTTGTACAGAGAGAGAACCCCAAGGTTCACAGGGGATTCTCCTTGATTATTTAGTTGAATACTGATTTGTACATATACATGAGGAAACTAGGGAAGGAAATACTGAAAGGATTATAGATAACAATGCTTGGTGCTCACACGAGGGTAAGAATAGTGCCTGTTCTCACCAGCCAGACTAGAAAACCTCAAGATTCATGATGCATTGGACAAGAGTATACAGGAAAGACTTGCCTCTATCGTGGGAAATTATTAGCCCTAGTCTGAGCTCTGCTCCAGTCACAACTAACAAATCTACAAAGCAAGACTCCAAAGGATCAGTTTTCAAGATATTTAGCTGTGCTCCAGAACAAAGCTCAAGGATATTTGTAAGAATACAAAAGTATCTGGTACCAAATATGGAAACATTCACAATGCCTGGCATCCAATCAAAAATTACCACACATGCAAAAAGCAAAAAGACATAATCATGAGAGAAAAAAATCAGTGGTCAAAATGACCAAGAACTGCCAAAGATGTCAGAATTAGCAATCAAAAACATTAAAACAATTATTATGATTATGCTTTATATCTTCAAAAAAGATAAATAGAGACATGAGATACACAGTAAAGACTACAACGTATAAGGGTAAAAAAAGAAAAGAAAAGAAAAGAAAAGAAAAATTGCACTGGATGGGATTAACTACAGATTAAACATTCCAAAAGAAGTGATGAGTGACCTTGGAACCATAGCAATAAAAAATATCCAAACCGAGAAAAAAGCGAATCAAAAATCTAAGTGAAAACCATATCAGTGAGCTGTGAAACAGCTTCAAAAAGTGAATTGAAGTTCCTGTGAGGAGAGGGAAACCAGGAGAAACAAGGTTAAATAAAATTTTCTTTGAAAAATAACACTGAAAGTTTTGTAAATTTGATGAAACTATAAAGCCACAGATTCAAGAATCCCAAGAAAGCCCAAGTTAAAGAAACACGCGAAAACTACACCAAGACACATCAAATTGCTCAGAACCAGAAATAAAGGGAAAATCTTAAATGCATCAGAAGGAAAAAGATACACTATGAATAGCAGAACAAAAGGATAAATTCTTGTCGGAAACAATGAAATTAAAAAGACAGTGGACCACCATCTTAAAGTGTTTTAAGAAATAATCCTTTCATAATAGATCAAATAATATTCTATCCATCCTTACACACACACACACGCACACACACAAAATGAAATCTTCTAACTTTGCAAAGTGCTCAAAGTACCCATATAATATTAAATCACTTTTCGCCTTTTATTTAAGTTGTCCAGGTGATTTAATTTTAAAATTGTTAAAGATAAATTGAGATGATTTACAATGTGCCATTATCCCATCATGCCTACAGCAAATCCAGTGTTTCTTACGTATCATCTTGCTCTGCTCTCCACTAGATTCAACATTGCTTGAAGGAAGAGACCAAATCTTATACACGTATATTACAAACTCTCCTCAAGGAAGCATCTTGCATAAAGCTTGACTTGAAGTGAAGTTGTCACTTATTTTGTTGCTAAAGGTTCCTTGGCTATGGGCACCTACGTATCAAGGAATTTGAAAGAATCAAGGATGCCAACAATAACTTAGTTTGTATTCTGCCTTATATTACCAAGATCATATTCCGACTTTATCTCAATGATAAAAGATCAGTTCTAAGACAATTTATGTTAATGAAAATAGGACCTCTAGTGATTTACCAAATGAATATACTGTTTTTTAATCTACAAGAAAATTCTTAAGCAGCCCACAATCACCCAAAAGTGGTCAGAGCTAGACAGGTAAGAGGCTATGAAGTGTGATCACATTCAGAAGCTTAGCATTTTCTATAACAGCACGTGAGGATTTAAATTATCATAAAAATAATAAAGATTTCTGAATAACCCCAGCTTTGGACTTCATTAGCTCCTAAAACTATCAAAACTGCTGCTAATGTGATTGCAACTGCTTTCCTTTAGCATTTTCTCATTATTCCTTTTGATTTTTTTACCTGTCACAAGGTAAATTTTTTTTCTCTATGCAAACGTTTTTTTTCCTCCACTAGAAATAAGTAATATTTGTACCTAAAACTGTAGGAATCTACGACAGTATTTTTTTTTTTAATTTTCTTTTTTCAGGTAGGCGACTAGAGGTCAAAACAATTGTAAAAACACATTATAAACTGCATTTCTTCATTTGTCTATTTTCTACCTCATTCGTGGGAAAATGTAAAGCATATTATGGGGTCTCTAAATACAATTTTTTAATATTTTATTCAAGAAATTTCAGTTTATTATAACACAAAGCTGTTGTTTTTTTCAGATGTCAATCTGTAAAAGCGATTTTAATTTGAAAGACTCATTTGATAAGTAAACATAAGCTTTCTATTATTCTACAAAACTTCATCATAGGTTATCAGAAATCGAGGTGGCTTCAGTCCATACTAGCACCAAATTCAGTGATTTATAAAAGAATAAAAAGTAAGAGATGTATCTCCTCTATCCTAATGAATTTTCACATATTCTGGTAGAACGTGAGCATACAAGGAAGCAGAGAAATTGTTAGAAAAATAGGAACTTTGCCCTAAGAATTGTAAAGGGGAAGCTGGAGAAAATTAAACATTAGGAATAAGCCCCCTGCAAAATCTTTTGATGGGAGAATCTTTGAATCATAACAGTACCATATCCAATGGACAAATTTCATGGATACTCTTCTTTCATGTAAGAAAGCTTATTATAAGCCTAGAGAGAGAATCGGAATTATTATTAGTAAACATTAATACAGGCTTTTCTATGTCCAGTATATAGAAAACACATTATCTCATTGAACTTGGACAAAATAACCCCCATTTTCAGACAATGAAAAAAGTATAATTTCTATTTTCACATTATTTAACCCTGAGCAGTTAAGCCATTTAACTGTTCAAACCACATAACTAAGTGGTGGAACCACTGAAATATTTTTTTCTAATTTTCTACTTTTTCTCCCATACTTCTTATTGAGATATAATTTACATAGAGAAAAATGAGTCATTCTTAGATACATTCTTTATCATATCTGCAAGAGTCTGCATCTTGTGAATAGCTGGCTCAGGGTTCATGGGATTTTTAACAAAGCTATTATAAATATGTGCCCTACATTTTTATTATCCTTCTTCAAGTAGTTCAATGCCATCAGTCACTTTTTTCTGTGATGAACCCCCAGTGTTTGAAATTTCATGCTCCCATATTTCTATCAGCATGACAATTACTGCCTTCATAAGTTTACATATTGCATAGGTTATCAGGTTTGGACGTCATATTCTTTTACACATATATCCTGGCCGTTATCCTGAGAACATCCTCAAGTTGGAGAAAACACTTCTCTGCCATGTTTCCCCATGTTAACAACTGTCACCGTTTCTGCTATTGGGCCCTCTCTATGTGTACTTTCAGCCTGATTCTAACAAGCCCAGGAGAATCTGAAAGCGACCTTCATGTTTTACAGAATCGTGATTCTCATGTTGAACTTTTGATCTACAGCTCAAGAAGCAAGGAAATAATAAATGCACTACTCATAAAAGCAAAGAAGTATTTATTAACTGGATCTCATTTCTTAATATTAGACACAAAGAAGCATTCAAACAAAGGTTTTTTTACAGGATGCTATTTGCCTAGAGCAATTTTTCCAATAGCCTCAAAAACATGAGAGCTTCCTAAATCCTTAAATTACATGAAAGGTCATCAAAGTGTCACAGGAATGAATTTATCTGGAGAGGCAATAGAGCCTTTCTGCCTGATGAACAAGCCTCTCTTGCTAATGACTGCTCTTTATGAAAAGTATGAATAATCAGCAATCAATATGCTACAGCAACATCATTCCAAGAGTATTTGAAAACCAACTAAGTGCAATATTAATCTGAAAGAAGCAACATCGACTTGCAAGAAAGGTTAGGATAGAAAAGAGAACTCCTTATGTACTGGCAAAGTAGGCAAGAGTCTACAAAGGCATTTGAGGTAGATTGGGGAGCAATAAAAGAGATAAAAAAAAATATTAGGCAAATTCCCGTGAAAGTTCATCATTGAGCAGAATTTCCAGGGGTAGTCAGTAATAGGAAACTCTCCCCAAATTCTTTAAGTATAAAGCACTCATATTATCCCATTACTCAACAGTACCCAGATGCCCTCTGCCAAGGTCTGAAGCTGTAGGGACTAGAAACAGAGGAGACTGCCGGCTGGTTGAAATACTGGCAGCCATGGCCCGCAGCAAGCTGCCATGCTGAAGGTTTCCAGCTGGTCTGCCCTCTAACATCAAGTCTAGTGGTATTTTGGCCAGTCGTGGGTTGGCAAAACAGGAAAAGTTTCTCTCACTTTGACATTGCAACATCTGACAGCTGTGTCAATGCAGAGAAGTGTCAACAAAATTTGCTTTAGCCCAGTATTTCCAAAATAGAATCCAGAGAACTCATTCTCACAGGCTTTTCAACACGAAAAGGATTCCAAAGCCAAAAAATCCTAAATTAATCAATATTAGATTTCTTTACCAATAGCCTTTCCAGAAGTATATCACCTAGCAGCGTGCACTGTGAATCTCTAAGAGAGAAAGAGTTTGAGCATTGCCCAAATATATTGGATGACAGGACACTATTTAATCTATGGACTATTTATTGTATTGTGTCAATTCTAAAATGCACATTTCTTTCATGTTTTAATATCTCTGATGTTGGGATTACCTTAAAAATACACATGTACATTTATCAGAGCAATTAAGTTACAAAATTGATGATGAATCTTTTAATCTATCTATATATCTAATATAATAAATACATTTTTAACAGCTGCCCTATAGTACAATTTTTTAAAATACTTGTTTTTTTAAAAAAGAATTGTCTGAATGCTTTTATAAAAGTAACTAGAGAGACTATTGAAGCACTTACTAGAAAACATTATTTAAAGAATATCTTCAGCTCTCAACAGAATACCACATTTGTATATAAATAATCAATATTACATTCAATCATAAATACAAGTGCCTTAGGAATTTCTAATAGGAAGCATGTTATTTACCCTATTCTAGTCATTGTGGATATTAAATGTCTTTGTTTCTTTAAAAAGTATCCAATGATTCAGGCTGGCCATTTCACATAGTCTACCTATTTTTGGTTATATTTCTAGTCCTTGAAAACACTTATTACTGTCATTATTTACTAACTTTAATGTGAGTCAGCTCACTTTCTGGAATCCCAGCTCAAACTTACCCAAAGAGTGGAAATGAATTCCAGATGTGGTCTATTTCAGTCCCAACAATGGTTAGTCATTCCTACCCATCACCTCTCCCTAACCATACCTCCCCTACCAGGATACCACTCATGGCCTTCAAGGAGCCAAAACGTTACTCTCTGTATTTGTTTGCTAGAGCTGCTGTGACAAACTGCCATAAATCAGGTGGTTTAAACAACAGAAATGTATTGTCTCATGGTTCTGGAAGCTATATCTGAAATTGAAGTGTTGGCAGGATTGGTTTCTTCCGAGGGTTATGAGAGAAGGAGCTGTTCCAGAACTTCTTGTCTTACAGATGGCCATCGTCATGTTCACGTGGTATTATCTCTATGTATGTGTCCATCTCCAAACTTCCTTTCATAAGGACACCAATCATATTGGATTATGGCCCATCTTGATGACCTCGTTTTAATTTGATTTAAATAATTTTATAAAGATTTTATCTCCAAATAAGGTTATATATCCTAAGGTACTGGGGATTAAGACCTTGTCACTTGAATTTTGAAAGAGTCACAATGCATCCCATAGCATCATCTACAGTGAAGGCTGCTCAACTTGTTCAGGACACTCAGATCAATCCTTTATTCCCTCTTCTTTTCTTAGTAGATAAGTCTCTTGGTGGCAATTTGGAGCTGTCATGACATTCCAGCATTATCAGAATTGCATTCTCCCCTGACCAGGATGCCTCTCATACCCTTCAGAAAGAAGTGTGCACTGGTTAATAAATTAGGACCAGAGACTCAGAGAGAACTGAGCTCCAATAAATTCTCAGGGGGAATGACTTAAGTATAAAGAAGATTATAAGAGAGCAAGAGATTGTTATTACAAAAAAGAAAAAAAAAATCAACCGCCACCTCTAATGACACCAAATCTGAAATTTAAAATTCCATAATAATAGCCAATAATGGGGATACTTATAGAAACCATGTATTGCATAGTTACTTTGTGCCTGGAATGGGTAATTTTTTATTTAATCCTTACTATCATTGCATGAGGTTGATACTTTCGGTTAAGTCTGATATGTAAGTAAAGAGCTTACCACAGACCTTGGCACATAGTTTGTATTTAATAACCAAAGTTAATGTACATGCTCATTTTACAAATGAGAAAACTGAGCTTCAGAAACACCTAGGATTGTACTAGTAGTGAGAGATCTAGCCTATATTTGGATTTAGGTATGTTAAACCCCAAAGCTTGTGTATCTACTGAAGTAAGTTGCAGCTCATCCCAATCCCTGTGTCACGGAAGTCCAAGATCATATACCCCAGAGCTATCCATTACATCCTCTATTCATGAAGCCTTTTATAAGTCTCCAGAGCCTGAGAATTACTCCTTAAAGATTGAACGAAGGCTTCAAAAATGGAATTCGTGAGTTTCCTCTTTTTCAAGGACCTCTCTCTGCTCCCCCTGCCACACACACACAGATAGTTCCAGAAACTTTTTATAAGTACTGGGAATGATCCCGATTGTCTTTCATGAATTCAAGTGGACTATGACTTCCTGCTTCCCAAGAGCTAGGTGGCTGGTGAAAGGAGATCATCCACTGGCTCAAGCAACTCAAGTAGCTATTTCGACTGCATTTTTCCACATTTCCAGCATCTACCAGTCCTGGGGGCTACAGACCCCAGCTATGTGGTTAATCCACATGCTCATTTACCTAAGCTCATGAACCCAGAGATAGCATGTTACTGGAGTCCTCAAGGTTAGCTGGTTAAGCGGTTCCATCTCAGCAGGGCTTCTTCAGTCAGGAACATCAGTATAGTGTAGCCTTACCCACTGCCACCTACTACTCTTATCAGAGACACCAAGGCCCAGCCCAGCAAAACATGGGAAAGTTTTCAAAGATGCATTCTCTTCAACTCGTCATCAGCTAGTAAATATACCAGATAAGACCTCAAGATTTCCCAATAAATAAGATCTGGCTGATTGAGAAAGGGTCCTCTACTGGGCTAGATTTCATATCGAAATCCTTTAACTCATAGTAGAATTACCATTTTTCCCCTCAATTTCGGCACCAGAGATATGTAAAGTGTCTAAAAATGTGCAAAGTACTTTTACATATGCCATCTTATCTGACCCTCACAGCAACTCTATGAGTCCCTCTGTGTCATTGGCTCCTTTTACACATAAAGAAAATGACAAACAAACAGAACAAACAAACAGAGACTCATGGACATGGACAATGGACTAGAAATTACCAGACAAAAGCAAGGAGCGGAGAGGAGGAAGGTAGATGGAGTAAAAGGGATCAAATATGTGGTGACAGAAAGAAATCTAAGGTAGGGGAACATGCAATGCAATATATATATGCCTTACTGTTAAATCGCTCCCCTGAAACTTACTGGATTTTGTTAACTAATGTCACCAAAAAAAATTAATTAAAAATAAATTTTTTTTAAAAACTGACACTCAGTGTGGTCACATGACTTTCCAAATCCCTCAGCTACAGAATCACAGGCCAAGAGTAGCATTTAGGTTTTTTCAGATTCTTCTGTTTCCTTTCCACTACAATCCATTACATACCTGATTCTCAACATTTCCTTTAAATTCTACTGTCTATAATCACATAAATCTTAATTCATCACTGCAACTCAACTTTCAGTCTTTTTTTTAACAATCCTTAATCAATTTTCAGAAATTCATTTCTTTAACAAATGTTTTTGGTATGGATGGATGCTCAGTATCAAATTTTGCAGCTGAGTGAAGGCACAAACATGAGAAAAACAGACATGACTTCTCCTTTCACAAACTTTATAATCTAGCATTAGTAGCACAACTTGTTGAGAACTTTGCTGAAGATACCAAAAGCATGATAGTAAAGAGGATATGATTCAACCATACTCGAAAATATATAGGATAAAAGACATTCATAAGGAAAGAAAAAGGAAGTTAGAGTTTAATTACTGAAAGTGTTCGACAGGACGACTTTGAGAGCTTGGAGAGATGATTCAAGCGGCCAAAGTGAGCCATCTTCAAAGAGAACAGCGAGCCTTCTGTTTGCAACAGTTGAGTAAGTGGGTGATGATTAGCTCATTAGGAGAACATTTTTATATTCTTTTTTTAATATGTGAAATTCTCAGACTGAGCCAGACATAGGAGCTTCTGGAGTCTATGTTTTTGTAACACTTATTCATAACAACAGTGAGAGCCAGAGTCAGTCTGATTAATGCAGCTAAACCATTGTCTACACTGAAGAAAGGCCCCAGACCATGGGTGTCTGGAACCTCTATCCGCAGTCCTGTATCTCTCAATCTCATATGGTCTTCACGTTCATTTCTAACATGGGGACTGTAAGAACTTATCGAAAATGATTGTTAGGAGAATTCTTTGAGAAAATGTAGTCAAACGTACTATGAAACAGTTCCTACATAATAAGCCCTCCTAGAGACCCTGTCTTAAGATTATTTTAAACTCAAAGAGCTAACATTTTTAGAGTAATAAGGAAGTTTCTGTCACCTGGTTTGAAAAATAAAATTTCCCTTCACAAGAGTCCATTGTTTTTTTAAAGGAAACTCTTTTTTAAAAAAAAAAATTATTAGTTTCAAGTATACAGCACATTGGTTAGACATTTATGTAGTTTATGAAACGATCCTTCTGATTACTCTTTCCTCTGGCTCTATACCTAGCCATTACATTACTGCTGATTGCATTCCTTATGCCATTAGAGGGAGCTCTTTAATTAGTACATTTAATTTGCAGCTATTAGGTGAGCATTCATTTGTTTGCTTGTTTGTTTGTTTGTTTGTTTTTGATAAAAGAACCAAGTAGGATCACTTTAGGTAATTGGCTCAAACAACCAAATACTCCAAGGATTGACTAGAATACTAAAAAAAATAATGAGATACAGATTCCAAGTTTCACAAGATTAGGATTACGAAAAGATTCTAACTTTCTCTCTCTCTCTCTCTCTCTCTCTCTCTCTCTCTCTCTCTCGCGCGCGCGCACACACACACACACACACACACACACACATCTCTCTCCAGAGCCCTGGACAGACCCTCTGCGGGAAGCCAGCTGTCATGTTGTAAATTGTCATATGGAAAGAAGTGATGTCCCTGATCAACGGCCCTCAAGGAGTCCTGCCAACAGCCATGTGCATAATCCTAGAAGTGGATCCTTCCCCAGTAGATCCTTACGACCAGACCATGGGCCTGGCTAACACCTAGATAGCAGCCTGTAAGAGACTCTGAGCCAAAAGCACTCGGCTAAGCCATATCTGGATTATTGACCCATAGAAACTGTGAGGTAATAAATATTTCTTATTTCAAGCCACTAAGTTTTGTGGTAATTTGTTATAGATAAATAGAAAACTCATCTAGTCAAAAATGCCTTTCAGAATCCTATGTTTTGGGGGAAAAAAAAAACTTTTCCTTCTTGACCCAAATCTGTTCCTCACTCCACAAATCACTTTTTTGCCTTTCTTATTCCTTAAAAGTCTGCTATTTTTCAGACAATGTGCTGGTCTAGAGAATTAGGCTTAGATTTTGATAATAAAAATAAATTGAGTTCTTTTCCAAGAAATTGTATAGGTATCCAAATCTTAGAAAGGTTTTTCCCATGAAAACTGTAGTCCCTGGAAAGTTGTGATAAAATATGTTTTATATTTTTATATTTCAATGTATATGTTTTAACATTTATATTTATGGCACGTATATATTCAATATATACATTATATATAGTTTCCTCATGATTCCATTTGCTGTCACATTAATCTCAGATAAATACGTATTTCATATTAATAAACCTGGACTATGAGAAAAGAAACAAAGTCTATTTAAAGTCCTAGAACAGCTGGTGTGTGAAAACTTCTTATGAACCCAGAAGACTCCCAAGAGAATCATTTGGGGTCATTAGCTGACATTTTTAACATCCTTTTCACTTATTCATCATGTTCTCCCACATGACCATAACTGGTAAGCAGCTTCAGTTGATGAAAAGTAGGGGGCCTATCCCTATAGGAAGAGTCCCCATGGTGACTCTTAACTCTTAAAGGTCACAGCTGCTGCTGGAAAAAGAGGTACTATTGTCACTGACAGGGACCCTATTAATGATTCATTGGAGTCCTGTAAGGCATCCTTCTGTGTCTGAATCCCACACTGATTTGGTAGTAGATATTAGGTCAGCTCACTTCAGTCTCCAGATTCCTAAAAATTAACCAATGAATTTTTAGTCAAATCAACAAAACTAAAGACATTCTTTTGTGTATCAGTTTGCTAGCTGCAGTGGCAATTAGGGAGAAGGGAAAGACACAAAAATGACTAAAACACAAAGGTTGTTCCCACAAGTTCGGAGTCTATACAGATCTGAAAAAGGGTCAGTAATAGCTCTATGATTAATGACCTCAAAGAATGCCAGAGTAAGAATCAGAAGACCTAGAGTCTTAACTCCAGCTGGGCCAGTGGACACCACGTGTACGTAGGGTGTAGACAGTCACTTTCCTTCTCTCAGCCTCGGTTTTCTCATCTGTACAACAAAGAATTTGGACTAGACTAGGAATGCTGTGGTAGACAGAATTCTAGAGTGTTCTCCCATGATCCCCGTATTTCCATAGGTACATGCCCATGAGTATAGGTGAGGTCTGTACATGTGATGGCATCTCACTCCCGTGACTAAGTTACGTTCTAAGGGAAAAGTAAAGGGATTTTTAAAGATGTAATTAAGGTCCCAACTTTGTTGGGTTTTCAGTTAATCAAAAAGGATCTTATCTGGCTTAATCAGATGAAGGTCCTTAAAAGGAGAACTGAGTCCTTGAAAAGAGAGGTTCTCTTGCAGGCAGGAAGGACAGAGCTGCTGAGAAGTTGGGGAAGGGAAGGCTGTGACACAGCCATGTGACAAGGAATTGTGAACAGCATCTAGAGCTGCAAGTAGCCCCAATTGACAGCCAGCGAGGAAGAAGAAGAAGAAGAAGAAGAAGAAGAAGAAGAAGAAGAAGAAGAAGAAGAAGAAGACGACGACAATGACAACGACCTCAGTCCTACAACTGCAAAGAAATAAATTACCCAACAACTACATGAGCTTGAAAAAGAACCTAACCTGTTGAAAGAATACAGTCCAGCTAACATCTTGATTGCATCTTTGCAATCGAGCTCAATCTTACCTGCTATCTATGTAATGATTGATAATGTCTTCCTGGAGCACTATATTAAAAAGGATTCAAAATCTGCATCTAAATTCAGCAACAAAAAAAGTGTCAAAATTGATTAATAATATCTATCATGGGTATTTATCAGCTAGCAAGCAACAAAAAACACCACACACATTGGCTTAAGGAGGGAAAAAGAAGTGTTAGATTAGGTATTTCTTGAGCAAATACTTACTGAATCTTACTGTGTGATGAACATTGTTCAACTCGTTGAGATTACAACAGAGATGAAGTCCCTGCCCTCACAGAGCTCACATTTTAGTGGTTTATGGAAAGGAAAAGTCTAGGGATAGAGTTGGCTTCAGGCAATGGCTGGATCCCAGAGTTCAATACACAATCTCCATATTACAGCCACTTTAGGCTCCAGGTTTACATCCTCTCCGCTGCACATTCAATGGAAAATGATTATTCTTTATCTGGTTACTCAAGCAGATACTTCAGGTTCCCTCTTTACTGGTCCTGATTGACCAGGCTTGGGTAAGCCAATCACTGTGCCCTAGAAAAAGTGATGTCCCAATGGGTCAAGCTGGGTGTGATGGACTGAATGTGTGTGTTCCACCAAAATTTATATGTTGAAGCCCTAAGTTCAATGTGATAGTACTTGAGGTAGGCCTTTGGCAGGCAACTGTGTTTAGATGAGGTCGTGAAGGTGTGGCTCCCATGATAGGATTAATGTCCTTATAATAAGAAGGAGAGAGATCAAAATCCATTCTCTCTCTCTCTCTCTCTCTCTCTCTCTCTCTCTCTCTCTCTCTCTCTCTCTCTCCTTCACTCCCTCTCTCCTCCTCCTTTTCCTCCCTCCCTCTTATCCACATGAAGACCCAGAAAGAAGAGTGTTCTTACCAGAAACTAAATCTGCCAGCATCTTGATCTTGGACTTCCCAGCCTCCAGAACTGTGAGACAAAAATATCTGTTGTTTAAGTGACCCAGTCTACAGTATTTTGTAATAGCCACCCAAGCTAACCAAGACTCTGGGTCAACCACCCAACCTTGAGGAGAGAGACTATGTCTGTTTCACTCAATGCACCCAATGCCTGGGACTGTGATACAGCTGGTTCCTAAACAGAAAATCAGGGTGCTACCACCAGAGGAAAAAAAAAAATAATCAACATCCAACACAGTGAAGGAGTGATCTCTAGATTAAAGATGATCTCTAAAGTCCTTTAAAATTATAAAATTAAATGGCTTTTATTCTTCTATTTTATTAAATTTATCAATTTGTAATGTTGTAAGATATATGTTTGATATAATAAAAGAAAAATCAAGTGATAAGCAATTTTAAAATCAGAATGCATGTTTCCGAATGAACTCCTAAGCTGTTATCTACATTCCACCCCATATCCTAAAAAGCATCCTGAAAAGCTGTCATCATCCTAATGCTATGAACCTATGTGGCATGTTTATTTAGCTTAGTGTATATATGAACTTCTAGTTTGGAGGAAGAGAAGGAAGAAGGAGTAGAGACTTGGGTTCTGGAGAAACCGCCAGTGACAAGATCATGGAAGAAATCACAGATAGCAAAAGAACATCCCTAGGACTGTTTCAAAGCCTGAATAACCCCTACCTTTCCACCAAATACCCCTCAGTTCCTTCACAAATTTAAGAAATCACAGAGGCAAGGATTTCAGACCCAAGGTATCCTCTCTGATAACTATGTCATATTATAGAAAAGGCATGGAAGTTAAAATCAGTTCAGATTCTGGCTCTGCCACTAAATAATTGCAAGAGCAAAGGAAATTGACCATATTCTTTAGAGCTCCAGTCTCTTCATGGGTGATTGAGTGAGATAATAGCGCTCATGGCAATGCCAAACATACCCCTGGTAATAAAAAGAAGTGATAGAGATTGAGCCTGACCTGTAGCCTGGAAAGCACCCTGGGCTGGAAGTTGAGTCCAAGGCAGTCTACGGGTTCCTGGGAAGGACAGTTAAGACCTTGGACTCTGGAGCCAGACTACCTTGGTTAGAATCCCAGATCCACCATTTTACTAATTGCATGAGGTACTTGAATGTTACAAATGACATGAACTTTAAAGTCACTTGAACATTTCATGTCTTGGTTTCCTTCGCTGTAAAATGGCAATGAATTAAATGAGGTCAATAGATGTGAAACGCCTAGAACAGTGTCTGAGGCTTAGTTTGCATCAAATATTAGCTATTATCATCATTATTCATTTAACACACATTTCTTGAGAATTTGTGTTCCAAGAGCTATGTTAGATGTTAGAATTGCATAAATGTATATATGTTAGTCTCCTCCATCAAGGAGCTCAACACAGATATATTTTTAATTGCAAAATGAGATCATAATTACAGTAAAGAAGAAAAAATTCCACAGGAGCCCAGAAGAGGGAGCCTAACTTTGGGAAAATGAGGGAAAGACTTCACTGAGAAGGGAACACAGTTCAGCTGAACCTGACATTGATAAGCTATGTAATCAAAACAGTTCTTAGAAATATCATTCTGAGTAAAAAAAAAAAATAAGAATGAGATTTATCATGCTATACAATTTTTTAATATAAAGATTTGCACACAAATTGACAGGCTACATTTTACAAAAACACATACCAAAAAAAAAAAAAAAAGCTCATGAAATGTACTGAATGGGAGTAGAGAATCAAGATTTAAGCATAAATAAAATTTAAAGGGAGAAATAAAGCAAGGTCATGAACACCAGATGGTGATTATGTAGCATGAACTAAAAGCCAGAGAAGGAGGGAGGAAGGGAGAGAAGGGATGAGGGGTGCAAGACACCGAATACAGCATACGTGACGATTTGCCAATGACTTATTGCATCTGATATTCCGGAAGAGTTGGTTCGCTGCTGGTAGGATGAGACATCGATTTGAATTCTCAAAAGTAACGTTACAAGTAGCAGACACACTCGCACACAAACAATCAGACACACACAAGTTGAAAAGAGGAGTGCAGGCCCACCTGGGCCATCAGGAAAAGGAAGTGATTCAAGCCTGCGCCAGCCTGCCTGGCCCTCTTATTCAATTAGAATAGATGCCTCTTCCCCTGGACAAACAGAGACAGCTCAGCAAACAGAGTGCAAGCTGGATTTTAGCACCACGCATGCCCTTAGCAGGGCACCCTTGTGCAGGATACAACTGTACAACCTTAAGAGGTGGTCCTGTGATATTTATTCCCTTTCATTAAGTCTCTAAATAAAACAAACAGCCCAAAACTACACACAAAATAAAAAAGCAAAGGCACAGAAGCTGCAGATGGCTAGAACATCCCCACATTAGCAAATCCAACAGCGGTGAGCCTCAGATGGGAGCAGGTGCCACCTCAGCCTCCCTCATCAGAGCATTCCCTGGGCTCAGGAAAGGCCAGCTGACAAAACAAGATAACATTTCATCATCTTCAAATGGAATGTCTACAGTGCTGCACTACGATTGTCCAGCTAACTGCACAACTCTTTAACCTCAAATAATTTTCCCTCTGGCCAAGAGAATTTGACCCAAATACTGCCCCTCTTTCTCTGGCCTGGGATCTTCATGAAGAAGTTTTACCCTGTCTTCTAAATTTTAAAGACTTGTGAATATTCAACCATGGCAAATATAGAGGAGGGTAATAGAAGATAGGATATGGAGAAATTAATGGGAATGAGCCACTTAAAATGCTAAAGAACAAATCATAATCAAAGTAGCTTATTACTCGAAAGAAAGAGTTAAACATTTGAAAAGGGATTGTACATTTAACAACGATGTTACAGTGTAGAGGGCTAGAGTTTTTACATCTGTAAGTTTATGGGATCTTCACAACAATCCTATAGGATTAGTATTAAAATCATTACTGGTGCTGAAGTAGGAATAAAGGAAAGGACCTCACGAGGTGAGGGATGAGATGGTTTAACTCTCAAGGTAATGAGCCCATGGCCAGCTCCTTAACAGAAAAGAAAGCATTTCTAACTATAGAAGGACATGACAGGCAATATAACATGGCTATTAGGGTCATAGACTTTGCAGACAAATGGAACTGAATTCTAGCCAGCAAGAAGGAACAAGAAGTCCATTAACAATTCTAGATTTGTTTTCTTATTTGCTAAGTGGGATATAATAATAATTCCTACATCATAGGGTTACTGAAAGGGATAAAATGCTTATAACGTGCCTAACAAAATGCCTATCACATACTAAGTGTTCAATAAATAGAAGCTATTATTCATTGATGTATTCAAATAACATTACTGTGAGGGCATGATGCCGCCTGGGAAATAAAAATGAGTGTGGCTAAAGTATTGAGAGAAAGAGATAGAGCAGTGGAAGATGCAGCCGAAATGAAGAGGGCTAAGTAGGCAGGGACAGCACTTTATGGGCTACGGTGAGAATCAATGAGAAACCGCCAAAGGATTTTCACTTGGCTGGGATTGATTGTCAGAAACATGAGGAAGCGTGGAATAACATGTGCACATGAGGTTTTAAAGAGATGGCTCTTGCTGTTGTTTGGAGAAGAGTTGAGAAGGAAAAGATGATGAATGGATACTAGGAAACTTGTTTTGCGGCGATCGTGGTGGTCCACCTAGAGATGATCATGGCTTGGGATTGCAATGGATGAAGTATCATGAAGTGAAGGAATCTGAGATATATTTAGTAAATTGAATTGACAGGACTGTAGGATGGATTCGGGGTGAGGGATAAGGAAAAGGGAAGAATCAAGAATGCCACAGATTTCTGGAAGTGCCGGTTGCTGACATAGGGAGCACTGGAAGAAGCCCCATTTAGGGGTTTTACCAAAGGTAATACATGGATTTCGTTGAGGCTAAGATGTCTTTGGGATGTCCAAGTAGAGATATGATGCAGCTATATGTTCCTGGAGTTCAGAGGGAGGTCTAGGTTATGGTTATGTATTTAATAGTCGGCGGCATATGAATAACATGAAGGAGATGTGTAGGGTAAGGATGTAAAATAAGTTAAGAAAATAAAGAAAAGAAGGTGGCTTTGGGCCAAACTTTCAGGCATTCCAACATAATGACTGGATAATGGAGAATAATCCAGCAAAGGGAGGTAGAAATGAAGTGATTTGGATAAGAAGAAAACCAAGAAAATGTAAAGCCAAGGGAAGAGAGAAGTCAAGGGAAGAGAGAGTTTGAGTCAACATTATTAACTGTTGCTGAGAATTATGTAAATTGAATGCCATAAATCACAGGTCTATTTGTTATTCAACAGCTTAAAATTGAACACCTTTAATCAAGATTTTAAAAAGTAAAGGCTTAAAAGTTCAAATCATTTGCGTAAGTTTATGCAGCCAGGAAACATGGCCAGGGTTTCAAATGCAAATCTAGAACCATAGTCCATTCTGTGGAAGTTGTCTTGGATTCCACTGCCTTCCTTGGGAATTAGATGTTGTGGTTCCTCACTGTGGCACTGTGATTTGCAAAACTAGAGGAAGCCGACACTCAGAACTTGACGAAAACATTTGAATCCTCTCCTCCCAATGGCTGCACATCTCAACAGAGGAAAATCATCTGTTGTCTCTATACAAGTAAATAGAGATAATGGCAAAAAAGGACATGATAAAGGAGATAAGGAGCTTGTGGCATATGCCAGGGTTTAACTCAGTTGTAGCTGTGATTTCACCTTGAATCTAGACCAGGATCAAATGCATCTGAGAAACTGGTAGAACTCCTGACCTCGGTCTCTTTTCAGAATGCTGCAAAGAATCTGCAGAAGAAACTTTTAAAAGGGAAGAGGGAGCCCAGCACCACCGCCCCCCCCCCAAAAAAAAAAACCTCAGAAACAAAGTGTTATTCACCATTTCTTAGTTGAGTATAGTGGCTATTACTCAAATCCATCCCCACCCCAACCTGCTAGGTCCCAAAAAGAGAAAAGACAGACATCAAGTCTGAAAGAACTGTTTTTATCATTTTTCCCTCCTTTCAACACTCCTAGCTCCTTTCCCTCTCTGTGCCTGAGGACCATTGAGATCATCTTATTATAGTCTTTGTCCCTGTTCATGTCAGTCCCCCCCATGAAGCCCAGGACTCCCAGCTCACCCCCATCCACTAACTCTAATGCCATTATGGCTCCCATCACATTTTTCTGAACTCATCTTCCACTTTTCTCCTGAAATCAGTTCACTATGACTCTTGAATTCAAGGTCTCTCTCTCTCTCATCAGTAAACTTCTCTGTATCTTCAAGCTCTTCTCAAAGTGTTCCGTTCACTTTCTATCTTACTAAAAACTGTTTCTTCCTTGAGGATACTTCAGCCTTCTCACATGATGGCTATTTTCTCTCCTACTCCTTGTACCACCAGAGCTGGAGGTGGGATAGATACCCGCTCCTTACTGCTTCAGTGATGCTTCAAAATCATTCTCCCTCATATCTCACCAAAATAAATGAATATATATATATAAAGCTTTGACTTTCACTTCATGAAACTATACCTACCCTACCCCCTTTATAGTGCAGTCACTTCCTTCACCCTTTTAAAGCCATGTCACTACTCACTTCCCGAAGTTAGCTTCTGGATCATTGTCATCCTCCCCAACACAACCCTTGTCACAGATCTTATACGTCAACATCTCCATAGAAAATCTTTATATTCTGGCCCCTTGCTACTTTGACTCCCCTCCCCAACAATCAATTTTATCCTTTTCTGGTCCTGCACCAGGCCTATTATTATCAATAATCGCAACTCTTGCATAAGCACAAATTCAAACATTCCACTCTCTAACCACTACCTTCTGAGCCCTAGCCTCGACAGTTTCTTGACTGCACCTGAGCCTTCGATCCACCACTTCTTCACCATCCCTCATATCTCATTTCCTGCTTATCTTCCATAGTTTATTATCATCGTGATCCTCTTGCATACATCTTCAATTCCATCATCTTTCTCTCTCTTGTGTTGTCATATTTAACGGCTAAATCATAGTTCTAATTCAATCCAACTCGCTGGCTTCCCTGCAGTGGCATTCTCTTAGCTAATAGAAGAACATGCTACCATGCTGGCTGGTCTCACTTTATCTTCTCTTTATTCTTAAAGCCCCAATTGTTGTCTGACAATGATACAATAATTCCTTAGCTCATCCACTCTCTTGGACAGCTATTTCATCCCATCTCTTCTCTCTTTAAACCTCTAACACTGCTGCTCCATCCTTATTCACAGTTAACAAATTTGTTTACTTCATATAGAAAACTGAAAAAAAATCTTCCACATCCTTCCTTCACCACATCTACCCACCTGTCTGATTTTGTGCCTCTATACTCCTGCCATCCCTCCCACACTTATGTTCCTATTTAAGGCCAACTCCTCTATTTTCACACCAAATTATATCTCCTTTTGCCTAATCAAGGCCGTCACTCTTCCAATGGTCTCCTCTCTTTCTTGCATCTTCAGTTTCTCAGGGCCTTTCTACTGGATTGTTCCCATCAGCATATGAACATATTATTCTTTCTCTCAATATTAATACAACAACCAAAAAATCTTCTTCATTCTATTCCATTTTTTCTCTTTACAGCAAAACTCATTGAAAGAGTTGTCTAAACCTACTGTGTCTAAATTCTCTCCTCCCCTTCTCTCTTAATTCTGCTTCGATGAGGCTTTTGCCAAAATCATTTTTCTCAAGTCACCAACAACCCCCACGTGGCTAATTCCTATGGTCAATCCTCAGTCCTGATCTTACTTCACCTTTCATTAGCACTTAACACAGTCAGTGATTCTCTTATGCCTCAAACATTTTCTTTACTTGGCCTCTAGGACTCTACACTTGCCTAATCTTCCCTTAACCTCCCTGTCTGCTCTTTCTCAAACTGTTTTTGCTGATTCCCCCATATGTTCCAGATCTCTAAATGAGGAAGAGGCCCAGAGGTCAGTAGGTGAATCTCTATTTTTAGCCATATATATTCAGGGCTCTAATACTATTTAGATGCCTATAACTTCCAAATTGATATCTCTAACCCAGACCTCTCTCCTTTAATCCTGATTCTTATACTCAACTGCCTACTTTGCATCTCTACTTGAATGTCTAATAGATATCTCAAATTTAACATATTTATTACATATTCCCAGATAGTCACCTTAAAACCTACTCCCCCTCAGCATTTCTCATGCTATTTAATGATAAATCCATCCTTCCCATTGCTCAGGGTACACAAATGGGGGTCCTCCTTAATTTCTACCTTTTCTCACATCCATTTTGTCAGCAAATCCTTAGATTTACCCTCTTCTTTTGCTTATAATCCTATTGCTTCTCACCACTCCTACTGCTATGATCCTGATCTGAGTCAAGCCACTATCACCTCTCCCTCTGAATCATTGCAAGGTCTCCCTGCTTCTGCATGTGTCCTACAAGCTATCCCCGACCAGGGATCATGTTGAAACTTATGTCAGATCTTATCTCATTTTGCTTAAAACCATTTGGTGAGTCCTAAACCAAGCTCCTTTTCACATGCTCCAGAAGGCTGACTCATCACCTCTCTAACCACAATACCTACCATTCTCCCTTCTCCCTCACTCTCCTCCAGCCATGCTGGCCTCCTCAACATTTCTCTAACATGACAAACATGCTTCTGTCTCTGTATTCTTGCCCTGGCAGTATTCCCTCTGCCTGGATTTACCTTGTCCCTGGTATTGGCCACCCACACTCCCTCACATCCCCCAAATCTTTACTCAGGTGTTGACTTCTTCTCATTGAGACTTGCCCTGAACACCTTATCAAAAATTCGTTCACCCTCTTACACACCCTTTTCCTGTCCTTGTGTGGCAGCCTCTCTTAAGGTTCCCATTATTCCTGATTCTTGTAAGATATTTATAGTCCCATGAAATAAGCTTTCCCCAGTACCCCTGATGGAACTTTCCACTCATCTCTACTTTAGTGAATCCAAACAAATGGACAGAAAAGGGGTTGCTGCCCTATGAATAGAGAAGCAAGTAAATAGCTTCCTAAATTTCAAGTTGCAATTAACAGTTCCAGAGAGCAAGGGATTTTAGATGACCTAAGCTAGCTATTATCAGCCCTGCTACAAGTATTAAGTCTGCCGAGAAGAATTTGTCTTATCTCAACTCAGAGGACCACTGGGAAATACAGGCCCATTCATGAAAATTAAACTTGATCTAACCCTCTCCTTCAGTGCACAGTCACCTAGAAATTCAGTGTTCTGATTGGCTTGGAAATTTTGTATTTTATACATTTTGTACACATTTTTGAGCCTTAAACTTCATGCAAAGTACTCTCTCTTCTGTTGAGAGATGATTTTTAAGATAAAAATAAGAAAATGGTACCCTTTGTTAAACCTTATCATGTGTTGAACTTGAATTAAGAGCTTTACGGTCAGTATATCATTTAATCCTTACAGCACCTCTGCAATATGACTAAGAATGGCGGGTTAGTTCGTCTTCCTAAGGCCCTAAAATGAATAACTATCACAATGAAAATTCCAGTCCAAGTCCCTCTGATTCCGAAGCTGTATTAACCGATGTGTCAGACCACTTTTAGTTAAGAAGATTAAAAAGTTAAGAAGGAGAGAGATTCAGACTCACCCACTATCTCTAGGAGCTGAGATTTTCAGGATAAAAGTGGGAAAACATCTGACTGGTTGCTGTAATGGTAGATGCTAGTTGGGAGAAATTTATTCTAAAAAGACTTAGATAAAATCCTCAATGTATATAAAGTATTTGCATCATGTTTAAACTATAGATAAGGTTTAAAATGTTGGTATGAGGCGAAGATTTTCAAGGAGAAGAGATTTTACTTGAACAAAAACAAACTCTTGAATCAACCAAAGCAGCTAAAGCAGCAATCTTTATAAGTACAAGACTGCGACAGTCCATTAACATCCCCATTCTTCAGAAAAGATTAATAACCTACCCTAAAAAGGGGATTCGCACACTAACCTCCCACATTTCATCTGTTTGGAATTGTTAAGGAAATAGAGAGTGTCTGCCCTTAAAGTTCTCCCCCACTTGGCCTGAAAACCTCTACCTCCTTTTCTTAATGCCTGAACTTCTGCTAGATAGTCAACAGGTTAACACTCTGCTTCTAAAAGCTAAAACTCCTAGGAAAATTACAGTCTATAAATCTCACCTCAATCTGTATTGATTTATTCCCTGTGGCTTCCTCCTAATCTAGCTGGGAGTTAGTATCTGATGCACAAAGAGTATTGATGGGGAGGAAGAAGGGGGAAGGAAAAGGAAGAAGTAATTCTAGAACCTAGGGTAGACCCCAAGGGGCAGATCTGAGTGAAGTCCTGAGGTTGAACTGTTAGTCATTAAGCGCTTAGACACAGGAAGGGAGGAGGCAAATAGGGTGCGGGAGGTAGGCGGGGGAACGAAGATTACAAAGAACAGAAACCAAACTCAAACCGGCCTAAGTAAATTAGTGAAGTGATTGGATTGTGTATCTGGACCAAATTCAGACAGGTTTGTGCTAAGGCTAAACTTGCACACTTGGTCATCACATTGCCTGAGTTCAGATCCATGCTCAGATCCGTACTCATTGTAGGACTTCAAGGATGTTACTTAACTTCTCTAGGCTTTACTTTCCTTTTCTGAGTAAGGAAGAATGTGATAATAATAATCATAGGTTTGAGTGAGTTAGTGCATGTGTTATGGGTTGAAATGTGTCCCCCAAAAAGATATGTTGAAGTATTAACCCCTAATACCTCCAATTTCTTTATTTGGAGATAGGACCTTTGCAAATGTAATTAGTTACCATGAGATCATACTGCAGTGGAGTGAAACCTTAATCTAATATGACTGCTATCCTTATAAGAAAGAGGGAAGAGACACAGACACTAAAATGTCTGTGGTGATGGAGGCAGAGATTGAAGCGTGGCTGCTTCAAACCAAGGAATACTCTGGGCCACCAAAAGCTGCAAGAGTCAAGGAAGATTTTTCTGCTATAGTTTCAAAGGGAGTGTATTAGTTTGCCTGGGCTATTTTTTAAAAAATGCCATCGACTGGGCAACTAAAACAACATAAATTAATTTTCTCACAGCTCTGGATGCTAGAAGTTCCAAATCAAAGTCCAGGGGTGTTAGTTTCTGGTGAAAGCCTTTTTCCTGGCTGGCAGAAGGCACCTTCTCCCTGTGTCCTCACATGGTGGCAAGAAAGAAAGAAAGATAGTTCTTCTGTGTCTCTTCTTATAAGGACACCAATCCTATCAAAACAGAGCCCAACCCTGTGACCTCACTCAATCTTAATTACTTCCTTATAGGACCTATCTCCAAATTCAGGTTAGGGATCTGACATATAAATTTGAAGGGTGTCTGGAGGGGACACAATTCAGAACAAGGAGCACGGCCTTGCCAACATCTTGAATTTGAATTTCTGACTCCAGAACTGTGAGGCAATACATTTCTGTTGCTTTAAACTGCCGAGTTTGTAGCACTTTATTATGACAGCCCTAGGAAACTAATACAACATGTGAAATGCTTACACTCATGCTTAGTATACAGTATTTAATATATGTCAGGTATTAGTATTACAATCAGGCACAATTCAGTCCAGAACCTCAAGCAATGTCAACAAGAATTTCTTTCTCTTAATCCTTTAGTTTGCTTTCCACTATATTGGCTCACCCTCACAAGCTCTCAGGTTGACTCACTCTCAAGGTAGCCCCTGGAAACTCCAGCTTTATATGTTACCAGATTAGCAGCCCTAGTCAAAAAGACACATCTTTTTCCTAGTAGTTCTGACAAAAGTCCTGGGATTGAATCTCATTGGTCTGGGTGAGGTCACATGCCCCTCCCTGAACAAGTCACAGGTAGTCAGAGGAATGCAGTGTTTTGGCCAGACGTGACCACTCTGTAGCCATGACTGGAGCCAATTCGATTTGCACACATGGACGGAGAATGGAGATGGGTAGTTTGGGAAAGGAAAATCAAGCTGCTAATACAAGAAGCGGTACCAAAATGCTGAGGCGGCATAAACAACAGATAATCTTTCTGTGGGATTTCGCAAACCGAAGTTTATAAATATCTCTGAATTTCCCATTGTTTCATGATACTATACTATTAAGAATTATTGGTTGCAAACAACAGAAACAGAATTAATTCATTTAAAGAGAAAATGAGTTTTCCAAAAAAATCTCTGGTAGTTTACAAAACTGAAAGGAAGGTTAGAGAATCAGGCTTGGGCAGGAATGAGCAATGATAAGCTTGACCAACATCTTGCCTGTGTCTGCCAGTCTGGGCACACGGGGAACATGGATTTCTTCAACCCTTATCTGGCTTCCGTGCAAGAAGTGGGACACTTCCACCTACCTATTTAGGATCCCCCCCATCCACGCAGCTCCCTCAAAAACAAGTAAGGTGTTTGACTGTTGAGTTGACAAACAGAAAGTTTGATTATTATTTTCTACTTAATGACACTGATGAGATGGCCATGAATTGAGAAAAGCCTAGAGTTCTCAGAACCTGGGGTCAAGGTGGGGAGAGTCTTCCTTAGAACTAACTAACACATCAAGCCTAGAGAATGAGACTGGCTCCCAGTGAGGGAACCAGATGAATCTCCAAGAGAAAAATGACAGCACCACACGAGGTTGGTCCTGACAGGAGCAGAAGACCAGGAGAAGGGGTAGAGAAAAGTGTTCTAAGAGAAGTGATAGCAGGAGTAGAGACGTGGAAAAAAAAAATAGAGTCAGGCGAATAAAATGGGGAAGATTTTTTTGACTTCGAGAAACTTGTTTTTTCGGCAGCATCTCAGTGCCTCAAAGATTATCTATAAAAACAGCTGTTACCCAACAACTACTTAAGATTTGAAATAAAGGAAAACATTCCCACGCCAAGTCTGCTCTCAAAATAGGAGCTGAAGAGACACAAAAATACCGAGGCCACTATGGCAGCCAGAGTGGGAAGCTTTTTATGGAACGAAGCTTGCCCCGTGGGTGGGCTGTGAGAGCCTCATTCCTCCTCCTCCACCACTGTTGTTTCTCCTGAGGACCCCCGGTCAGGGCTACGGTAAGGGAACGGGTGCAAGCAGCCACCTGGAGCCAGAGCCAGCCGTGCAGGCATGCTCATCTCAGGAACAATGGCAATAATAAAAGAATCA
Source organism: Rousettus aegyptiacus (assembly GCF_014176215.1). Lineage (NCBI taxonomy): Eukaryota > Metazoa > Chordata > Mammalia > Chiroptera > Pteropodidae > Rousettus > Rousettus aegyptiacus. The sequence continues at coordinate 111,911,355 of NW_023416308.1, forward strand.
AAGTTGTCGCTAGCATTTACTGAGCATTTAACAAGACTACAGCTAATCTGAGAGCTTCACATGGCTTATATCTTCTATGATCAAGCTTATTACTTAGATGTTGCTCTAATCCCCATTTTATAGATGAAGAAGCTGAGGCAAAGAAGGTTAAGCCATGTGCCCAAGGTCACTTCAGCTGTCCTGTCATTCTGCCTTTCACATTGCACAAAGAAAGAGTACTCAAAATCTCTGTGGCATTTTGGAGTTTTCAAAGGCTGAGGGACAGGAGGGGCATGAGTGGGGGAAGGGGAAAAGCTGAAAGTTATTAAATACTTTCAGTGTGCCAGATTTTGTGCAAAGCACTCTGCATAGTCTAGAAAATGAAAGCAAACTTAAAATCTAGTCAGTAAATGTACAACAACGTGACTGTACATAATGCCACTGAACTGAACACTTTCGAATAGTTAAAATGGTCAATTTTATGTTATATGTATTTTACCACAATACATATTTTAAAATACATTAAAATATTTTTTAAAATCTATCAAGTGCAGGCTAATGCTCTACAAGCATTAGTTCATTTAACCCTCTTATCAACCCTATGAGGAAGATGCCAATTTTTATCTCCAGTTGACAAATAAAGATGAAATGGAGGCTTCCAGAAGTTATTTCTTCAGTTAGAGGCACCCAGCTAATGCATGTTTTCAATTCCATTACCTTGTGTTGCGGTTAATACTATTAGTAATAATACTATTAGTGCTGTTAGTAATAATTCATACTATTAATTACTGATAGTATTATTATTAGAATTAACATTATTACTAATAGTACTCAGTATTATTAGCATAGGCTTTAGAAGCAGCCAACATGGTTTTAAATTGCAACTGTACCATCCACAAGCTATATGATTATGGGTAAGTTACTCGATCTCTCTGTGTCTATTTGCTCATTCATTAAAAAAAAGATAACAATAGTATCTCTTTCATAGTGTCGTCAAATGTATTGAAATGAGATAATTAGTTAAAAGTGCTTAGAGCAGAGATTGGCAAATAATAAGTGTTAAATATAATATTAATGCTGCTACTAAGCTTTTTCAAGTGGGAACTTAAGCTAAAGGGACTGTACAACTTGCCTGAGACCACACAACTAACGAAAAAGTGGAAATAGAGTCTCAGATCTTGGCCAGCCAGGGTAGAAGGTACACACTCACAGGGGACATCACGGTACTTCTTGCAGCCATCAAATGACCATAGCAGAGGATTTCTGGGAGGGATCTTTGATCAATGAAGGCTCAGACATCTTACTGGGTAAAGAGCTCTTTGATAAATCTGTAGAAGGTTAAAACTGCAGACATTCTCTCCACAAAAATGCACACATGAGAAGTGACAATAACTTACAAAGAAGTTCCTGGGATTCTCAGATATCTGAATTCTCCCCATCCAAGGGACCCCCAGGTAAGGACCCCTGCTCTGAACAACCCAGCCCAAACCCCACTCCCATTTATACTGATTTAGAAAGAAAACCCTCAAAGAAGTTAGAGTGGTTCATTCAGTCTCGCGTGTAAAGGAGTATAAAATTTTAACAATCTTCCCAAGAGACTCTGGGAGCCACCATATTTTGAGCATCATAGTTTCATGGTTTCATGGAACTTTTCCAGTCACTCAGATAAAATGAGGCCGAGACAGGATGGCCCTGGGGACTCCAGCCAGCGCTTTTTATACCTTTCACACAACCTAAAGATATTTTTAAATGAATTAAACTTTTAAAACATTTTACGATAGCTATGTAAAGAAAGAAATTCTGCATAGAAGAAAACTAGAAGGAAATACACTAAGATGCTCATAGTCAGGGCCCTGAGGAAACCGAATCGTGCCCTGTTTTCCCCTTCTGCCCACTTTTTTTATGTTTTCCAACTTCCATACAATAAATACATATTCTGTTCTAATAAGATAAGACATCTTTGAAAGTAAACCTTATGTTTAATATGTATTTTTTATATTTCAGTTTCCTGGACATTTAGAACATTAAACCACTTAATTTGCATTTTTCCTGGTTTTCTACTTTAAAAAAAATTACGGATGGCTTGGGGAAACTGAAATGAATTGATTTGAAAGTGAATCAAAGTAGAGAGAGAGGGAGGAAAAATACAGTATTTGATTAGCAATTCTGTAAGGAATTAAAGATGCAGATCTAGAATTGTTGGGCTTCCCTATCACCCTTGAAGAGAAAAAGAAATTAATAGCGCAGCCTTGGATGATTTAATAAGGCACGTGTTTTCAGATCTTAGGTGCTTTGATAAGAATGCTATTAGGAAGAAGAAGGTCAGGAAGACATAAAACGCCTGCATCCTGGGAGTGTGATAAAAAGAAGGATGATGGAGCCTTCCAGCTGCCTAGCACTTACCAGTTTTCAAAGCCCATTTATAATAATTAGCAATTGGAAAGAACCCAAATGGCCAACAATAGGAGAATAGCTAAACAAACAGTGGTCGATTGACTCAGATGGAATACTTCATAAAGAGAGACAATGGTGAAGTGCAGACTGAGCTGATTCTGGAAATGTATGTATGACCTCATGTTAACTAAAAAAAGTCCAGCTCAAAGTGGTGCCTTGGGACTTCAAGGAGGCATTTTAAAAGGCCTATCACATTAGCATCCTAGGCAAGATGGAGAAATGAGGGTTTTATTGTTAGAGAAAAGACCTGACGTCGAATTCTGGCTCCAGAAACTAGCTGAGTAGCATTAGAGAGGTTAAAGGCAATCTCCTATTTATGTAGATAATGCATTTCTGTTTTCAAAAAAAAATTTTAAAGCCTGAGTTGGTAAATTAACTTACATGTCATAAGCAGGATTTTTTTCACAGAGATGAAAAAAATATGTGAAATCTCTGATATATCTTGCCTTCTTGAAACGATCTTTTTTGTATTTACTTCTAACAATTTATACAATCTTTAATTTTACTACTTTCTTTCCAAATTGAACCTGAAGTCTGAGGGCTTGAGTCCAAGGAGAATTCACTCTTTTTAACATTCCCAGTCAATTTTTCAATTGGCACTGAGTATTAAATATTAAGTTCATTATCACCAATATTAGAATTTTAATTTTTTCTGGTTTCCACATGTCAAACAAAAACTTTCACAGCCAAAAGCTTTTCTAAAAGAAAGGGTTTATTGTGCCACATGCTAACCAGAAAAGGGCCAGGTCCTGGACCATGGAGTCCAAACCGCCAGCAGCAGGGCTAGGTGAGGAAGAAAAATGTAAGTTGTTTTGAAGAATTTACATCAGCTGTAAATAAAAGGAGTGGGAGAACATGGAGTGAAACTAGTTCCAGGATATGGACCTCTGGACCAAGCCTATAAGGAAAAATCGTTTGCTACTTTGGAATGGCGGTGGGCAGCAGCCTGGAATTCACACATATGCAAGAATCATAGGTGACTAGTGGTCCATGGCACCTGGCTATTCTCTTTAGATAGGCACAAAAATGGCCACCTGGAAGTTAAAGTTTCGACATACATTAATAAATGTAAGCGGCTTTTGTTGGCTTTGCCCTGCAGTTGTTAACTGATTTACCTGTCTCGTCTCTTTCTTTTATCCTCCGACCTGCTATAATTTAATGTGGGACACCTCAGAATATTCTCCTTGTCACACACAAATCTAGCAAACCATGTGTCAGATTTTGTTCTATATTATATTTCTGTCTCAGACAGTCCAATGAAGAACAAATTCAAACGTACATAAAAATGTACATGTACGCAAAAACTCTTAATGTAATGCCTGACATCTAATTTGTTCTCTGCAGACATTCACTGAATTTTATTTGGGATACTCATATGAAGATTAATACCAATGAGTAATGGTGCAGACCAAATACTATCTTAAAAGCAGAACAGTGGTTACCCAGAAAAAGGCCTTTGCTAACGAGCACCAGAGCTCTTGGCTTTGCTCACCATAAGATTTTTATCTCTGCACAAAATGGTGGTAGAGAGGCTCAGACCATCCAACCTTGGAATAACATCAAGCCAAGAAGGAGAGCAATTATCCTGGATTATGGAACAAAAATTTAGAATAATTTTGCTAAATTCTAAGAGATATGGTTTTAACATAACCAAGAAGAAAGTTGTTAAGAGGAATGTAAGATCTTCCACTTATATTTTAAAAATAATAATAATTGCAGAAAAAAAGATTGGAGAAGAAATAACTTACTCTAGAAGATATGGAAAGGATTTAAGGAATTTGGCTAGCAAGTTTTCTTATAGTCTGGATAAACCTAAAAATTAATATCTAAAGTATATTTTTAAAATTGAGTGGATGACATAGCTTTCAGACAAACCTTTGTAAATATTGCTTCTCTAAACCAGTTAGAGAGTTTGAGCTTATACTCTGTGATAAGAGCCAATCCTTTTTAAGTTTATAAGCATTGCTTTTTGCTTTAACTCTCTCCTTTAATGCCCAGAATATTATGCAGGGCCCCTCTCTTCTGCTGGGTATGTTTGCCTTTTTCAGACTCACCTACAGCCTCCATATACAGCTCACTTTTCCCTTTGTGGTACTAGGCAGCTTGTGTGACATGAATCCTCCCACTGGGAACTAAATTAAGACATCAAAATCTTGTCACATCAGGCACCTAATAATCACTAGTTGTTTGCTAGCACTGTTCTCTGGGATGAATTCAAAATTCTGATCCTGAAAGAAAGCTGCCAGTTTCCATTAACATTCAAAGTCAATCCAAACACTTTGACTGGTAACTAAAAGCAGAAAGCTGATAGGACCAAGAGTTAATGGGATTTTACCCACACCTTGAGCTAATATATACTTCTTTAAAGATTGGTGACCCTTCCCATCAGTGTCCTCCTGACCATTGTGCCTGAGCACAGCTAAACAGAAGACCTGGGGTTGTGTGTGGTGGGCGGGGGAGGCATATAATAGTGACCTAGATGTTTTATTATAACCCACAGAACTGGTGCCAACCACACCTGGTCCCCTTCCTTCTCTCCCTTTCTCATCGACCTTCTTTCTAATCTTAAAATTATCTTTCCTCTTTTTCCCTGTTTATTGTCTTCCTCCTCTAACTTGAATATAAAATCTTAAGTGCAAGGGACCTTGTCTTTCTTGTTACTTCCAGTACCTAGAGCAATGCCTGGCATTGAGTAGATAGATGCTCAATAAATATGTGCTGGGCTGGATAGATGAATAACTGAATAACTTTGAAACTTCACAGCTGAATTGATGATGGGAGTGACTCATTTTCCCTCTATGAGCTTTTGCTTCTTCCTCTTCAAAAGGAAAGGTTTGGGCCAGTGAGGCTAACACCGATGGCTATGTATCAAAATGTCTTCTCTCCTTCTTCCACCATGAGAGAACTACCTGAGTATGTTGTTGCCCAGCAGTTAGGTGGCCATGGGACTAAGTTCTTGCCAATAGAATGTGAGTGGAAGTGATGTGTGCACTCCATGCTGGAGCCCTTAAAACAACAGGCGTCCCTCCTCCATCCTTTCTTTTCTCCTTTCTGTCCAACCAGAAATGACAGCCACCCAGATTCTAACACATATGCAGAGAGGATGCCCAGGAAGAGACCAGAGCTGTCCAGCCAGCCTGGACAACTGCTAGCTTGGATGGAGCTTAACTACTTACCCAAAGAGAAAAATGAACCATCGCATTTTGGGGTCTCTTTGTTACAGCAGCTTAATATCCCCCTAATGAATACAATTAGATAATCTCTGAAGACCTTCTCCATATCGGAAGGGCTCACTTGGTGGTTGACTTCATTACATATAGTCACTTCATTTAAGAAATCTATATTCATCATTTTAAAAGGATACACTTAACCCTTAATCTTTTCTTAAGATTTTTCTTTATTTATATGAATGTGTATTCTTCAGAAACAAAATTTAGTTTGCACCTTGTTTTTTCTTTTTTTGGTTTGGTTTTTTGTGTGTGTGGTTTTTTTTGTTTTGTTTTCGAGTTTGCACCTTTGAAACAACCACTTATACTGGCCGAATGGAATGAAGGTTGAACATTTGGTTTCTTTATTAACCACAAAAAGTACAGTAGCAACAATTACATAAATCACTATCATTTCTCATGGAGAACACTACATGTTCAATCACAGTTTAGAGTGTTCTAGTGTCTTCGTGCTTTCCAAATTGTGGCAAATATACCAGAAATGGGAGATAAGATGTTTTAGGCAGGACACAAATTGTTTTAAAGTTAATAACTACACATTACTTTAATGTGTATTTAATGTTCTTCCTATTTATGACAAAGACTACTTCTCAATTAATGGGATAGTATAGTTTTCTTAAAAACAAATTTTAGTAAGTAAAAAAAGAATTTGTTTAGAGACAAACATGACTAGTATAGGAAATTACAAAAATTCTGAAGGTGGTATGCAAATGACTGAAACTGGGGAATGCAACAATAACTGCAAGGTAGATTGAGACTATATTATGATATTCACCTGTAATGATGAAACTAATACTCTAAAAGGGGCATTGGTCAACCAATCAAGACTAAATAATTAACTCAAGAGAGAATACTAACAACTACCAACTATAAGCACCTTTACAGTTTACGAAACACTTTTTCATATTCATTATCTCTTTTAATTTCATAATTGAATATGTTAAAACATAATGGTAAAGCAACTGGAAAATAGCACAGAGTTCTATTTTTTAAAAGATTGAGTGTGTGTAATATGGTTTGTGTTAAAGGAGCAACATGTGGGCCTTATAATATAAAAACTAGGTTAAGACCCCAGGTCAGCCATTCATACTCTGTGAGACCCAGAGTGGGCCACCTATTCAACACTGAACATCTATAATGTGGGAGGCACAGATCTAGATGCTTAGTCTACATCAGTGAACAGAACAGCAAACATGCTTCCCCTTAAGCTAAAAACATTAGCTTAACTTCTAATGAAGGAGCCATACAATAAACATAATAAATAAGTAAATTATATAATGCATTAGAAAGTAGGAAGTGCTCTTTTTAAAAAGTGCGAGACAGAGAAAAGAAGAAGAGGACTATATTAAACAGAGTGATCAAGGCAGCATCCATGGAGGAGGTGACATTTGACAGACCTGAAAGAAGTAAGGGCATGAGCTAAGTGAGTGTCTGGGGAAGGAGGGTCCAGCAGGAGGACTTCCTTAAGGCTTTCTAAAGCCAACCACTAAGTTGAGACCACTATAAGGGTCGCCTCATTTATTTCCCTTCTCTCATGGATCATTGTCTTATGTCGCTTATTGTAAACCGTTATTTTATATGTTTAGTTAGTTGTTTAAGTTGTTTAAGGTGGGAGGGTATATCCAGTCCCCATTACTGCAAGTTCACTTGTGAACATGTTGAGTCTGAGATGTTTATTGTGCATCAAAGTGGATGGAGGGCTCGCTAATACACATCTTACTATGCCCTACCTCCAGGATTTCTGATTCAGTAGGTCTGGAGTGAGTCCCAAGAGTATAAGCTTCTAACCATTTCCCAGGTGATGCTGTGAGATCTTTCCTGCCTCAGGCGGAATGGGGGTCTCTCCCTTCTGGCTTCCATCATTCTGTCAGCACTTAGCACAACTTGTTTAATTTGTCTACCTTCCTCACTATACTTAGAGCTTCTTGAGTGTTTTTAAATTATTTTTTAATTATTCTTAATTTAATTCCTTTAGTTTTGTTCCTAATTGGATGGTAAAGATCCCTGGGAACTTTCTTTCAACTTCCAGAACACCGTGAGTTGTCACAATGATTGGGAAAGATGATTGGCATTTAAGGAACAAAGGCCACTATGAACTTGCACAGCATGGTTTCTCACAAGCATGAATAGTCAGACTCACGACCTCATAGTTTTCAAATGTCCCTCCAGATCTCATGAAGGTAAGAAACCTGTCTGCCATTATCTGAACATTCAAATCCACCTTATCACATTCTACTTGGGCGACCTTGACTCTAGGCAAGAACGTTAACCTTTCTAAACCTCAATGTTCTCATCTGCAATAGTAAAGGCAATAATACCTCTTGAGGAGTTTAAAAGAATTAAATGAAATTCTATATATACAACACCAAGCACAGTATCTGTTCCTTACTAAATGCTCAATGAGTAATGGTTGTTATCATAATTATTATTATTCATTTCTTATACCTCTCATATAACATAACACATAATAGATGGTGAATAAATGTTTGCTGAATGAAGTAATTTGGTTTTAACATACCATTTCTAGAAAAATAACATTTTTAAGAAAGAATCTTTAATGACAGAATATCTAACCTCAAAGAAAGCTATTCAGAGAGATGTTAATCAGAGAAATTTTATGGATCTCTGCAGTCACATCATGCAGTCAATTCACCCAGCCAAGCCCTATCTATACCTCTTGACCATTTATAATTAATCTCAATGGCCCAGATCTCAGATAAAGGAAAATAGGAAAAGAGATGATTGGGGTTTTTTTTATTTCAGCTTCTATGCCAGAATATAGATAATCCTTTTAAAGAGGAATTTTTAGACTCTGTGGGAAGACCTGCCTCATACTCTGCTCCAATTTAAAACAAGCACTAGAATTGGAGTGGAGCCAAGGACTCTGCCAAGGACGGGAGAAGGAGTGAGCACGCTCATTCTCCCCATGAAAATGAACAGAGGGAGCAGTGGGAACTCTATATTGAAAACCATCCAAAAGGAAAATGTGCTCAATCACAAAACACAAAACCAGAGAGATTTTTCTATTACCTTCCCCATTGGTAGTTACAGTGATGAGACTGATTCTGATCTTTCACCCCTAAAGGATACAAAGAACTGAAGTATGTAGTTGGATTAAGAGAATTTTTTTACACACTTACCTGGAAATGTCACATAAAATCGATGTTATTAAAAATAACTTTTGCATTATACCGTAATAAGACCTAGATTTTCAGAAACCTAAAGAGATCAAATTTTACAAGAACCCCGAGTGATGATTTCTCTCTGTTACTATCTTTGTGTTTAAATGTCACCCAGGCAACAACTCGGCAGTTACCATTACAAGTTTGATAAGTATGGATTTTCTGAGAAACCCGTTTGGAAGCTGATTAATTTTTCAGATGTCCTTTGTCAGCAGACCATTTAATTGACAATACATAGTGCAAAAAGAGCTGATCTAGGCAGTTTTTGTTTCCCATTAAAAACACAATTTATTACAAGTACCTTTTCATTGTGTGTTCTATTTACTAGTTATAAATGCATTTACGTAATGATTTAGTCTCTTCAGACTCAACTGTGATTCATCATTAACCAGTTAACAATCGTTTACTCTTAGGGAAAGGTTTTCTACCTCTCATGTTGATACTCAGGCTCTGTTCACCACTCTACTTATTCTTTCTCCTTCTTGAATAGCTAGAGAGGCAGACAAGCTTCAAAATTAAGAGTCCTAAATGAAAACTGGCCAGAGTACTTCTTAGCCTCACAGGCCTCTCAAATCCCTTCATAATCGGGCCTTCATTCCTCTCTTCAGCTTCAGCTCTTTTTTTCACTTTCCATCCTTTTCTGACTATATTACATTAGTTTAAGTTTCTTGAACATGCCTTGCATTCTCTCATCTCTATCCTTTGTACATGCCATTTTCTCTGCCTAGGACACTCTTTTCTTTCCCTTATCCACTGCAGCTCACCCTTCACATCTCAATTTAAACCTCACTTCTTTCTGAAGGCCTTCCTGGAACCCTAGACTGGGCAAGATGTTCCTATAATGTGCCCTCAGGGTACCCTCTATTTACTCACTTATGCAATTATATTTCTTCTACCTAAAAATGAGATACACAACATCTGCCTTGGCCACACTGCTTCTCCATGATTGAGTATATAAAATACATATTCAATAAATATTAACCAATTGAGTAGATTAAGGAATAAATCAGTTGTCCTGAACACCTTCACATAATAAGACAATATTGCCCTTTTGCATGAATTAACCGAGGTCTAGTGAGCTTAAAAGACTGGCCCAACGCCACTGTAACATCTTGACATCAAAACTAGGGTTCAAGTCTCCTACTCCGAGTGCAGCACTTTTTCCATTATTTCAAGGGTTACAAATCAAAATGTCCATTAGGATATAAGTGAAATGGGAGAGATGAAGGACCATATTAAGTAAAAGAGACTGTGATAAACTGAAAGACACATGCCTCATTTGAAGGAAGCACCTGCCACGTGGGTCCAGCCAATTGTTCCCATACAACAAGGTCCAGTGTTGCCAGAGCTTACTTTTCTTTTTTTTTCAAGGGGGAAAAAAAAGAGACATCCATAACTGTGTGTCAAATAGTCTGATTTTTTAATATTGGCCAAAAAAGTGTTTTGGATGTAATATATTATGCTATCCAAACAAAATACTCATGGGCTAGGCATACCCTCTAAGTCCCCATTTGCCATTTCGACATTACTCTACCCTGAGCTGCTTCTTTCTACACAACTCAGCCCTGTTTTTGGAGACACCTTCTCATATTCCAACAACCAGCATTCAGGCAATTCTGCAGTGACCTACCATAGAAAAATCTCTGCAGAAACAACAAATTCAGTAAAAGACAGTTGCCTTTTCCTGATGAGAGACACTCAGCTCTCCCTTCTCCAGTTGCTTTAGAACTGATCCACTCCATGGCATTCAACTCAGCTCCAGCACGGGCTGTGGTAGCTCTTACGACCTCACATGACAGAAACCCAAAACTGCAAAAGTAGAAAACCCATTTTTTTTCTCAGGAGAATCCAAAGTAACATTCACATAAGGATATAAGACCAGCTTTAATTTCTGAGGGAAAACAGTACCAAAATTTCTTCCTCACTCCTTTGTGACTAAAAAGACTACTTACTAGCATTGGACTCAGAGGGGTCGGGTTTGGGGTCTGGCCCTCACACTTGCAGCTCTGTGATCTTGGGTAAGTAGTGACCTGCTGAGAGCCTTAGTGACCTCATAAAATAGATAAAATGGGAAGAAGAGTTACCTCCACACCCATATTAAAAATTGACAACAAGCCCAGCTAACTGGACTTCATTATTCCTGTGGTTCTATTCTAGGTAGAAATGTCTGGTCCCAAAATCACTGCTCAGTACCGAGTGTGGAACAAATGGAACCACTGTGGTCCAGAGGAGAACTCACACAGAGAGGAAATCTGGCTTTCATATTCTTGAGCCTAGTCATCTAATTCTCATCCTGTTATACTCTCTTTTCCTCATTCGAATAATGAGAAAAAAGTCATGGGTACTCCCATTACTGCTTCCTCACTAACTTCTCTATAATTTGTCAGGAGCTGTAACTGATGCTTCTTGCAAGGACCATTCTCTGCACTTACCTGTGTTTGCTAATTTGATCCTCACATCCAAGCAACTGCATCGAAAGCCCACAGCTGGGAAGTGGAGAGGCCAGGATTTGGACCCTATTCCTCGGGCTCCTGATCCTGAGCGTGTAGCCACCAATATACTTCCCACTTTTGCCCCCACCATTCCTTTATTCATTCATTCACTCATTCAGCAATAAAAAGGAAGTGCCTACCATGTTCCAGGCCATCGGGAAGCTTGTAATTCTAGGGGGCGGGGGGGGGGAGGAGAAAAATAAATAAGATAAATAAGTAAAAATATAATAAATATAGTAGGTAGCCTAGTAACAAACACTAAGGAGAAAAAAAAGAAGCGAATAAGATGATTATGATGCCTAGGGCAGCAAGGCCAGTCTAGTGGTTGCAACATGAGGTACATAGGCAGCTAATTTAGCATCAGGCAGAGAATGCATGCAAACTGGTGGAACGTAGGGAATATCCAGGAAAAAGCTTTGCAATGATTAAGCCCCAATTTTATGCCAAACATAACATGTACGATGTAAGTCATCTAATTTGTCTTCTATCCATCTTATTTGTCCGAGGTATTATTCTATCGATTTAACAAACCAGAATTTTTAATAATTTTATTTTAGTATTAATAATCCTCTGAGAAAGGCATTGCTATCTCCATTCATAGACAATGAAATAAAGAGCCTGGCTAGCTTGTAAGTGGCAGGACCGTGATTCAAGTACAGGAAGCTGAATGTCTTTCTTCTAAACTAAATAACTTGCCTTGGGCCAGTCAATAAACGAGGATCCACATTGAAAAACAGTATCAAAGAATATAGCAGCGAGCGACGGCAGGTGTATTCTTTTGCTAGGGCTGCCAAAACGAAATACCACAGCCTCGGTTGCTTAAGCAACAGAAATTTATTACTCACAGTTCTGGAAGCTAAAACTGCAAGATCAAGGTACTGACAGGTTTGGTTTCTCCTGAGGCCTCTCTCCTTGGTTTGCAGACAGCTGCCCTTTCGCTCTGTCCTCATATGACCTTTCCTTTGTGCCCACACATCCCTGGAGTCTCTTACAAGGACACCAGTCACACTGGATTAGGTCTCCATCCTTATGACCTCATTTAACCTTAATTACCTCTCGAAAGACTCTGTCTCCAAATATGGTCACATTGGGGGTTAGGGCCTTAACCATAATAACAGGTGACAGAACTTCAGTTCCTTTGGGAAGAGGGAAGAAAGAGATGATTGAGAGAAGCGAAGCATAGTCCCAACCCTAATATAACTAAAGTGCAAGTTCTGGCTGGAGGGAAGGTGGAGATAGTGGAGTTGGGTATGAGGTGAGAGTGAGGTGAACAGCAGACTGACACTGAGTTAACCCATGTCTAATCTAAGGCCCCTCAAATGTGCCCTGGCTGGGGAGTTATGCCCTCATTGCCTTGGCCTGCAGTGGTGCTACAAGGGGTGTACGGCACAGGCACCATATCTGTGGGATGGAGAGCAGGAAAATGATTCCACCACAGTCAGAGTGTCTGGGCTCTCTGGGACCCTGGCATCTCTGCTAGCTCGTAGCCTTCTTTATTCAGCTGCCTTTTCTCTTTCATTAAAAGTGTGCACGTGTGTGTGTGTGTGTGTGTGTGTGTGTGTGTGTGTGTGTGTGAAAAGAGAGAGAGAGAGAGAGAGAGAGAGAGAGAGAGAGAGAGAGAGATCCTAATGGGGGTCTGACATTTCTTAGCAACTAAAACAGAGGTACCTATCGCCATCACCAATAAGCTCTGTTTACTCCTTGTCCACCAGCACTATCCTTGTGTGCAAGTGTGTATATGTGCCTGTCTGTCAGTTAAGAAGAAAGAAAGAAATAGAGGTAAAAGATATGAAAGAAAGAGAAAAGAGAAAAGAACAAAGTGAGGATCATAGGGGAGGGAAACAAAGAGGCCAGAGAATGAACTTTGGGGGGCACCAGGCAGGGATCTATAGCCCTTACAGACATCAGGTGTACAGGCCAAAGGTGGAGGAATCCAGGAAACTATCTAGACAAGGCTGATTGTCTTGTCTATAGGCCTGTGGTTACCTAGCTTGTAAAGAGTTTGAACCAACCTCCCAGCCACTGTGCCATGCTCAGAGTATCCAGGCTGGACCTGGGCAGCCAGAGCCTCTAAGATCATCTCTGACAAGGAGCAGCCTGTAGCATCTACCCAGGATGCCAAATAAGTGTTATTTTCTATTCACGACAGGTCACGGAGAAAGTTAGGGAGAACTGCTTCAGACTAGCATTTCCCACGGCATGGGAAAAAAGGGTTCCTCAGTCATTTTAGGAAATCTGCATATTATATTCCCTTTCATAAATACAGTCACAAAATTCATTGGCGTAGTATGGCTCTGAGGATCCCTAAGTGTAAGAGATGGAGTAAGAGAACTTTTAACTTTGCTTAGGCCTTCTAATATCACACTACACAGCTGGTTACTTATGTCCTTATATCCAGTTGAATAAAGCTGGGGACAAGGACTATTATAACTTCCTTCCTAGATGTATGTTCTTTCTCCGTTGGAAGTATTAATTTTTCTACCAGGTGACCCTTTCTGGAGCAAACACAGTCTCTAGGATTACATGGCCACCTTCCAGACCAAGCAATAAGCTCTGAACAAGTCAACCTACATGTCCTCACTGGCCTAATCTCCTGCTTGGAAAACCAACACACGCCTCCTACCAAGAGTTCAGCAGCTAGCAATAAGCTTGTTGTAACTAGTATGTTGGAGCGTGGACAAATATGGGCTTAATTATTGAGGTTTAGTGCCATAGTTCAAGGGGCTATAAAATTACTATTGAAACTGTAGGAAAGTGTGTAAACCTGTGAGTCTAGAGAATGTGTAAGATCACAGAGTTCTCTTAAGAGCCCTTGGTTTTCCCAGTTTTTAAGTGAGAGGGTGGTATGGGCTGATTTGTATCTCCCCGAAATTCATATGTTGAAGTCCTAACCCCTACTACCTCAGAAGGTGACTGTGTTTGGAAATAGGGCCTTTAAAGAGGTGATTAAGGTAAGATGAGCTCATATGAATGGGCTCTAACCACCCATTACAACTAGTGTCCTTATAAGGAGAGCAATTAGGACACAGATACAACCCAGATTTGGGGGGGGAGGGGTGACCACATGATGACACAAGGAGAAAGCAGCCATCTGCAAGCCAGAGAGAAAGAGAGACCACAGAAGAGAGCAAACCCTCTGACACCTTCGACTTGGACTTCTAGCGCCCAAATTGAGAGAGAGCAAATTTATGTTGTTTAAACCACCCTGCCTGTGGTATTTTGCTACAGTAGCCCCAGCAAACTAACACAGAAATCTGAATAAATTCTACAGAATGAGCACTGAGTTGCCTATCCTATATCCATTCCCTCCTGCTTTCTTACTAACATAATCCACTTTATTCAAAAATCTATCCCTCTACATGTGACAGGGAGAAAGGTGATCCTACCCCCAGCTCATAAACACAGTGTGAATAACCTATTATGTTCAGTTTATTCCTGTTGCCAGCAATTAGCTCGGGAACAGGCAAATGGCCAAATCCAGGCCAGCAATCACGTGCAGACGTCTCTTGGGCGCTTCCAGGAAGCATTTTCTCACTCCTTATGGAGAAACACATTTGATGTGGTTTCTCATTCTTCTAGAAATGTGTGCGTCTAGATAGTGCATCTGAACTATTCGCAGCTGTATGGGGCCTAGAAGCCTGAAAGCAAAGACGATTTTCTAAGGGTGGCAAAGAGGAGAGATGGGTGATGATGCCTCTTACTATCTCAAGCAATCCTGGGGCACATCGGGACTTCCAATGATGACAGATTTTAAAAATCCTTTTTATTAAAGTCAGTCAGAGTGTTCTGTTGTTGCAGTTAAAAGTATACCAAGAGATACACTCTACAATCTGCTCCAGCCCTGTGGCCTCCTGGAAATCATGTTCCTAAGACAATAGTAACAGTTAACATGTGACAGAGAAACATAAGAAACAGCCTACTACTAACCCATGAGGTAAGCATCTACCAGAAACTCTAAAAAACCAGGAATTTGCCAATCAGCCAGAGTCCCTGAGGGCCATGGGGAAAAGATCCTTGACCCTGCAGAAAGCTCTCATTTGAGATATCTATATTTTCAGACTCTCTTACACTCTTTTAAATTATAAAGTACTGTGAAATTATTAGGTAGGGCTAACAAGCAACAAGTCTAGAGATATACTTTGGTTCTTCAACCAAGATGTAAATACCAAGTTAACTTCTACCACTTTTTCTTAAAAGATTGCATTCTTCTCCAAACAAAATGTTTACATCTTTTCAATAGTCCAAAGGCATATGGTTCTCCCTCTTTTTTCTTCTTCAGCTAAATTCTGGGAATTGTTAAGAAATTTTTCTCTGTTCCATAGGAAAAAAAATTATAAATACCTACTGTGTACAAGTTACTGTAAGGAAAAGAGGGCAGTACAGAAAGAAGAAATGATCTATCATAGAACAAAAGAAATTGGCCTTGAAATGTAACAAAAGATATGTATACAGAACCTCAAGAAGCACTTCCGAACCAGAAGGGTATATGATGTTAAAAGTGCTAACGAGAAAGCTCCCCATTAAATCTTTCAGAGTTTCAAAAGAGAGGTCTGAAAATTTTAGGAGCAATTTTTCTTGATTGTGGAGGAACATGATTAGTTCCAATGGTCTGATTACAAAGAAACCATCCACGCTAACTTAGACAAAAAGAGTTTACTAAAAGAACAGAGGAGCAGCTTACAGAAGAGCAGGACTATCCAAGACAAAAGTCATTCAGACCCCAAGGCAAATTCTCTCTCCTTCTCTCTTTCCATTTTTCCATCTCTTTCTCTCTACCTACCTTCCTTCCTTCCTTCCTTCCTTCCTTCCTTCCTTCCTTCCTTCCTTCCTTCCTTCCTTCCTTCCTTCCTTTCTCTCTCTCTCTCTCTCTCTCTCTCTCTCTCTCCCCTTTCTTTTTCTTTCTTTCTCTCCCTTGTTTTCCTTCCTCTCCTCTTCACTCATTTTCCCTTACATCGTCATTCAGTTTGTTTCTAATCCATTCTCTCTACAAGTGAACTTCCTCTGTTCTGTTAGCACATGTCCTATTATGACCAAAGATGGCCGCTCAGACCTCAGTTCCGCATCGCCTGATAAGCTCAAGACTTACAGTTCTCTCTGTAACCCACTTCCAGATTTTCCGGAGATGATCTGATTGGACCAGCCCAGCCTCTGGGTTTATTTTCCTGAGCGCCAGGTATTCAATTAGCTATGACTGAAGAAGCAAGAATGTGCTAAAAAAAAAAAAAAAAAAAAAAAAATCACTGCTGGAGTCCATTTTCGCATGTGTAGAGTGGGACGGCAGGGCAGGACTAAGTGACAGGAGTTGGGTGTGCCCTCCAAAAGATGTCTGTCTTCCACACATGATCTTACACCATGAAATTCTCTGTTTGGGGAGTTTTGATGATTATATTATCCTACCCAGCCCACTCCCTTCATTTCTCAACCAGAAATACAAACAGGAAGGAGAAAAGGATGACAAGAAGCACCCCGCCCTGCTCCTCAGCTACAGAAACTGGGCTCCAGGGTGCCATTTCCTCCAAGGAGAAATATGGGATGTGAGTGGTATATTATCTTCAGCCCAAGCAAGGAAGCACAGACTCAGCTGTTTCCTGGACACCTGCCCTCGGCTGATTAGCACTTTCACTTATCTGTTTCAGCTCAGCCCCAGCGTTAACCCTCGCCCTGCCTCCATGCAGTCCGCTGACTCGGGCTTCTGGCAGTGGTAGCTCAGGAGTGGGCCGTGCTCTGCTCAGACCACTGGCTTAGGCCCATCACGCACACTGACGACAGAGACAGCATTCTAAAAGGAAAAGGCCACTCCTTGCTCCAAACCCTTCACTGAATCCCCCCAACTACAGGGCGAGCGTCCTTGGCCCAGCCTGCAAGACACTGCCCAACACAGCCCTGCGTCCCCTCCTCCGGCCTCGTCTCCCACCACGCTCCGGCCCTCATTGAACTGTGTGTGGTTGCCCAGCACGCCGTGTGCTGTTCCTCTCTCTGCATATTGGTGATGCTGTTCCTCCGGCCTGGACCCTACCTCTCCTCTTTGGTCACTTGCGGCTAGGCCCCTGCCTCCACTGTGACACTATCACTATCACACCGTAAAGAAGTTATTTGGGTTTCTATCTACCTCTCCCTACTGAGTCATTAGTTCTTTAAAGATGGAACTTTGCCTCGCTCTGAGGCATATACATATCTCCGCGGCCTCAGAGGGTACCAGTGTATCAAAGAATGTTTGAAGGGAGAATGCAAGAGAGGGAAGGAAAGAGGGAGAGAAACAGAGACCTTCCCGCCCCTCAACTGTGTCGCTAACCAGCTTAGCCGTGGGGCCAGGGAAAATGAAAGCGGATGGTTTTCAGGCAGAGCGAACTTCTTCCATCCGTCGGAGGCTGTAGGTCTTCCCAATCCTCGTGGCATACAAAAGCTCATTTGCCTCTCACACCATCCTTGTTAAGTGACCTACAATTATTCCCATTTTACAGTGAGGAAAAATAAGAGCTGGAGAAAGTAAACGCCATTATTTAAGAAGGCTACCAGTCAGCCTTGGCACCGAGAGCCAAAGGGACTCCTGCACTCCAAGGGGACTCTCCTGGGCAGCTGAGCTGTGGCCCAGCAAGAGGCTGGTGGTCTCGCAAGTGTCCCAGGCTGGGCAGCCTCAAGGAAGCCTGGAGGAGACCCCGCTTTAAGCAGCCGCCAGGGAGCCAGAGCCCCCACTCCCTGCCCAGTTCCTATCACAGCACAAACAGCGCTTTATTCCCCGGGGCCCAGCAGCCTGACGCCGTCTCAGCTTCCTTCTGGCCCCTGTCTCTGTCCTACATCTGGGGAGACAGTAAATAAGCCTTCCTTTCTTTCTGGAGCTTATTGCCTTGAAAATATTTATAGCCTGCTCCTGGCCTGGCGAAGGCATCTTTTCTCTCCTGTTTAAATTTAGCTCCCTTTGTCTCCTTCCCTTGATTTATCTACTGATCCCGCCTGGGTTTCCTCTGCGGCCTTTGTTCTCTCTGTGTTTGTTCCACATCTTCTTTTATCTGCCGTGCCGAAACAATCTCACCAAAGAGTCTCTCTGAAGCCTTTATGTAACTTTCTCCTCCATGCTCAGACCGCTCAGGCAGGCGTCTCGCTGCCCACTTTCCACTTTCTCTTTCAGCAGCCTCCGCCCTTATCGTCCCTCCATCTAGCCCAGTTACAGAAGGAGAAAACGGGCATGGCTAATTTGCAAGCAAAGCCGGAACGAAGGACATCCCAATCCTGTCTGCCCAAAGCCGTTTTTACTTTAAAAAGCTCCTGGTTCTCTTGACCCTAAATTGAGGTCTCGATCCAGAATCATGTTGTCTTAGGCATAGCAAAATATGCCGGTCTTATGCATCTTTGTTCTTTTAGGCCTTGAAACTGACCCAAAGACAATCTGGTCTTATTGCTTAAAAGAGCAGCCACCATCAAAATCCAAAGGCGGGAAGTGCATCGTTTCGCCTCTAAAGACAATTAATAGATATAACGTAGGTCGAGAATAAGTGTCCCAAGTCCAAATCGGGAGGTCTCCAATTCCAATGGCTCCAGGGATCAGGCAGGTAAAGAAATGAATGGAGCAGCTCTGGCCACGGGCGGTAGGTAGGGACATGCAGCGTGCACATTGCGCCTACAGGAAGTACACGCTGCATCACCCAGAGATTCAGATTTTCCCACGGAAGTAAAAACTCTGGGCTTTTACATAATAGCAATTAAATCAAATTTTTAAAAACACCATAAAAGCAGAATGCAACATGGGCCACAAATTGTGACCTCCGCACTCTGCCACCCACCCACGCCTTTGCATGTCGTCCACGGCCCGCCCCTCTCCACCTCCCTAGCCATGGCTTACAGACCAAATGGCCCTTCCGGTTCCAGTTAGCATCTCCATAGCTCTCGACCCATATGGCTCCATTTGCACCTCTCTGCAGTTCTTACAGCTGGCTCCTGAAAGGCTTGTAGCAGAGCTTTGCCTCTAATCCAAGCTCCCCGTTTCCTCTTTATGTTTGGCAGAGCGATGTTCATTTCCAAAATCGTCTCCCAGAAGACCTTTATGGTGCATCGGTCACGATGAGCTGGCTCGTGCTGTTAAGACAAATAGTACTAATATCACAAAGGTTCACGCTCACCTGTGCTACAGGTCCTCTGTGGGTCAGCTCTGACCTCTGTTGTAAGCCACTCTCAGACACAAGCTGCTGGGGTGGCCGCTGTCGGAAACGCTGCCTCCCCATGGCAGAGAAGAATCTTAAATTTTTCCCCCAGAAATAACATTCACGTCGCTTCCACTCACATTTCTTTTCCCTAAGCAGATGACATGGCCTTATCTAATTCCAAAGAAGGCGAATGAAAGCCATTTTATCATGTGCTGGAAGATGAGAAAGAGGAAATATTTGAAGAACAGCATTAATATGACCCCATATTGGTATTTTCCACATTTCGCAGAGGTTTTTAAATTCTATTAGATGGTTCTAGATTTATTCATTTATTCATTTAACAGTAATAACAGCAAAGCCCTGAGCCGCTCAGTCTGAGGATAAGAATAAGAACTTGTCTTTGTCTTCAAGCAACTGTTTAGTTGTTAGGGGCCATTCGTAGATCTGTGCCAATGCCTTGGGAAACAAGCTACAGTGTGGGAAATGCCACAGGCCAGTGTAAACAAAGTTCTGAGCATAGAGAAGGCAGCGCTGTGGAGAAGAAGGTATCTGAACAAATCCTTGGACTAGAAGAAAGCTGGACATGAGCAGAATGACTACCCATCCCAAGCTGAATCCCTCCAGCCCCATACTGTGACCACACAGCAGATCAAAACGCCTAACAGGATCGACTGGTTTATAACCAGTCCCGCATCTGTGCACACGGCGCCAGCAATGAGAAATACGTGTCCCATTCTCAGCAATCCCTACCCCTGACTAGGTTCCAGGCTTAGATAAAAGCCAGTGGCTTAGATTCAAACTTCAGCTCCTCACTTGCTGGATGACCTTGAACCAGTCATTGTACCACCTGCACCTGTTTCCTCATCTGTAAATGGGGGTGTTGATAGCACCTACCTCTGAGGGTGATGTAAGAATTGAATATGTTAATCCAGGTAACATAGCAAGTAAGAGGAGGCTGAGCACAGAGCAGGCACCAGTCAGTGAGGCTAGCCTCCTTGTCTTGCCCTCGTCACTGCCTCAATCTGGTTGTCTTTTTTCTCCTTCCCTCAACGCCTGGGTGACAAGACTGCTATTTCTAAAGTGTGCTCTTTGGGGCTTGATTAGGACTGTTCCAAGTATCTCTTGGAAGATTTTATCTATGTAAAAACATAAGGAGTAGGTCCCCCTGAGCACTAGCCTGCATTCCGTCTCTGCCTCAGCACCAAGGAACTTCTCATAAACCTGATTTTATATATCCATCCCCCAGTACTTGTGAACTTCTAGCTGGAGTCACATTGTCCATACGATGTGCCACAGAGCACAAATCCCACAAAATAATGGGCTCCAAGGGAAGACAGATTTGTGTCACATGCTGTACACATGAAACTCCTTCTTGGAAATGAGCAAAGCGCAAGCCAGAAACCTCTTTGATTTCATTTAATCCAGCATCTTCTGGGTTAAGCTCTGACCATGATAGCTTTATTTTGCGTATTAGATACATTGAGAATATTATGCAAAGGCAAGAACTATTTTTTTTCGTCATCCAATTACCCACAGATATGTAGATAATGCTTGGAGTGAAATAGGCACAAGAAAGAAATCAATAAATTAAACCAATATTATATTATTTGGGGAAAAACATTTCCTCCCTGGGCTTCAGTTATCCCATTTTTAAAATGAGAGAATTAAACGAGATAGTTGCTAAGATCCTTTCTATCCTCTGTTACCAGCCAATCTTTCATTAGATATTTTTTCCTTGCCCTCTGCCTGGTCATTATTGAGCCTCATTATTTTCCTCAAGATGAGAGCAGAAAGAAAACAGTCCACCCCAGGAGCAGGAAGCGAACAGAGGAAATGATCAAAGCCGACATTTACTGTATGCCAGTCACAGTTCAGAGTACTTCACAGGATCATTGCAACTCGTCCCGGTAAGCCCAACAGGTAAGTGCCATTGTTAAAATCATTCTCACTTCACTAAAAAGACATTGAGACACAGAAAGACTAAGCTATGGCTTAGGTAATTCTCCCCAGTTAGCAGAGATGCATTTTGAATCCAGGTCACTTGATGCCAAACCCCATGTTCTTAACCATTAGGCGACACTGCCTCCAGGATGGCAGGAGGTAGTGGAGTCCCACAGACTCAGGCCCCGGTCCACCGTTTCTTATTAAGAGAGGACAAAAGACCGTAAAGATCTGCTTAATTTCTTCAGACTGACCGACATGTTGGGTAATGTGATATTTGTCCATCCCTAGATTCCGCCCTGCTCTTGGCCTCAGCTTTCATGAACGAATGCAGAAAATAGCAATGCTGCATGTGTTTATTTCCATCAGTTACCATTATCATAATAATGATCTACGGCATTTCCAGGAAGCACTTTCATTCCATTATCAAATATGATTGTTTACACCTGCCTCCTAAGAGACACAGGGAAAATATTACCATGTTGATTTTACAATTGAGAAAACTAGGGCTCCGAGAAGTAAGGAAGTTTGATCTCACGCTTACAAATAAATTGAGGATCCTAGATCGGAACCTGGTCTTCGGGCTTCAGCAAGAAAGCATTCAAGGACTCAGCATGATCGGGGGCACTTGGCTGCCAACGTCCATCCCAGGCTGGGGCTGGGCAGAGTTAGTGAAGATATAGGTGTGCACTCAAGAGAAAATAATATGAAAGGAAACGCAGCATGACAACTAGAGGAAGAGGAGTGTCCTGCTTGCTTCCTTGCCATTGGGAGTGGGGGCGGGGCAGGTGTGCACATTAGAGGTCTCAGTATTCTCCATACACCTGCTCTTATTAGTCTTCCCTGCCTCTTCAAGTCACTGTCCATCTATCATCTTAGCCACCTCCCATATCGTGGACCTGGGACAGTTTGTACATTCACCCACAAACATTCACTGAGTACCTACAGTAGGTCAGGCCACTGTTATCAGGCACTAGGGACACCGTACAAATCATTGAATGCCAGGGAAGGAGCGACTGACTTCAGGTTCAGGAAGGCCTTGCAGAGGTAGCGTATTTGATCTGATTCCGGCAGGCATGTAGGCACTCCCTAGGAGGATGATGTGGACCAGAACAAAGGTTGGGCAAAGAGTGTTCCAGGCAGAGGGAATATGGCCAGAGATTTGGAGTGCTTTCCGATAGAAGCACGTGAAGTGTTAAGAGCTGAGGCTGGAAAGGAAGGTAAGGTCAGATCTTGAAGTTCAAGTGGCAGGCATTGAACTTTACCTCTCAAGCAGTGAAAGAGTTTTACCTGTTGGGCATAGCTTTCCCTGTGTGCTGGGGAAGGTTGTGAACCTCTTGTTGTGCTATTCTTTTCAAGGACCCAGAAACTAACTCAGAAATCCTCACTGTAATTATAAAGGAATGTGAAGATCAACAAAAAGAGAGAAAAAATTACTCTCTTTGATGAAAAAGGTAACCATAACTGAAGGTGCACAGTGCTTTGGAGTCAGCTGCCAGCAGAAGCAGACAGAGGTCTCTAGCCCCTGCTTAGAGCCTGGGAAGATGGTAGAGACAGGTCCTCAAAATAGACCCTCTCCCCTCTCATCAACATGACCCTGGAAGGGAACACGAGTGTTTTTCCTGACATCATTGCTAATGAAATCAGTCTCCTCATCAGAAAAAAATGAGTGAATGAGGGCGGCGAGACATGACTGGCTCCCTGAGCTCCCCGTCTCCCCTCCAGCCCTGGGAGCGGTTATGCTGAGTGCTATGCACAAAGCCGGCACAGGGAGGCAGTGCGGGCCCATGGTCAGCCTCAGCCCAGACACCTTCGAACAGGGAACCGGGGACAAATAAAGAGGGAAATAAACCCAGATAACTAAAGGGCAAGGAAAGGGAGCTTATTCGACAAATGTATTGCAATCTGCTCTTAGAAGCTTTTCCTCTAGAAGGTACCCTTAACCTATAAATCCAGTCCTTCAGCTCTTAAAATAGACTCTTGACAAACAGTCTCGGTCCTTCCTCATTTCCTGGGACCTCTGCTTAATACCACTGGCACCTGGTCTCAACCCGCCCCACTAGCTTTCTCATTCATGCTTTCCCTCTCACACAGGATGCTCAGGCCAACTTCTCTTCCCCATCCAGGGCCTTGTCTGTGCCTGTGTTTACGCTGTTCTCTCCACCTGCAATGGCCTCTCCTCCATTTCTGATCCAATTCAAATGTCACCAACACCATGAAGCCTTTCCTGGCCCCTCCCGAGCCAGAAATCATCTCTGATGTGTCTCTCTCTCTCTCTTTCTCTCTCTCTCTTTCTCTCTCCTCTCCTCTCCTCTCCTCTCCTCTCTCTTTCTACTTTCTTCTCTCTGTCTCTCTATCTCTTTCTCCATTTCTCTCCCATCTTTCTACTGCTTCCAGGAATATTCTCCACCCCCTCTGCCACCTGTCACAAGCTACCTTTGTGGCAGTCATTCGTATATGCAGGCAGAAATACTATCTTCATGTTTCTATAGAGTATCCTGAGTGTGATCCCTGCTCATAGTAGCTACTAGATGCATGTAGTAATAATTATAATTATTTCTTCTTGTTCAATAAATTCTTACTATGTGCAAAGCACTATCCTAGTCACTAGGAATACAGTGATAGCTAAAATAAAGTCCCTAATCTCATGGAGTTTATTTCTAGTGGAATGGAAACAGTCCAAGGAAAAAAAAAATTAATCATATGATGATAAGTATGACAAGAGCTTTAAAGTAGAGCGATACGATAGAATGACTGGGTGGGTAATTCAGATGGAGGAAGTGACCTTTAAGATAAAATATAACTTACAAGAAGAGGCAGCCACATGGAGACAAGAAGAATGGTAGTGTGGGTAGAGGTCACCATGCAAAGGCCAGGTGGCAGAAACCAACCTGGTATATTGGGGGAGAGGCCATTGCAATTAAACATGTGGTGTGGACACCAGGGAGTCTAGCGTAATACGTGATTAGAGCCTGCAAGGCTCTGTAAGCCAGAGTAAGACATCGGTGTGCTGTTCTGTGTGATAACCGGAGGGTTTCAAGCCAGTTAGCGATATAATGAGATGCCTGTTTTTAAAGAACACTCTCCCTTCTGAGAGGAGAACACAGTACAGAGCAGCAAGAACAAATCCAAGGAGATGATATGAGAGTCGTTACAGCGGTGCAGGAAAGAGGGGAGGCAGTGCTTGAAATAGGGTGGTGGAAGGTTAGATGAAGAGAATTGGACACATGCAGGATAGATTTTGGAGACAGAGCTAATCTGGTGATAAATTGGACTTAGAATGGGGGGAAAGATGGAAGGGAGTCAAAAATGAGACTCCTGGGTTTGGAGCTGGAACAACCGGGTGGATCTGTCTACCAAGAAGAGGAAGGCTGGGAGAGAAAAAGCATCACTCGGGGAGATGAGAGATTGGGGGAGGAGTGGAATCGGGGGTCCTGTTTTAACTAGGTTAGGTTCGAGAAGCTTATCACACTTCTTAAACTATTTACTAAGTTTAGTCAATAATGTACAGATGACCAAGACAAGGTTCCCAATTTCCATGAATTCATAAGTCTGGTAGAGAAGAAGAATTGATACATAAGGATTCAAGAAAAACTGTAAGTACTTTGACAGAGTTAACACGAAAATATGAGAAAGAAGAGATCAGATCTAACAGGTTGGCAGAGCATAGACATCTGGGGAGGCTCCATGGCATAAGGAGACTCTGGGTTCAAATTCTAAGGATGGACAGACCTGAACAAGCACCAATCTAGAGTTGGATAGATTCTAGGAATAAAGGAAAAACTTAAGCTAAGTTTCTTTCAAAGTGAACCATGCTCGAGGAAAGGTGAGCAGGCAAGTATCATCAAGGTTCAATGTGTGTTTGGAGAAGATGATGGAAGACCCTGGAAAGGTCAGCTAGAGTCAAATTATGAGAGCCTTCAAAGGCAGGCTGGGGCGATGGGTTTTATCCTGTGGCCTAGAGCGGATGAGGAGATACACGGGACTAAAGAAGAAAAGTGGCTTGCTTGGAGATATGCATTAAGGTCACTCTGGCAATGGTGTTTGAAAGGCGGTGGTGATGGATGGCAGAGAGCGGGATCAAGAGAAAGAAACGAAGCAGGAAGGCAGTTCCAAGATTATCCTATAGTCTAGGGGAGGGGGGCAGGAAAACCTGGAGGCGCGCACTTGGAATGAAATGAAGAGACAGATGAGGCACTGTGGAGGCTCCGAGATAGGGTGTGGCGATTGATTAGTTGTGGGAAAAGAAGTCCGAGATAACTCTGAGATTGAGCGTGAGTGTCTGGAAGAATCACAGTGCCATGGACCAAGATAAGGGACCAGGAAGAGAAGCAGGATGGGGGAAAGAACGGGGACCAAAGGGGATGATGAGTTTGATTTCGATCACGTCTGGTTGGATGTACCAAACCGACACCAGTTTCCAGGCAGAAAATGATCCATCAGTAGGTGGACACTTTGTCCCATGCTCAGGATGTGGGAGTTTTTGACACCAGTAATAATAGCTTATTGTGCATCAGGAGCTGAGTTAAATCCTTTTACATAATTATCTCATTTCCTCCTCCATAATAGCCCCACGAGGAGATTACTATTCCTATTATTTCCATTTTACAAATGAGGAAGTTGAAAGTTCAGGGAAGTTAGGCCGCTTGCTCAAAATTACACAAAGTCAAAATTTGAACTCACATACCCAAGAGCTCCCCAACATGGCAAAATTGGGGGTCCAAGGTGTTCTTGGGGCTCCCAGGTGCTCCTCATTGCCTCTGCTCAAATGTCCATGAAACGTCAGGACCCAGTGGACCTCAGAGATAACTGAGTCTCACTCACCCAGCTCACAAATAATGGTAGCTGAAGCCCAGAGATGGGAATCGATTTACCCAAGGCCACGATAAAGTTCCAGCAGGCTTTCTCTTTACTGGGTGGAAAACCCGACCCCAGGGTTCCGCACACTCTGGCCTCGTCACCTCTCCAGCCTCATCAGCCCTCCGGCCTCATCGTTTCACCCACCCTCACAAGCCAAGCATGCTCCCACCTCGGCGCCCCTGCATTTGTGTTTCCCTCGGCCTAAAGCGTTCTCCCTCCCTCCCGTCTGCTCATGGCCCCCTCCTCCTTATTCTAGCTCCAATGTCACCTCCTCACGAGCACCTGCTCTGGCCAACTGACACATCGTAACCAGCACCTACCCACTCCATGTCATCCTATACGGTAGGGTTTCCTTCATGGCAGTCTATGGGTGGCTATCTCGCAGCACCTTATTTATCTATTTGATTGTTAATATGTGGTCTCCATCCACCAGAATGTTCAGCAAACTTTACTGTATCCTCAGAACCTGGAACAGAATGTCGCAGTGTGAGTATTGAATGGATAAAGTGAGAACGGAAGGCAGGGAAGGAGGAAGGAGGCTGGGAGGGAAGAGGGCATCCTCTTTAGGACACAGGGCAGGAGAGGGTTTGTCCAGTGCCTTTAGTAATGGAGGACCGGACCAGGCCCCCACCAAGCCCCCACCTCCTCCACCATGACATTCGTACCCCACAGACTAACCGGGAGAGGCTTGGCCTGGCAAAAGTCATGGGCTCACTTCTAGAACAAAGACAGTAAGATCATGCCAGATACTGCAGACAGCCCTGGCCTTCTGGGACCACAGCCCCCATCACCACAAGTCTCTCTCTAAGTGTGCCTCCCTCCATCCCACTATCTCCTCTTATCTCCTTCTCCATCCCCCCATAATGCCCAAGCCCCCATTCCCCATGGGCTACCATGCCCCTGCCCCTTATCTGCCTCCTCTCCTCCATCACCCCACTCCCGAGCACGTCTCCCTTTCATCTCCTCTACCCCCTTATCTTACCTTCACCCCCCAGCCCACCTATCCGCGCTTCCCTTCAGCTCCCCAGCCCCTTATCAGATGTCCCTGTCTCCATCACTGCTTCCTTATCTGCTCATCCCCTCGCCCACACGCAATGTTATTTTTCCTCTTCTTGATAGAGCCCCACAGTAAACAGCAGAAGCCCGGAGACTTGCATTCCAGGCTCTGATGGACAGGCTGAGGGAATGACTGGCAGGCCCTTGGAGGAGAGGATGTTTCTGGGAACACGACCCCTGACTTTACACACACAAACCAGGACACAGACTTTGGAGTTAGTCTGGGTTGGCATTCTGCCTCCAGAGCTTGAAACATTTTCCACCCCGAACTAAAAGAGAGATGGTAGATTAATGGTTTCGACCTCCCTGAGCTACATTTGTAAAACAAGGTTCAAGACGGCCTCCCTCTAGGATCGCTGGAGGCCAAGGATGGTGCATGACAAACGCTGGACACAGTTAGGAGACCCTGTTCATTCTTCCCTGCTGCAGGCGTGCAGAGGTACCTGTGTCAACTCCTATTAATTGTCTCACTCCTGTAGAGCCCTGCAATTCCTAGCAGTCCTATATTGTTGACATTCTACAAATGATGGAACTGAGACCCAGAGAGGGTCACTGACAGGCCTGAAGCCACAAGGTCAGCCCCCAGTTGACTTTCAGCATCTCCCACCCTTCCACGCAGTGAAGCAGCTCTCAGTGCTACGAGAGGAACCTCTCAGCACCCACACCTTGCAATCATCTGCCATGAGTCTAAATTCCAAAGCCAAATGAAGCCTGCGATGGCCTTCCTCTCACGGGAACATCTGCTTGGTTCCCAGGACAAAAGGTGAAGGCGAGAACTGAGCTTCCTCTAAAGAAAGGGGAGGGTCCAGCTCCTTCCATTAGGACCTCAGGAAATGACCTCAGCAGCCCGGCTTGGCCAATTTTCTGGTGTTAATCATTTTCTCACACCCAAGAACACCTCATCCCCACCTCCTGAGCCATATCCACCACCTGAGCCCTATTCTTCCTGGACTATAATTAGGGATGTCACCCGGGTGTTGCTGTGGAAAGCAACACCAAGAGCCCTTCACACACCTGCCCTGGGAAGCAGTGGTGGCCCAGCCCTGAACTCAGCAGAGAACCAGCTGCTGCCAGCTTGCCCGGTGGGAACGACAGACTCTCACAAGCTGTGGGTGTCATTGCGCTGCATAATGAAGCAGCAACAGGCGGCTGGAGCTGCTGATCACACTCCTGGGGCCAGTCTCGGGCCACTAGAGAGAAAGGGTCCTTAGGGACCACCTACTGCACCTGACTTTTTGGAGGAAGAAACTGAGGCCCAGAGAGCGGAGAGGCATGGACTTGCTCGCGCGAGCGCCCAGGTTCTCTGCCTCGGCAGCCCGCGTCCCTGCCCCCCGCCCCCACCGACATTTAGGACAGTCCTTCTTAACCAGCATGATTTTGCCTCCCAGGGAACATTTGGTGATGTCAGCAGACACTTTTGGTCATCCCACCTTGGGAAGGGGGCGGGGGACGGCGGGGGAGAAGGCCAGGACGCAGCTTTCTTAGGTGGAACCTACAGCAAGATTTCTCAACCGCATCCCGGCTGACATTCTGGCCTAGAGAATTCTGTGTTGTGGAGGGGTGTCCTGTGCCTCTTAGCAGTGTCCCTGGCCTTTACCCTCTAAAGGTCATTAACATCAAAAAAAAAAAAAAATCGTGACAACAAAAACATCTCTAGACATTGTCGAATGTCCTCTAGGAGGCAAAATTTCCTCCACTTGAGAACCACTGGTCCTGGCCATATGTTCTCAGTGAGGGCTCTATCAGCCCCAAGAGAGTGAAAATTCTTTATCAGGGCACAAAGAAATCTCATCCTTTTTCTGTATAAGGCACAGATATACATATAGGGTACACACAGTTATGCAGTATATTTGTGGTGATAAAATTCATAGAGGGAGGCAATTGGGAGAAATATATATATATATAAATATTCATAGAAGAACAATTTTTAAAAAGATTGAGAAATGCTTGTCTAGCCAATTCATCCTTTATAGAATGTCACCAAACTGAATAAAACTACATGTTGCTAAATGCCTAATAATAATAATAATATTTGCCAAGCTCTGTGCTAAGCCCTGTGTGTTCATTCCCTCAGGGAAGCCACAGCCTGAGCCATGAAGCCAGTGTTTCTGTACCCACAGTTCACAGGCGAAAGCTCTGAGGCCTAGAAATGTCCTTCAACAAGACCTGGGTCACATAGCTACAAAAAGACAGAGCCAAGACCCCAAGGCAGGTCTGTCTGACCCCAAAGAGCTCAGGCTTACCTACTGCCATCTACTGTACTCAGTCATGGAGCCTTTCCCAGAGGGCCCCATGCTCACTTGCTCACTTCCATCCAGACTTTTTCTTGGGACCACACTCTAGTTGTTAAGACTTCAAGAAGATGATAACGGCCGATAATGATGTTCTCCAGCTAGCTACACTGTAAGGGAGATTCTGTTACCGTTGATTTTCTACAGTTAAAGGAACTGAGACTCAGAGAGACTAGGTCACTTGCCCAAGGTCACACTTCCAACAGGAAGAGCTGAACCCTGGCAGTGTAGATCCTGAGTCCACAGCAAGCTACCACACCTTAGGCCTCTCTGCCATCCCCACGCCTTCTGCACAGGCACCCAGGGATCCACAGGACTTTGGAGTTTCATGAAATAATATCAGCCCATTGTAGTTTCAGATGGATAGTGAGGGGCCCCGCCTTGTCTATCCATCCACACCCTGGTCAGAAAGGCAGGGAAGGCAAGAAGGTGGAGAGGAAATGTAAAAAGGGAGGCTGAGCAGATGGGAGGGAAAAGGAAGAACAAATGTGGGGGAGGGTGGGAAGGAGGCAGGCCTGGAATGAAGGAAAGAGAAGGTAAGAGAAAGGAAGCTGGGATTAGAAGCAGGAGCTCAGAAGCAGGGGAGGAGGGGGAAAGGAGCAGCATTGCTGAGCTATTTTTATGAACCTGAGTGCTGCTGATTTGCATGTTTAGCATCTCTTTGCATATTGAGGTCAGAAGGTCCCAACTCCTCATGTAAGAAGGAATAGAAATTCATTAGAGCAGACTTCTGGAAGGCTCTTCAAGCACACTTTCCCTAAAGAAGGAAAAAGAAGGGAGGTCCAATCCATCGTTCCTCAAGGGTGGGCATGTAGCATGTGCCAAGGAAAGGGGCACTGGATCCTGAGTTAGTGCCAGCTGGACACCCCCACAGCCCCCATTCACAGCATCTCCCTGGTCAGGTGGCTTGGCCTCCAGGGTCTCGGTTTCTTCATCCACAAAAGGAGGCCAATGGGCTAGGGTCTCTGGAATGAGCCTAATCAGGTTAGGTAAATCACTTCATGAATTATTCATAGAAAGATCTCATACTTCAAAAGAGGGTGGAGTCAAAGGTAGTTGTAAGAAAGTGATTGACAAGGCATTTCAGATGCTCTACCCTTTGTCCTGAATCCTTAGATGCAAAAGAGAGGAAAGAGAGAAGAAATGAAGGAGTGGAGGGAGCAAGGAAAGCAGGGAGGGAGGGGGGAAGGAAGGGAGAAAGGAAGGGAAGAAAAAAGTTGGTTTCTACCCTAACTTATGTACTTGTCACTTGCATTATCCTCAAGGTACACTATGAAGTAGACACAAAAAGAATCCCATTTGCAAATGAGGCTTCACTTGGCTCAGTTATTTGCCCACAGTCACAGTATTAGGGGCAAAGTTGTGATCTGAACCCAAAACTTTCTGAGTCCACAATGTATACTCCCAACTAGTACACTATACCAACTCAACAAACACAAGGACAGGCAACGAAGGAGAGCTCAGGCACGGGAGGTGGGAGCAGGAGGGAGAGAAATCTCTCATGTCCCACGTTATCTCCTGCTCTCTCTCCCCTTCTCTCCCCCTGAGCTTCTGCTCCCTTAACTTGGAGGAGACCGGTTTGAGGAGTTACTTAGGGCTCCTCTGTGTCTCAAAACCTTTGGCTTATGTGCCGTTTCGATTTGTCATGGCAGGAACTCTGACCCCAATTCTTGTTTCAAGTCCCACCACGAACTAACTGATTTAGTTTCAGTGTCACTCAATTCCAATTCTCCACAGAAATGATGCTATGCACCCAACCCGGCTTATAAACTTTCTCCCTTTGGGAGATCCCTCAGATGTCCATGCCTGGTCCACGTCGGTGTGGCCTGGAGAAATGATGACAGGGAGTACAGATAGAAAAATTAGATGTCAGAAGTATACCAGGAAGGGGAGAGGGTATTGCAGTGGGGAACAATGGTCTGCTTCTGCAGGAGTTCACGCTTAAAGACAGTGGCCTCTGCTTAGGGTAGCCTTTGCTAAAAGGGGGATTACAGTGTCAGAGCTCAAGCTCAGTTGAAGAGGAGAATCAGCAGCAGAGACAGAAGTCGCACAGAAAGAGTAGGTGACTGCTCACATGGGAAGACAGAAAGAGCACTCTGGAGCCCTCACGAGAAAACCTCCCCTCTGTCTGCTTGCCTAGTGCCTGAAGACCTACCAGTATAGATTCCTGGTGGTAGAACCCTGGACTAGTCATCCATCCACCCCTTGCATGAAGAGCATAATGGGCAGCTCTAGACATTCTCCCCCGATGAGTGGCTAGGAAGGGTTATTGGGTGACTGTGGGCATCATGTGACTGTTGGAGCAGAAACTGCTGGTTATCTCCCCAGTATTTATTCTCCCTTCCTTTTATAAACAGATGTCTTACCTGGGCACATGGCCATCCAGCTAAAAACCATCTTTCCCAACCTTCCTTGCACCTAGCTATGGATTGAGGCCAATGCTATGTGAGCAGAAGCCGTAATCAAGCCCATGAAGGAAAAAAGCAAGCCTTGCCTTCTCTCTGCTCCTGCTTCCTGGGAAGATCAACACAGTCGGGAGAACTCAATCAGCCATCTTAGCCATAAGACAGGACATGCATTTTGAGGATGGCAAAGCAAGAAGATTGAAATTGCCAAGTCCCCGGGACTGTAGGGCCATCATATCAGCTCTGGTGCTTGCATTGTTACAAGGGTGAGAGAGAAATGTCTTCTCGCCAGCCAGCAGGATTTGACTTTTAGTATGTTGGTCAATGCCTTCCATGGCCTCAGTTAAAGGTGCCCTTTGTGCACATTCCCATGCCAGTCGGTAAGCACAACAGGGAGGACCTGGGCCGGGCAGCCTGAGCACAGCCCTGACCCCAGCTCACAGCCCACCCTCAAAGGCCTCTGCCAGGAAGACTTTGTTTCCTGACCGCCAGATCAGGATTCGTAGTCTGACAAAGGATTTGAATGTCTCTTTGGGGAATAAGAAGCACTCTTAGGAGATAAAATCCAGATGATAAAGTGTCAGTATTTATGAGATAATTCAAACAAATACGAGAACACTGGGAATCTTAGATGAAGAGTTACACTCAAAAAACCCAGGATGTGCAGTGTCTTGTTCAGCAGAGGCCTGGCCTCACAGGCTCGATCTTTCTCTTTTGTCTTTGACCCACCACCTAACATATTTAAGGTATTTATCTGGACCGTGAAGGTATTAAGCTTACAACCTCTCATGTAAATGAATCAACATAGAAAGTGGCCCCAAGGGAGGAACTAGGCTACAAGAATCCCAGCTTAGACTTGTCCATGGGCTATCCAGTTCAGTTGTCATTGGACAGGTTTTCTAACCATCTTCAGGCTCTAACTCAAAGACCAAATATATAAAGTCCTGGAGAAGGAGTATTTGTTTGGCTGGGGTTAGACATATGCCCACCCTTTGCTTTTACTAAAAGCAGGGAAAGGAGTAACTAGACCTCTTTGGCTTCCCTAGGAAAGGAAGGTGAGTACTGGGAATCGTTATTGCATCAAAACCCACACCCATGGTGGTAGGTGGTTACCGTACCATGAAGATATGGGACATGGTCTTGGATGTCGACTGGCCAAAAAAAATGGAAAGAAGCCCATTAGATCCACCTCGCCCTCTCAAGAAATAAAAGTAAAATCAAATAAAACAAGAAAAAATAATGAAACCCCAGAGAAGAGCTCTGGAGGCAGGTGAAATGCATTTTCCACAGAGACACCATCACCAGTGGCATGATTCGACTTCCTAGCAATGCCTGTGATACAGTAAATGAGATGGAGGAGACATTATTAAGAGCACAGGTCACAAGAGGACATCACCAGGGTGTAACCTCATCATCCTCCTCTGGAGGAGAGCCTTGCAGGGAATGGGGGTGGGGGGCCGGAGCTGGTGTTAAAATCCCAGACATCAGGGAAAAGGTTCTCTAGGACATAGAACTGGGCACAGTGGTCTGCTTTTGCTATTTTCTCAGATTTTACACTCCCTGGCAAGATTCCATGGTGTGCCTTCTTCTCCCTGGACCCAGTAGGGTAGCTCTAGAAACGTAGTTTATCTTATTGCACACCTGGACGGCACTTGGTTGTTCTTGCGGACAGAAGGGACCATGTTTCCTGTCAGTACCATCTGGCTCCCTGCTATGCTTCTTAGTAATGCCTCCTAAAAATACCCTTTTCCAATATCCCTTGTGAATGTAACAGCATCGAGAGAAAAATCAGAGTTAATCTGCTTGGATTGGCTCTCCATCAAGGGATGCTTTTGTAATGTGTGATAGAGGGGGAAAGCAGAAGCTTTAGAGACAAACAGATTTGGATTAGAATAATAGTGATACGCATCCTTATCATTATAGCTAAGATGCATTATTACCATGTACTGGCCACTATTCTAATCACTTTACATAGACTATCCCATTTTATCTTCTCAACAAAACCCTGAGCTAGGTTAACATTATTATCCCCATTTTACAGACAAGGAAACTGACACATAAGTAATTTGACCAATGTCGCTCAACTAGGAAACAGCAGAGTTATCTGATTCCAGAACCAAAGTTGAAACCCCTCTGCCACGAACGTCAGTGCCTTTCCCATCTCTCAGATCCTCAGTTCAGACAGACCTGGGCATGAGGCAACTAGACAGGTGGAGAAAGGAAGGAGATATGACTTGAGAGGACAAAGGAGTGGCAGCTTGGTTTTCGTGAGGACCATCGAGTGATGTGCAGCACATGGGAGGGGCACGGTTTGGGCAGCCACTGTCCCTTCCGGAGAACCCATGTAGTAGCAGGCACTTCTCCAAACTACACGGCTCCCAGCATCATGGAGGCAAGATGTCAGGGAATCAGGAAAGGCTCCAGCTCAAACGAGGATAGATGATAGATGATAGATAGATGGTAGATGATAGATAGACAGACAGACAGACATAAGATGAGATAAAATGAGATGAAATGAGATGAGACGAGACTAGACGAGATGAGATAAGTAGTTAGATATTGGGCCAGCATGCTATCTTAGGTACTTAGCCACAGAGACAGATCCATCTATGAAGAGGTAGGCATGTGGATAATGTGGTACAGTATTACCAGATACCAGACCCCTGAGAGAGTGTGTGCTAAGGCTGTTGATCTACCTGCCCCAGTCAGGATGACCTCTGAAACTTAGACTGGGCTGAGCCTCCTGACAGAGACATGGGTAATTTCAGCCAAGGAGGGCTTAGCTAGTGTGAGATTCCACCTTCCTGCCCCTTCCCACTTCTGTGGGGCCCTAATTACCTCTCTGGTCTTACAGATCATCATTACTGTTATCATTCACATTTACTGATCAGTTACTCTGTGCATACTTCAAAATGCCTCACATCTGTTTTTCCATTAAACTATCACAATAGGCATAGCAATAATATGTCATTTTAGCTTCTTGAGTTGCAAGAAATCTATCACCTGTTCCACTGTCTATCTCTCCATATCAAAGCATCCTTGAAGGGTGTATGTTTCAGAAAGGGAAGGCAAATGGCCCAAGGGAAGGGAAGGGAAGGGAAGGGAAGGAGGGAGATGGGAAGAGAGAGAGGGTGGAAGGAAGGAAAGAAGGAAGGAAGGAAGGAAGGAAGGAAGGAAGGAAGGAAGGAAGGAAGGAAGGAAGGAAAGAGAAAGAAAGAAAGAAAGAAAGAAAGAAAGAAAGAAAGAAAGAAAGAAAGAAAGAAAGAAAGAAAGAAAGAAAGACGATAGATGATAGATGATTGATAGATAGATGATAGATAGACAGACAGATGATAGGAAAAAATAAAGAAAAGAATAAAAGAAACAAGGAAACTTGATTGTGTTAAGCCACTGAGGACTAAGGATTAATTTGATATTGCAGCTTTGCCTGACTGATAAACTGCTCATAGGTTTGTTATGAGAATTGAGTTTGAGCATGTAAAGGATTTGTAATCTTGCCTGATGTATAGTAAGCTCTCCAGAAATGCCAGCTATTGTTAATACTCTTGGATGATGGAATACTGAAGTTGATCCCCAGAGGACCGAGGCCTTACAGAAGTTGGTATTTATTGCCCCAGGATCCACTCGGCTCCTGTTCATAACGGCATAGAGCTGGGGCTGGAAGCAATTCATGTTTGCAAAGGGTTTTATTGGTTTTTTAAAGAATCATACAATAACTTCAGACTCTCAGAGTCGGTAAGGATCTTAAAGGTCATCTTGCCTACTCCTCACCTGGGGCTTAACTCTCCTCTCCAACTTCCCTACTGAGGCTTCCTTTAGCCTCATCTGAACACCCCAAGGGCCTACCTGATAACTCTTATTGCCAGAAAGTTCTTCCTTAGGCTTGCCTAACTCTATCTCCAGTAGCCCCTGCCCTGGGCAGTACATCTGCCTGGCACATCCAATGGCCCAGTGATCTTTCACCCAATTCACTCAGCAAACAGTTATAGGGCCTTACCTTGTGCTGGCTTCACTGCTTACTGTGACCTCAGGCAAGTTATTCACCCTCTCCGAGCTTCGATGCCTCATCCGTAAAATCAGAGTAATAATAGCATCTAATTCATTGTGTTGCCAGGAGGATTAAATAAGGCAACGTATACAGGGCACATATCACAGAGCCTCGCACAGAGTGAGCACTCAGTAAATACAAGTTTTCATTGTCACTGTTGTGGCTGCTACGTATTAAGAAAAATAGAAGTTGACCCGGTATTTATAAGTCTAGTAAGGACTGAAAAAGAGAAAGGATGGGGTGCTCCAGAAGCACTGAATAGCCCTGAACTGAGTTTAATTATTCCAAGTGAAGAGACATGCAGTTGGTTATTGGAAGACCCCCAGAAAGGCCCGGGAAACCAAGCTGAGAAAGCCACAGTAGAGACTTAGTGGGTCCCCTCTGAAAGGCGCCAGACGCATGTGGTGAGAGAGCCATTCATGGGGGTGGCAGCAAAATGGGGCGGGCGACAGCAGAACCAGGATGATGAGAGCAGCTCAGGACTCAGTGCAAAGGGTGACCCGGGAGCAGGATGCGGTAGCGTCTGGGACCCACTTCCATGTGGCACAGAGTAGTCTCAGCCACTTAGAGGAACTGAACAGTACACGCGCAATAGAAAACAGATATGTCACCGTAGAGCTCCCCGGCAAGGAAGTAAGCACAGCCGGGGGACACCGGACAACACAGGAGATGACAACCAGGGCCCCTGGGGATATTGCAAACTGGGCTTCTGCTTCTGAACCACTGCCTCCCCTCTCGCTAACAGAGGAGAGAGCCAGGGGGCTGGGAACGGCAGCGTTTGGAACAGAAATGACTGAAACCACCTCGCTGCACGGCCCAGCCTCACTGCGATGCCATACCAACCGAACGAAGCACACACTTTGTTGTTGTTGTTGTTGTTGTTATTGCTGCTGCTGCTGCTGCTGCTGCTGTTTGATTACGTCTGGTCTCATCGCATCTTTCTTCCAGCAGAAAGTCTCTCTCTCTGCTCCGCCTTGCCTGCTGCTTCGCTGACGGCCCTTCCCATTTTCTGGCTATGGCTGGAATGGCAGCCCTGTGGTGGGTGGCGGCAGCTCCTCCTCTGAGTCACAGAGGATATCCCCCACCCCCGCTAATTGTCAATAAAAGGAAAAGCACTGGTCTCCCCGGGAGCTGGAGAAAAATCCTGTTTAAAGTAGGTGGTTTTTCTGTTTGAGATTTTGTTTTTATGATCAGGAGGGAAAGATTCTTTTACTCTTTGAGGAGCTAAGTCATTACGTGGATGTGCCCCGCCTCCACCAGCAGCGAGGGCCCCGAAGAGGTCAGGAGAGCAGCAGAAGAGGAGGGCATGGGGAAAGCCTGCCCACCGGGCCACACTGACTACACACGCGCCCTGCTTTCTGGTTGATGGCTTGATCCGACGTTCAGGCACAGGGCCAGGCCCAGTGACAGACAACTGACCATCTCAGTCATGTGACCAGCATGGTGCAGAGCGTCTGCCGGCAGAGCAGGGTCATGGGAAAAGCCACTACCTGAATGTGAGTCACGGCTCCATTACGAATACTCTGTGTGACCTTCAGGAAGTCGTGCCACCTCTCTGAGCCTCGGCTTTCTCATCTGCGAACTGGGGCCAATACTAACAAGCTGATAGGATTTCAGGGAAGCCTAGAGGAGACGAACATATACTAAAAGCTTAGCGCAGTGTGAGCCCATTCGTTGCAAGCCCTTCGAACCAGCGACTGTTAAAATCTCTGTCAGGAACACAGGGCTGACCGCACTAAGCTCAAGTCTTCAAGAGGAAATGAGGGCCGAGGGATATGTCACTCTCTGCAGTGTGCGGATTCAGCTCCTAGAATTCTGGAGACCACTCCTTGGGAAAATGACGGAAGACTCAGCCTTGTCTCTTTCCATGTTATCAGTCCCTTAGATTTAAGACTCCTTGCTCAGATCACTTCCTATTTCCTTTATCACAACAGTATCAAAGGCTGGTCAAGATCCCCAAGTAGGTGGGGGTTACAAAACTGTGGTCTGGCAGATGCTCTTTCTTCCTGAGGGAGCAGAGGATGTAGGGAGTAAAGCATCATGGAGTGTGCGTGTGAGAGAGAGAGAGAGAGAGAGAGAGAGAGAGAGAGAGAGAGAGAGAGAGAGAGAGAGAGAGAGTGTCTGGGCGCCTGTGAATATTCTTGAAAACCTGGTGGAGAAAGCACACAGCATCTCAGCTGACATTTGCTAAATTGAGAGGTGCGACCTTCTCCAGCAAGGTCAAAAGACTCGTGCCTGCTAACCTGGAGAGGTGGGATTGCAGGCAGCAAACAAAATCCGCACTGCCATTTGGAAACCTGCCAACCGCTACAAGCAGGGTAAAAATAATTGGAAAAGTGAGTCGGGTGTGAATCAGATGCTCTGGCACGGAGTGGAGGAACAGTGTTGTCTAGCCCTCTTCCTCCTGGGCCCCCTCCTGCCCTGGCTTCTAGGACGTGGTTTCTGCCCAGTGCTCTCCCAGTGGCCATCCAGCCTCGTCCCCCTTCACATGTTTCTTAGTACTTTCCCATGCCCCAGGGCTTGGCCCTGGGCACCCTGCTCTTCCCCTCTAACATTGTATTCTCTGGAGGGTTAATCCCCTCTTGGGACTCATCTCCCCCCTCCCTAACCTCACCATTGCTAACCACCAAGCTGGAACTCGAACCCAGAATCTTCCCTGCCCCAAGCTTCCCGTGGCTCACAGGCCACCTTCTCTTGGATCCTCCCGAGTCAGCCACTCATTCACTGGTTTACTCCATCAACAAATATTCAGCAAGTACCTGCTGCGTACCAGGCACTGGGCTAGGCGCTAGGGCCAGAGAAGCGACACACTTCCATCCTGTTGAGCATTCTTGCAAAGAAAGAAAATTCGAAGGAAATTTTTTAACGATTAGAGCTTGTGAAATGCTATATAGAATATAACACGGCCAAAAATGGACAAAAATGAGGTTATAGGGTGGAAAAGAACCTCCTTTTTATAAAGTGAGACCGCCCTCAACCGCTCGCATTGATTCTGTGGCTCGAGGGTGAGCAGGAGCGAGGTGTGCAAAGAGTAGGGAGAGATCATTTCAGAAAGGTGGAATAGCGTGAGAAAGGCTCGCGATAATTTCTTTACAAAATAATTTGACTTGTGCGCGGGACGTGAAATGGCGGGTCTCCAATTTTCTGATTATCAAGCAGAAGTTAAAAGCAGGCAAATAGTAGAACTGCAATTAAAAAAAAAAAAAAGCTTCATCCAAACATCCAAATAATTACCTAAATTGTCCCAACCAGCCCTTCCCTTAGAGATATGTAAGTAGGAAAATAATGAGAAGAAAGTTATTTTGTAATTACCCAGCATGAATTATGGCTCTGAGAGGCTATTACAAGAGGTGCGTTAGTGTAATTATTTGGGCATTACTGGAGTCTAATTTAGTATGACATTACTAGCGCAGAGAAGCTCTGGAACAAGACTCAATTTGCATCTTGGTATTCCTAGCTATCTGACTGGAGGTCCCAACCTTGTTAAGACTCGATTGTCTCCTCTGTGATATGGGAACAATTATTCTGTTTTACCTACTTCTCAGCAGAGTTGGAAGAATCAAACAAACAAGGCAATGGATGTAGAAATACTTTGCAAACAATAAGCACTGTTAATGGCAGGGCTCATTCTTCATGCTTTTCATTGGGATTGAAGAACCCCTTTGGGTTGCAACTGATGACAGAAAACCTAACTCATACAGGTTTAAGGAAGAAAAATTTACTGACCACAGTAACAAAAATAAATAAATAAATCTAGGATTAATTAGCTTTAGGTACAGTTTCATCCCGAGACTCAGATGATACCATCTCTACCCAGATCTCTCTTCATCTCTCAGCTGTCTTTTCTCCATGCTGGCT
The DNA here is from genome assembly GCF_014176215.1 of Rousettus aegyptiacus. Taxonomy (NCBI): domain Eukaryota; kingdom Metazoa; phylum Chordata; class Mammalia; order Chiroptera; family Pteropodidae; genus Rousettus; species Rousettus aegyptiacus. Next base: position 111,951,286 of record NW_023416308.1, read on the forward strand.
TTCTCCTCAGGCTCTTCATGGTGTCTGACAATTGTTCTTGCCCTATAAGCTCCCAGGTTCAAATCCAACAGGAAAGAGTGATGCCTCTCTCTCAATAATTCAAGGGAAGTCCCGAACCCAATTCTTGCCGACCCAAACCGGGTCTTGTGACCATCCCTGCACCAACCACTGTGTCCAGGGAGTGAGAAGCCTTGACAAGTCATATCTGAGTCACATGCCCAAATCTCAAGCAAGGAGCACATGGACCCAACGTGAGAGAAGGATGGATTTCTAGAGAAACCAAAAAAAGGATGGAAGGAAATTGGACAGCAAAATAGCAAATGTACACTCTACCCTCCAAATCCTAAATCCCTTCCCAGCAAACTCCTGGGTCAGCCTTCAGTGTCTCAGGACCAGCGGTAACTAAAAACCAATGTGATTACAGACTCAAGAAGGGAATCCAACTCTGCTTAAGAATCAAGTCCTGCAGAAACTTAGAGTGTTGAACTTTCTTCGTCCCCACAGTCCCATCTGTTCTCAAGCATCTCGTCTTTCCTTTCAGATCCATCTGCTTCTCTCTATCCCAGGCTAAGTCCTGACAGGTCCTAAGCTGCTGCCTATGAGGACCCATATTGGGAGTTTATCCACTTCTTCAAGTTGTGATTTTTCTGCCCATTAACCAGGGATTCTATGTCTTTTCTAGACCAGGCTCCTCTCCTGCTCCACAGCTTTTGTTTGCTTGTTTTCTGTAGGCATCAGGGCATAGAAATACGCAGTGGAGCACCAAGATGTGCTGACTGCTTTGGGGGGTCAAGGCTGCTTGAAGGGTGTGTAGCAGGTGGGAGGGGAGTCATAGGGAAAGCTCCACAGAGGAGAATCGAACTGAGTCTTAAGTAAAGATTAAGAATTTGCTAGAACAAGAGAGGTTATTCCAGGCATGAATCATTGGATCCAAAACTATTCTGATCTCTCTTTAAAAAAAAAAAAAAAAACCTCTTTTCTCAACCCAGAAGTTGCAAACCAGTGGCCAACAGACAGATCGGGCTGACAGATGTGTTATATTTGGCCAGCACAGAATTTTATGGAATTTAAATTGGTTGCCAACATGTAAGCATGGTGAGATTTTACATAAGGATCTGGATTTCCAGCTGCTCTTAAAATCTCAAGAGCTCTGGCAACCATGGACCTGAGTCCCCATTGGGGCAACAGTTGACTGAGTCGAGAAGCAACTACCCTCTTGAAACTGGGACCACATGACCTGCTGACCTCCTATACCTTGTTCTCCTATACCATCACCTGGCCTCCTCTGGCATTTAAGTTTGTGACTCTATCTCAACCCAAACAACTAACCATTTACTCTTCAGGCCATCTCCCATTATTATCATATTATATTGTACTGTATCATATCAGTCTAATCTGATTTCATTACTCCTTTACTTAAAAGGCTCCAGTAATTCTCCAAATCAACAGAAAAAAAAAAATCTAAACAGCCAATGCAGACAGGGTTGACCTCAAACACCCCTCTCCATCTAATCCATGAGCCTCAAAACCTCAAACCCTATACTCTGAGCATTCAGTCTTTCCTAATCCCAACCCTCCCCATGGCTGCATACTCTTAACCCGCACGGTCCCCCACCAGCTGCCCTCCACTGGCCAAACTCCCCTTGCTTTCCACTGGCCAGCGTCCAGTTAAGAGGTTACCTCCTCTGCAACCACCTTGACTCTCCTGGGTAAAGCCATCCTCTCTCCTCAGGGGTCCCGCAGCAGCGCTGGGTTCCTGCCTCAGCTTCAGCACCTGCCATGTTTCTCTCTAATTATCTGTTTACATGGCTGCCTCCTCCACACCCACCCAGACTGAGATCCTTGAAAGCAGAAACCGTGACTGATTCATCTTTGTATATTCAGCGCTCGTCTGTATACCTTGGCAGATATCAGATACCCAATAAATTCTTGTTACGTGAATGAAGAGAGGAACAAACACACCGGGAACAAATTGGCATGTGTTCATGGAATGTCACACCTCAGCAATTGTAATGAAAGAGATCCTTTCCATTGAAGCATTTCTGTCTACGCTAGCCACAAGGAAGCCTTTCCTTGTCTGGATGCTTGCGGAAACAGTTGTGCATGATAGGTCCTAGGTGAGTTATTAAAGGGAACTAGAAGGAAGGTCCTATCTCTTGGGTGTTGACATATGTAGAATTACACAGTGCTAGTTTCTGACCTTTCTAGACCCTGGCAGTTGTACACACCAAACCCTTCAAAGTTGTGGTTCAGGACCCAGCACCAACTGGTCCAGGCAAAGAGTAACTCCACAGCTGAGTCAGACCAGAGAGGTTGCCTAGCATCCGTTATGACTTTCTCACTCAGCCCCAGACACACTTGGCCTACCTGTGCCTTGAGGACGCCAAGCGCCCTCCTGCCTCAGGGCCCTTGCGCTTTCTCTTCCCTCCGCCTGGGATTCTCTTCTTTGTATTTAAACAGTTCCACTCCCTTACTCTATTCAGATACAAGACCAGATTCAACTTTACTAGAAAAGCCTTTCTTAATCAACAAGGTGAAACCCTGAAAATGTCCCCTCTGTTTTGCCACTCCTCTTCTCCGCTTTAAGAAAGAATTGCAAACACCAGGGCACTAGGACCAGAGGGAACCAGGACTTGATGTCTCCAAGACCCTCTCCTCTCTCCTCTTCATCTTTCAAACTCCTTTGTTCACTTGGCTCCATCCTTTTCTTCTTGAAGGAGCTGTGATGAGTCACATCCTTTAAGCTCACAAGTGAAAGGAGAAGAGATCTTTCCTACTCATTCCTGTGAGAATAATCTCAGGGAAATAATCTGATTGGCCTAGTTTGGATCACATGCCTGTCCCTAAGCTGTGACCACAGAGAGGGGATGTGTGTTCTTATCAGTCAGGTCTGGGTCTGGCCCCGGGATTGGCTCTGGTGGCATCTTGCGATTTGGTTCATCCCCCAACCTGTCACTGTGATCAGAGGAAGAGACACTCACCTGCCCAGGCTTTGGGGTACATGCAGACTTGGAGCTAGGCGTGGAGCAGGCTCCATGCGAACCATAAGAATGGAAGAGTGGAAAATCAAGGGGCAATTGCTCCCTGAGACACAGGCAATAAATGGACACTGGGCAGACAGGAGTCAGACATGCGATTATGGCTTCACAGTTCCCAAAACACTTGCTCCCATCCTTTATTTACTCCACTGAATCTTCACACCACTTCTCTGCAATCTCTCAGGCATTATTACCCCAGGGTGATAATGTTCAAAATACTTAATTAGCATGACATGGGCACTGGCCAAGCAGAATGGACCTGCCATTTCAGGTCGTTGTAACAAGATACTATAGACTGGGTGACTTATCAACAACAGAAATGTATTTCTCATAGTTGTGGAGCCTGGCAGTCTGAGAGTAGGGTGCCAGCATGGTTGGGTTCTGGTGAGACCCCTCTTCTGGGCCGCAGACTGCTGACTTCTCATTGTGTTCTCACGTAGCAGGAAGAGCTAGCTAGCTCTCTGGCCTCTTCTTAGAAGGGTACTTATCCTATTCATGATAGCTCTACTCTCATGACCTAATTACCTCCCAAAGCCACACCTCCAAATACCATCATAATGGGGGTTATAATTTCAACATGGGAATTTGGGGAGCGGGGGAGAGACAGGCGTACAGTTCACAACGGGACCCTAGCTATGAACCAGTGGGATGAAACACTAGCCTGACTCTCCTTATTTTACAGGCGAAGATACAGAAGCCAAGGGAGATGTTTCAGCTCTTTCCAGGCACACGGTGGGTTGATGGCAAGACCCCTGGCACCACCTCTAGGCTTCTTTCCACTGTCCGAAACTATCCCCCTCTGTCTTCAACCATCAGGGAGGCGAAGTGAGGCAGAATCAAGGGAACCAGATGAGAGTTGCTATTATGATCCTTGTCACTTGGAGGAAGAAGCCAGCTTGCTAGAGCACGCAAGGCAGGCTGCTTACTGGGTGCCACAAAACCCTGGAAAGCAGTGCCTGCCAGACGGCAGGGACAGGGAGCAGCCAATGGGATGAGAGTCTGCAACCAGGATGACAGATGCCAGGAGGGCCGCAGCTATTCTGGGATGCAAGCACTGGCTGCTCCATCACCCCAGCCCTGCCAGTTTCCACGTCTCCACGGCCATAGGGAGACCCTCACTCTTTCTCCAGCTCCTAATTGATGTAGAGTCTGAGACCTGAGACTTCAGAGCCGAGCAGTCAAGCCAAAGGAAATCGGCCCCTTACAGAAAAGAAAGTGATTAAACATCATCGCATATCATGATAAATGCTTAGTCATTGTCCTTATTAGAACTCCACAGTCGCCCAATCTACTCAGAACTCATCTGGCCCAAATATCTCATTTTATTCGATGAAGAAAGTGAGACCCACAGAGGGAATATGATTTGCCCCAAGGGCCCACCGCAAAATTGGAGGAAAGTTGTGTCCTGCCTGATTTGTCAATGCAAGACTCCTTCATCTTGCCTTCCTAAGGTCAGAGAGTCATCTGATTCTCATTCTTGAGGTCACCATCCTTCCGTTTCATGAGGCTGGTGGAGGAATCCCCCACACACACACACAATTCCTCCAGTAAGGGCCACATCATAGCTGCAGGAATTAATTTCTGCTCTGGCCCCTCTTCTACACCCTCATATGCTATACTAAGGACCATGCATCGCAGGCTTGGGCCCCATGCTCTCTTCTGGACTCAGAGCCTGAGCAACTCAGTATACCCAACCCCCTTTCAGCTCTCTAGACCAAAGACATGTCCCAAGCAGAAACACCTTAGCCCTAGATGTCTCTCCAGGAGAGTAAAATAAAAGAATGGGTAAGGAAAAAACTGCTTCTTTTTTGTTCCCAACAGGACCCAACATTCTTTCCATTGGCCTGACCTTCTCAGCCTGGGTAGACAACAAAGAACATTTCACGCAGCTCCACCACGCCCTCAATGTAAACTTTGTGGTTGGGTCATAGGCTAGGGGTATACCAGATATACCAAAATTAGAATTAGGCTCTGCCATTGACTGAGTATAGGACTTGGGCAATTCACTTCACCTGCCTGTTTTCTCATATGTAAGACGAGGGCATGACAGAATCAACCTCGAAGGGCTGGCAAATTTCAATGACGTAAAGGATTTGTCTCTGTACCCGGAATAGAGTCAGCACTCAGTAGGTGGGACAATGGCAATGTCCGCACAACGTGGGGTAAAGGGGGAATGTATCTGCCGCCGCTATTACCTTCCTTGCTCCTCTGAGCCCATCCCAAGCCCTGCCTCTGCCAGTAGGCCCTCTCTGATTACTCTCATCCCTCCATCAGTTTCTCCTCTCAAAACCTCCATTCCCCAGCCAGCTTCATACTAAATTACATTCCATGTCTAATTATTCTGAGTTGGTAGTAGTCTTGTTTCTTCATCTGAAATCCTAAATTTCTATCAGGCAAGACCAATGGGTTTTCTTTTCCCTTTGGCAGTGCAAAACCCAGGACCAGTCATTGTAGGCATGCTGGAAAAGGTAGCAGTTGATTGGCTGCTTTCATGGGAATAGAGCCATCTGCATCTATTTAATCTTTTGCTCTTGTGATTTACTTTAACATCCCAGGTCACATTCATGAGATCTTGGAACCAGACCTAGAAATCTGTCAACTAAGGGAACCCCGGCATGTCTTGTTTATTTTACCCAAAGGAAGGAAGATTGATGTCACATCTGTAGAGCACCCAATAGCTTATGAAATGCTCTTAGTGATTCACTGAGCAAGGAAGCACCTTTTTTCATTTCCACAGAGGGATAACAAGGCTCAGAGAGGCTGGGAGACTAATGCACGCTCACACAGCTTATATGACATCCAGAGATTTGGGTCCAGTGCTGCTGGCCCTAGGTCTCGTGCTTCGCCCTAACCACCAGCTGCCACATGGAGAAGCCTCAGCAGCATTGCACCTACCTGGCCACAGGTGGACTCAGCAATCCCTTCCCCTTAACCAAGCAGGAAACTCCAGTGGCTGTTGTGTTCAGTTTATGTTTCTCTAACGCCAACTCCACTGCAATATTTAAGGAAACCCAACACAATTTGAAATGGCCATCCCTGTGACAGACCCAAGGGACACACACTGTTGCTGCCCTACCTCTCCTAGTCTCTGTATGCTCGGGTCTGGAGCAGACCTGGGAGAGGGAAGGTGTGCCTGAGAAGGCAGATTCCCTCACGGCCACTCACCAAAATGATGAGCCTCCACTCCACTCTCCAGATTCCACGAGGATATTCTGTTTTGACCCTGAGTGATAACCAAGAGAATTATTATCTGCATTTAATGGAGAGGGAAGATGGGTTCAGAAACGCGTTGTCAATTTGGGCTCTGGAAGCAGAATGATCATGTTCTTTTTCTGCTATTTATGAGCCGTGGGACTTTGGGCAATTTACTAAATTTCTCTGCTCCATAATTTCCCTGTGTGTAAAAGATGGGGCTATCATGGTCATGTTTCAGACTATTTCAGGGATTTTAGAGGATGGTGTATACAAAGCTGTGAACATAAAGCAAGCTCTTAATGGGTGATGGTCATAAGCTCTTTCACCTACTAATTGTGTTACCTTCACAAATTACGTAATTTATCTGGGCTGTCATTGTCTTTAATCTGTAAATTGTGATTTAAAAAAAAAAAAAAAAAGGAAAGAAAAAGGAAACAAAACAACTCCCTCAGAGGGCTCCCATAAGAACTCTATAAGACAACCCATGTAAAACACTTAACCTAGTACCCGCACAAAGGTGCTCAATAAATGTTAGCTATATATCACCTTCCCCAGGGACAGAGAACCAGAAAATTACAGAGCTACAGCTCTGAGCAGCGTCTTCAGGCTCAAGGGTGAAAATAGTGAGGAAAAGAAGTCGGCCATGGTGGTCTGGCTGACATGGGCGAGAGTAATCCCCTCCAGTCATGGCTGTTTTTTATGCCTGCAACAAGAGATAGATGGTGCACTTTTATCGGTGTGGACAGGTAAGACAGAGCAAGAGGGCACAGGTCACAAAAGTGAGCAGCTATGGGGTATTTACAGGCAAAACATCGCTTGGCATGACTTATTGAGAATCAGCCTATAAGCGGATCTCATTTCCCAGGGTCTGGGAAGAAAGCCCACAGCTTTGCCCAGTCCATGCCCCTCATCTTTTCTTCTATAGACACTGCTGTTTTTCCAGGAAATCCCAGTGCAGGATCCAGGCTTCCTCCCACCAGCCTCTTCCCAGAATTCTAAGGATGCCTGGGAGAAGGCAACAGCCCTGAATGAATGTGTCAGAGGGATGACTCAGAGCCATCCTGGTAATAGGAGCTGCTCTGTGGTCTGCAGTCTGGCTATAACATCCAGGGCTCACTAAGCGCATCTGGACAGCATCAGAATCACAAACAGAGGAGACCTTGGCAGGACTCGGCCCCAGTAGGCATCCACAAAAGATGGAAGATGTAAGGGAACCAGGCAGGAAGGAGCGATACCCTTCAAAGTCAAAGAGTTTGTATTAACCATAGTTGTTATTGTTGTTGTCGTTTTATGTTTCTGTACACTGCTAGAGAAGAGAGAGGGGTAGGATATCAAGACAGAGTCAAAGAGAATTTCTAGGTAGAGTATCATCTGTGTGTAACAAACCCAACAGTGCCATCAAGTGCTACATCAGATCAGTCATAAACAACTGGATATTTGAATGGGTCGTTATTGCAGCATGGTTTTTATGAGCCCACTACCTACATCTTATTGCCCTCTCAATTCACATTCATAGGACTCAGGAGAAATAATATTTTTCTTATTGTTGCCTTCTTGGTTCATTAAAACCTATATTTTCTAGAATGAAGCTAGTTATGTCACCTGAGAGATGCAAGACTATATAAGCATCTAAGGAGTAAAACGAACCACGAAATGTTAATGATAGCTTATAGAAGCAGAAAAATATTATCTAATCAAGATATCTGTGACTAAAAAAAATAGTCAATGGGCTTATGAAGAATACCACCTCGCAGGGCAGCGGAGCGGGAGACAAAACAAACCCGATCACCTAATGCACGGCGTTCTCATAGGGGTCTCACCACCACTGCCCCGTCAGCACAGAACCCCGCTTTTACCTTCCCAACTATCTTTTAATCTCCCTTTTAAGCCCTTTGTATCTTTACGATTATTTAACATCTTTTTTTTTCCCTGTGCCCCCCCTTCTCCTCAAGCAGGGACCTTGCTTGTTTCCTTAACTGCTGTGTCGTCAGTACTTAGTACGCTGTCTGGTGCATAGTAAGGGCTCAATAAATATTTGATGGCCAACCTTATGAGAAGGTATCTCTTTCCGAAACCCTGTAGGTAGACCAGCTGCTTCCATAGCCACTTTGTCTGAGGCTGTAGAGGCCAGCAGTCAGTCTTCAAGTCCAGGCCCAGGTTCCACCTCTTACTAGCTACTAAATCTCAGGAAAATTGCTAACCTTTACCCCTGTACCCTGATTTATTTTTCCTCACAGTACTTATTATCACCTGCCTTATATTTGTTTTTGTGTGTGTTCATTGTCTTCTCCACCAACCAGCAAGGAAGCAGCAAGAGGGCAAGGACTCTGTTTTGTTCACTGCTAAATAGGGAGACAGTTAACATGTGTAGCCATCAGCCACCATGGACCAGTCAGATTAGATACTGACCCCATAGTCATGCAGTTGCACATTGTCTGTATATCAAACATGGCTGTACTCCATTCCTAAGACAGGGCCTGAAATATACAGTAGGTGCTCAATATTAGTATGTGTTACATCCATTTGTAAGAACTACATTTATAGAATTTCTTAATATATCTTGCATGGATTATTTCAAATCACTCATGTCTAAAATTTACCTTTTCATAGACTTTTTTTTCCTTTCTCTCTGATTTTGTTTTATTTTATTTTTTTATTTTTTTATTTTTTTTTGCTCAATGAAACCTTGTTGTCTTTCAATGTGGTGTCTTCAAAAAGAACCAACTTAACACTAATGACATTCTCTAGTTCCTCAACACAGAGAAAGATATCTTCTCTCCACAGCTGGGACAAATGTGCTATTCTGTTCTCTTCCTGGTTTGCATTTTGTTTGTTCCTTTCTTTAATTCTTTGGACTACTTGGAATGTTTTCAATGTATAAAAATGAAGCATAGTGCTAAGATCTCAATAACATTTCTTACACTAAGATTCCTTTCAGCATTGTGGTTTTGTTTCCCATTTTACATTTTCTGTATTTTGCTGATAAGAACCACTTTCTAGTCTAGCAAATGGTCATTTTTCAAAACACAAATATTGAGGAATGCCACTGAATAATTTTCAGTTCATGATTTATTTTTTACTCTATTAGGCAAATCCATTATCATTATTTTTAAGCATTTTCATCATTATCATCTTCCTTATTAGCATCATTTGTGCATTCTTGCCCATTTTCCCTCAGATGGCTTTCACTACCAGTTCACCAGATTCTACTAAATACTTTATTAAATTATTATAATGTATAAAGCAGAGTCATCTTTCCTATTTTGAAACTTCCACAACAACTGGAAAGATTAGCTTTCCATTTTTCCTTGTATCCTTGTTCTACTAAGATTTTATAATTTTCCTTGAACAAATTTCTTATGTGGTAGATTAAATTAATTCTCATGTATTTAAAGATTTTCCATCATTATGACAACCAATTTACCATGTATGTCAAGAAATCATAGTAATGAAAATGATTTTTCAATTCATTTGAATTCCCTTTCTCTTAGATTAATTTCTGTGTATTTTCCCAATAGAATGTAATTCTTCACATTCATTATTGAATGGTCACAGTTTCAATAACTTGCAGGAGACTGTGAAAGGTCACTATATGTTCTATCATTTTGCTGGGGCTCAAAATCGATTCACTGCAAAGATGCTGTGTAGGAGAATGTCACATTGCTAAGGGCAGCCAGCCACCCAGCATAAGGGTGTTGCTGGATATTGTAACTTCTTCACCCTTCGCCAACCCTTTCCCTTGGAAAATCACCATTTGCACATTAAAGCCTTTGCAAAACCTTGCAATAAGTAAGTTTGTTTCATTTTGTTTAGCTCGATGTTTCTCAAACTTATTTGAGAGCAAACATTTTTCTCATGGCACAAATTATACCATGAGACACCAGTCTGAGAGACAACGGTTTAATATTTAACTTATAGAATGATTATGAGTAAAAAGTCATTTAAACAAATTTTTGCCCCATTTAATCTAATCTTTAAATATGACATTATATGCAATGATAATATTCTTGAGTTGAGCTGTTCCAAAATTTCCAAGACTCATCTTGCACAAAAAGTACATACAAATCATCTGCAAATATGATATTTTCTTTTCTTCATTTCCCATTTTTATAAATTTTTTTCTGTGCTGCATAACTATTTCAGCAATTTTACACTCTATTATTTATGTTACTTTATTTGTTCCTTTAGCAAACGCATCCGTAATGTTCACTGTATACTATTCTAAGTGCTTTATTAATAATGACACATATAACCTGAGTTAGGTAGCATTATTATGATCCCAATTTTACAGGACAGAAAACTATAATTTCGTATGATGACAAGGGGTTCTTGCCTAGATCCTATTTTCTAGGAAATTGCCACCAATATTTTTCTTTAATCATCTAACTGGTTCTAATTGTGCATATAAACTTCATATTAAGTACAAAAAATAAAACTCTTCATTCTTTTTATTTGTTTTTAATATTTTCTTTAGTCAACATTAAATATTAAAATGTGCTGATTGCCTTTCTTAGCCTCCATTGAGCTAATCATGTTTTCTATCATTTTTCAGTTAGTATTAATAAAGTATTATGCTAGCTTTGTTTTACTGAGGCCAACGGTCCTTGTTTATACCGGATTATTCGTTTCAATTTCAATGTGTTATGTTTTCTGCATTAAGATTAAGATGCTTTTCTAAACTCATAAATGAATTGAACAACTATTCTTTAAGGTGGGGGGAGTGCGAATCATATTTACATCAACCAATTCAATATATAAATATTGAAGAAGTGGTTCCCCTATGACTTTGTGCTATACACCATAGGACACAACAGATTCAAAATAAGCATAATATGAGAGAGGAGTGGGAAGAAAAGCCATATGGGGGGGGGGATCATGTTAGAGAAGACAATGATTTTGAGAACTTTATAAATGCTCAGAATCTGTACAACTTAACATTTGTCTTCTATTACTCCATTTTGGTTTCCCCAAAAGATCTAAAATATTTCTTAAATAGAAGAGGCCCCAGATCAACTGAGTGAACACACAGCAAAGGTCCCTCTGTAAGGGCAAAGTCTGCATCCATCTTACTGGTGGATACATGCCCACCAGCTAGCCAAGCGCCTGGCACAGAGTACGATAAATGATTATTAAAATAATTATTAAAAATTATGAGCCAGGTCTTTGACCAAACCAACTTGTCAAGCTGCCTTTAACAATGCAGGGAAGCTAGAGACTTGTTCAATGGGTCATCAAGAAAAGAGATATTGTAAAGACTTCATGTTCATCTGAAGTCGGTCTGGGATGGGAGGGAGCCAAAGGTTTGGGGAGATGGGGACAGGACAGTAAACAGTCTCCAGGGCCTGGAGAAAGAGAACAGGACCACAAGGCTTTCTGGCAGCTTCTATCCGCCTGGAGACAGATCTGAATGTGTCTATAGCTCCAGGTCCCCCGCCTGGACCTGGTAGGTGGCCCTTTGCATCCCCAAAGCTCTCAGAGCTTGTGGGGTCAGGACATGCACAATTAGGAAACATAGAAAATGTGTCACCTCCTATAATTATCCCTGACAAGCCCTGAGCCAATCCAGTCACCTGGTACCTAGTGGGCAAAATACTTTCAGATTCTGGGAAACAGTTGTCATATATGGACTGAGTAGACATGTCCCATCAAGTGAGCAAACTTGCCCCATCCGCTTTCCTTTTTTCTTTCCTTACTTATTCATGCCTTCGTGGCATCCCCACCATTTTTTCCACCTTCCCCTCACCACTCACTAAATCCTTTTCTCCATTCCAAGCCCTCTCTAACTTCCCCTGTGGGTCCGATGCCCTTAAACTCCCCACTTTTCCACCTCAAATTCCCCTGGGCCCTTTGACCTCTCTGCCTGCCTGCCCTGTCAACCCCCCTCACCCCTTCTTCCCCTGGGCTTTTACTAGGACGCCGCGGGTGGCTGTGGCTTCTGTGGCTGTTGCCTTCTCTCTCATCTTGGTGGGGTCCACAGCCAGCACTCCTGTTGCTCAGAGATGTGGAGGCAGTTGCTAAGAGACAGTGAGACGTCAGTACCTGGCCCTCGAGGAAAAAAAAAGGGAGCGAAAAAGGAAGAGAGGAGGGGGAAAGAGGGAGGGAAGGGGGAGGGAGGGGAAGACCTGGCGGAAGCCACAAACCCCAGCAGCCTCAGCACCAAGCTGAGTTTCTGGAAGAAGCATTCGGATTCTGTGAACTTTCTCCTAAGCATCCTCCCTCTAATTCCCTTTTTTGGGGGTAAAAGAAGGGGACCAGCACAGGGACCACAGGACGGGAAACCACCGAGGATGCTGCCTGGGGATCCAGGATCCAGGATCCATGGAGGAGGAGAGGCCGGGGGAGGGGACAAGCCGGGGAGGCAATCTGCTCTCCCGAAGCTGCAAGCGGGGATTCCGGCATGAGGGAGGGAGCCCCGCGTCCGCTGCAGGTTGATGGCTGTGTCCTTGGAACAGAGTGAGTGGGCTCATCGGGGGGCCTGCGGGAGTGCAGGCAGAGACCTGGGGGCTCAGAAAAATGAGTCCGGAGAAAGGGGAGATGGGGTGATATCCTAGGGGGCGGGATTGAGGCTGCTTCCAGCCTAGCGGGAAGACAGGCAGTGCCAGATGAGGGGATGCAGGGAGGACAAGTGAGGACAGCAGGTGAGCACCGGCGAGGCGGGCGCGAGGGGCTGCGGAAGGTGTAGGGCGGATGGCAGGCTGAGCCACCGGGGGTGTCGCCCGCCCTGTCCCTCTGCCTAACCAAGTGTGGGTGTGGGCTCAAGCTGCGGGGCTGCGGGAAGAGTGGAGTATTTGTGGAAAAGGATGTTGGGATGAGGGGCGTGAAGTGGGGATGAAAGATGGTGGGGGGCAGGCTGGAAGGGGGCTCCAGGAGTGCATGTGCAGAAGGAAGCTGGAGAGAAAACGGGAGGTGTGAGCGCAGGGCAGGGCAAAATGTGGAGCCACAGGAGAAGAATGGTGTGTGTGTGTGTGTGTGTGTGTGAGAGAGAGAGAGAGAGAGAGAGAGAGAGAGAGAGAGAAATGCTAAGAGGGTCTGAAAGAGATGTGCAGTCAGCCACAGTGTACATGCATTTTTTTCTTCAAGAGTTGTTCAAGGGTGGGGCGTGTGGCGCTGATGGAGCCGGGGCTGTGAGAAGAGAGAAAACGCATCCAGCCCAGGACAGACACTTAGGAGGATGACTGCAGGTGGAGGCAGGGAGGGTTAGTGGGTGACAGCCGTGTGAGATTGGTGCCTGAGCCCGCTGTTGCCACACCTGAGAGACAGTACGCAGAGAACTTTGTGGTCGGTGGCAAAGAGAAGGGAGGAGGGGGCCAGGAGGCTGGCCTGGGGGACCGTGGGGAGGAGAGGGCGCTGGATCTCTCTTCCTGAGTGTTTTCCTTGTTGACAGAGCGAATTCTGCCTCTGCCTGCTGAACACAAAGCTGGCTGAGAGAGGCTCCGGCTTGGGAAGTCGCCAAAGCCCCCAGCTGAGGCCCACCCTGTTGTACTCGAGGACACATGACTCTTTCCAGCCTCAGTGGCCCAGATGCTTGGGGTCCTCCACTCCCTGCTGATTTCAACAGACACTGAGGCTGAGAATTCAGGCTTTTAGGAGGCACATGGAGACCCACTTCCCCCCAGGCTCCCTGCCGAAAACGCCCACCCCAGGACCCCCTTGGACTCGAGCCCACCAGGCCACCATGGGAATGGCCTCTGAGACCTTGATTGCTGGAGACCCAGATGCAGCTCTGGCCTCGTAATCAGTCCCAGACTTGGGACAAAGCTTTGGGATTTTTAGATGTGCCAGGACCTTTAAAAGCCACATTTCATGTCCTTCACTCCCCCCTCCTACCTCTCAGATACGGTACAAAGAGGACGCACCAGCAGTCATGGGTGAGAAGGACACGAAAGGTCAGCGGGGACCCTTCCCAGACCTGCAGGCAGCCGGTCCAGCCCCGTCCTCGTTTCCTTCCTTTCTCAAGTTTTGATCCATTTTGCAGACCTTGGAGGACCTCCGCTCGGGTCAATTGCCCCCCCAGGCTCCAAAGAGGACTTTCTGAGGCTCTCACCTAGGGATTCCTGTGGCGCTTCAAGGCTCCCTGGAAAGCCTAGAGCCATGACACCACGTGCCGAGCAGCCCCACCCTCCAGGGCTCTGGCCCCTGGTGTAGCCGCCTCCCTGTGCCACTGACTCTCAATTCCACGGACATGGCCCCAGTCCCGATGAGCTCCGTTCAGTACTGCTGTTGCCAGCTGCCTAAGATGGGTGACACCTGGTCCCAGCTGCCCTGGCCGGGACCCTCCCACCCAGCCCTGTTCCTGGTCTCCCTCCTCTTGACAGCCGGCGTGATGCACGCGGACGCGGGCACCAGCTGCCCGGTCCTTTGCACGTGCCATAACCAGGTGGTGGACTGCAGCAGCCAACGGCTCTTCTCCGTGCCCCCGGACCTGCCCAGGGACACGCGCAACCTCAGCCTGGCCCACAACCGCATCGCGGCAGTGCCGCCTGGCTACCTCACGTGCTACATGGAGCTCCGGGTGCTGGATTTGCGCAACAACTCCTTGATGGAGCTGCCCCCCGGCCTCTTCCTTCATGCCAAGCGCTTGGCACACCTGGATCTGAGCTACAACAACCTCAGCCACGTGCCAGCCGACATGTTCCAGGAAGCCCATGGCCTGGTGCACATCGACCTGAGCCACAACCCGTGGCTGCGCAGGGTGCACCCGCAGGCCTTCCAGGGGCTGGTGCAGCTCCGCGACCTGGACCTCAGCTTCGGGGGCCTGGCCTTCCTCAGCCTCGAGGCCCTCGAGGGCCTGCCGGGGCTGGTGACCCTGCAGATCGGAGGCAACCCCTGGGTGTGCGGCTGCACCATGGAGCCCCTGCTGAAGTGGCTGCGGAACCGGATCCAGCGCTGTACGGCGGGTAAGGGAAGGCGCAGGACTGGGCGGCCCCGGCGCAGGGCTGGGGAAAGGGGTAGCGGGTGGAGGGCAGGGTACCGATCTCTCTGAAAGCAAAGACCACAAAGAATAGAGAGGAGCTTACAGAACCTGAGAGCCTACTGTGTGCCCTGATGTGTGCTCGCCTCTCTGTACGCCAGCTCTTTCACTCAAGTATTTGTGGAGTCCTGGCTCTGCGCGCTGGCGACCTGGGACTCCATTCCTTAATGAAACGGCACGCCCTTGCCTCTGTGGCACTTATGACCTAAAAAGGAAGAAAGACAGTAAACAAGTAAGAACAGCTAATAATAGCATTTGATGAGCTTTCGCCATGACCTAACAATATGGTGTGCATGATCTCCTCGGACCCCCACTTTGATTATCCCCATTTTGCAGACGATGAAACAGATTTAGAATAAGGAAAAAAAGTAGCCCAGAATCACTTGTTTAGAAAGCGACAGAGCCAGGGATAAAACCCAAGTTTATTTGACTTCCTAAGCCCTGTTCTACTCTACCAGACTGCTGTTTAAGTGTTCTTGGTGCTGGCAAAACTCTCCAAGAAATAGAAATGGCTAACACCATTTATATCCGTACTCACTATCTGTCATGCTCTATTCTAAGCATATTACACATTTTAATTCATCTCATCCTCACATGAACCCTAATGAGCTCCCCCACTCTACAAAGGGGGGAAACAAAGGCACAGGAAGGTTCAGTAACTTGCCCAAAGTCACAAAGTTGCTAAGTGTTGGAGTCAGGAATCCAACCCCACCGTCTGGCTGCCCTTTGGCTGTATCTTTAAGAGTCAGGTCCTAGGCTACCAGGAAGAGCCAGGGCCTGAGTTCTGGGCTGGCTGAGGAGCCTCTGCACAGTTCCACAGGCCTGAGCGTGGGATGGAGAGTCGAGAGGAGGAACTGGGATGTGACAATTTAACCAGCCAATCCCAACCGGAGCTGGATTGGAGGCTGAAGAAGCCTAAATCACACAAGCTTGATGGGCCCTGGCCTCACCCAGTGGTGCCCCAGGCCTGGCCCCGAGGCAGGCAATGTTTCGCTGTGGCCCTTGCCTCCGTCTTTCCTATAGGGCAGCACTGAGCCCTGGCACAAGCCCCAGCAGCAGAAGGACAGGAATAGCTGGAGGCACTACCCAGGGGCTTTCCCAGAGCCTGGGCTCTGAGTGTGTTCAGAAGTGATGCTGAATGAGGTAGGAGGGAGAAGAGGACTGAGTGGGGAGCCCAGGACCAAAATAGTTTGGAGGAGGGAAGGCTGTGGGTCACGATTCCCATGTTTCCACAGAGCTGTGGGAGGATGTTCTCTGGGCCCAAAATAGCTGGGGACTGAGATGGGGCAATGGTAGGGGGCATGAAGGGGAGGCCGCCTGGAGCCATCTCCCCACCTGCTCAACCTTCGCAGGCTGCTTCTCTTCCCCTCTCTCTTGGGCACTGAGGATAGAAGGGGCACCCTGGGATGCTAAGCTTCCCCCTCACCCAGGCTCCTCTTTTTCTGGGACCTCGGGAGCTCCTGCTGCTTCTCAGAACAAGCACTGGCTCCCCGTGAGCAGGAGAGGGGTCTGAGATCCCACCAGTGCAGCATCATTCAGCACATACGAGGGACCCAGGCTCCAGAGAAGGAAAGTGTCCACAAAGCCACACTGAGGAAGCAAACAGGCCACAGCTTGAAACCTTGTTCCTCCACGAAACACATTTCACACCACGCCACACCCAGAATATTTCCTCCTGGGGGCGAAGAACTTGCCAGTGTAGGCAGGGTTAAGCAGCCCTCTTCCTTTGGTCTTTTTCTGCTTCTTCTTCCCTTTTTTCATGGGATTCCCACTACTATTCACGGGGTTGGGACAAATCCCAACACAGAGCAACGTGTCCGTGGGATATACTTCGACTTTAAGACTAGTTCCTTGACTTACCAGAGAGTTTTGTCAGCACCCGGCTCCCTTCCCGCGGGGTCCTGCCAAATGCCCCCAGAGACTCCTTGGGTGGTCCACACCAATGGCCCTCGGTGTCCTCACATTCCCCAGCTTCATGCTGTTTCACCACCACCCCAGTCACACACACAATAGACTTGGGAGTTTGGCGTCTTCCAGTTCCAAGAGAAGAGCCCCTTGATGGTCAACTCCAGAAACAGTCTTGTCCTGGGCAGAGGCTGGAGTATGTGCATACAGCCTACAGGGACCACCCGACCTGGGGTGGAGCAGGTAGCCTTCTTCTTCTTAACCCGACTCCCTATTTTTAAGGCAAATGATGCTCATTCATTTTGGTCAATCCAAATTCATTATTTTATTCTTTGCTACCAAAAACTGAATAGCATTTTGTACCATATAATTTAGAAAACTCCCTCACGGTGACTCTCCTAGATAATTAAGTTAGATTATCTCGTTTTTATATATCCCCTTTCCTCATGAGAGCCAGAAAGGCAAAAAAAGGACTTGCCCAAGGTGAGAGCTTGATTAATATTTATCTGCTGAATGAGAGAAGGGCAAGACTGCTACCTGCATGCCACTCTTACTTCTAAGGCAGAATCTGTACGATGAAACTGACGGCAATCGCCGAACATTTATACATGTGACCCTGGAAGGATGACGTGGGACAATCGATGATGGAGAAAATAGTAACCCACTGAAGGAGAAGCTCTCTCCTACAGAAGTCCACATACAGAATATGCCCCCTACCAACCTATTCAGAAAGACAAACAGGAAAATAATAAGAGCACTTACATAGTACTTACTATATACCAAGAATATATCATATATATATATGTATATATAAATGTTAACTCATTGAATCCTCACTACAACCCTATGAGATAGATATTGTTATTATCCTTACTATTATTATTATGTTACAGATGAAGAAGTCAAGACACAAAAAGGTTCAATAACTTACCTATAATCATACAACTAGAGAGGGATAGAGAGGGGATTTGAACCCAGGCCAATAGCTCTGTACTCTTAACCCTACACTTTCTGTATCTGGAAAAGCCACATGAGGTAGTCAAAAGACCCAGTACTTCAGAGTTGGACAGTCATTCATTCACGTATTTAGTTAACAGAGATTCATTGACCACTTATGGACAGGACATAGTGCCGATGCTAAGGATATTATGGGAAGTGCTTATATTCAAGGGGATGCACATAGATAGTAAACAAGCTGTCAGACAGTGATAAATACTATGGAGAAAAATTAAGCAGAGTAGGTAAGATAGGGAATGCCTAGAGAAAGATGGGAGTTGCTCTTTTATGTAGAATCAGAAGACAAGGCTTCACTAATAAGGTGAGATTTGAGCAAAATCCCGAAGGGAGTGAGGGACTGAGCTGTGCAGTGAGTCAAGGGAGAAGCATCCTCACAGGGGAACAAATGCAATGGCACCCCTCTCCGCCCCAAAAGGGGACATGCTTGGAGTGATGGAATAATGACCACGGATATGCATGGGTGAGGCAGAGTTAGGAAGGAGCAGTGTGGAAGAGATAGGGAAGAGTCCTCGCAGCCCCAGGTGAGGACCTCGGCTTTCATTCTGTGGGAAGATAAGAAGCTGGGGGAGGGTTTCAAGCAGAGAATGACATGACAGGACTTCAGGTTTGAATGGCTCACTCAGCTGACTGTGTTGAGATGATTTAAGGGCAGAAGCCCAAAGACCAGTTGGAAAGCTATTGTAAGAGATAATGGTATCCCACAGAAGCCTTAGTGGTACCATTGTTAGTGGCTGTCGGACTTTAGGCAAGTTAATAAACTCTCCTAGCAATAATGTCCACATCTATAAAAATAGGTAGAAAAAAATATTTGCCTCTAGGGCTGTTGAGGGGACTAAAGAAGGTAAGTAAAAACATTGGTACAAAAAAAAAAAAAAAAAAAAAACTCAGTAAGAAACTCAACTTCCCCTGGGTGAGGTGAGCATGCTCTATTCCATTCTCTCTCCCCCAGGCACCTCACCCTCCCTGGGTTCTCTGTTACAGATTCTCAGCTGGCTGAGTGTCGGGGCCCCCCTGAAGTGGAGGGCGCCCCACTCTTCTCTCTCACCGAGGAGAGTTTCAAGGCCTGCCACCTGACCCTGACGCTGGATGATTACCTCTTCATCGCATTTGTGGGCTTCGTGGTCTCCATCGCATCCGTGGCCACCAACTTCCTCCTGGGCATCACGGCCAACTGCTGCCACCGCTGGAGCAAGGCCAGCGAGGAGGAAGAGATTTGACGTGGGTGCCTGGTGCTCCTTCATGCTGCCAATCACCACTGCCACTGACCTCCAGACACCCTCCCCCAGCCCCGGCTACCTGGTCTGGCCCTATAGTGACCTGGCCACCTCCATCATAGCTCAAGCAAGGTTAGGGAACTACTTTTGAATGAGCTTTTACTGTGAGCCAGGCACTGTGCTAGGAACTGACACTGTCAGATGAGTCCACCGAGTCCCCGCCCTCAAGGCACTTCCCTCGGTTAGAGGAGAGAGATTCTGAAACTATTCCCCTTTAAGACAATTTGTCATCACTCTGAGCACAAAGCTGTGGGAGTGCAGAGAAGGGGCCCTAGGCTGTGCCTCGAAAACTCCAAAAGAATTGCAAGAGTAGAGGCGATTCGTGAGCTGGGTCATCGGAAACTGTTTTGTCAACTAGACCAGGAAGGGTGGACATACACAAATGATGGAAGCCAGAACACGCGTGGTATGTTGACAACCGTGAACAACCCCTGTGACTTCAGTGTACAGAGGGGAGTGACACAGGACCAGAGCTTTCTCTCTGACACCCAATCTGTGTCAGAGAGACAGTGCTTGGGGCTGCCTGCTATTGCCTCCGGAGGCTGAGAACACCATGCCAATCCCCCTTGGCCGCCTCCTCCCAGCAGCTACCAGGTGAGACCACCTCCCAGTTACTGCCCCCCCATGCAACATCATCCGTTATAGCCTGCTGGCGAGGTCCCAGGTAGCAGGCTGAGGATGGACACCTTCAGTGCCCTTTCTCCCACCCCTATCTCCTGCCTCTCATTCCAGCTTTGGCTTCAGAAGAGAGAAGCAAGCAGGAGGCCCAACAATGGGGCAGCAAGAGTCCTGGCACTAAGGGACTCCTAATTTCATGACTGTTCTTTCCACGGTGTTCACACCCAGAGGTCTCCCCAGGAGTGTGGGCTGCAGCCCTGTAGCATGATAGTACAGGACCAAAGGGGGAGAAAGCCACCACTGGGGCGATAATAGGAGGATTTGCTCTTTCTTCTAAGCAACTCACTCATTTATGCCTAAGGGTGAGAGAGCTATTACTTACTAAGCACTTTCCAGTGTCAGGCACTGTGACAAGCTCTCTCCACAGACAATTCCCTTTGATGCACACAACAATCTTTTGAGGTGAGTGTTGTAGTTCCCATTTTTTACAGGGAAGATTAAGGCTCAGAGAGGTTAAGATCATGGGCTACTTAGGAGCAAAATAAGTCTGTGCTCTTTTGACTACCCCATCCGAGGTGAGGAATATCACAGTTCCCTCTAACGTTACATAAATTCAAAGTTAGGTTGGGCTGCTGAAGCTCCTCATAAGCGCCAGCAACTCTTCTGGGCACTTTTACATCTATAGATTCATTTAGTTCAGTTCTCACAGCAACGCTGCCTGCTGGTTTTTATTATTCCCATTTGACAGATGAATTAATTGTAGATAGTTGAGTATCTTACCCAAGGTTATCTGGATAAACTTTAGAAAGAAGGTGATACGTAGCTCCATTCAGGAAAATTGTGTCTAATCAGTTGGTCAAAACTCAAGTAACTTCATGTGCAAAGCACAATTATCATCATCATCATCGCCATCTTCATCTTCATCATTGGTGTCATTAGCTTTATCATTTTTCTGTATTTGTTCAACGTTGGACAGCTCTTGAAGTGTTTTGGTATCATTCTCCTTGACTCTCCACAACCCTGTGTGGGAACCAAACAAACATCATTATTTCTATTTTACATATGAAAAAATAGAGACTCAAGAGTAAGTATGACTTGCCCAAACAGCAAGGCTGGGACTTACCTCCAACTCAGTTCTCTTTCCAACACCTGTCCCAGGTGCTTGGGGAAGAGAATATCTAAGACAGCTAAGTAGTGGGGCCCTAGGATTCAGCAGCATGAACATCCCAGTAGATCAGCTAAATAAAGGGCAGTCAAACCCAGCTGCTGTACATGTTTAGATATGCTCACAGTAGGGCAAATCGCAGCCGCTGAAACATAGAAGCAGCACAGATAACATCTGAGTAAGAGTCACCTGCCTTGCAATGTGTAAATAATGCATTAGAAATGGTGTCCATTTGAAAAATAACATTTCAGGAAACAGGAAGCTGTATTAACCCCTCCTACTCAAGCCCAGCTAAGTCGTGTTGAAAGAGATACAAAAGATGCCTGATACAAAACAGCTGTAGGTGAGAACCTCTGCACAATAGGGGGAGATGTTAAGGCACAGGCCAACATGTTGGCAAAGCTGGCCAGGGTGAGAATTAAAATGGGTTTTCTACCTTACCCACAGGTCTAATAGGCTTGCATCATTTCATCCTCTTGGCAGGCCTGAAAGGAATGAAGGAGAATAACATACCACCTTCCAAGAAGTCTTTCCTTACTCATGCTCCCTGAACTAGTCAACCAAAAGAAGGCCAAGAAACTTTGTTAAGCACTTGAACCTTGTGTCCCCTGAATCTCGCTTACAACATCTGGGCCAGAGCTCTGCTCCTGTGACATCTGGAGCAGAACTGTGCCCCCTCTCTTCTTTTGCTATGTCTGGGGACAGTGAACTGGAGCTACTCTCTACCAGTCAAGTTTTCAGAGACATCTTTGTCCATTTCTCCTGAAGCTAAAGTATTTGAGAAGAAACTTGTAGAAATAATAGTCCTGACACAAATAGTTAAGCCTCCCACAGAGGGGCACCATATACATCTATGATAATCTCCTAGAGATTCTTGTTTGCTGAAATAGAGTTAATATATTTTAAGATATATACTCGTTCTTCACATAGAACTAGAACCAAACAAGACACCAAATGCCCTCTTAAGATCAGATGTCCTTCCTAATGAGACTAATTAGTCCCCATTAATGGCAAACGTTTCTGAGTAGGTTACACGGCTTTTAAAGAACAGATGCTTTTCCAACTGCTAGAAGGTCCCCCGTTAACTAAAGCACAATGAGGAAACTTTCTTATGCCAAGGAATTCCGTTTCTCCCCTACCTTCCACCATCAGCGTCTTGTGTGGGCTATCAGAAGCAAGCTTCTAGAGGCACGCTTCTGGAGGGAATCTAGCAGTCCTGGTTAAAACCGTTCCCGTAACGCTGCTGACCCAGAACTCATGGTGGTGATCCTACGAGGCTTCATTCGGGTTTTTCCAGGCGAGTCAACATGCAAACGTTGACGTATCTCTGAGTCCCTGTGTCTGTTCATGAGGTTCCACGTGTGTCAGGCATCTACTGATAGAGGCCATCTCTGTGGAACCTGAGTTCAGTTCTTTCGCATAGTCTATTCAGCCATATGTTTATTGCATTGCATTCTTATCACACTAAGAATGAATCCCACTAGGGTTGAGGTAGGGATAACAGCTCAGAAAATATAAAAAGAGAGAGATGTGGCTGAGGCAATCCTATGACAGCCTGACTGCTTCCCTCTGTTCTCTACCCCTCAGAGACTTGTCCTCATCACGAAAGCTTCCTTCATGCTGGGCCTGATGATACCAAAGTTTAACTAACCAACAGTGTTGTGATGGTCAAGGTTTGGGCAAAAAAAAAAAATTGTTCTTTAGAAAAGACCCCACATCTGCACCACACCATGCTATACCAGTTGCTTCCGGCCACCCTCAGACAAACCCTAATCTGTTTCCCCATTTCTATAGAGACATCCAGGGAACTCTGCAGAAATAGGTCCCCAGAGTTGCTATAGCGTTTGCTGACTCCTTTCAAGGTGGTTGGTGTATGAAATTTGAACAAACCAGAATAGGTATTTCTCTTCGGCCATTAGGAAAGACCTACAGCGCCTATTTTCCCAATAGATGTCTTCGTTGATATTGCTCTGACATCCTTTCTAGCTCTAGAAGAGTAAACACCTTTGTCTATTCCTCCCAAAGCTAGAAAAACTTGTCTGATCTCCCCACCCCAGAAGGAAGCAAAACGGAAGTGAAGGAAGCAAGTTACAAGGTCTTGTGTAAATCGCCATCATGTTTGCAACAACACCAGGTGGAGAGATGCAGATCCACAGAGCACTTGGCTTTTCTAAGCGCTGTCCTGTGGAGTGCTGATGTCTGGGGCGGGAGGGTTAGGGAGGGGTGGGGAAAGAGAAGATGCCGATCTTTGTATGGAGACGATTTTATAACCATGCACTTTTGTAACTGTGAAGACTTTTCATAATGTACGTTAATAATAAAGAGTGTATAGTTTAACAAATTTTCTAAAGAGTTGTGAAGAGGAGGGAGAGGGAGGGAGGCAGGGAAAGAAAGAGGGCGAGAAAGGAACTAGACAGAAGCAAGAGAATGTGTTCCAAAATGTACACACAAAAGGTCTATGGGGAGGGAGTAGACGGGAATAATTAGGAGATGTGCCAGCTATGGAGGGGCATGTGTGGGAGGAGAAGGAATATCACAGAAGCATATTTCTACCGGGCAAAAAAGAATACGCGTGTGTCTGTATGCACACACCCTATGTGTAGGCATATTTTGGTGCCTGAAATTATACAAAGAAAAGAACATATGTCTTAGACATGTTGATGTTTGCAGTTTGGGTCATCTATAAAACATGCCAAGGCAAGTGGGTGTGCCAGCCTAGTTAGCATCTCTAAGGAGTGTGTGTCAGGGAGATGGCCCACGTCAGTCACATGGCCAAAAATACACTAGCTCTGGCATACAGGTGTACCAGGCATCTAAATGCATGGTATTAGGGGTGGATGAGGCCATGGCTGGTGTAGGTTCAGTCTCTGTTCTCATAGATTTTTTTAAAAAGGGAAGGGAATCTAAACCTCCTGAGTCTTGCAAGTGTTGCCTACATACCGTTAGAAATGAGATGTTTGGGCAGTGTACTTTGAGAACAGAGACAGAAAAAAAAAGAAGCAAAGTTTATTTCTATAAGTGCAGTGGCAGCCATTTTTAATCCAATACTCTAAAGAGGAAGTGGCTCTGAGCAGGAAGTGGATTCCAGCAGGAAATGGCTCTAAGCAGGAAGTAGATTCAAGCAGGAAGTGGATTCAAGCAGGAAGCAGTTCCTTCCACCAATCTATACTTTAACCTCCTTCTAGTTCTCACATTCCAATCGCCATAGGGTACGGACAGACTCACAGAGTAAAGCCACTAAAGGGAACACAGGCATTAACTCAGAACACTCAGATAGAAAGACAAAGAACATGCCCAATCATAACCAGTGTCTTCTGCAGTAGGTTGGAGGGAGGCAAAGCCTTTCTCTTAAAATTAAGTATTTAACAAAGTACTTCTCACAGAAATCCAAAATTTGTATATCTCATGCAGTGCTGTCCCTAGTACCAGACACATGCCTAGCAACTGAGGATGATGATGATGATGATGATGATGATATAACATTTATTGAGCATGTAATATGTGCTAGATGCTGTTCTAAGCACTATCCATGGATGAATTCTCACAATAATCCAAGATAGATACTATTATTATACCCATTTATAGATGAAGGAACTGAGGCTCAAACAAGTTAATATGTGCTCAAAGTCACACAGCAAGTAAATAGTAGATCTGTGTTTAAACACTCCATAATACCTGAGAACTAAGTGACTTCAGAGAACAAGAATAATGTGAGACATTAAAGAAAATCTAGTCTCAATCAGAAGTAAGCTTTTAGCCACAAAGTTCCTCTACAATTACTTGGTGAAAGCAAATTAGAAGGTTATAGGTAAAACCAAGACATAACCTGTATGTTTCATGGCATATAGCTTTGATTACTGCATTGGTCAAGTCAAGGTAGGCTGATTATGATAACAGGTGATTCCAAAATCTCAACCAAAAAAAGGGTTTGTTTACTGGATTACTTAACACAATAAAGGCTTATTTCCTGTTTAAGTCATATTTCAATGTGTGTCAAAGGTTTTGCTCCACACAATTATTAAGGGACCCAGGTTCCTTCTATCTAATGTCTCTGCCATCCCTGAGGCCACAGAGCCCTCTACTCTATCCTGTGCAATGTGGAAGACATCAAGGGATGTTTTGGAGGGCCTAAGCTGAAAGTATTGCACATTAATTCCAGCCATGCTGTGTATTCCTGAATCATTCCATGAGCTAAGTGTAAAGTTGGGGGAGCAGACACACCTGATAGTATTCTTTATTTCATAACCGTCTCATAGTGGCAGAACTCAGTCCCATGGCTCCATTTAACCTCAAGGGAGTAGACCAGTATGTACCTGGAAGGCAAGGGACTTGGTAAACCCCACCAGTCTCTACTGGTCACCAAATACCTGTTTCAATCTTCTTCCCATATTTATCTTGTCACCACATCCAGCTCAAAGCCCAATATCACCAAAAATGATTCTCTATTGGATCTTTTTGTGATCCAGTGACCTATGAACTAAAAAGGAAATTTACCACCCACCCACTTACACATACCCAATGTATAATGGTGACACAAGGGCAGAGCAACAGCGAATTAAAACCCTTGTTTGAAAGAGAGAAATAAAAACACACAGCAGTCATGGTCCATAGCAATTCTGCCATCTCGGTGGATGAGCACTATGAAGGCCTCTGATCAAGTTTCTTTATTAGACCCCGATTCCACTTTCTGGTAAGAACTCCTGTGTCCGTCATTCTCTGTCACCTCTGACTCATCACTCTTGGAAGGTCTCCCTTTTTTATTATCCACAATGGCCATATCTAAAGTGGGTATTGGGGAGCATGCACTCTTTGGGGGTTGCCCATCTTCTTCAACCAGCCTCCTACTGGTGCAAGCACACTGGCTTGAAATTTTTAGGTCTCAATGCTCAAAAGCTTTTTGATTCCATGTTCATAGTTTCTTAGCAATTAAACTCCCTTAAAAACTTGGTATACTTTTATTCTATTTGCTTCCACTAAGTTCCCTGTTTCAGTGAACACACAAAGTTCTTTCTAATAAGCATTTTCAAGCCTACCTTGATTCCTTGCTTTGTCTTCTCTGGTGTCTTATGGCAACCTTACTATTATCTGAAACAATAGATAATAAGGCCACATTCTTGTTATTTGTTTCCACTTGGCTAAGTTAGTCAAACTGAAAATTTTTAGTAGGTCTTTTTGCTCAAAGCCTTTTTTACTTTTATCTCTTATCACGTAGGTCTAGAAACAGACAACTTTTCTAATTTTATCTCATCATTTATGTCTAGAAAGAGTCATTTTCCAATTTTTTAATGCTCCAGATTTTTTTACTTCCTCTATCTTCCTTTTAATTTCTATTTTAAAACTGCTTTAAAACTAATTGAAACATTAGAAACCTGATTTAGATTCATTTGGGCTGAGACCAAAATGTTTGAAGCACATAAACAATAATGCAACATGAACTTCGTAAAGCAGATGAACCTCCTCATTGAAAAGTGGTCATTGTGATGAGAGGTAAGGCAACTGAGGAAGAAATGTTACCTATGGCATTCGAATGTCAAATGCCTACCTGAAATCACTACGGCCAGAATAGGTTTGCCATTGGAGGGATAAGAGGAATTAGTGGGAAAGAATTATTGCCCACGCTTAGTGGTTAAGAGGCTCTCTGAGGAGGAAAGTTGGCTGTGTCGTGTCACTGGTCATTAGCCCCCAACCCGCTCACCATAGAGAGCAGAGATCATAAGGCCACTATGAGACGGTTATGAAATAAAGAATATTATCAGGCGTGTCTGCTCCCCAGCTTTACACTTAGCTCATGAAATCATTCAGGAATACACAGCACGGAGTTCTCAAGAATACATAATGTGGCCGACTTTTACAACTCTAAGGATTCTACTCCTATAGCCGAACCAGTATTCAAAAAAGACCTCTATGTATATAAATTAAAAGCCAAAGCTATAGAAATGGTTGATGTAAGAATCTTAGCTGGTCAAGAGTTATATTCCCATATAAAGAAGGAGTTGATGTGTTTATTCGTTCAAAAATATTGATCACGAGTCTTCATGTGCCAGGCACATGTATCAAGTGTTGGGTACACAGCAATAATAAGATAAAGTCCCTTGATGCCTACTTTCTATATGGGGGTGTAAGGGGGAATGGAAGCAGATCAGACAGTAAACAAGAATAATAAATGATTCCAGATTAAGTGCTGAAAAAAATATATAGCAGGAAGGGGCTTGAGGAATGAGGTTGAAAAGCAAGCCCAGATCAAGTAGATCCTTACAGCCCTGGTCAGATTTCACATTTAAAGTAAATACTATAGGAAACTACTGGAGAGTTTTAAGCAGGGAATGACGTGATCTGATTATATTTTTCAAAGATCATTCTGGATCCTATATGGAAAATGTTCAATAGGTAAGAAAGAATATAAGCTGAGACACCAGAGAAGGGCCTTCTGCATTTGTTTATTGAAAGATGTTCTAAGGAGTACCAATCAATGTTGGTGGTGGATAAGGGAACGATTAGAGGATATATTTTAGAGGCAGAGCCAATGGGACTTGCTGATATGTTGGATAGGGGGAGAGAGAACATAAAAGGAATCAGGGAAACCTCTTAATTGTTTTTTTTGTTTTGTTTTGTTTTGTTTTGTTTAGCTATATAGCCATGCTCAGCAAGACCTAAGTAGCAGGAAGGCTGTCTTAATTCTTTGGGGGGAAAAAAGTCAACAGATGGCCAATAATCAGTAAGTCAGAAAACCCTAATGAGTAAGTTGGAACAGGGAAGGAGGAAGCAGATAAACAAACAGATTCATAAGGACAGGAAACAACTCAAACCTAAGTGCCCAGAGACAAGGCTAGAAAAATCTGAACATACAGCATTGGTTTAAATTCTCTGTATCCCTCTGAGTGGATCTTAAACAGAGCCATGAAGCCTCAGGAACTGGAGTTCAAGCCAAAATAATCAGTACCATTTTCAGAGGACAAATAGATTCGTATCCTCAGCGATGTGCTGGAGGCTGAGCATCAACCTGAAGTGATTTCTAGAATGAAAGTGTAAGGCTCCCTCAGCCATAGACAAAGACGCAAATCCAGGAAACAAATTATATCTGAGATAGTGCCGAATATGTTCGAAATGGGAACATTACGCAGGACAATATTTTTTTTAAAAAATGAGAATGAACAGCTTGTACTCATCTTAGCCAAGGAATGAAAGACTGCGATGACAAGCAGGGTCTCTCAGGATGACACTAAATACCATGAGCATTCCCAACCACTGCAGACTTTTTGTGCATTTACATTTACACTGCACCAGGGGGCTTTACCTGCAATATCTCACCAATGTTTCACTGGGGGACAGCTACTACTGAGACATGCATGGCATAATTTAAGAGCATGGACTCGGGAGCCACAGTGCCTGAGTTCAAATCACATAACCGTCGCTTGCCACTTGCCAGCCATGCAACTTTGGGCAGGTGACGTCATCTCTTTGTGTCTGAATCCCTCTGACTGTGAATTTCAAAGGACAATGGTAGCCACTGCGTAAGGTCTCTGAGAGGACTGGATGAGTTCACATATTTAAAGTGCTTAGA
Organism: Rousettus aegyptiacus; assembly: GCF_014176215.1. Classification (NCBI taxonomy): domain Eukaryota; kingdom Metazoa; phylum Chordata; class Mammalia; order Chiroptera; family Pteropodidae; genus Rousettus; species Rousettus aegyptiacus. The sequence continues at coordinate 111,980,030 of NW_023416308.1, forward strand.
ACTAGGTCTGACGCACAGTGATAGTCAATTAACGACAGACACTTCTGCTAGCTTCTCTCTGTTGCGTGGAAAGAACTAGAAGATGAGAGACGTTTAAGTAACTTATCTAACATCACACAGCTGAAATGTGACAGAGCCAGGGCTTTAATCGACACCTGTCCTCCAGACCCAGGGTGCTAAACCATTGTCTTATACCAAGGGGATTATGTTGGCCAGACGTGACAGCTAGTCCCCAAACGTGGGACCGAGTGAACCATGCCTCCGATATGGATGCCATTGAGTAGTCCACTCTCAAACTGAATCAGAATCGGCCCTACGACTCAATTTAACCAAAGGAAGGCAGCAGAAGTGATGCCGTGGCAATTTCAGACCTGATCTTTAAGAGGCCCTGGCAGCTTCTGCTTTCGTGCTCTTGGGAGCCCTGAGCTCCTGCAGATCGAGTCTGCCCCATGGAGACAAACGGAGAATCTAGAGACCACATAGAGAGAAAAGAGGCTCAGCCACTCATACCAGCTGAGCCCGGCTTTCCAGCCAATTCCCTCCAGGCACCAGACACCAGACACATTACTGGATCCATGTTAAACACGCTACACCAAGCCATCCTCTGACAACAGCCGCTGGCAGATCCCAAGCAGGACCAACAAAATTGTCCAGCTTAGCTGCAGCACTGATGACTGTTAAATTAATTAAACAAGGTGGCCATTAGACTGAGGTGGCTTTGATGCCTTAGTACCGTACTTCGGCAAAACAAAACCTAAGCCGATAAATGCCTCAAGGTTAAGAAATCAAAACCTAAGGACAGCCCATCACGAACAGCCAACCAGGCTTTTCCAAGTAAGGCAACCGCTTAAGCTACAGGCAATCAAATTGCTTTGCTTCTTCACCTTCTCTTTAAAGTCTTGCTTCTAGCCCTTGTGGGAGGAGCATCCTAACCACTTCCAGTTTGGGCGCTGCTTGGTTCGAATTGATTGTTCCTCAGATAAACTCTTAAATTTTAATATGCCTCGGTTTCTCTTTTAACACAATGAATTCATTGTGTTAAGCCTCTATATTGGGGCTGTTTGTTATACAACAATACACAACCGAAGCACCAATCCATGAAGAAAAGACTTATTGGGGACAAAAATCTGTCAGCAACATAAGGCCGAAACTTACAGTGATCATTCCATTCTTGAAGCAAGCGGTATAGTTAGTGGGTATAAGCCACCCAAGTTCAAGTCCTGCTGTTGCCACTCCCTAACTAGATAAGTTATTCAGTATTCCCCTTCTCTGAACAATGGGGAATAATGAATAACCTATCTCACTGTGTTATAGTAGCGATTCAATAATATAATCCCTATTGATGAAGCTAGAATAGTGCCTGGAACATCAAAAGAAATCAATAAAAAATTAGCGAGTGCTATTTTTTATTATTAAAAATAATATAATTTTCTGGAGCGATTAAATTTGCCAATGCTAAGAACAGGTGAAATCCCCAGTTCTAGCTTCTAACTTTTCTAAGAAGAATGCCACCGGAAATTTCTATCACTTCCCGTTGCTTTGGGAAATGCCGGTACACGATCTTATAAAGATGTGACTATGAAAAGAGTTTGACAAGGACAACAAAAATTACTAAAGAGGAAAAGATTACAATTTATCTCATACTGCTGCTGCAAAATATCATTGTTACAGAGGAACACGTCATGGTGACATGTTTACTGCAAAATATCATTGTTACAGAGAAACACGTCATGGTGACATGTTTTCTCCCAATGGAAAAGGAGTTTACGACACAGACACAAAGTACCACATGACTTCTTCTCTGCAAAGAGTTTAACATCTGATCCCACTCCACAATACGGAAAGAATATTGAGCTTCCAGAAGTCATGCGGCCGCCAGAGGAAGCACAGATGCAAACGCGAAGCCTGTGATGTACAGAGAGGGGAGCAGCTGCACGGCACGGCCGCTATCTTGATGAACAGATAAAGGGGAAGCAAAGCCTTCCTTAGAAATAAAGGTGGCTTCTAAATATTACTTTAAGCGAACGCTAAATCAATAATAGAGCCCCTAAAGGAAGAACTAGAAATTCCAATAGAGACCAGGTCTCGGGAGATAAGAGCAAGAAGGAAGACCCAGAGGATACCCAGGCTGGTCAGAGCAGAATCATCAGCCTTAGAGATGAGACTCATCAGCAGCCTGGGGGAAGTGGAGCCAGGCACTGAGGTCTGAGCCTGTGATATATCCTGTATTGCTCCAATGAAGATGTGTCATCAGTTGGACATTGTTCCTTGTTTTGGTACAGACCTTCCTCTTCTGTCATTTGTGATATACGGATTTCTGGATTGCATGAATCTTTTCTCATTTAGTAGTCTTGGAATTCTGCTGCCCAGGGCTGGTTCACACACACACACACACACACACACACACACACACACACACACACACACGGATACAACCCACTCTCTGCATTCCTCCTCAAAGAACTTATTTATGTCTGTCTGGAAGTACTACGAGTTACTCAAGGAGGCTGGTAATTATAGAAGGCAGCTGTAGTGAAGTAGAAGAAACCCTGGGCTGGAATTCAAGAGACGTATTCATTCAACAAATACTTGCCGAGGCTCTGGTATGGGCAAGGTGATGTCAGGTACATGAAAGAATGACCGAAGACCGAAGAGACCAGATTCCCCACTTCAAACCTTATCCACAGTGCCCAGCACAGGACTGAGCGTGTGGCAGCTTTTCAACAACTGTTCATTAAACCAAATTAATCTGGCCACTAACTCACAAGTCAGTTTCCCTCTTCAGGGTTCAGATGCTACCTCTAATTCAAAAAAAAAAAAAAAAAAAGTAGATTAGAGCAGCACTTCTCAAACTTAAGTGTGCGTAATAGTTCCCTGGGGGTCTTGCTAAAGTGCAGATGCTATATCAGGAGGCTTGGAAGGATCTAGGAGTTGCATTTGCAACAAGCCTCCAGCATCACCGGTCCACGGACAACACGTCAGGTGATCTCTCTGAGACAGTCTGGATACAACTGTGGGGTCCTCCAACTCTACATTTTTCAACTGTAGAAAACATTAGAGATCCTAACTGGAGTGGGGGAGAGAAAGAGAAGTTGGGGGCTGGGCATGGTGCCCGGGGTGGACCCAGAAGGTTTGTAGCGGCTTCTAGGGCCAAGCAGGAAAAGTCCACTCTTTAGTCACAATGCACAAACAAAGCTTTTGGTATCTGTAAAAAGAATCGAGGATAATTTTGCTGGCTCGGAAAGCTGTCTCTCTTAATGATTCTTCCTGTTTTTCTCAGCCCGATCCAAGAGAATGAGAAGACAGCCCTGGTGAAAGTCAGCCGAGGTCAGATAGGTCCCTGGAGAGTGATGCTTTCAGCCGTGCTTGTGGGGGACGAGGCAGATGGAGGCCGGCCCCACACCCAAGCCTAGTTCTAGACCCACGCCTTGACCCTTCCACCCCAATAGCAGAGTATCAAGGTGACAGGGGACCCAGGATGGGGAGCTCAGTTTCACATTCATTATGACCCCTGTGTGTATCAATGCACTTAGATGCCCCAGACGATGGCAGGGCCCTCTAGGAGCTTGTGGTCTAATAGGGGAGGGATGGTACAATCACAAGAAGACAGATGACAGCGTGGACTGCCACCAAGGACGCACAAAAGACACCCACAAGTAGCACAGAAATTTACAGAAGTGAGACATCGAATTCCCCTAAAAACATCAGAGAAAACGACATGGAGAAGGGAACACCCGAAACTCACAGACGGGTGTGGGCATCTCAAGTGAAGATGGAGGTGATGGGGTTCCAGGTAAAGGAAAGAAGGAGAGAAGGCAGGAAAGAAGGAGGTGCAGTGTGTGGCCCAGAATCTGATATGGCAGGAACAAAAGCATTTGTGCAAGGGAAGCCTGTCGTGAAAGGGCTGGGGCTCCAAGGGAGCATCTGTAAGGACTTAGGTCTCTCTTTCCCATAATCAGGTCTGGTAGGAGCCGCATATACACGCGCGCTTATCTGGCCCATTTTTAGGACTGTACCTGCAAAAATGGTACCCAGAGTATAACCATGGCGATCCATTCACTCGACAACCTTTTATTGAACCCCTAATATGTGTGAAGCTCTATCTGAGGTGCTGGGAACTCAAGGGAGGCCAGACATGGTCCCAAGAGCCAGGCGAACAGCGAGTAACATGAGACAGTCGGAAGAACATAGGATCTGCAATCAGAGACGTCTTGGGTGCGAATCCTAGCTGGGTGCTGTGAATGAAAGATTTCATATCTCCGGGCCTCAGTCTCTGCCGCCCTGATGGGGATAATTATACCCATGGGTCAGGGTTGTTGTGGACATTAACTCGCAGGCAAAGGACCTCAGGCTGGGCTGGCACGCTGCAGGCGTTCACTGCCCAGCTGTTCTGTGTTCGGCCATAACGAAAGGAGACTGGACTGACCCCCAGGGTCCCTTTCAACTCTTAATATTCTGCTTTGGCTGTTCTAAGACTCTGTGGCACCTGCAGCTGTGCCCACTGACCATGGGTCTGGCACACCCCAGCAATGAAGCCTGTACCCCGCCCTAGGTGAGAAGCCTCTCCCAGGGCGGCCGGGGGCAGGCCAGGGGACCGACCGGGCAGCCATTCATCAGCTGCCACCCTCCCTGGCCATGGCGCCGGCAGGCCAGGCAGTGTTCTTCTGGCTGCTTAGCTGCCCGGATCAACTTCCTCACCACTCCACAGACCCGTTGCCATGGCAGTGAACCCCAAGAGACATCTAAGAGTGGCCAGCGGCAAAGAGGAAGGTTCTGTTCTTCTGAATCAATCTGACTCAATCTTGGTCGATTTTAGGGTCCTGGAGTGAGAAATAACAATTGAAATTTACTAAGCGCTTTTTCGATGCTCGACAATATGTTAAGTGCTTTTCATCAGTTACCACATTTCATACTCATGATGACACCGTGAAGCAGGCATCCTCAGCCTCACTTAGCAAAACATTGAACGGGTTCAGAGAGACGAATATCAACGTCACACAGGTAGCCAGCGAAATCAGGACACACTCCACCCGCTGCCCCGCTCTTAAGCAGCAGACTCTGCTCTTCCACACGCCACCGTTTCCCCAGCCATCTGAGCTTTCCCAAAAGCTGGTGGCATTGTCCCCCATGCCTGAACGTTCCTGAGGGCTTCAAAGGGGGCAGCTGTAGAGAACTGACACTCTGAGCCCCTCTAGGACGCCAAGAATTCCTCAGGGACAAAGCCAGGTTACGCTGACAGGGAGCTACTCAGATAGCTGCCAGAAAGTATGTTCTCGAATTTCCTAAGGCAATCCCGATCTCAAATATTCAGCCTGCTTTTCTCAAAAAAAAAAAAAAAAAAAAAAAAAAAAAATGAAAATGAAAATGAAAATGTTGGCGTCCACACCAGCACATCTCTTAATGAGCTCTCACATCTGGGTGCAGCACAGTATTTGATAACATCCGTCAGACTCTATCGCAACACTGGATTCTAAAGAGCAAGGTCCCTATATTTAGGCCCAAGGTGGCAACTGGGGAGTTCTGGCTTTAGCTCCAGGGCTTTGCCCAGCTGGAGGGGACAACACATCCAAGCCGCCCAAGGAAATCAGCCCTCTCCCTAAACTCAGACGCTGGGAAAGTCACTGAAGAACAGCTTGGGTTTCCTTCGCTGTCACCCACTCCCCCCTCCCCTCCCTCCGCGTAGCTGCTGAGCTGTTGAGTCCAAACGCTGGGAACCCATGACGTGGGAAAATCCGGCTGTCTTCGGTGGCCGCAGACATCTGGATTCCCGAACCCCAGGCAGCCAGCTGAGAGGAGCCAGCGGGCGCAAGGAGGCTTGGGAAAGCATTTGGAGGGACTTCTGCCAAGTTGTGTCCCTCCTGAACAAACACACGCCCCATGATCTAGGGGTCACCCGAACCATGTTTACATTTGCCTAGAGCAGTCAGTTGATTAATTAACTCACTGGGTGTCCTTTGGCCCCTAAAGCATCACTGCTAGGGGCCTCAACTTCCTTATCTAGAAAATGTAAGGATTAGACTGGTTGGTTTTTAAGGCTTTTTCCTGCTCTGACTCTTTCTGATTCTGGAACTCGACTGTGAAAGAACAGGATGAGCACAGGGGTTAGCTCCAGTGCCAGCGATGGCCAAGTCCCCTCTCCACCTCCGAGCTTCGGTTTCCTTGTGTAGTTAGAAGAGAGGGTGGGCTAGATGACCTCGCAGTCCTCCACGACCCTGTCACGTCAGAAACCAGACGACGTCCTTGACACACCGCTCCCTTGCCACCTGCGTGCACTCGCCCGCACTTCCAAAACCGACGCCACCTCTGCACGCCCACCGTCACCTGCCAGCAGCCTCCCCACGGGTCCAGCAACACCCGCGACCTCCTCCCCCATCCGTTCTCCCCCAGGCATCCCTGGCGATGTTTCCTTTCAAAACACGAATCTGCTACATCATCAGCCCCCTGCTGATGTGGCCTGGTGCCACATCGACCTCCCTTTCCCTCTGCTCACTAGCCACCTGGAATTCTTTTACCGCCTCAATGAGCAAAACTTTCTAGCCCCGGGGGGCTTCGTTCACGCTGCTCCTTTGTCTGGAATGCTGATCTGCTCCCTCTCTACCCCACCCCTTCCTTCAACCAGCAAGTTTCTTCTCTCCCTTTAGATCTCACCTCACTCAGTTCTCCTTCCAGGAACTTGCCAGGCCAGCTCAGACGTCCTACCCTTTGATGGGACCATACACCTTCCTGCACAGCATTCTCTCTTCTCTCTCTCTCTCTCTCTCTCTCTCTCTCTCTCTCTCTCTCTCTCTCTCTCTCACTGTGCACGCGTGTGTATTGATGAGATTGTCGTTCTCTTACTCCTACTGGTCCCTAGTCTGCACTCAACGAATATTCCCAAGATGCACGGATGGTGCTGGGTGTTGTGCCCTTAGGAAGCCCCTGGAGGCTGCCAACAAACCCTGGCAGAAACCAAGGCTGCCTCGCCTCTGATCTAAGACTTTTAGTCTCCTCAGGAGACATCCTGCCGACTGCTGGAAAACTCTGCCCAAGGCAAGCTTGTGACTTAAAGTCAACTGTGGGCTGTGGTCAGAGTTCGTTCCAGCAGGAGGTGCTCCGAAGTCCACCCCGGGGACCTCGGCGCTGGCTGCCCTCCCAGCTGGGCGCACAGAGGGATGCCTCCAGCACCTCTGTCGAATGAGGGTGGGTAGCGGGGGGGCGGAGGGGCGGGCAGGGAGAGGAGTTGATGCTGCAAACGCTAAACGACTAGATACAGTCCTTCAGCACTGTCTAAAGTGCCTTTTCCTCCCACACCTCCTTCTTCCAACTGACTTGCCTTGATCATTCAAGTGTGAATGTAGCTTCCTCCAGGAAGCCTTCCCGCATCTCCCCAGCTGGACTGGTGGCCCACGCCTGTGTGTCTATACCACGGGGCATCCCTTTAACATTGTTTTCAGACCACTACACTGAAAGCACGTGTTTCTGTGTGTTTCTCGCCACCAAACCGAAGGCTGCCTGAGGGAAGCGACTTGAGTCTTTTTCCTCTTTTATCACCAACACCCAGTGCCTAGAACATAGCTCTCACTTGGAAAAACTCTGTCATGGCAGAGCTGAGAAAACTAAGTCCCTGAGAGGAAGAGTGACATGTCCTCAAGGTTGCTAGATCTGTTACTCACTGGCAGAACCAGTCATCCAACCCAGGTCTCCTGCTCCGAGTCGTCCTCTTTCCCCATTGCTTCTGCCTTCGCAGGGATGAGTCCTATTTATGACTCTATTTATGAGTCCCATTCATGGGACCAGGACCTCCAAAGTCTCAGGATGGCTAGTCACCCCTTTATCAGGAGAGTCCTTAACGCAGTATCCCTGAACTGTCCCATGAGAGGAGCTGTGGTCTGTCATGTCCCCTGCCCACCAGCTGGAGAGGTTGACCTCACTCAGGTCCAAGATTAATGGAGAATCCAACTCATCTTAGTGGGCAGCGAGCACATTGTCAGAGTCCAGCCAAGTGGAGGACAGAGGGGGACACAGGGGGACAGAGACCCTTCCTTTCTCTGCAGGCATAAAATCCATTTTCCAGGACACGGAGACTTTCGGTCTTCTCTCCATCCCCGAGTTTCAACAAGAAGCTCGAGAATCAGCCAGCATTGACCAAGCGAGCTGTCTCGGGTGGCCATGCACCCCAGACCATGAGCTTCTTGAGGACAGGGAAACTTATCTGGGGTTCGGATCATAGACTATATTATCTGAAAGGGTCTTCAGGATTCACTTAGTTCCATTTTTTTTTTTTTTTTTATACCTGAGAAATGGGTTACAGAGGACAAAAGTGACTTGTCCACGTCACAGTGTGAATGGCTGACAGGGCTGGGGTCGAGTCCTGTCCCCTTGTGCCCCAAGCAGACCTCTGTCCTCCACTGGCTGGACTCTGGCTCTGACAAGTCCCTGGATCCCTTCCAGGCTGAAGAGCGGAGCAGGTCCCTGCGAAGTTTTGCTCACTGGTGGGAGGGGACATGAAAAGATTCGAACCCCAAACGCGATCGTATCGCTTGCCTGCTTGAAAGGTTTCTGTAGGTTCCCACCACCCTGCAGAGGACGCTCCTCCTTGGCGTAACCCGTCCTCAAAGCCGCTGGCCCGGGCCTTCTCTCCACTCCGCGAAGTCCCGACTCAGCACTCCTTACTCCTCTCACACACCCCGCCAGCTCTCCCTCAGGGCTGTGTCCACCTCTTCGCCCGGCCACCTCCTGCTCGTCCTTGACTGTGTGCTCCTCTTCCTCCACCACGAAGCCGTCCCTGGTCCTCTCCCAGCCCTCACCCAACCCCCAACACCCCGGACTTGGGGACTTGCATTTCGGTCACTACATTTGCTCATCATCTCTCTACCCCACCCAACTGTAAACTCCCCAGGGACTGGTATGGTATCCCTCCCCACAGCACGCAGAAGACCTTCGACTAATACTGGTTTCGATTGGCAGCTAGGAACCACCCCTCTTCATCGGTCCTGCACCTTGACTCAGTGGAACCACAGGAGGCCCCTGAGCAGGCACCCAGAGGGCACCCAGAGGGCAGCAGCAACCCAAACAGGGGCAGCGACGGGGCCGGAGCGGGTCATGAGGCGCTAAGGATCCGCCCCGCAGGAGTGTTGGTCCAGCCCCCGTATCAGCCCCAGATGCATGTGGAGGGGGCCGGCTTCACCTCCCTCTGATCCCGGCTGCTGCTTCCTGAGCCTCCTCAGGGCTGGGGACCGCAGGGTGGGCAGGCATGGGGCTGCCACACGCTCCCGCCCCAGCACATATCCTGTCGCTGCCTCTCCTGGCAGGATGTTATTGCACAGTCCCTGGCTGTTATTGTCAGGAGATGGGCTTTCCTGAACTCATTAAAGGGCCTCTGTCCTTTCTCCAGGACCAGCCCCCCTTTTCCTCTGTCCCCAGTCAACAAGGAGAGAAAGGGCCCCTGGGGCAGCTCCAGGTGTAGCGTGACAGCTCCTCCTCCTTCTATTTCTCTACTTGGCTGGCTGATAACTATGAGCAGTAGATGACAATAGTCCCCACTGGGATGCCTTGCTGCCTCAGGCAGTGCCAGGCATGAAGAGCCATTGTGTAATTCAACCCTGCAGACTTTATTATTGATCTCACTTTTACAGGGGAGCAAGCAGGGCCTCAGAGAGTTAAACAATGCGCCTATGATCATACGGCAAGAAGGAAACAGAACGGGCTCAGATCCAGGTCTGCCGACCCCCTTGCCACCTCCCTAGCTCGTGAGCTAGCTGTCGTTCTGTGTAAACAGAGACCTGCCATGATCAAGGGTTAAAGGCCGTCCCAGGAGCCGGCAATTCCCTGGAGGTCACGGGCCTCCCCTCATCCCTGGAAAAGCACTAGATAGAACTGAGATGGGAACCTACATCTTGTGTTTGCGCAGGCCTTTACCCGATCCAAGCTCTCCCATCCCTGGAAGAGAAGGTTTCCTCATCACCCATGGACCAGGCCAAAGGAAGATGAGGATGACCAAAAGCTGGAAACGCTTACCAGTGCAAGCTCTCCTGAGTGACTGGAAGGGGAGAAACGTGGCAGCCAACAGACTATGGCTGCTTCTACGTCTCATTCCTGCTAACGGGGCCATCTGGGTGTATCACAGCTTCCCGGGATCTCGGTTTCCTAACGTGGGGATTGGGATAACTACCCCACCACACTGGGCATGAAAGCACCTTATAAAATAAGACACACAAAACTCTACTTCCGTTATATGCATGATTTTTCTTTCCTTTTCTTTTTTTTTCTCTGGGTGACAACCTAGAGTAACAGTTTTGGGGCCTGAACCTGGGTTCAGATTTCAGTTCTGCTAGTTATGTGATGACGGATGAGTATTTTAAGGACTCTAGCTTCTGTTTCTTAGTATGGGTGGGGGGGATGAGGGGAGAGCAATAATGTCTGCCTCACAGGTTTGCTGAAATGATTAAACACACTGACACATGCTTAGCCCAGCCGCTGGAGTTCATGCTCTCAGCCAATGGCAACTGCTACTTTATTTCCGTTATTATTACTGTTTCTATTCCTGTCTTGTTTCTTCTGCTGAAGTTGCATTTGCAGTCCTGCAGCACACCTGAGGCAAGCAGGCAGCCTGGACACGCCTGGACAACAGCGAGGAGGCTTCCCAACCCCTATACCCAGCAGCTAGAGCCACGCAGCTTGGAGGAACAGAACCAACACCCCGCCGCCATAGAATAAAACAGAGATGGAGACAGACAGGGAGATGGCGAGAGGCATAAAAGATTCTCTTGGAATAAGACATGATGAAAAGAACAGACCAGCCTGGAGCGGCATTCTCTTTATCTGCTGGAGACCGGGAAGCCCACAGTACCATACGTTATCCCATTATCGTAATCGATCGCCACCACATCCCGGGGAGATGGTGTGTACGGCCGTGATCCTGTTTACAACGGAAATTGACTTAGTGGCACAATTTAAACCCCAAAATGACTGCAGAGCCCACTTGCTTGAACGCTCAGATCAGGCCTAAAGGCCAGTGCCACCGCCTGCTGGCCGAGCAACTTTGAGAAAGGACTTTGGCTTTCATGAATGCCCGTCTTCCTTACCTGTGACGTCGTACAGACAAAGCCCACCTTGCTGGACTGTTGTGGCTTTGGGGCATTATGGCCATGGCCCCAGCACAGTGCCTGACCTAACAGGTGCCCAGTGAGTGACATTCTTCTTGTCTCTGATCTACATCAATTTTTTCCAAACCTACTCGACCATAACAAGTACCTGGTATGCTTAATAAAAACACAGATTCCTGAGACCTGTCCCAGACCTGCTGACCCAGAATTCTTAGGGAGTTTCCCTAAGAGTTTTTTTTTTAATCTGTATTTAAAAAAAAAAAAAAAAAAAAAAAAAAACCTCCCATGATCCTTCTAACAAGGCAGGTTTGGGACTCAGTTGTCCAGTGCCAGCTGCACACTAGAATCACTTGGAGAACTTTTGAAATGTTTCCATGCCAGACCTCACCCCAGACCTACTGACCTGGAGACTTGGGGGTCAGCCCCAACCCAGCAGCAGGGCTTTGCATAAGCTCCCAGGTAACTTCCATAAGCAGCCAGAGTGGAGAACACTGCCGAGGCCAGTGCTCCCCAAAAGAACTTTCTGCAGGGACGGAGATATATCTGCACTGTCCGGCCTGATGGGTACCCATGACAAGTGACTATTACGAACTTGAAACATGGCCGAAATAATTTTAAATAATTTAAGTTTCATTTGAACCGAGACACGGGGACCAGTGACTGCTATATCACGCCCCGTGGCCCTAGCTAGACCTGAGAATGCACATTGCCCCTCTGGGTGACAGGCAGGGGCCGGGAAATGAAAATAAGAAGGGTCCTCCTCATCTCATAAAAGGTGGGGGGAGGGGCCTCCCTGAGCCATTTCCTTGAAAATCAAAATGTTTTCAGGGGCTCCAAGACAGTAACTGGTCCCAGCGGCCTGCTCCATTTGGTAAATTTCCCACCTGGCCCTTTCTTGGCTCAACAGAGGAGGAAAACAGCCCCCTCCAGGCTCCCAAAGAGAGCCTTGAAGTTGCAGGAAAAGCCGGGGAAGCGGAGGGGCTGGGGCGACCGAGGAGGCCAACTTCTATTTTAAAGATGTTTTCCTCTTTGAAATAAGCTCCATCCTCCAGTGGCGCAGACAGGGCAAAGGTTGCGACTGACATTGTGTTGCTGGACATTAAACAGCCTCTGAGGTCACCTGGCAGCTGGTGGGCACGTCCTGACTAGAGGTTCTTAATCAGACTCACCCCTCCCCCCAGCCCCGGGAGGGAACCTTGAGGCCTGGGGGGAGGGGCAGAGGGAGGCCAGCTGTTGGTGATGACCAGCGGACTTTCCCATCGTTGGCCTCCACCCTCCCGGCTTCTCCGTGTCAACCCGCCCTGTGCCCTGCGGTGATGGATGTTTGAGAGGTAAGTGGACATACAGGCAGGCAGGGGGTGCAGGGACTGGACCACCCGGGGCCACAACACAGGAAGCTCTGTTGCATTTCTTCTTCCTGGTGTGAGCTCGCTCCTGGATGACAAGCTGTGATTTCCAACCAAATGTTTTCCTACAGTCACCACACTTATTGGTTTTCTCTCCCTGGGGAACACTTAGCGAGTCTTTCAAGGGGTCATCTTACTCTAGGTCCATTAGGGCATGGGACCTCGTGGCCTCAACCTCGAGACCTCAGGCCAGGGTCAGGGAGGTAATATGGAAGGTAGGGGAAGTCCTGGGTCTGGGAGAGTCTCTTTGCCCCTAAAATGGGGATGGCAACCCCCACTTCCCAAAGTGGTTGGAAGAACAAAGCCAGAAGATGATCTCTAAATAAAAATGACTGGCAGGAAGCGGGTACCCAAGTATTTTTAAAGCCTAAACTTAAGATTTCTTCATCTTCACCTTTCCCGTTCCCTAAATTTCCTCTGGCCCCCGTGGACTTGTTACCTTAAGAATATGCCCCAAATATCCCAACAACACCCAAGCCCCAGTGGACCACACACTATGGGATTCTCCACCCGGACTCAGTGGCCTTCCCACTGTTATTTTCTCTACAAACTTTTAGCTCAACCCAACAAACATTCGCTGTGTGTTTCCCCAGTATGGTGAGTGAGCATTTATGCATGGAGTGGGGTATAAAATCAGTAAGACATGCTCCTGCACTCAGAAAGCTCCCGGTGACAATGACACACATCCCCCAGGCACCCCTAGGGCATCTTCCAGGTTTCAAAGCACCCAATCTTTGAAAGGACCCTGTGGAGAAAGCATGTTCATTGTTATTCTCATTCCTGTGTTCCAGATGAGGAAACTGAGGTTCAGAGAGTGGAAAGGTCTTCTCGAGTTCACAAACAGATGCAGAGCCGAGCCTCACGCTCACACTGGTTTCTACTTCAAGTTATACTTTGCATGCAAAGCACTCATGATAGGAACTAAATTATAGATTAGGATTATTTGATCCAAATTCCATGCTCTTTGTAAGAGGAGGGAAAGAGCCTACATTTTCAAACGGGCTGTGATTAAACACAGACAAAGGTGTTCAGAGAAACCAATTAGTAATATGCACTTGCAAGACAAGAAACGACATGAGCGGTTTTCTGTTTGAAGACCTTGGTAATGAATGTGGGCTGTGGAAACTTCACAGAGGAGGGACTCGAGTTGAGCATGGAAGAAAGAGTACACTTGAAGCGACGGAGGGAAAAATTAGAACTTCCCAGGCAGGGAGCTCCGTCAGAGCGACGGCTCTGGGTTCTAGAGTAAGTGTGACCGTTTATCAATCAGTTCATACAGCTCAAATATGGGGCCAAGCACTAGAGATGCAGACCTAAGTGAGACAAGGCCGCTGCCCTGGAGGAACGTACAGTAGCGAGGCCAACCCTTGTCTGTGGGGCTGTCGAGGAGGAAATCACGAAAAGTGGACAGTTCTGGTGGAGTTAGATGCTGGAAGCCTCGAATGGTGGTCCAGGGAATGTAGGGTTTGTCTTGCAGGCAATAGGTGGGGAGGCTTCTCCTTCCTGTCCCTTTGCCCCAGCCTTTGAATTACACTCAGGTCCCAGTCCCTTTCAGCATTCTCCAGGCCCTGAGGCTCTATTACCCTATAATCAATTTGGAAAGTCACAGGACTGAAGAAATACAATAAATCGTTGTTGACACCCTAGCTCCTCCTCCCCCAGCCTTTGTCTGTCCCTTTTGTCTGGAGAGGAAGCCTCCCACCCCAGGCTCACCCTTTTCTCTCCCCCTCCTCCCTCTAACCCTCCCTCCCTTCAAGTGGGCTCTATGGTTTCCATGGAAACCAGGGAGGCCTAGCAGCCAGGGGTCTCTCACAAATACACTGTTTGTGACACCATTTGGGATGGAGGAGACAGCGTGAAAGTGAGAAAATAGCTTGTAAATGCCTTCCCTGCCAGGCGGCCATGCATTCCTTGTGGTTTAGGAGGACAGAGGGACCAAGCTTTCTGCTGTCCCCTTCAAAGGGGCTTTGCTGGCGTAAGCCCAACCCCGGCCTGCAGCCCTAAAGGAACACACACATACGCACACACTCACGTAGACACTCAGGCACACACTCATACACATGCATACACGTATGTGCAAACACTCAAATATTCACACATACACACGGACACTCACACATAAACACGCAAACGCACACTCACCGGCCCCGCCTTCCCCAATACAGCTGGGCTCAGTCTGCTAACAAAACAAACCTCCCATAAGGGCATCCTGCACTTAGAACAGCTGTCCGTTCCCAGCAGGTAGAAGCCCTTTGGTGACCTGCCAGAGCCACCACGCCCTCAGGAGCCCTCAGTGCCTAGACCCTCAAGCCCCCTGGCCTTAAGACTCATTGATTGGGAACTAGCTTCTCAGCCCCTTTAAAGGCCTGGTTGACAGGAGAGTCACAGAAGCTGCAGGTGGGCAGCTCTTCAGGCTGTCCTGCGAGGACCCCAGCAGAAGCCATCGATCCTGCTCAAAATGACAAAGGACAGTGGACAAGTGATAAATGAGAACGGGAGAGAAATACATCATTTCCCACTTTGATGAGTCCCCATTCAGAATCCAGATCACTAGGTTGCACTCAGGTGGGAGAGGGGTCCCCAGGTACTCACAATAGTTCACAGAGCAGCCCAGGTGAGTGAAGGCATGCAGCCTCTGTCTTAGGAACGTGTGACAAGAGCCCAGATTGTTCTCATCAGCCGTCGGGAGGCAGTCCAGAATTCCGCTGGGTCATTCAGTTGTTTCAGCTTCATTTTTTGGTGAGTGAGGCAACAATCTAGGGACCAGCTGTCATTCAGGATCAGCTGTCATTCAGCACAATCTGTGTGGCGGAGCACAAGGGGTTCGTTGATGGAGAAACCTCAGGGCCAGTGGCCCAGGCCCCCTGATTCTTGCCTTATGTTGCGCCCATCCAAAGTCTTGACTGAGTTCGCTCCCTCCGGTTTGCATTAGTTCCCTACTCTTCGGAGGAAAAACAGACAAGAGAGCCCTCCTTTTCTTCCGCCTACATCTCACCCCAGCGTGTGGAGTGGAACAGCAGTCTGGTCCTCCCTCCATTTAAATTATTCGTCCAACACCTGGGGAGTAACTTGGCATAGTGGACTCTGGGGTTCTGACTCTTCGAGGTTCCTAACCTGACCCTTCCGTTTATAGAGTAGCCCTGGGAAAGTTAAACTCTAATCCGTAAAATGGGCTCAATAACACAGCACCCTCCCCCAAAAGAGCTGCGACTATCATGAGATAATAAATGCTAAAATGCCTACCATGTGTTCAATACAAGTTACCTCTCCTCGGTGCGCCAGAGAAATGGGAAATAATATCATCTCTGATCTCTCATCGCACTTTTTATCTCAAGGAGGCAATAGATCTTTTAAATCCACATTAACACCTAGTTTCTCTAAACCAGACTCTCCTTACCCACGAAAATTAATTTTGAGCTACTCAGTTTGAGTGCCTAATACGTAGTCTCGGCAACCAAGACCCAAGCAGAAATGGAAAATGAAAAAAATTTTATCATCACTTACATAAAAATAATTAACTAAGCAATTTAACCTCTGCATACCAAGTCTTGCCAAAAAAAAAATAAAACAGGGGATGAGTAAAACAGAGTGGTCACCACGCGGAAGTAGCATAGAGGGGTGAACATACCCTCTCTCTGGGTCCCTTCCACCCAGGTTTCAATCCCACCTCTCCCCTGCTGGTTATCATTTCTTGTTTGGCAGGTTATTTCATCCTCCGAAGCCTCAGCTGCTCTCAACTAGAAAATGGAGCTGATCACAATAGCTCCCACCCCTCCCAGGAGTGAATGAGATAAAGCCCACAAAACACTGGTGCTCAGGAAATACCTACTTTAGGAAGTGCTCAATTAACTTTGGTCAGGCTGCCTCCCCCGTGGCTATTGTCATTATTATCAATCCATCCGAGTCTGGAATAATTAGATCACAGAATAACACCATAGAGCAGTGAGGGGTGAAGCCAAGTGTCCAACTGACCCTGGACACTCACGTCCCCTTTCTGGGCCTTTGTTACGTAAGGCAAAATGAATAGATGAGCCCTGAGGATGTGTTATCACTCAATGGCTTCAAGATATACTCAAGAACGAAGGGTCACAAGCAAAAGAAACAAATGACAACAAAAAGCACCGAGGAGTCTCCCAAGCTCACAGTTCAGCGGGGTCCTTCCTCTCACCTTGGTTTCCTGACAGCCAATTTTTTTTCCGGAAAAGCGCCTTTTTTTCCCAATTGCCCCTCCCTGCCCCCTTCCTCCTCCTGGGGAAGCAGAAGTTCCTGAGGGCCAGAGAGAAGGTCAGAGGTCTCCACGGGCCTGGCCAGGAGCCACCAGGGCTACTTCCTGCCAGGAGCCTTCAGCGAGCTGCTGCCCACCCCAAGGACACCCAAATAAAGTCACCTTCCCACCAGAGAGCATTTTGCCCTTTAAGGAAAGGTTGTGTTTGGAGCCCAGAACAGATTTACGGTTTGGTTAAGATTTCATCCAACCTTTTACGGACACAGTCAGTATCAAAGGGGCCCACCCAGGCCCATCTGCTACTGCCCTTGTGGGCAGACCTGGCCTGGATCCTGAATGAATTACGGAGGTACTGAACTTTGCTTGCAATGATCCCTTTCTTTGCTCTTTCTCCTTTTCTTCTACCTCTGTATCCCACCCACTCTTATCTGCATGGCCAAGTAGGTTTACAATCTAATTCCATTTTGTCTTTTCAAAGGTGAGACTGAGGGTAAGTATTCTAAATGACCGTCTAATGTGGCTTAATACATTTCTACCCCAGGAGTGTGTAACTTAATACATTTCTATCCTAGCGGGAAAAAAAAAAGTTTAAAGAAGAGACCTGATAAGCATTTTGTGCCCAGAAGTTTACAAACATCTCATTTTAATCTCACAACAGCCTGTAAATTGGTACAATGACCATCCCCGCTTGACCGACAACTGGACAGCTGAGGCTCAGAGAAATTCTATAACTCAGCCAAAGCCCCGGTGGCTGGTAAGGACACAGCTGATATTTTAACTCAGATCACTATGAGTCGTTTGCACTTCACCACACCAAGACAGATTGAAATACAAAGGGATTTCTGGCAGTGCCGAGAGATTGACAGTATCTACAGGAAGAAGCCAACATTTGACAAATCTATCACACCCTCTAAATCAGGGGTCCCTAACCCCTCGAGGCCACACAGACCCTGGCCTGTTAGGAAACAGGCCACACAGCAGGAGGTGAGCAGTGGGCAAGCGAGCCAAGCCTCATCTGTATTTGCAGCCGCTCCCCAGTGCCAGCATCACCACCTCGGCTCCGCCTCAGATCATCAGGCATTAGATTCTCATGGGAGCACCCGTTCCTGGTGCCACAAAGGTTGGGGACCGCTGCTCTAGGTCACTTTCAAAGCTTCCTTCTCCTGCAACCAGTTCCGGGTCTGTCCATGATTGAGGTGGCAGGCAAGACGCCCACCCTTTAAGACACCTTCGGTGACAACAGTTAACCACATTTCAGCTTCTCCATCCAGAAAGGGGACTGCACTTAAATTCCCAGAGATTTAAGGAAGGGTAAGCAAGAGGTTTTGAGATATTAGATAAATATCCGTCATTCCATTAGATAGGTAGAGAGATGATAGATAAATAAGGTATCGATATAAATATACATAGAGAGAGATAAAGATAAACAGAGTTTTCATGTCAGTTAGAAATAACCAATGGGGCTGAGGAGCATGACATGCTGGAGTCAGCGTTTTGCCATTAGGCCAACCGCACTTCGAACCCTGGCAGTATGCTCATGACCTTGAGCGACGTGACTAACATTTCTGAACTTCGGTGTCCTCTTCTGCAAAATGAAGATGATAATATTTGCCTTTCCAGAGTATTAAAAGGATTTGGGATTTTTTATGTAAAATATCTAACATTGCATTGAGCGTGATAGTCAACGAATAGTATTGTTAAGCTTCTTATGTGAATTATTAATGGTATTAAGAAGCTCTCCAAGGCATCCAATTGTTATACATATCCCCACGCTGAATGGGGGCAAAGAAACAGCCCAGGCCTTCCATCCTTATCTCTCAAAGCAGAGATATGGAGAACTGCAAATTCAGGGCAAGTCTTAAAAAAGAGAGAGAGATTTTCAACAACCAAAGAGCAGCTGCTCTGGTCTTTTGAGAATAGCCCTCTGCCTTGAATCCCTTCATTGACCACCCAGGTTTACAGGAGAAAGTTCAGACCCCCAGGGTGACTCACAGAGCCCCTTAACTCCACCTCACCCCAGCCTGCTTTCAGCCAGAGCCTCCCCCACTCACACACCCCCAACCAGCTGTTCAGTCCACCAGCCCCCAAACACGGAATTTCGAGGCTTTGATCACGGCCTGAAGCGTCCTCCTCACCTCTCACCACAAGAACCCTTGTCATTAGGAGCCAGAACTCATCAAGTAAAACGAAACCCGCCTTCTCTATGGTCCCATCACACTTTGTATTGAAAAGAGGAGAGGAGACACGACTTACTCCTTCAAACAACCACCTGAGCCAAGTCTTATTATCTCCACTTTAAAGCAGGAAAATCTAGTTCACAAGGCTCAGGACATGGTCCCCAGATTGAGAGACCCCAAGACCCTTTTCCCTCACCCTACTACACCCAAGCATGGTGGGCCTGTCTCTGACACCCGACTGCCTTTCCCGTAAACAGAATGCATGTCTTACTTATCTCTGAAACTTCCCCGCCCCTCAGCCTAGGCTCAAGCCCCACCACCTGAAACCTAGTAAACTCCCAGTAAATGTTTGTCAGGTGAACCCTCCTCCCCACACACGCTGAGTCATCTTGTCTGTGTGTTCTTCGCAGAGACCAGAGACCCGGGATTTTGGATCACTGAGGAACAGCTTTTCCAGGTACACCGTCTCAGCGCCCTCCAAGCACGCGGCTTCGCTGGTAGGAGGATTTGACCTTGATAACCACCGGTTTGCAGGGCCTTGGGGAAACAACTTCCTGTTCCTCTTTTAACTACATTTGTTTTAAAGAAAAGTCTAAAATTTCAGTACAAAAAGTCTGGCTGTGTCGTGATCTCCGAGCTGCTGATCTCACTCTGAAGATGGGGGCCTGTGGACCAGGAAGGACAATTGGCCGGGTCACCACGGTGCGCCCGAGCACAGCGTTCCCAAATTCTAGGCGGAAGGGTCCAAGGAAGCCTGGCTCAGCACACAGCTTTGCCTCGCCACTTTTTTTTTTTTTTGCACTAACTCCTATACTTGGGGCCCTGCCACCATCTGAGCACCGGGTTCCATGTTTTAAGCGGGAGCCCTCCTTTCCTGGCCCCCTTGAGTGCTAGCGTCAGTGTGGGGCCTGGGCTCCACGCATGTGGGAAAAGTCACTTTGAAAGGGAACAACCTGAGGACCCAGGAGCTGTGTGAAGCCTGTTTTCCGGCTCAGGTGGAGTCACTGGGAGTAGAGTCCGCAGTGACAGAAGCGCGCGCGTCGGGTCCCAGGCAGAACTTCACGGTGCGGGCAGAGCAGTCTCTACCAGAACCGGGTTGTTCGAGGACGGGCCCCCTCCCTGAAGCCTAATTCTCCAGAGATGCTGTGAGCTCCCTGATAGTCTTTATTAAATTCATTTTCTGCATAAATAGGGAAGTTTCTGTCGTTTGCACGCAAGACGCCAGAAGGATGCAAACCTCGCAGGGCCGGCCTTGCGAAACAAAGCCTGCTCAGACCAAATATACCTCCCAGCGATAGCTGACCCCGGACCTCGATGGGGACATCACGGGCCTGGGACATGCTGAGTGCGAAATACACATACACATTGAAATAAGACGTAGAGGCTGCATCTCGGGCTCTAAGACCCAATGCTGGAGTAGGACAAGGACAGGTCCTGCCCCATGCACTCGGTAAGGCTCTCCAGGGCAGTGGGCTGTCTGTGACTCAGAAGCTGGCTCCGAAGATCATTTCTCTAAAGTTGTTTCCAGAAATGGTTGGAACAATGGCAGCACCACTAGAAAAAAAATGTCTGGCACCTCCCACAGAAGCAACTTTGAAGGACAACATGTTTTTTTTTTTTTGATTTTGCAATTCTGGAGCATTCGCTAAAGCGTCACTTCCATGACGGGGTGTGGCAGAAAACACGGAGCGTCAGGACGGTTTGGTCCCATTTCTGCCGCTGGTCTCCTGTGTGCTTATCCTCCTTCTCTGGGCCTCAGTTTCCCTGTCTGCACAATTAAAGAGTTAACCTTTGCCCTCTGTTGCCTCTTTTAGGACTTTTCTCCTACAAAAGGCTGACTCCTTTGATGCCTGTGCCGTTCGACCAGGGCCACCAGGCATGGCTGTACATGTTGTATAAGTAAGTAGGGTGTGTCCTGGCCAAGGACACCCTCCTGGGGGGTGAGTAAAATTCAACCCCCAGCCCCCAGCTACGCATCCTAGGGTTTAGCTATTTCCTCCTGGAGGAAGAACTCTTCTTCCCCACCCAATTTGCACAAAAATATCCCACGGGCTAGCCACAGCCCTCTTCTTTGGGCTTCTCCCCTCCTCTTATCCCTCCTCGCTGCAGACTTTAGCTCCTGGGTATAATCATATTCGCTGTCCTCTTCCTACAAATAATTCTCAAAATTTGACATCTACCTAGGCAACCCACCCAGCAGCTTGGCCTTCCCATTCCTTGATACGCTCCACCCCAACAATCTTATTCTCCACTCCCTCACGGCCACCCGCTCAACAGCCACGCCATAAACCACATCGCTCCTGGAAATCTCTCTTTTGAAATCCTGTTCTTTGACCTCTGCTTTCTTGTCCTTCCAGTTCACACGCTGTAGTGGGAGCTCTTTTCCTGACCACTGACCCATTGATCTCATTGCCTGTCCACCATCCAGCAGCCGCTTGTTGCCTTTGCTTCCTTCCTCACATAAATTAAATTCCGCCGTCCTCCTATATGATTATTCTCTTGCATACAAACCAGACAGCTCTTTCTCTCTCCTTCACAGTCACCTTGCAAAGTCGAACACCTGCCGAGCACCATTTCTGTACCTATAACCGCAGCAGCTAAATGCCAGAGAAAATCACGCAACCTGGCTAAGTGATTTCACTTTAAATTCATGGGCACAAATCTCAAAGCGGAGTATCAGCACAGTACGCTTCCCTAGGAATTTTACTTTTTCTTTGCCCAAGATCATACTTTAAGCCTTCAAAACTTTATATGCCCCTTTCTCTACCTCATGCACAGTTGAGAACCTCGTTTTATAATTCACTTAGAAATCAGAAGTCACAAAGCCAAGACTCCCTCATCTTCCCACCACTAGAGTCTATCAACTTACCTGCTTCTTTACTCTTCTTCTCCTACTTCCGTCCTACCTTACGGAAGGGATGTTCTCTCTTATCAAAGCCCGGGCCATGTGTTCCTTCTCGAAGGCATTTCCCCTCCATTCACCCCTCTCTGTCGAAGCACCATCCTCTTCATGGCTTACTCTTGCTCTCACCCTCATTCACGGGCTCAGTCTTTCTCAGACCATTACCAGCACACAAACATGCTCCTGAATCTCTGATTTTCTAAGGCTTTCCCTTCTCCCCACATCCTTCTCTAGATAGTGCCCACTTCTCTGCTTGTCTTCCCAGTAAAACCTCTCCAAGAGTTGTTTCTACAAGCATTCTCCAATGACCCACATCCCGCTCACTCTTCAACGCTCTGTCTTCTACCAATACAATCCACTGGAACTACCCTGGTTCCTGCCACCAATGACCTGCATGTCACCAAATCTAGGGGACAATTTTCTGGTCTCCCCTTACCTCGCTTCTCAGTAAGACTCCTCACAGTTCCATCTCTACCATGCTCAGATTTTTATCACCGGTCTAGACCTCTCTTCGGAACTCTAGATTTGCATATGAAACTACTTTCTTAACATCTCCACTTGGATGTCTTATTCACATCTTGAGTATGACATGTTACTTTCTCTCTCTCTCTCTCTCTCTCTCTCTCTCTCTCTTCCCCTTCTCCACCCCTCTCATCTTCCCACCCATCAACCATCCAGGCCATCAGAAAGGCCTATTCACTCTGCATCCAAACTGTGGCTCAAATCTGCCTCCTCCTTTCTTAGTCTCTATGGATCCCACCTAATGGGACCCACCATTATTTCTTATCTTGGCCTCTGAAGTCTCACCTAACTGATCTCTCTGCTTTTTCTCCCACTCCCCTTCAATTCATTCTCTATGCAGCAGCCTGAGGGATCATTTTAAATGCAAATCAGATCTTGTCATTTTTCTGATGGCTTTTCATTGCACTTAAAAAAGAGTCACACGCCTCGCCATGACTTCCAAAGGCCCTTGTTTGGCTGTCCAGCTTCATCTTGTGACACATTTTCTCTGGCTTCCTACCCACTGGCCCTAACAATAGCTCTGAGAACCCACTGAGCTCTTTCCTGCTTTGAAGTCTCCAGGTTTGCTGTCCCTGCATCTGGAACTCTCTCAGCCAGCCCTTTACACCGTGGATGCAATTTCATCACCCTTCAGGTGTCAACTGAAAGGTTGCCTTCCAGTTAGACTTCCTCTGAGCACCTTGTCTGAAATTCCCTCAGCATTATTTTCTATCTGAAATGTTACTTTCTTCACAACATTTAATATGTCTGCCATTTAATATGTTTGCTCAGACACCTGTTGCTTGCCTGTACCCCCACAGAAATGATAATTTACGTAAAGGAAGGACCATGTCTGTCTCATCCTCTGTAATCCCAGTGTGTATCAAAATGACTGGCATGTAGTAAATGTTCAATAAATGTTTGTCGAACGAATAAATGAATCATTGTGATTTGTCCTTTGTCTAATTTTTCCCACGTTATCCCATGCTCCTTTATATCTTTACCCTACACACAAGTTTGCCTGTTCTTCAAACTTCTCATGCCTTTCCCTGACCTCTTGCCTGTGTGCCCTCAGTCTGGGTACCTTCCTCCCACCCCCATTCCACTTTCATGTGGCCAAGATCTCAGACATCCTTCAAGGCCCATCTTCAACTCTAATGCTGCGATTCCGCCATTAACAATTCTTGGAATCCTAGAACGCCGGTTTTTAGAGATGGTGGTTTGACACTGCATTTGCCGCCTGAACTGCCCAGAGTGTTTCCTTAAGTGGGATTCTGAGGTCTAAGGCCATAATCAAGCCCCAAAGGCCATCCATGTAACAGATGGGGAGACTGATTTTCAGGCTGGTGGGGTGACTTCCCGTGGGAAACACTTAGAGGCAGTGCTGAGAACAGAACTTGTATCTCTGGGCCACCGGTATGGATTCCTATCCAGCTGCCTTTTCTATACTCTCAGGTAGAGAAGCTGAGACTCGCACAGACTGGAAAGACTAACGAGATTGTGAATTTTAACTTTAAAAAACTAATATACAGTATATTATTTTTAATCTTTTTTTTCCAACGAACTTCTGAGTAGATTAATTTTACACACAAACTTCTGTCAAAAGTCTCTAGCTTTCTTTTGTTGTTACCACCACAGTAGAAATATTTTAAATACAAGAATTACCAACAGCCACAGTCCTGTAGTTGAGCACTTCCTATGCATTTTTTTAAATGCAAATGTCCTCCAAGAACCTCTGCAGTGGAAGGTTCATCAAGTCACTTTCTTTATAATAGGAGAGGCAAAAAGGGAGAATAAAGGAAAATTCAAACCTACTTGCCATAGACTGAATGTGTCTCCCTCAAAATTCATATGTTGACTCTAATCCCCAAGGTGATAGTGGGGTCTTCAGACGGTGATTTGATCATGAGGGTGGAGTCCTCACAAATGGGATTCGTGCCCTAGTAAAGGAAACTCCATAGGGCTTGCTTGCCCTTCCACCATGTGAGGTTACAGCAAGAAGACAGCTGTCAGTGAGGGAATGGGTCCTCACCAGATGCTGAATGAGCCGAGACCATGATTTTGGACTTGCCGGCCTCTAGAACTGTAAGAAATAAATGTGTATTGTTTAGTAGCCACCTGGTTTATATTTTTGATCTAGCATCCCGAATGGACTAAAACACTATCGATTACCTCTTATGTGCCAGAGACTGTACAAGAGTCCTGCAAACATTAAGTCATGGATCCTTCAGAGAAGTCCCATGGATAACTACATTTGTTATTCTAGTTTACAGATGAGAAAACAGTCCATTGATGAGTATTATATCCCAGATTTTTGTTCTTCTGAATGTATTCCATGGACCAATAGCATCCGCTGTTGCTAGAGGTCTTTTAGAAACAAGATTCTCTGGACCTACTGAATCAGAATTTGTATTTTACCAACATCCCCCGGTGATCCTTCTGCTCACTACATTTTTTAAAAGCACTGGTCTTGATGACACAAACAAACAAAAGAAGAATTAGCATTCAAATTAAACCTGTCTACCTGTGCTCTTAGCAGAATGAACGGCAGAGACACAAATATCATAGTTTTGAAGAAAACAAGTTAAATCATCGCTAACACAAGCTGGACATGTCACTATTACGTTTGTTTGCCTGTCTACCCTTTCCAACCCATCCGCCGTGTAGAAAAGAGACAACCTGGTGACATGCAAAATAAGCAGGCATGGGAATCAAGAGAACCAAGCCAACCAACTCAGCCACCATTTAACAATAATGTTAAGAAAGTCATTTACTCTCCCAAGACCTCACTTTCGCCTAGTGAAATGGGAAGTGAAGTGGGAAGGTAAGAGCAATTATTTCCAGCTCAATCGTTCTGGTTTTCATGCCAACATGTTGGGGTGCCTGAGCTCCTGAAACAATCAGATGGAAACCACTTCCATCCCCAGCCTGCCACCCCTGTCTTTAGTCAACTCCTTTGGTAATTGCTGTATTTCTTTTCTGAAACATTAAAAATGGCTTATTATTAACACAGCAAATAACTACCACCTTCCAGAGACTCTGACAGCCTGACAAGACCCGCAATATGGGGCTTTCAGCCAACTGGATCCCAAGGACACTCAGGGACTTCCAGGTCTTATCCCAGAAACCAAATAACCACCACATTGGTGCCTCCTTTTTCCTAAGGGCAAAGTTCACATCCATGCTCTTCGATCCCGGCACTTTGGAATGACAGTCCCCAAACTCTGGGTCACTGTTGTCCCTGCTGCCAAAATACTTTCTTTGCCAGAAACCAGACCCAGCCCACCTAGTGCGAAGCCTGGGTCTCCCTTTTATCATCAAAGGTCGCTTCATCCCCATCATACAGGAAGACATCTTGAACTTATGGGACTATTCCAGACCCAGAAGAAAGATTGCCCAACCTTGGACGTCCTTAAACCTGGCCCATATTTTCTTAGGGACCGGAAGAGAAGTTTTCCCTGAGTATTTTTATAGAGGAGGGGAAGTCCGAGATTTTATTTTCTACTCAATTGGTACATCTCCACCATCATGGGAGTACTTCCTCCATGAACAGTGGAAGTCCAAACATAGATTCCCAGAAACCGTTTGAGTCAGTGCCAGCTCCAGTTGGCTCACCGATAACTTCCCCAGGAAGACAACCAGCCTCACACACCATCATCCAGCTAAGGAGACCTGAAAACATCACTTTCAGCATAAACACTGAACTGGTCACTGCAAAGCTATACCTCGAGGAATTCTACTTATAAGAATATCAGAAGCATCTCCCACTCCCAAGAACATAGTTTAACTAATTCTGTGTTCTGGCTCAGAGAAGTTGTGACTATTTGGTTCAATCGAGTCAGTAGTGGTTAGGGACGTTAGTACTCACAAACCTCGTACACCTCTTCTGACGTCAGTCCTGACTTCACCTTTCCTCCTGTACTTTATTTATCCAGTTGTCCAATCTTTTAAGCAAACACGCTTTGGGCACCTGCCTCATTCCAGGCACTGGGGGTCAGAGACATGTAATTGCAACCCCAACCGAGGTAACTGCCCGAAAAGCAGGAGAGACGGACAGGCACGCAGAGCCATTACAGTGTGGCCACTCTAGGTTCTTCTAGAGGCTTGTTCCCAGGGCTCAGAGGACATGAAGTGGGGTGCTAGCTGAGTAGGATAGTTCAAGCAGATTTGGGGAACCCAGATCTGATTATCCTCTGTCCATGTAGGAGGCATCCTCAGTTAGGCAAGAGATGTGCCACGTGACTCAATAATAAAGTACAGAACAATATAGGGTAAGATGCCCATCGAACACAATACGCTTTTATCTCATGTCCCCAGGTTTCTAGCTATTCAAGCGAGAAAACGAGCCCTCAGGTGGCTTTTGAGGTGGGAGAGAATGCAAGACATTTACACGCCGGTGGAACTGCAGGTGGTCCAGGGCTGTGCTTCCAGCCAGGGTATTCGCCCTGCCTGTGATCCCCATACGCACCGAAAGGTGGGTGTGTGCCTCCACGGCATCCTGTGCTTCCTGTGCAACGACGCTGACTATACTGTATTATTCATTGTTAAACTCCAAATGAGCAGGAATCACTAGTATATTATTTATGGCTCTGTCCTTATCATCTAGCACGTGCCTGGTCTATGGAAAGAAAAACATGGTTAAAAAAAAAAAAAAAAAACGAAAACATATGGAACAAAATAGTGGACCGCTACTTCTCAAAATTGTCAGGGCCAATGAAAATAAAGTCTGAAACACCGTCGCAGCCAAGAGGAGCCTAAGGAGACAGGATAATTAAATGTGATGAGGTCTCCTGGATAAGATCCTAGGACAGAAAAAGACAATAGGTAAAAAGTTAGAAAATCTGAATAACGTGTGGGCTTAGTAGTAATGTGTCGATATCGGTCCATTAATTGTGACAAGTGTGTCATACTGATATAAGATGTTAATAACTAAGAGAACTGGATGCGGGATTGATGGGAACTCGTACTAGATCAGCAACATTTCTTTAAATCTAAAACTCTTCTAAAATAAAAGATAAGTTGACAAAAATATGGATAATCATCCTCGAGCGCCTCTGCGCCCCTCCCCTGGCCAGCTAGCAGTCCCTCACTGCTCCGACCCTGTCATTCGCTCTTCAGACTCTCGATAAAAGACCTTCTCTCCTTTCTAAGCCCGGAGCCAAGGGACGTGCTCTTCTTTGGCAGTGAGAAGCCATTATCCCACCATAGGACCTTGTATACATCATTCCCTTCGTGGGACTTAGTTTACCCATCTACTCAATGGGAAGATGAGATTCGCAGGCTCTTCAAGTTGCCCCATGGAGCCAGGGATGGTATCCAATTCACCTCAGTGTCCCCAGCTTCTAAGACAATCCCAGGCACATGGTAGGCACTGGTTAAAAGTTTGTTGAATGAATAAATTAATAAACACTGCCTGATGCTCTAACACTCTAACCATACATTGAAACTTCTAGAATCAGCCCAATGTCTCCAAATCTCCTTTCTTGTGCCCTTGATTTTAAGCTCCCTGAGTCATATCTCTGTGACTCCAACATTGCTCATAGTGACTGCATGAGCATTTTTGATAACTGAGAAGACTTGCACCCACTGGCTCAGGGTCTGCAAGCGTCAAAGCCCCTGGAGTACCTGCTGAGACGGCGGGGCCCTGTCATTCCTGCTTCCAGGGGTGTTCTCCCCAAGAGCTCCATCTGCCCCTTCTTAGTGTCTTTCTTCGACAAGCCTAGCACGAGAGGGCCCAGAACTCCAGGCCTCTGTTTAGGACACTCTGGAAATAGTTTGGAGGAAGACAGCTCAAGCCCACAGAAGACAGACACTGGAAGTCACCAACAAATAAAAAATTTCTGCCACCCTGCTCTAAGTTGTCTAGAAACCCAGCTTTTAGCCCCAGCCCCCAATCTGCTTGTTATGCACACTCTGAGACCTTGGCACATTTTGCTCTGTGCTTCTGCCTGGCTCCTCTCCCCAAAGCTGGGGTGTTGGGGAGACGAGAATGAGCATTCCTCTCAGTTCCCCAGAGGGGCTGCACCCCCTCTTATCTCTGGGTATTTCTTCTGCACAGAATAGTTTCCCAGCTAAAGGCTTAGAGAGTGGGCTCCTGGCATACACCGTGTCTACGGTCCCCTTGACACCCACCCAGACTCATTCTATTGTCCAGGTTAGGCCCTCAAAACACCTTGCACATCCCTTCAAAGCACATTTGATTACAGTCACTCATCCAGCTGTCTGTCTTCACCACCCGGCTAGAGCCACCGGATCCTTATTCACAATAAGGACTTGCTGAATAAACAGCTGAGTGAGAAAGCAAATAAGTGAATAAATGAAGAAATGGGTGAACAAATGGATTATTAAGTGCATTATAGTCTTATCATTTTTTTAAGTAACTTATTTCAAATTTCCCTGGAGAGTTGGTGAGGTTTATTTCGCAAAAAAAAAAAAAAAGTAGCTCAAATAGTTTGTTGTTACAGTTGTAACTTCCTACAGGGTTTTCCCTGGTGTGTTTCAGAAGATTGAAAACAAGCCCTGATAGATACCCTGTTCTCCAGCTCCTCCCTGCCTCCCAATTTCTTCTTTCTATCCACCTCCTCTCTCTCTCTCTCTCTCTCTCTCTCTCTCTCTCTCTCTCTCTCTCTCTCTCCCTCTCCCCCCCCACCTCTCTTCTATCTCTATTTCTCTCTGTCTCTCTCTTCAGTATCTGTTTCTCTCTCTCTGTATCTCTCTTCTATCTCTATTTCCGTTTCTCTCTGTAACTCTCTCTCTCTCTCTCCCAATTTCAACCAATGCACATTTCGCCATTCCTCTCCCACTCCTGTCCTGCCCCGACTCCGCCCACTCGTGAAGTACTCCCCACCTGCGCCCGGCGCCTTACAGACAACCTCTCCCTTCCCTTCCCAGCCCCCTGGACTGCCTCATTTGTGCTTTGGAAGGAACAGTGGGCAAGAGTGTGAGCTTCGAACTTAGACTTGGCTGATTCCAGGCCTGGCTCTTTCATGTACTTGACATTGCTGATAGTGACTTTATAAGCATTTTGGTAATAACCGAGAAGACTTGTGCCCATTGGCTCAGGGCCTGCTAGCATCAAACACCCTGGAGTACCTGCTGAAATAGTCAAGGTACCTAACTAATGTCTCTGAACCTCGCTTCCTTATCAGCAGATGAAAACGTCCCTCTCAGAGGACTGCGAAGACTAAATGAGATAATGCTTGGACAATGCTAGCCCAGTGGTAAAACGCAGTCAGTGTGAGCTCTCTCTCGTAACCATCCATCCTACGATGGCGACTGCTTCTGTGTCGTCTGCAGACATCATTAGCGCCCGGAAGTCTTCGTGGAAGATGGTGAACATCTCCAGATTGAATATTTCCTTCTAAGGATAATTCCAGCCCCTTTTCCCCCCAAATCCATGAACATCCAGAGCCCAGCTTCCTGTGTCTCTCTCTAGTCTTTTGGTGCCCACATGAATTTGGGCAGAATTCATCCAGAAGGAGGCACCTCAAAACCTGGCCTCCCCGCAAAATCATCTCATGAGCTTTTGGTGAAGGTTCTCATTCATCAGTCTGGGTGACACTCAGGATGAGTATTTTCAAAGCCCACCAGAGTGACTCTGGTTGGAGAACAAGCTTCGCAACCTTTAGTCTAAACCGAATGGATGCTCACGTGATACTGAATTAATGAATGAGTGATAAGTCCACCTGTATGGGAAATGCTAATATTTCCCCCAGACCTGTGCTCCAGAACCCAAAACACGTGCCTAAGTCTCAGCTACTCCCATGTCCCTTTACTTCCTTTGTCTCCCCCAGATCTCGTGCCCCATCTTTCTCCATATTCTCCCTGCCCCCCCCCCCACATCCTGTCCAGTTTCCCACCTTAGTCCTTTTGGCTCCCGCTTCCCCTCTTCTTCCCTCTCATTCCACCTCCCTGTAAATCAGGGGTCCTTTCCTCATCCCAAGATGCTGATGTGAGAAGAGGCTTCGAACACAATAGCTACACAACACAGATTTATTTGATGAACCGCAGTGACCAGCAAGGTCAGAAAACAGCACAGACATTCTGAAGAAGGGGTGAGTCAGGGACGAGGGAGCATCACAGCAGGCAGCCCCTTCCGCCTCTGTCCAGGACGACTGATGATTTCCAGGCGGGAGGTCTCTGCAGGTCATGAAGGAAGGAGGGCCTCATAGGGGCACCCTCATCCCTTCTGGAAGCTTCTTGCAGCCTTGATGCTCTGAGGACAGTCCCGGGCTGAGAAAGCAAGTCTGTGGAAGATTCTGGCCTGCGATGGGGACGCCCCCCTCCCTTCTCCTCCGCCAACCCCGCTCCCAGAGTTGGCTCCACCCCAGCAATGGCCACACTGTTCGTGTACCCCAAGCCAGGCTCTTCCTGTCTCCACTACTCATGTCTTGCCCAGGTCCAGAGTCCCCCAAGAACAAAACTCGGAACACACACGCCCTGTCTCCAGCTCAGCAAGGCCCCAGCGTCAATCCTGCCCAGGTCTCTCTGGTAGTGTGGATATAACACTGTCGGCCCAGCCACAGCTGCTCCGGTCACTGCTCCCAGCCCCTCGACCCAGCGGGAGAAGCCCAGGGGCCCGACGCCAAAGGTGAGGTGAGAAAAAACCCACCTGTGCTCTTCACCCCATGGCAAGCAGGTGCCCCCTTAAAGGAGAGGCACAGATCTTGGAAAGGAAAGCATGCTAAAGGGGACACTCCTAAACTCAGAGCAAGGGATGGGGGGACATTGGTCCTGGTTCCCCCACGGAACTAGGGAAGCAGGGTACCCAACACAGAGGGCGTCCCCAAGCCTTGGGCGCCAGCTACTCTAGGGAAAAGTCTCCCTACAGGGAGCCAGGAGCAAATACAAACAGGCTTCTCTCTTAAAGCACGGGCCAGCCGTCGGAGCCCCCAATCCAGTGGGGGTGGACTCGCTTTCACTCTCTATTGCTTCAATGTGTCCCTTCTTCCCTAGAGGATACTGTGTGAGAAATGGATATGTGTTGGCGAGGACGGGGTTTGTTCATCTAAGTGACACGCGACACGGGCACACGGCTCTGCATGCTAATGCTCGTCAGGCCAACACACACGCGCACACACGGCAAGGGTGTGTGTCCACCACCGCCAAAGTGGCTCCTGGCGCTGAGGAGCAGCAGTGCCCAAGAAAAGCGTCCGTCCTGAGCGCGACCCGGCAGCTCAGCGCTGGAGGAGCCTGAGGGTTTGGGGAGGAAAGCCAAGCAGCATGTGGAATAGACGCAGATCCCGCCCCCCCTTCCCCACTTTTCTTTCCAAACTCCCCATCCGCACGGTGAAACCCAGGAACCCGTTGCTTCATCAACCCCGCTGCCCTCCAGGTCCCGCAGAGAGCAGAGGTTGGGGCGCTGGGTCTGAGGAAATCTGCAGGCGCACATCTGACTGTGGAGGGCTTGCAGGAAGGGAGGCCCCTTCTGGAATAGTGGTAACTCGTCACCCCCACCCCCCATGGCCTGCAATCACCGCGCCCCTCCCGTTCTGATTTGCGGGAAAGTTCTGGAGTCTGCAGCACTAACTCTGTGCCGGCACCCGGTCCGCCCACGCCCTGGGCCTCAGGAACAGGACAAAGAGCCTAGACAAGGAGCAGTGTTTACGAGCTTCAGGATTCTTAACCCTTGGGAGCGCTTCCGGGCAAGGAGATGAAAAGGGGGAGGAGGAGGGGTTGGGGGAGGGGGCGCGAGCCAGAAGTACGGATGCAGAGCGAAAAATTGCGGAGACAGAGCGAAGAACAGAGGGAGGAAGAGCGGAGAGAAAAGTAACGGGAAAGGAGGGAGAGAAAAGAGATGGAGGTGCACGAGAAGAGGGGGGGAGCTTTTATGGAGCCGGACGCAAATGTCATCTTACTGCCCGTGTGACATCCCCATTTTACACAGACGGAGAAACTGAGGCTCAGAGGAGAGACCCGTGCAAAGTCAGTCTCGCGGATGTCGGCGTGGGTCTGCGGGGCTCGGCACTCCTCCGAGCAAAAGCCAAAGGAGGAAGGAGGACGAGAAGGAGGCGGGAGGCAGGGAGCAGGGAAGGAAGTCAAGTGCAAGAGAGAAGGTGCCCTGGGCTGACTTCGGGGAGCAAGGACAGGGCGCAGAGCGCCAGGCTGCCCCGGGATCCCAGCCCTAGTCAACCACGAGGGTCTCCTGGCTGTAGGGAATGGATTTCTCCTGCATCTGCTCCCCGCCCTTCCCGGAGTTGGGGCCGGGCCCCTGGCTGTGCCCCGAGGAGTAGCTGGCCGACTTCTCCCCGCTGCTGCTGTGCGCCGCGGCCCCGCACCGGCTCCGGCCGCAGCAGAGCATGGAGGCGCAGGCCTGGCGGAAGCGGGGGTCGAAGAAGGCGTAGAGGAAGGGGTTCAGGCAGCTGTTGATGTAGCTGACGCAGGTGCAGTAGGGGAAGACGTTCATGAGGAAGAGGTCGAAGCCGCAGGGCCAGCGCAGCAGGCTGCCCAGCATGTAGAGCGTCTTCACCAGGTGGTAGGGCGTCCAGCACAGGGCGAAGGTCACCACCAGCATCACGATGATGCTGAGCAGACGGCGCCGCTTCCGCAGGCCCTCGGCGCGCTCCTTGCGGAAGTGGCCGGCGATGGTCTGCGCGATGAAGAAGTAGCAGGTCAGCATGATGGCGAAGGGCACGACGAAGCCCAGGGCCGTGGACGAGACCCCCAGGCCCACCTCCCAGGCCCACTCCGAGCTGGAGGTGGCCACCATGGAGTAGTCCATGTAGCACTGCACCTTGGTGGTGTTGTCCGGGCTGGGGACGGCCGCGGTGGCGCGGAACACCATGACCGGCATGGCCAGGAGGGCGGCCAGCACCCACAGGACCGCCGTGGCCACCGCGCCGCTGACCCGCAGCCTCAGCCGGGCGTTGGCCACTGGCCTCACGATAGCCAGGTAGCGGTCGAAGCTGAGGCCGGTGAGGCAGAAGACGCTGGCGTACATGTTGACGAAGATGAGATAGCTGCTGACCTTGCAGGCGAAGGCCCCGAAGGGCCAGTCGTAGTCCCGGTACGTGTAGGTGGCCCACAGCGGCAGGGTCACCACGAAGGTCAGGTCCGCCACCGCCAGGCTGGAGATGAAGATGTCGGCAGAGCGCCTCTTCTCCCGGCTGCTCCGGAACACGGTCCAGAGCACCAGGCCGTTGCCCGTCGTGCCCAGCAGGAAAACCAGCATGTAGATGGCAGGGATGAGGGCCCCCGACGACTTCCAGTCCGTGTACTCGCACTCGGACTGGTTGTCTGCCCCGTAATCAGTGCCGAAATCGCTGTCTTCCTCCATGCTGGGGGGCAGAGCGAAGCCGGGCGGGGGACCCCAGGGGGAACCAGCCCCGTGGCTGTGTCACCGCCTCGGCAAGCGCCCGGAGCTTCTGGCTTGAGCCCTGGAGGGCAGGCACCGAGGGCTGCAAGTGCCCAGAGCCCTTGGCAGCAGCAGGAGGGGGACGCCTGCTCCTGCAGACACCTCCACCCTCCTGCCTTGCCCCAGCCTCAGCTGAGACACTTCCTGCGCCCTCCTGAGTCTCCGTCTCCTCCTTGGCTCGTTACTCCCTCCTCCCACCTACAGACCAACCCCTCACTTGTGAGTCTTAATATCTTTCAGTCACAGCCCACTTTTTGTTTTTTTTTTTTTCCTTCTTGTCACTGTGCAAGTGGACCAAATTGACCCCTGCCGTGCTGGGCAGAATGTTATCTGTGGCTCGCAGCCCACTCTCCTCCTGGCCCCACCTCTGTCCCTCTGGTTTCCTCTGGCCTTTGGAATGCCACCCCCCCCCCTTCAGTGCTCACCACCCTCTGGTCCTCACCCCCTCCCATCCCCTCTAAATGGGGCAAATTATGCAGATTGAAATCCAGCCTGAACTGGAGCCAGGGGCGGGCAGGGGGCTAGGAGGGTGTGAGATTTCTCAGGATGGTCCGAGCATCTGGCAAGACCTCCTGGCAGGCAGGTCTGGCCCCTTCCATCTGTCCTACCCTCCTCTCCTGCCCTCCCAGACTTCATTCTGCTCTTCTGCTCACGTCATGCTCCTTTACCCCTGGGCTTTTTAGACCCACTCTCTGGGAATGTTTATAAGCTGTTGGCAGACAGCAGTTTGCAGATGGCATAGGAAGTTTTAAAGAGTCAAGAGAGAGTCACAGAATGAAAGAAAACCCAGATAAAAAGGATCTCTAACTGAGTCGTTAAATCTATGGAGAAATTGAGGCCCATAGTCACAGGATGTGTCTCATTCCGGTTTTATTGTTTGCTTTTCTTCTTCTCCAAGCACCTAATACAGTGCCTGGCATATTGTAGGTGGTCACTAAATGGTTGTTGAGTGAATAAATGGATGAATGAATTAGGGAAAGGAGGAAAGAGGGAGTCCATATATAGAGGAGTGAGTGTATGAATTACTATGTAATGAGAGCATGGATACATTTCAGTCCTCAGGTTCTTACTGCCCTACATGGACCAGGAGGTTTCTGTTAGGCCATGTGGGGACAGGAAGCGACGGTCAGAGGAGGAGGCAGAGAAAGGGGCAGCCACTGAGTCAATCCGTGGGCACAGTCCCACGGAAACCCACTTCGTCCTGTCTACCCACCTCTCCAGGACCCCTGGGCAGGAAGGAGGGGGGGGTGCCCAAGATAAGAATATGCACTTCCCCCACCCCCCAAGAATGGAGGAGAGGCCATCTAAAGTTGGGCAGAGCCGAGATGAAGCAAAATCAAATTAGTCTTGGCCGCCTTCCAAGCAAAGGGCTTGCAAAACTAGAATCCACTGT
Source organism: Rousettus aegyptiacus (assembly GCF_014176215.1). NCBI lineage: Eukaryota > Metazoa > Chordata > Mammalia > Chiroptera > Pteropodidae > Rousettus > Rousettus aegyptiacus. The sequence continues at coordinate 112,015,071 of NW_023416308.1, forward strand.
ATCAGGGGAGGTTTGTTCAGAAACCCTTCTACAGAGATCATAAAGCAGGACCCCAAACTCAAATACCCATAGGACCAGGCTAAGAATGCATGTGGTTAAAACGGCCAGTTTGAGACAGTAGGGCGTGGTGGGGACTGCAGCAAACCGGAGCGAGCACACGCCTCAGCTCCCGTCTCTGCTTGCCAGCATTACCGCGCCTTCTGGGTTTTTAACACGACTTCAAAATCTGGATTTTATTAGAGATTTCCAAATTTGTCAGTTTGGGGGATGAAAATCTGGATTTAATTAGAAATTCCCAAATTTGTCAATTTGGGAGATTAATTCCATTTTGGGGCAAGACAAGGAAAACGTGTCCTCGGCCCCCAGCTGGTGCTCTTTGAACAGGAGCATGCCAAGAATAGAAAGTGAGAGAAAAAGAGGGAAGATAGGCTAAGAGGAAGAAACATAAAATGCCAAGACAGAGAAATGAAACATAAGCATGGCCAAGGCCTCAACATGCAATGCAGAGGTACAGGAGTAGAGGCAGGAGAGAAAGATAAAGATCCTGAGGGTCTTGGATGACCGTGACCTAAAGGCAAGGTGAGAATGAGAACCTGATGGTGTTTCTCGCGAGGATTACATAGTGAGCGCTTACTACACGTGGGGTCACATTTTATACGTACTTATTATCTCTTTTCATCGGCAAAACAACTTTACGAAGTCCTCTCATTAATCACAATTTACAGATGAGATAAACTGAGGCACAGGGAGATGAAATAAATTGGCCAAGATCACCCAGCTAGTAATTATCAGAACCAGAGTCTAAACCAAGACTGTCTTGAGTCCATGGACTAAACCGCTACGTTCTCAAAAGAAAAAAAAAAATATTCCAACCCTTTTTAAATTGAGCCATTTGCTATCTGTGGAGCATTATGGAATGTAAGACAGTGCTAGGATACCTGTAATTTACTTTGAAATAAGCCCTCTTGGGTGAAATTAAAAATAGATTGACTAAAGTATTTCAGAGAGACTCCTGCATAGAAGAACCCAGGCAATGGTCCATACTGCACCCCTGGGGTTGGTGCCAGAGCGTGACCTGGAAGCTGCTCTGTGCCCCGCCATCCCCAAAGGCGGCTCCTGGTTGCCCGAAGCCAATGGGAGAGTTCACAGGACCCAGCCCCTGGAATCTTGGTGGTCTGCAAAGTGGTGATTGGGACGCCCAGAGCCGGAGCTCCAAGGACCTCACGGTCCACGGGGTGGGAACCGCCTGGGGCCCGCTTGCTCCTGCATGTCTGTCTAATAGAAGTGTGTGCAGGTGGCGGAATGGCTGTCGTTATAACCCCACAGCAAGCTTGGGTGGCAACAGTTAACCTTCAACCAGGTCAGACTTCTTCGACCCCCATCTATCCAAAGGGACCTTGGAGCTGTGCAGGAACCAGTTTGGCTCAGGTCAGGTCACATAATGAATAAAATGACTGCTCGGGACGTTGCGGGATAAAGGCCAAGGGTCTGCACTGGCTCACCCAGAAAGGTGTAGGTAACCCTTCCCCTTGCATCTAAGAACATCGAGATGGCAGGGAGCATGTGAGCTCAGAGTGTCCCCAAATCAGGTCCCTCCCCCCAGCCGTTCCCACTTGGGTCCTGAGCCAGAGGATAAGCATCCATCTCTCTAATCCTCTGGCCTCAAGCTCTCTGCCCCACAGGGGGTAAGAAGCAGGTAATCCCACACAGGAACCACACTGGTTGAACTGAGAGGGGATGGGGAACCAAGGCTGGGAGGGGACCACTGATTGGGGCCAGAGGCAGTGGAGGGCTGATAAGACCCAGCCTCCAGCCAAGAACCAGCTGGAACCTGATAACCTGACTGCCCCCAGCAATGGCAGCCTGAAATGAGCAGAATTATCCAGCCTCACTCTTCATCCAGCCTGATAACCTCGGTCCCTATTCATGGACACAGAAGATAAAAGCTTAGTAAATAGGACCAGTAGCTGGAAGCAGATGTCGTGTGCATCCAGGGCTCAGAAGTTAGCCCTCACCAGGTACCAGGTACCAGGTACCAGGTACCAGGGCAGAACCTGCTTTAAACGCCTATTGAGCTAAAGCCATAGGAGGCACTCAGGAACAGATGGGATGGGAAAGGCCAGTCCCCACCCCGAGGATACTCCCCTGCATCAACAAGGGCACCTTTGGGCTACACTGATCCAGAATAATCCACCCTGAGCCGTCTGGCAAACCAGCAGCTAGGACCAAACTATTGGCCGGTTTCCCCGGGCTGCCTGCCTACAGAGGCCAAATGGGTTTCCTGGGGTACTTCTCTCTGTCTCCCAGGTGATGTTGTAGGGTATTGTGATAAGCCTGAGATGAACAGTGTCTGGCAGAACGGGGCCCCAGATGTGCTCCAGGACCCTTTGAGGAGAGTGCTGGGAACCCCTGGAGTCAGGCACTAGCCCTCACCCACCCCACCCCCAGGCTGGTTCCAGAAAGCAGAGACAGGCGTGAGCCTGTGCCCACAGCTGTGTGGCTGTTTGCATTTACGTGCAGGGTTCATGTGCACCCTGCAGCCCCTCGTGAGCAGACATCGGCTTGTGTGTGCGTGGTGCACGCGTGTGCATTGGGTGCAGCTTTTACAGAGTGAGTGTGTCGTGTGATCATGAACGTGATGCACATCCTCCTCAGAGGACAGCAGAGAGTGGTTAATTGGGTCTCTGTAACAAGGGGAGAATAAAGACCTGCCCAGGCCTTACCCCAAGCTCTGGGCGGAGGGCAGCCAGTGGAAGCCGTGACTTCCCACCTCCTCCCTCCCAGCTCCCGGCTCCAGCCCCTCACTTCACAGATCTGCTTTGAACCCCAGGAGCTCACCCAAGGCAACAGAGCCCTCTTCTCTCTTCCCAAGAGGCTGCGGCAGCTATGTCCCTAACAGCTGGTGGTGTTATCTGAGGGGGAGGGGGAGAGGGAGCAGGCGGAGTGCCCGGCCCACTCTGGAATTCTGCCTTTTCCAGCCACACAACCCTCCCTGCCTTCCGCACTCACACGCTCACAAGTCCTGCTTTAGCAGCTTATCTGACCAAAAGCAAATGGCCAGCTGCCTTCAGACAATTAAAGCGGGCCCCCCATCCATGGCTCCTTCCTCCCTGGCCATTTGGTGCTGCTGCAAACTCCCAGGCCACCCTCCAAACTCCTAAACCTCCTTGGGCTCTGGAGCCAGCAAATGTGGAGCAAAACCGCTGGAGAACCAGGAAAAAACGCGTTCCGGTTCCATCTGGGCCACTAATTCATTCCCTTGGCAAATATTTATTGAGCAGCTACTACGGGCCAGACTCTATTGGAGGCACAAAAGCACACACTGAACTGTGCAAACAATTCGGACGTGTCCCTGATCTGCACGTTCATTCTGAGAGTGAGAAAAGGAAAAAAATAGTAAACGGAGTGAACTCAGATAGTGATAACCACTACGAAAAATGTTAAACTGTGTAACGACCCAGAGAATCAATGGAAAGGGGGCGTTTGCGGACGAGGTGCCCCCCCTCAACCGGGCAGGGCAGGGGGAGGGGCCTCTTGGGTGTCGCCAGCCTTCTAGCTTTGCTGTGGCACCCTAGACAAGACTCCTCCCCTTCCCTGAGCCTCAGTTTCTCTCTCCGTACATGAGGACACTGAACCAGCCGGGGCGGGGGTCTAGCTTTCTATGCTTCTGGGAATGGTAGTAGTGGCTCCCAGAAGTGACTAGAGAAATGGATTTCTGCTAGAAAGGCCGAGACAGGGAGGCATACTCCCTTGCAGTGGGCAGGTCAGGGGTAGGCAGGGTCAGGTCGGAACCCTTCTTCCCGCCCCGGCACCAAGCTCCACCCGATGGGGCCGATGGGCTTAGATGTCGCTTAGACTGCGAGCCCGGGGTTCTGCGAGCCTTTCCTCATCGCCCCTCCCACCTCCCTCCCCAATTTACCCGCCGTCACTCATCCCCCCTATGCACAGCACCCTAAGCATAACTGGCCTCCGATAAATGCACAGGGACCATTCGTTCGGCTTCAGGCAGTAGGACGAGCATTTCTGTCACCTTGGGAGCAGTCTGGGCTTTCTTTAGGACCTGCCGGAGAGGAGCCAGTTTCCCATGCCTTAGAGTAGGAAAGGTTCCTAAAAGTCATTGAGGCCACTGATTCCCAAGCTGAGGTCAGAGGCCCTAGAAGACAGTCATTGCAGGGAGAGGAGGCAGCACGGGCCGGCGTCCGCATGTCACAGAGCCCCGCCACACGCACGCACACACACAGCCCTACATGTCAAGTGCCGGCTTGGATGCTGAGCTTGGATTTTGAGCTTGGATTTTCACAACTCGACATGGTGACTCGTGACTCCATGCTGCTCGGAGTGCCTTTGATGAATTAAAACTGAGCAGACGAGTTCATTACTATTTAATAAGTGAAGTGGGCTAGATCAACAGAATCCTTCCAAAGTGACGGCTCGTGAATTGGGGGGAGGACAGGAAAGACAGCAAAGTGGCCTTTGCGGGTGAAAAAGTCGCAGCCACTCATCTATTTCATAAGAGTGAGTTTCCTGGAAAGCGAGCCCCAAGGAGAGAAAGGGAATTCATCCAGGTGTCCCCACCAGGTCAAGACCCTGTCCCCCTCCACCACTCTGTCCTCCTGTCCCATCACTGCAGATCAGTCCAGAAGAAGCCTTTCCTCTTGGAGCTCACTGGCCTTTGTTAAGCTGAGAGGAGGGGCTTGGGCAGGAGGCAGCGAGGACAGGAAGCAGAGCAGAGGCCGGAAGGAGGTCAGGAAGAAGCTGGACGGGTCCCTGACCCTGCTCACGCCCAGCCCCACCAGCCTTCAAGAGAGCAACACGGCATTTCCAAAAATATTTACAGTGAGTCTAAATTAACGAGGTACTGTATCAGTGCTGACAATGGGAGGATGTGGGTCCTCCAGGGGCGAAGACCAACGCAATCAGGCCGAGGCAGCATCAGGGCGACTGGAGCCTGGGGAAGGCCAGCCAAGCGCCGCGGGAGGAAGTGGAGCCCTGCACCTTGGGGACAGAGCAGGCGCTGGAGACTCACTGCCGCATCCAGGAAGCCTGGCGCACACCCGGCCCTGCAACAGGACCGCATCCTGGCCCCTCGCAACTGCAAAGAGCATCTTCCGCCTGCCTCCCCACCCCAGCCTACTCCTCTACGGGGTCCCCAGTCTAAAAATCAGCCCGGGGCCTCTCGAATACCTCTGTGGAGCAGACACTCGTGCTTGCACCTGGCAGCGCACTCCAGTTCCAGCCGGGGACCTCACTGCTGGCTCCTCGGTGTTAGCGCAGAGGGGTACAGAGCATGCTGCGGCTCTCGAGTCACGTTGCCATGGCAAGGAGCCCTGCCGTTTCAAGCCTCGGTTTTCCCCTCCGTGCAATGGGAGTCGTTGTAGTATCTACCTTTATGGGGTTGGTAGGAGGCTTCCACAAGAGCGTAGAGGTAAAGTTCCCAACGTGGAGGGAATGACGCCACCCAGGCAAAGGTGCGGAGATGGGGGAGGGGGCGGGGGGCCAGCGGGGGAGCTTCAAGTGTCTCGAGGCTAAAATTCAATCAGCCTGGAAAAAACAAGCACTGTTTTGTCGCCACTGAAGCGACACAGATGAGCTGGACCTGCACCGTCCAGGGCGTTAGCCACGCCTCACCTGTGACCATCAAGCACTTGAAACGTGGCCGGGAACGAACAGATAAGCTCCCGGTTTCGGAGGCTGACTGCAAAGAAAAGACTGTACACTACCTCGTTTGCAATTTTTCACACTGATTCCATGTCGAAGTATATTTTGGATATATAGATTATATTTACATGTATTAATTTGGATATGTTTATTACATTTATATTGATTACAGGTCAAACTATATTTCAGATCTATTGGGGTAAAAAATATTATTAAAATGAATGTTTACCTGTTTCTTATACTTTCTTAGTGCAGCTGCTAGAAACATTGTAATGACGCGTGTAGTTCCCATTATAGTTCTAACAGGTTAGCACTAAGCTAAGGAATCCATGATCTAGAGGTTTAAGACGTTCGCTCTGGAGGCAACTTCGAAGGTGGGCTGGAAAGGGGAGGCCAGCTAGGAAACAGAGCAGTTGTCTGGACCTGCGTTAAAGGAAGGACTCATTTCTTTTGTCACAAGGCAGAATCCAGGAAAAGGTGTGAATTCTCTTCTCCCTAAGCTAGAGCCCCCACGTAAACAAAGCACTAGTAACAGGTAAAGCCCATACCTGACAGGTGAAATTGTGTCAGGCATGGCACTAGCACATTTAAATGTCTTCCCCAATGTCATTTTCATAAAAATAAGAAACTTTTCCGTAAAGATTTCATAAGATAACTTACAGCATGATTCCCAACTCACGGAGTAATAAACCGCAGTTCGGAGAGTTTTACCACATGGAGCACATAACTTACAAGGAACGAGATTTGAACCCTGGACTTGGAGTCCAGAAGCCTGAGACCCAAGATATTCTTTCCCAACACAGGTCCCTGCTCCTGCACCCACTGTGACCTTCACATCAGAGGAGCCGGCTCTCTCCTGCACTACAGCACTGAGCCAGCCGTCAACAGCCTGTCTGCACTGCTGAGGTTGGGTGGAGAACAATTCGCCCATGGCTGTCCCTCAGGGCTCACAGGGGTTCAATGACTACAACAGCTCAGGGATAATTTGCAAGACCAACATGCCTTGCGACCATTGAAAGAGTCAACTCTGAGGGCGAAACACCTGACTTCAAATCCTGGCCATGCTATTGTCCCTTTCCAAGCTTCAGGCTCATTAACAAGAAAACGGGGTTAATAAGGTACAGTGGTTGTCAGAACTATGAGGTACTAGACGAAAAGACAGCTCTGTTCCTGGCAAAAAGGAATTGCTCAGAAAACATTGCCTATTACAATATCTCATTTAATCCTCACGCTAACCCTGAGGGACAGGGAGGAGTGAGTATGATAAATAGAAAGGATAACATTCCCAGTTTACAGATGCAGAAATTGAGGCACAAAGAAATTAAGAAATTGGTCTAAATCCCTCAATTTCTAAGTACTGGAAGCAGGATTCAGACTAAGGACGGCTGGTTTCGGCATCTGCAATCTTAACCACCGTGGTACACAGTTCATGATCTTGAACAATTTGTGAAACTACGTTTTTTTCCTTGTTCTTTTAAAATGACTCTTCCTATCTCGGTTTCTTAAGGGATGAAAGGTGCCTGCTCTCCCTGCCTCAGGCTTTGCTAGCAGCCAGTGGGGTGGATGGTGTGCCGCTCTGTGCGAGCCCAGAAGTCGCTCTTTGGACGGGTACCACAGGTATCCGGGCGCCATCTGCCTTTGCCAAAAGGGCAGGAGGCTGGTGACCGCTGTGGCTGCTCGGAGTCCTGGGGATGGTTGGGGGGATGGCAATAAGCACTGGGCACCAGAGTGCCCTCCAGACAGGGACACGAAGCTGCCTCTCGCGTGAGGAGCCGCCCCCTCCCCCTCCTCCCCCTCCCCCCACCCCACCCACCTCGGTGTCAGATGTGCTTCTTACCCCTGGGCGATGCTGACCTCTGGTGGAAGTGAGCTGGTAACTCACCCTTGACCTTCCCCTGAGCCGGATTTCCATGCTGGCTTCCCAGCCTCGCGTTGGGGGCAGACTTCTCACAAGCCAGAGTCCCCAGGGGGCTCAGGGAAGCCAGACTCCTCTACCCTCTAGGCTCCCATTGCAGCTGGAATTGCCCACCCCAAGATCTTCCAGCTGCGGGGCTGTGCTAAGAATCATTAGCAAAGGGGACTTAGCCACAGTCCAGTTAGGTGATGAATCTGAGGCCGAGCGGGTCTGAGGACCCAGCTCCGTGCTCCAAACTCTGGCAGACTCAAACACTAGGCGTCTACCCCCAGCTCAGAGCCACATTTTCGCTCTAAAATGTGGTTACATTGCGCTGTAATTATCCAATATCATATTGTGACACTGATAGAGGACGAAAAACGTTCTTGTCATTTTCTCTTCTAGTGGTGCAGAGGAAAAACCAAGACGCATCAAATCATCCTCAATAGTATGTTGCTTCCTCTTGTCACTCTGTAAAAGATGCACATAAAAGGGAAGAAATGTAACTCTGCTTTATTAAAGAAAGTCATGAACTAGAAAGAGACTAAGTAATTGCTTTTTTTTTTTAATGAACTGATACTAAGAAAAAAGCTGATAGGTCCCTCCCTGGAGGCAAGAATCTCATTGCTGGGCACACAGCGCCACCTTGTGGTTGCGCTCATAGCAGCCACCCCAGCCTCTACTCAACTCTCCATAGGACTCACTGAGAATTTCTTATCTGAACCTCCTATCTCAGTGAAATTTGCACTAAAATCTCTCTCACTACTCCTGCTAAGTTTAGCAGGAAGAAAAAGGAGGACACAGAGTTGAGTGGGCCCAAGCAAGAAGTGAGAATATAGAAATATTCTTCATTCATAACCCTTCCACGATATTCCGGTCTTAGCCCTGAGACCTTGAAGACCACAGAGAGATTTAACTAATCACCCCTTTTTAAATGGTTCATCCTTTCCCTCTTTTCCTCCTTCTCTCTCTGGAAATACATTTTTTGTTTGTTTGTTTTGTTTCTAAGGCACCAGCTACTCTGATAAGACAGGTAAACTTCAGCACAGAGAGGTAGGGTAGGACAGAGGACAGAACTAATTGGTGGCCCAGGCAAGGCTAGCGCTCCAGGCTCCTGTGACTCAGTCACTTAACGAATGTTTGCTACATTTCTCCTCTGTGGGAGGCCCTGTGTTAATAAGCCCAATGGTGAGTCACTACCAGGACTCTGCCTGAGAAGACCTCAAGCCTTGTGGGGTCCTACTAATGACATAAGAGTGACACCTGCTAACTAGCGACATTAAAAGTAAGGCTACAACTGTGAACAGTAGTACAAGGAGAGCCATATCCACAGCCAGAGTTGTGAGTCTCACTCTCAGAGGTTTGAAGTCCTGAAAATACCCCATCCATAATCGACTTTAATCACACAGAATAAAAAGAAAAAAGCATAATGAAATACCCCCAAAAATCTCATTTCTCTGACTTCTTTGAGATTATCTCAGATTTAAAAAATCAAATAGCATATAATGAAAAACTAAGAGTAAAACTGTTTCACTGAGACCTAACATACAGAGTTCATACTCATAGTCCGCCTCCTGGGAAATCCAGAACCAGGTGTGTATGTAATAGGGGTTTGACCTAGGCTGGAAAATCAAGAAAGACTTCCCTGAGAAAATGGCAAGTGCTCTGAGCGCTTCGAGATGAGGAGGCGTGTAGGGGGGAAGGATGACAGCCAGTCACAGTAAACGCTGGGTGGAGCACAGGCAAAGGTCCTGAGTCAGCCTGGAGCTGGGGAAGGCCAAGGCTGGGAGGAGGCCGGGTCAGGCTGGATCAGAGGACAATGGGGACCGTGTTACAAGAGGAGGCGGGGGCCCAGGCCACACAGAGCTTCGCGGGCCACCTTGAGGAGTTTCACCTTCATCTTTCCAAGCAGTGGAAAGCCGGCAAAGGGTTTTAACGAGCAGGGCGTGGTGACAAGATCCAGTTGGAGAAGGTGCGAAGGAGGACCAGAGCTCGTGTAGGAGACATGGGTCCCCACGAGAGCTGATAGGAGCTTCGATTCTCAGTGTGGTGGTCAAAATGGAGAGCAGTGAACAGGTTTCAGAGATATTTTGGGTTGAGTAAAGGTACCAGGGAAAAGGAGCTGTCAGGGAGTCTCTTAGGTTTCTCGCTGCTTCAGCTAAATGAATAGCTGTGTCGCCCATGGGAACAGGGTGTGGCAGAAGGTGGTAAGTGAACCCTAGTATCCATTTTTTCCTTCTCCCTTCGGGGACTGCATCAGGGGTCCGCTTACGGGCCAACTGAGATCTGCTGCCTTTTGTCCCAGCTCTACAAAGGCTCCGAGGGACGTGACTCGGGGACAATTGGAGGGCTTCTCGCCTCGGGCCCAGGCCAGCGCAGCCCACGGGCCTCCCTCCCACTCGGGCTTCCCTGTTGACTCGCTGGTGCCCCTGTCCTTGCATGATGCAAACACAGAAAAACAAAAGAGTGAGCGCCCCGGAGGACAAACTTTTGTCTAAGGGGAGACCCGAAGCCAGTGGAGAAATGCTTCTGCCCTCCCTCTCAGAGGGGAGGCCCTCCCGGAAGTCTGCACAACCTGCGGAGTCAGTCCCCGGACCGGGCGAGTGGCAACACGCACCTGCACCGCCCCTGCCTCCTTGCCTCACTCCCCTCGCGATTCCTATTCCCTGGGATCTTGTTTCCTAATAAAAGAGGAGCACGTAAGTCCCCTGCCTCAGACTTTTCCCGGCGGGGGATCCAGTCCTGCGTGACATAACCCACCCCCCATCCCCCACCGGGAGCCCCATGATGGAGACTAGAATGTCCTCATGATTGCTGACTCCCTAAGGGCAGCTCCGTGGCCAGCCCACAGGGTGTGAGCGGAAGTGATACGGGCCTTCACTGGGTCACGTCCTTTACCAGGAAACTGCTTACTCTTCACTTCCTTCTTTCCTCCCACCCATTCTGCTGGAACATGGACACAGGGCCCGCGAGCAGGCCGAAGATGACCTCCGACCTCCGACCTCCGGAGGAATGGCAGAGTCGCTGGACCCTTTGTGGAGGAGGGCAGGGCCACCCATCCGGCTCTGTAACTCACACGTGAGGAAACGTGGATCGAGGCCAGGTCTGGAGACGACCCATACGTCCAGCAGGAGACATTTGATATTTAAGCAGCGTTTGAGAAATCCCAGCGGCACAGCCCCTGATGAGTGCAACGTGAGCTCGGAAGCCATGGGGGAGGTCGGGACTAAAGATACAGGTTCGTGAATCGTCTCGCTCTCTCACGTGCGGCTGGTGATTGAAGTCTAAATGTGCCTGAGGTGGTCCAGGAAGAGGGTCCATCGTGAGAAGACACGGGGGCCCCAGCGACCCCCCACCTCCCGTATTTATGTCCTTGCGTAACTAACTCCCTTTGAATGCAGGCTGACCCTTGTGACCCACCTCTAAAAAAAATAGAATATGGGAAAGTGATGGGATGTCCCTTCCAAGATTAGGTTACCAAAAAGACGGGCTTCCGGTTCGGGCGCCCCCTCTTTCTCAATCACGTGCTCTCGGGGGACCCAGCCGCCATGCCGGAAGCCGCCCTCTGGCTGGATGAGGAGAGAAGGCCTTCAAAGAAAGCAAAGAGTGAGCAGCCTGGGGTACAGGAGGCAAGCCAGGTGGGTTGTCAAGGCACCGAGTCCAGGAGGAGAGGACAGTGCATTGGAGACGGAGCAGGCGACGCCACTGGAGTGCGGCAGACGGGGGAGACGAGACGAGAGAAGAGCGCCCGGTGGCCATGGAGACGTGGCAGCCGCCGGCAACCTTGCGGTAGAAGCCGCTGTTTCAGAGCCAACAGGCCTGGAAGACTGTCTTTGAGAGATCGAGGAGAAAGTCGAAAAAGATGAAACGCAGAACTTTGACAGCGAAAGCGAAAAGGAGAGAGCGGTCGTTAGAGCAGGATGAGAAAACATCTTTAGCAGCGGAGACTTGAGCCCGTTTAAAACTAGAATTGATGAAATGGTTAAACCCAGCCATTGAGAGTCTCTGGAAATTGCCCCAAGGGAGCACAGAAAATGAAGAGACGCTGACTGGAGAACCAAATTTCAGTAAGAACTGCACGAATCTGGGAGGTTTGACCCATGGCCTGTTCCCTCCCACCCTCCACACCTCAACAAGACAATGGAAGCGCCGATCTGAGCTGGTGTGGTTAAGAAAATGGGCCCCCCTCTCCCCTAACTTCCCGGTCAAGGGCTGGAGTATTTCACTAGCGTTCCTCATTTCCCCAGACTCCAAACTGCGGAGGCTAGACTCCAGGCAAAGGTGGCCAAAATATCGGGGGCTCGCTTCCCCCACCTAGTCCTCACTCACAGATCAGAGGCTCAACCCCAGGCACAGCAGGCCAAGACTATGGGGGCCAACTGCTCTCACCGCAGGCCGGTGGTAGGGTGGAGGCTCCGTGACAGGAGAGGCGAGCTGCGAAGGCTGGAGTCCGTCGCCTTCACTCAGTGCCCTGCTCAGGATTCAGGCGCGTTGCTCTGAGAAAAGTGGACCACTATCCCCACCCCTCGCTCTGAACGAAACGTTCAGATTTTGCCCAGGAGGAAAGGCAGCTAATAAGAATGAAGAGCTCCATAACGATGGACAGGATTGACATGTATAACAATAGGTTAGGACAGAGACTCCAAAAATAAACCCTCGCGTTTATGGTCAATTGACTTTTGGCAAGAATGCCAAGACATTCCGTGGGGAAAGAAAAATGTTTTCAACAACTGGTGCTAGGACACCTGGATATCTACATTCCAAAAAAAAAAAAAAAAGTTGAATCCCTATCTCACACCATATAGAAAAATCCATTCACAGCGGACCGAAACCCAAATGTAAAAGCTAAAATTATGACACTTTTTACAGAAAACACAGGCATAACTCTTCGTGACCTTGGATTGGGCAACAGTTTCTTAGTATGACACCCAAAGCGCAAGCAGCAGCGGAAACAAAAAATGGATAAACCGGACTTCATCAAAATTAAATACTTCTTGCTACAGAGAACACCATCGAGAAAGTAAAGAAACACAACCCGTAAAACAGGAGAAATGTGTGCAGCCATATGTGTTATAAGAGAATTGTATGTAGACTATCTAAATGACTAGTATGACTCAATAATAAAAAGATAAACAACCCAATTAAAAAGTGGCAAAAGATCTCAATGGACATTCTTCCAAAAAAAGACACGCGAATGGCCAATAGCAGGTGGAAAGATACGCAACGTCATTTGCCAACATGGAAATGCAAAGCGAATCCACGATGAGGTACCATATCGCACCCACAAGGAGGGCTATCATCAGAAAGACAGATGACAGCAAACGCTGGCAAGATGTGGCGAGATCGGAACCTCGGACGCTGTCGGCGAGAATGCAAAACAATGCGGCCACTTTGGAAAACGGTTCCTCAAAAGGTTAAAACATAGCGTCGCCATATGACCCAGCAATCCCATTCCTAAGTACATACCCAAGAGAAGTGAAAACACATGTCCATACAAAAACATCTATACAAAAAAAGTTCATACAAATGGCCATCGAATGGAATATTATTTGGCAGTAAAAAAGAGTGGAGTAGCAACACATGCTACCGCGTGAATGACTGTCCAAAGCATTACGCTAAGTGAAAGAGCCAGGAACGAAGAATCACACACTGTACGGTTTCACTTATTTAAAATGTCCAGAATAGGCGAATCTGTAGACATAGAAAGTATATTAGCCGTTGTCTAGAGCTGGGGGAGGGGAGGGGGGTGGGGAGTAATTGCTGATGGGTGCGGGGGTTTTGCAGGGTGATGAAAGAGTTCTAAAATTGATCATAACGGTGGTGGCCTAGGCCCGAACATGCTTAGAACCATTAACTCGTACATCTGAACAGGTAAATTGTGTAGTACATGAATTATACCTCAATAAAGCTGTTGTTTTTAAAAATAAAAGTCAACAGAAAGGATTCCGTCGAAAGAAAGAGTAAAACAGGTGAAGAGGCCAAAGGGGATAAATGATAGCGTCAGCGAGGCAGGGGTCCAAAGCAGAGGCGGAAGGAGTCGTCCTGGGCGGGAAGACAGAAACTCTGTGTCCCCAGAGGGTGGGGACGGCGCCAGGGTTGGAGATCCGAAGATCTGGGTTTGAGAAAATGGCCGTCCTCATCTGACGGATGAGCGGAAAGACAGAGGGGTAGCAGGTCAGAGGCTGTGGAGAATGAGCCGGGGATCGCCAGCCCCGAGCGTGGCAGCCCGGCCGTGCCCTCTGGCGTCCCCCAGTTCCTGCTCCTCCCTTCGCAATCCATGACGGGCTTCTCAAACCCAAGCGTGTATGAGGGGGTGGAGGAGATGGTTGTCGAGCCGATGAGATGCGGAGAACCTTATTCAGGCCTGGAAAACAGTGAGGAGGACGGAGTGCAAGGGAGGACGGAGTCAGATGAACGGGCGGAGGAGACACAAGCTGCAGCCAGGCTGAACTTTCTGGAAGCAGGGGTCACCTTAACGAGGCCAGCTTCGTGGGTGTGCGGCCCGCACGGCCGAGTCATGTGCTTAAAACAGCTCGTTTTTCTGCTTTACTATCGTCGCTATCCTGAATTCTTAGTAATTTTTGAACGAGGGGCTCCACCTTCTCATTTGGCACCGGGCCCACAAACTCTGGAACCTGCCCCACCCCACAAAGAGCACATGGCCAAGAATGGCTGCGCGAGCAAAAACGAATGGCTTCTGTGCCGCACTTAAATTCACCCAAAAATGCATCCCCAGATCACCTGTCCCCCTGCGATCTGTCTGTCTCCCTAAGCCTACTTCCCATTACTTTATAGCAAATCACACGGAGGAACTGTGGCAGTTTTGTTGTTCAAAAATATTTGCCATCGCTCCCTGATAGCTTCCTCACCCCACTGACATCTGGGTTGGCCGCATAATTTGCTTCAGCCAAGGAAATGGATCCCTTCTCAGCAGAAGCTGTACGACTCAGCAAGTGGTTTATCACGTGTTTACTTTTTCCTCTGTCATAAGAGCAGCAATATTCCAAGATATAGGCTGCCCTATCGGCCGGCTCCGGGAGGGAGATACCCTGGGGCAATGCTACAGCTGACCTGGGGTGGAGCTGTAGAGTCAGTAAGAGATCGACCTCTGCTGCTTGAAGCCACTGGAATTCTAGGGTTATTCGTGACTGCAGCATAATCTACCTTGTCCCCACTAACACAGAATAAATAGTCTCTGTCTTCCAGGACCACGTGAACTTAAAATCAGGAAATCATGAGATCTAGAGGGTTTTTCCCTCACCTCCAGAACCTGGCTTGACATGGAATATAGATTTGTTGAATTTACGGTAGAGGAGTCCTGTTGCCTCCAAGTCATAGGCAAACTCCTTCTTCTGTGCTCAGGACTCTCCCCCCGTCAATCTTAATAGCTCTAGCTCCCACTGCCCAGCCTCCAAACGACTGATTTGCTCACTCATTTTCACACACTTTACATTTGTTCATTCTTTTTCTTTTTTTTTTTAATCCAATATATACTTGGGGATTGTATGAGATGCAGAAATGTTTGCCAGACACAGTCTCCCTGCCCTGATAACTCTCAAGAGTCCCCAGATCTTGGTCATGCCATTTCTCTCTGCCAAGAGCACTGTTCTGACCCCTCTCTGCCTATTTAAGCTGCTGACCATCCTTCCGGACACAACTTAACCCCACCTGCTTCTGCTAACCTGCCCATCACCCCACTTACCCTGAAACACCCCCTCTCTCCTCCCAACTCCTACACCAATCATTTTTTTTACAAATTACTTATATCCTGCAATTAATTATATCCTGCCTGACAGCCTCTCTCCTGTTGTGTTTCGAAGGGCTATTTAAATCTCATCGTTAAAACATTTATACTTTTTTTTCCCATGTCCTTAAATAGATGCATAGAAACAGCACATGGCTTAATGCGAACTTAATCAAAGTCAAACGAAGTGACCTTATTTATCTTACAAGTCTTGTTTACATCCAACCAACTTTTGACCTACAAAAATGGCAATTTCCTACGGTTCGATTAATTCGTTCTACTATGACAAGTAATCTGTCGGCTTTGGAGGTCTCTCGGTCGCTTGGGATTCTAGGGGAGAGCAGGAAAGACGGGTTCTTGTGGGGTCACTCGCTCATTGCCTCTTCTGTTCTCATCCTCAACCTCAAAAGTCCCACAGCCTCTACGTGCTACATCCGTCAGAGATGTAGCAGCATTGGTAGGTGCTAAGGGAGAAAATAGTTTCTGGAACATCAGCTCCTTCTAAACTCCTGACCAAGTCTTCCCCTCTCACCCTTCCCTGGGAACGTTTTCAAAGATCCAGCAGGAAAAAAAAAAAAAAAAAGAGAAACTCAAAACAGGGGAAGCAACATTTGCTGAGCATCTGCTGTGAGCCTGCCTCGGGCCAGGCACGGCACACGCTACCATCCCACTCACTGGGTCTGGTCTCCATCTCAGGGATGCAGAGCTGGGCCCCCGAAGACGCCGAGCCTCGCCCGTCCCATCACGCAGACAGCGGCAGGCAGAGGGCCTCCGCGGGGCACGCCGGCGTCGTCCCACGCGGGCCGGCCGACTTGGCACGGCTGAGCTGGCATCGGCCACTCATGCCAGGCGGCTGAATAATCAGAAGCAGCATCGCCTGAGCTTTAACCACTATCATTTTAAAGATTATTATTCACAGTTATTTCAAGCTAATTAAGCCTTGAGTGCTGGCCAGAGAGAGTCTGCGGGAGTTTGTCTGGGCTTCCCCTCCAGCTCTGCTCTCTCCTGCTGGGGAAGCAGAGCGGGAGCTGGCAGCTCGTAAGGACTTGGAAGGGTGGGGGTGGGGTGGGGGGGAAGGACCAAGGAAGGGTGCGCAACCTCCTTTGCCAGCTCCCATCGGGGAAACCGGAGGTCTAGTCCTTTCCATGGGAAAATCCCCTGACCTTTGTCAGCTCCCAGGAACGGACGGCCTTCCCCCACAGGGCCAGCATGGAAGAGCCGGGACTGGCTTGAAGCCAGGAGCAGTGAGCTGGAGTCGGGCAACCTGGCTGAGCAGCTGCGAGGGTTGGAGGGTCCCGTTTACTCACCTGCCCGCTGTCTGAACTGCAGCCTCAGCCCATAACTCAGGAAGCCATATGGCCTGGTGCTATGCCGGCCCACACAGTGGCCATGAGCCGAATGCATCAATTTAAATCCAATTTTTTAACGGATTAAAATTAATTTAAATTAAAAATCCACTTCCTCCGTCACACCAGCCGTATCGCAAGTGCTCAGCAGGGCCAATGCCTTGGGTATTGGGCAGGGCAGCCAGAGAACATCATCATCCTAGAAAGTTCCACTGCACAGCAGCTGCCCTGCAATTAAGGGTGTGCGCACCCGTGGACGACGCCTCGTGGGTGCAAATCCCAGCGGCACGATTTGCTGGTAACCTCAGGCAAGTTATTTCATTCGCTTGTCCTCCGTTTTCTCATGTGTATACTAGGGAATTCCAGGGCCCCGTCCACAGTTCTTGCAAAGACGAAAGGAGAAATATATACATGTAAGACGCTTAGAAGAATGCCAGATCGCGTAAGCACTCAAACACCCGCCCTCACGGCAGCTGTGGGGTGTATAGTCACACCGCCATGAGGCCTGAGTGACGTCACAACAGCGCTATCTCATTTGCATTTCACGAGGACTCCGTGGGGCAGGCCGCTGAGCCGCGTTATAGAACCGGAGGTCCTGTGGCCTCTTGAATGGGTGACAGACCTAGAACTCCAACTAAGTCAACAATGCAGCAACTACCATTTGTGGATCCTTTCGTGTCCGATGTCTTGGACCATCATGACAGGTCCTGTTTCAGCCTCTGCTCAACCTCATGAGGCCAGAAACTTTCCTATCGCGAGGCCCTATTGTTTAACCTCCACCACCGCCCAGTGGAATGGGTACGCTTGTTATTCTCATTTCAGTGATGAGGAAGGCGAAGGACAGAGAGGGTAAGCAACTTTCCCAAGGTCGCACGGCCAGGAAGCAGTGGAGTCAGAACATGAGAACCCAGGGCTTCTGACTCCAGCTGGGTTTGAGAGATGTTACGCTTTACTCATCCACATCCCAGCACAGGTGGAGGAAGCAGGAGCCGGACAAAGCCCCCTGTTCCCAGAACCTCGGTTTTTCTCTCACACTCTCTCCCTATCACCTGTGTCCAAGGAGAAGCGAGTGTAGGCTCCTCTCCCAGCTTCGGGGGCTGCAGGACAAAGGTGGGAGGTGAAATATCTCGGAGCCTCTCTGTGCCTCTCACGATCGCCCTGTATTAGTTTGCTCGGGCTGGCGTCACAAACACCACAGACTGAGAGGCTGAAATGACAAGTTTGTTTTCTATTAGTTCTGGAGGCCAGAAGTCCAAGATCAAGGTCTCGGCAGGGGTAGCTCCTTCTGAGGCCTCTCTCCTCGGCTGGTGGCTGGCCGTCTTCTCCCTGTGTCTTCACGTGGTCATGCCTCTGACAATGTCTGCACCCAAATTTCCTCTTCTTATTAGGACACCAGCCATATGGGTCCAGGCCCATCCTGATGGCCCCATTTCGCTTTAATTACCTCTGGAAAGACCCCACCTCCCAAGGCCACATTCTGAGCTCCTGGGGGTTAGGGATCCAACAGGTGAATCTGGCAGTGAGGAGACACAGTTCTGCCCATAACGCACCTGCCTCTCTCCTCGCTGCCCAACCCATTTCATGGCCTCCTGGAGAAGCCAGTGGAAGTGGGATTCTGGGGGCAGAGCCGCGGGGCACTGGCAAGTGGGGAGGAGGGTTCTTGGAGAGAAGGTGGAAACTCTGGGAACCAAATGACAGCCTAAATTCCTGTCCACTGGGGACAGCTGGAGTCAGACCTGAAGGGATGAGGAACCGTGGGGTCGTTACTGTTCCTCACTGCCCGCATCTCCCTCAACCTTCTAACACACGGTCTCGTGTGATCCCCCAACAAGCCCACGAAGTGGGTGTTGTTCCCCCATTTCAAAGGTAAGGAAAACGATACTCAGGGTGATTAAGAAAACCACCCGGGGTGGGAAAGCCATGGAGTCAGGGGTCCTGGCTCCCAACTACTCAGGTAAACGGCCGAAGAGTTTGTTCTCTCTGTTTGGTTGTCTGACCCCTTCCCACCCCGGAAGCTTCGCAGATGCTGTTCCCTCCTTCCCGGGGTGCTTCCCCACCCCCGCACTCCTTGCGTCCTCCAGAATTCCTGCCCTTCCTTCAACTCTCAGCCCAAGCATTTCATCTTGAGGAAAGCCTCCCCCAGGCCCCAAAGCCAAGTCTAGATCCTCGGTTTTGTGTTCTCACAATGTCGTGGCCCCATGCTGCTCCCACTCCTGCTAGACCGTCAGCTCCTTGAGGCCAGGCACCGTATCTGTGTAATCACCGCCACGTCCCCGGTGCCCGGCACAAGGCAGATGCTCGACAAATACCTGCTGAAAGCAATGAACACCCCCTCTTCTCAATAGCCTTACTCAATGCTCTCTTTCTCTGATTAGCTCCCAGGACAGTTAGCTTTGATGTTATCTCAGCGCATCTTTCACTAAGCCGTTCCAGTTATGTTTGTCACCCTCTCCAGACCGTGACGCTAAAAATAAGGCCCAGATGCTAGTCATTGTTCTATCCCAGGAGCCCAGCTTATGAACTGGCGCAGAGTAAGTTACCTGCTGTGGACCGAGGGGCAGAGCGGAGAGTGGAAATACCTCCTGCTGGTGAGAGCTCCTCTGACAATGTCCAGAGAATGATGCTTTGGGGAAAATCGAAGAGCTCGACCAGCCTTCAGGTATGGTTGGATCCAGGGGCTTATGCATAATGGCATCAGGATGTGGCCTAACATGCCTATGAGGCTGCTGGAAATGTTGCTGGAGAGACTGACTCATGGTGGCCCTTCTCTCTCTCTTGTGGCTCTGAGATTGAACTTCAGTGATGCAGAGCCTGGCTGTCTACCATCCTGTTCTCTTTGCACCAACCCAGACCTGTGGGCTGCAAGCCAGAGACCCCTGGACCATGATGCCCTGGGATGGAGGCTCCTGCCTCCCGGCACCAAACTCCTCACACAAGGGAGGGCCTGCCCCAAGGGGAGGCACTTAGCCCTGATGCTGGTTTCCTGTCACTGCCTTTACTACCAAGATGCCATTAGCCTTGGCTCCTTTCCTGACTCTTTATTTTTTTCCAGTGCCTGTCAAGGAGGCTGCGGGACCATAAAAAGACTTCTCTCCAACTCCAGTGTTTCAGGCTCTATCTCCCTGTTAGTTAGAGACTCTCTCACAGATTCAGAAAATGATATTTATTTTTTCTTAAATGTTCTTCTCGGATGGATGGACGGATGGATGGACAGACAGATGGACGGACAGAATGCAAGGTGGATGAATTCGTTCTAGGTGCCCTAGGACAGGGGTCCCCAATCCCCGGGATGCTGGTCCAGTAATGGTCTGTAGGCTGTCAGGAACCAGGCCGCACGGCAGGAGGTGAGTGGCAGGTGAGTGAGCAAAGCTTCGTCTGTATTTGCAGCCGCTCCCCAGCGCTAGCATCACTGCCTTGGCTCCCCTCAGGCCATCAGGCCTTAGATTCTCCGTAGGAGCACTGGTCCCTGGTGCCAAAAAGATTGGGGACTGCTGCTCTAAGAAACTCTGTCTCCTTGTCTTCTCCTATTTACCATCTTCCACTCCAGATGACTGTAAGAATAGAAAGCACTTTTTTTTTTGTCCTGAAATCAGTTTCCCATTCCTCCCTTATCATAACAATGACTGATACTTAACATGGCTAGTTTTTCTGAGGCACCTACCCTATTTTAAGCACTGAGCTAATCTTCACAACAACTCCAAGGTCTGGGCACTGTTATTGTCCCCAATTCATAGTTAAGGAAACCAAGGTTCAGAGAGTGTAATTTGCCCAAGGCACACGGCCAATCAATGGCAGAGCCAGGTCTCAAAGTATGTGACCTCCACGGCCTAGGGTCCTGGGGGCAAGGAGCCTCAGATCCATCCGCACCCCTTTCTTCATTTCCCCTCTAACGTGCTATATTTTTACTCTCGCTGCTCTGCCTAAAATGGGGTCTTTCTTCCTCCCCTCTGTGTAGACTGACAGTGGGAAATGCATTTGTCTGGGAAACACAAGGCTACCTTGCTTAACAACTGAACCCCCAAATCTCAGTGGCTAATGGCAGCAAAGGTTTATTTCTGGTTCACGTCACAGGCAAATGAGGGTCAAGTGGATTTCCTCCACCGTACAGCGGCCTCCAGCGGGGGAAGGGGAGACAGAGTGGGGAAAGCTCCTCCGCCCGGAAGAAACACCCGTCACTGCTCCTTACATTTCATTGACCCAACCAACGGATATGTGGATGTTGGGCGAATACGCCCAGTCTCTGCCACAAAGAACCTGCCAAGGAGGAAGCAAAAGGTAAAGACACAGCCAGCCAGTACAGACAGACGGGAGAAGGGGGTGAAGGCAGAAGGACCACCATCAAGGCTGGTGGTTGGGAAGTGGGGAGGGATCCTGAGATTAACCAAGTACCATGAGCTCCCAAATCCAGTGCTGGGGGAGGCGCCCCATTCCTATTGTCTCGAATGTTACTCAGCAGAAGTGAGCCAACGCCGCCGGACTCCTTGGCTAAGACTCCGAACTCCTTGGCTAAGACTCGGAACTCTCGTTATCTAGGTTTGGAGCTGCTAATGACAGGATTTGGCCTGCATTGAGGGAACAATGTAATAAGAATAACAATCTTTGACTTTTTAAACTTTAGAGTTTACAGGCTCCTTCTCACAGCCATAATCTCACAATAAGACTGTGACGTAGGTACTTATCTCCATTGTGTGGTAAGGAAATTTAGAGAAAGATGATGTAATGGACCAAAGTCATACAAAAGCTGTGCATGCTAGAGCGCTCCTGGGCGCCAGTTTTGGGGATCCACCCTCGGCTGCCTCCTCCCATGCAAATTTCTATGGAAATTGATGAAGTGAAAATGGATATGAACAGGATTTGTATTCCAGAGCTCGGGTGCCCAGGGCACGGAGGATGGATTTAGAAGTGCAGGTGTTGAAGGCAGACAGCCTGGGTTTGAGTCCCAGCTCCGCCACCTGCTAGCTGGGCGATAGTTGGCAGTTAAACGTGTCTGGGCTCACTTTCCTCATTTGAAACACAAGGGTGAGCTATGCCTAACCCTTAAGGTGATGGTGGGGGTTTAAAGAGATAAGGAATATAAAATGCTGAGCACAATGTCTGCCTCAACATTCGAGCTTCAGAAACATTCCGTGATGCTGCCAAGATCTTTCTTGGAGACAAACAATGCCACTGTCCCTTCCTTCCTCCCCAGGGCATGATCGTGTGGCACTACATTATACTGTTGGCTTCAGCGGAGAACAATCTGACCCCCTAACCCAGCTTTCCACGCAGCTGCCTACAAAAGGGAACTTTCTTTCTTTCTTTTCTGAAGACCACTTTCCTGAGGTATGATTGACATACAAAATGCTGTACGTATTTAATGCACACAACTTAATGAGTTTGGAGACAAGTAAAAACATCATCGTAATCTATGCTATGCCATAAATATATCTATCATCTCCCAAAGTTTCTTCCTGCCCTCATTATTTTTGTGTGTGTGATAAGAACACTTAACACAAGACCTACCCTCTTAGCAAATTTTCAAGTATACAATGCAACATTATGAACTATAGGCACTGTGCCAAACAGCAGACGTCTAGTACTCATTCAACTCGTATAACCTAAACTTCGTATCCCTTGACTAATATCTCTCCGTTACTCCCTCCTCCCAGCGCCTGGCAACCATCACTCTACTCTCTGCATCTCTGTGTTTAACTATTTTAGATTCCAGAGGTAAGTAAGATCACGCAGTATTTGTCGTCCTGTGTCTGGCTTATTTCACTTAGCATAATGTCCTCCAGATTCAGCTGTGTTGTTGCAAATGGCAGGATTTCCTTCTTGGTTAAGGCTGCATAATATTCCATTGTATGTACCTACCACAATTTTTTGTATCCACTCATCCATCGATGAACTTTTAAGTTGCTTCCATGTCTTGGTTACTATGGACGAGGCTGTGGTGAACATGGGGGTAGAGATAGCTATTCAAGATCCTGATTTCGATTCTTCTGGCTGTTTGTGCAGAAATAGCCAACGGGGTTGCTGGACCATATAGTCATTTTATTTTTAATTTTTTGGAGGGAACTTTCATACTGTTTTCTTTGAAGATCAGCACTGGCCATTGGACCTTCACCTCAGTGTTGCGGCCACCCAAGGGGGCATGTCACACCACGCCAGGCTTACTGTCAACGTGTCCCGTTGAGGACCATGGTTCTCAAAAAAGAAAGTATGGGATGGAGGGAAAAGGGAAAGGCACACCCAGGTCTTGGGGTAGGCGAGGCTGTGAGGGTTGCGGCAGCGTCTCAGGTGACTGCTATGCGCCTCCACTCCACCGGACTCAAAACCACAGATGAAGGCGAAGCTGAAGCAAAGAAAAATGAGGGCAAGGGGAACCAGGGGGGTCCCCTCTGTTTTCACTAGCGCCAGGAACGCCCGTGACCTGTTGCTTCGAAGCAGCATCAGCTCCGCCTCACGGATGAGCCAATGTTTTATTTGTGATGCAATTCTCCAGCCAGGAAAAGTGGGAAACAGGTAAGTTCTAACATGGCCTTTCCTAAAGATTCTTTTTTTTTTTTTTTTAGTTTATCAGGGTAACATTGGTTTATACAATTATATAATTTTCGAGTGTACATTATAATTTGATATCTATATATTCTATTGCCTAAAGATTCTTAAAAATAAACCAGGATAAGAAACTTATATCAGGAACATACAACGACCTCTTCCAACTCAATAATAAAGAGACGAATCAGAAAAGGGTCAGAATAGACATTTCGTTAAAGACGATATGCCAAAGACCAACATACGAATGAAAAGATGATCGACTTCATTAGTCATCAGCAGGAAATGCAAAGCAAGACCACAAAGACATACCACTTCACTCCCACCAGCATTGCTAGGATCGAAAAGCCAGGCGTTGGTGTGGATACGGAAAAATCAGAGCCCTCCCACACTGCTAGGGGGAGTGTAAAATGGAGCAACTGCTTAGAAAACAGTCTGGCAGGTTTCCCAAAAGTCAAACATAAAGTTACCATGTGATCCAGCAATTTCACTCCAAGGTATATACCCAACAGAGGCGGAAGCCTACATCCACACAAAAACAGGTTCACACATGTTCCAAACATTATCCATAACAAACTAAGAAGTGAAAACGACTCAGGTGTTTATCAAATACAAGGCAGTACAGCCATGCGAGGAATGGTGTTTGGCTATAAAAGCGAATAGTACACGCTACGACATAGACGAACCTTGAAAACATCACGCTAAGTGAAAAAAAAAAAACGAAAAACAAAAAAAACAGTCACAAAGGACCACGCATTGTATGATTCTGTTTCCATAACATACCCAGAGGAGACAACGCTGTGAGACAGAAAGTAGATTATTGGTCACCTAGGGCTGAGGGTGGGGGAAGGACAGCCGCAATGGCCAAGGGGGGCAAGGTGTCTTTCTAGGGTGATAAAAATGTTCTGATTGTGGTCTTCATCGCACAACTCTGGGACTCTTACTCAAGGCCATTGAATCGCACTCTCTAAATGGGTGATTTACACGGTATGTGAATTATATCTTGATAAAGCTGTTTTAAAAAACAAAATGAAATGGACTAGTGGTTACCAGAGGGTAGGGGGTAGGGGAGGAGGGGGGAAGTAGATGGGGTAAAGGGGGTCAAATATAGGGGGGCTGGGGGATGGTGGGTAAAGGGGTGGTAATCACACAATGGAGTATATAGATGTTAAATTATAATGTACACTTGAAAGGTATATAATTGTATTAACCGATGTTACCCCAATAAACTTAAAATAAATAAATAAATAAATATTAATTGATCGATTGATTAATTGATTAAAACAATGAATCAGATTCTTCCTTGGACCCCAGCTTGAAGCAAGGGCATTTTCCAAGCACTTTCATCCAGTCTAGTTCAAAGGAAAAAAACAAAACAAAGCAGGGCTTCCGGAAGGCAGGGCAGGCCCAGAGGGTCCTTCAGGGACTACAGCCATTCGGTGACAGTGGCCAGCACGGCCAGGCTCACTGTGGGCTACCGCCATGTCCCAAGAAGAGTAACACAGCTCGACTAGGCTTGGACGTGGCTGTGAAGCTCTTCAAGGTCACAGATGCATGGGCTCCAGACGCACAGGCACCTGCTCTAAAGACAAAGAAACGGAGTGGAAGAAGCATGAGTTTTGGCGACTGACAGACCCTAACTGGCACCACGTGTCTTCCGCCTGTGAGCTCCATGACCTTTTTTCCGTCTGTGAAAAAGTTCAATAATAATGTCCTACCGTATAAGCTCCCCTCCTCCCTGCTTTGCTTTGTTTTGTTTGGCTAGCATTTCTGGAAGGCTTACTGTTTCTATGCTGTCTATACATTATTATATCTTTTAGTCCTCACTGCAGCTCTGGGCAAAACCAGGACTATTTATCAGTATGCCTTTTTCACAAAATTGGGGACTGAGGCTCAGAGGCAGGTCAGACAACTTCTCCATTGCCACATTGCTAATGGGTGGCACGGTCGCTATGCCAGACCCATCATTTTAAGTGCTTTACTATATACTCCATCCATAAAGCAAGGATGACATTTCATAATGAAGATAAAGAGCTTGACCCAGAACGAGGTCCTTTGCAAAGGGTTCCAAGAGCCAGGGTGATCAAGTTCTGCTCCCTGAGTGGGGTCCCCATCCAGAGGCGGCAAAGAGGACATCTACCGTGAGAAGGGGTTGATAACGCTCTTTACACACACATTTCTTGAACACCATGTGCCTGGGGCAGCGCTGTCCAATTTCCGTGCACGTGCCAGAGACCACACTTCCCAAACAGTCCATGTGTCCCCTCTTCAGGGGTCTCCAAAGGAGAAGCAAAGATACGGGGCCAACTCACACCCTGACCAGGAGATGATGCCTTTTGCTTAAGGGAGTGGGGGGGGCGGAGCAGATAATTGATTGACAACTGGCCTAAAACCAACAAGAGAAGCTATGAAGAAAGGAACAGCTTGAAGCTGAGGCAGGGCTGTGAAGTAGCCATGGGGCTCGAAAAGGCAGGTTTTCTTGCCATTTCCCTCCCCTGAGAAGGCTACACTTGCTTTCCTGAGGCCGGCCACTTCTTGCCCTGTGTTCCGATCATTATTGGGGTAACAAATTATCCCCAAACGTAGCAGCTTGAAACGATCACTTTATTATGTACCTGTAGTCCATGGGTCAGGGATGTGGTAAATGGGGCGACCGTTTACCAAATGCCTTGTCCCTGTTCCATGACGGCTGAGGCCGCAACTGGGAAGACGCGACGGCAGGAGATGATTCGACAGCTGGCGGCTGGCATCCTCTGGGGCCCATTCGCTCGCACGTCAGCTGCCTCGGCTGGGTAGACTCGAAGACAGACTAACCTGACAGCGCCGTAGTGTGGCCTCACCACCGGTGTGCGGCCCCGGGGGAGTAGAACTTCTTCCCCCGCGGCCCAGCGCGCAAGCGCCAGCGTCGCGTCCCAACACGCAAGGTGGAAGCCGCGGCGCCCCTTGGGCCTCGGCCTGGACCCCCCGTGACGGGAGGGACATCAGGGCGGAGGCGAGCTCAGGGGCCTGTGCCCACCGTGTTGTCTGCATCTGATCGTCGCTGCTTCCTGCAGAAGCCGGCCGGAGCCCCCCTCCCGCGTAGTGATGAGCAAAAGCAGTAAAACGGAAGAGTGCGTGCCCTGCGATTCCATTTATGTGACATTCGAGGAAAGACCAAACTAACGGATGGTCAGACGGAGGTTGGGGCGGAGGCACGGGGAGGGGCAGGGGGAGGGCTGCTAAGGCAGACGCAGGAGGGAGGCTCCTGGGCTCTGCTGTGTTCTATATCTGGGTCCCCAAGGAGGTCGCGAGAATGCGTTCGTGCATAGACGTCCAACGAGCTCTACACTTAACATCCACTCAGTGGACACGCTAGGTCGATACGGGATTTTAAAAAGATTTATCCCGCGGGAGCACCTGATCCCCATCCTTGCGCCAGACAGCTCTCCATGCCCTAGAAAAGCAGATTTCCAGATCTCCCCAACCTGTCTGGTGGGGGGAAGTGGGGGGAACAGTTCCACCCCCTCCCCTGGCCCTTCTGCCCACAATTCCTTGTCCTTGTCAGAATCCTACAGCCAGGGCCAGAAGGGCCAGGCCCTTAGTGATTTTATTTTGACCCCTCACTTTAGGGAGGGGGAGAGCAGGAAGCTGAGAGGTTGGAGGGACTTGAAGGTGGCCCCGGAGAGGCAGCCGGGCCCTCGGACCCCCTGACTCCCAGGCCGGGACGTCAGTACCACTGCAGGGACTGGGGTCCTCTGACGCCCAGCGTGGTGACAGCCTGAAAGGCAGAGCTCGGCTCCTTTTCCTCTCTGGGCGGCTGAGCTGTCCACGGCCCATGCGACTCTGCTTAGTGAGGTCTGTACAACCAGTCCCATCTTGATGGGAATTTCTGGAAAGCAGGAAGGTTTCCTACTTGATAAGAATCTGAAACCCACCCAGCTGGGCGGGGCAGAGAGCCAGCGCTGCCCCCACCCCGGGGGCACGCCCGCTGACCGCTGACCGGCCCTCAGGGCACAGGCCCAAGAGACCTCCCCACTCCCGGAGCTGCCAGAGCACCGGGTGCAGGAAGAGACGCTTTCACTTTCCAACTGGGCTCCTGAGGCCAGAGCCGGTGCCACACCTGTAAGTCCTACCGTGCGAAGCCCACCCCTGACACTCAAGGCCTTCTCTGCTTCGGCCGCCCCACCCGACCCTCCCACCCAGCCCCCACTCTCCCCAATTCCACAGTCATCTATCTCCTCCATTCATATGTTGACCCGATTCATGCGTCGAAGTCCAGATCCCCAGGACCTCAGACGGTGACTGTATTTGGAAATAGAGTCTTTAAAGAGGTAATGAAGTTAAAATGAGTGGGCCCTAATTCAGTACGCATGGTGTCTTTATAAGGAAGATTAGGACACGGACATATTGCAGCCTGGAGCACACTAGACAACTCTCACCATCGCTGTGCCACACACGTTCATCCCCGGCCTTGGCCCAAGCTCACCTCCCGCCCGCCTGGGGTGCTGTTCCTTCTCTCTTCCTCCTGCCCTCTGACAAACTCCACCTTCCAGGCCTTGCTAACTGGTCGGTGCTATTTCCTGTCGAGCTCCCCCGAGTCGGCGCATCGCTCTGACAGTCTCGCACGGTAGATATGTCACCTTTATCGTCTCTATGGCGCCATATTTTCGTTGACGTCCTGTAGCTGCCTCCTGTGCCAGACTCGGACCCTGAGGCGAGGGTTCCGCACCCCCGGCGTGAATGGCAGATGGCTTGATTCAGTGTATGGTGGACCGAACTGAGTGGAGGGCTTTGCTGAGTGTCTCAGGATGGCCTCGTCAGGGTCTCTGGCCCTCAGACCCTTGGCGTCGCCTTCGGCACCTCTGCCTGCTCACTCCACAGACGCTAAGGAAGGTCAGAAGAATTAGCACTGTTTCAGAGACTGTATATTCTAAAACAAAAGCCTGGGGAGGGCAGTGCTTAACCCCAAGACACGGGTAGTTAGTGATGATGAAGAGACTGTCAGGAGCTGACATTACAGACTTAGAGGATGAGAGGCCTCTCCCTTCCTCCCAGCACCCCAGAGCTTGAGTCACGGCTCCTATTCATGCTGGTGAAACCAGCTCTGGCCTGTCTGTGAATCGGAGGGCGGGTGTGTGTGTGCGTGTGTGTGTGTGTGTGTGTGTGTGTGTGTGTGTGTGTTGGAGGGTGGGAATGTGTATCCAGCAGTAGAAAGGCCCACATACTCACCTGTGTGGGGAGGTAGAGATAGAGGCTCCTGGTACCCTGGAGAGAGCACAGCATTTGAAGTTCAGACAGACCTAGGTTTGAAGTCCAGCTCCTTTGCTGCCAGCCAATTAAATGAGCAGAGCATCTAGGCAAGAGCACCCCACATGGCTCCTGGTCCTCGGTGGCTTCCCTTCATCCACCCATGCGACATTCCTGCTGATGGCTGTCTCGCCTGGAGCATACAAGGCATCCTGTCTGGGGCAAGGCTGGCAGGGGTTAACAAGAGAAAGGCAAGTTGTTTCTTACAAACAAAAACCTGGATCAATAGATTTGCTGCCGCAGCCATTGATCAGTGAGGGCAAAGGCTCTGTGGGGAGCTGCCAACCAGTTTCTCTGAAACATCTAGAACAGAACAATCCAGGAAAGCCAGGCTGAGGCTGGAAAGGCCCCGTGGCACGTCTGACCTGGGGTCAATATCCTTAGAGCACTCTCAGGACCCTTGTGGGTCAGACTTAAATGGCAATGTGAGAAGCATCCTCATAGTCAGCCATAATCTGAGGTCCATGTTAAGAATTCAGCCATCCATAAACTTTGGGGGGGGGGGGGAAGAACATTCACTGATCTGTAACTGGAATTTAGCATTTCTTCTATTACGAACACAGGCACAGTAGAATTAGCAGTCCTTACGACTTTGTCACTAAGAATAATGACAGGTATCATCATCGCTCATTATGGTCATGGCAGAATTCTCAAAACACGATTAACATAAGTACCTCGGCATTATGGTAGTTATCGGACTCACCACTAGGTCTTGTATAATTCACTAATAAACATGTGCCTTGCTATATCACAAGTTTGGTTGTATTAATATTTTTATAACTGTATTTCAGTATAGTGTCCTTTGTTATCCTATGTATTTTATTTTACCAGACTGTCAAAAAGGATCCATGGCACAAAAATGGTTAAAAACTCCTATTCTGGCTCAACACCCACTGTAGATGGGGAAATCAAGGCCCAGAGCAGGCCGTGCTTTTCCTGGATAGATGGATGGATGGATGGATGGATGGATGGATGGATGGATGGACGGACAGACAAATGGATGAATGGGAAAAAGGAAAAATAGCATAGTAATAACAATAATAACTCTCATTGACTGCCTACCCTGAGCCAGGCACGTGATTTCACCTTCACAACAGCCCCATGAGGGAGATAATATCATCTGTCCCCATTGAACAGATAAGAAAACTAAGACATAGAGATATGAAGTGACTTACCCGAGGCCACACAGGTCATAGATGGAAATGCTGATTCGCGCCCCCGGAGATGCAGGCTGAACTTCCCTCCTCTTGGACTGCTCTTGATCAGTCCAGTGAAGCATGGTTTAGCGCTGAGCTCTGGGATCGCAGACCGACATCTGAACTCCAGCTTCGCCACTTGCAAAACGTGTGGCTCTGGGCAACTCACTCCACGTCCGCAAATCTGTTTTCTCATCCACAACACGAAGAAAGCGGCATCTCCATCCTCGGTCAAAGGTGGATTAATAAGGCATGGGAAGCGCTTAGCACAGCGCTGGCACATAGTAACTGCTCGATAATTTTGTTCTGATGGATGAAACCAAGGCACAGGCCCATTTCAAACTGCGATATGTGCCTACGTGCTAAGAACTCCAGAAATTGAGGAAAAAGGGAGTCAAGGCTAGAACCCAGATCCCAGTTCCTAGCGAGACCTATAGGTACCAAGAATTAACAAGTATCCATTGGAATTTTGCTTTCATGTGGGAGGGACAAGGGGTGAGGCTAAAACTGGAAGCGAATATATGAAAAAATGCCAGAGTTAGTGACTTCCTTCCAAAGAGAGCAGAGAAAGGGGAAAGAGTGACTTCAGAGGAGAAACACTTCCCCAGCCAGTTGATCAAAGTTAAAATTAACGGGAACAAGTCATATCGATGGCATGTACCTTTGACATGAGAATGGTACTTCCACCTCCCGAAAACCTATAACCTCTGTCTAATCACAAGAAAATTATCAACCTCAAATTGAAGGACGTTCTACAAAATACTCCTCAAAACTGTCAAGGTCCCCCAAAGCAAGGAAAGCCTGAAAAACTGTCAGTCTAGAGGAGACTCGGAAGACATGACAACTAAACGTAATATGGCATCTTGGATGGAATCCTAGGGAAAGTAGGTAAAACATAAGAAATGTGACTCAAGTGTAAACTTTAATTAATTATAACGTATCAGTTGTGTTTCATTAGTTGTGACAATGTGTACCATACTAATATTAACATTCAGAGAAACTGGGTGTGGGTTTAGAACTCTCTGTACTATTTTTGCAACTTTTCTAAAATAAAAACCATTCTTTAAAAAATGTTACTGTATATCTAGGTAGTGAGGTCACAGGCAATTTCTTACCTTAATTTTACTCCTCTGTGTTTTCTAAGTTGTCTAGTTGAATATGTTTTGATTTTTGTCATCAGAAAAAACAAATTCGATAAACTTTTTTATTTTTTTTTTTTAGATGAATGAATGTGTATTTGGTCCTTTGGAGGTAGAGTGCTATATAAATAAAAGTATAATTAGAGCCATTCCTTAGGCAGCGATTAAAACCCACTTTATCGTTCTTCTCCCAAGAGGCTCTAGCCACAGGGACTCGTCCTGGGAGAGGGAGGAGTGCCTCTGAAACCTGCCAGCACTTTTTCTGTCTATGCTGGGCTCTCGCTGGCAGGGGAGGGGCAGGAGCCAGGATGGCTGCTACACGGGCCGAAGGGTTTGTCTCAAGGAAGCCTAGAGGCAAATCAGTCCGGAGAAAAGCCTGTTCACCAACTTTCAGACCAGCATCAGCCTGCTCTAGGCCATCCAGCCTAGGAGTCAAGAAAACCAAAAATGGTCCTTTGTTCCCATCGTATAAACAAACAAACAGAAGACAAGACCAGCCTGGACCGCTTGCCCGTCCCAGGTGTGTTCACACTCATTCATTCATCATCATTTAGGCCTCGCGTAGTTCTCCAAAGCCAATATGGTAGCCCCCCTCGCTCAGAATTTCACTTTCCACAGTTTCAGATACCCGTGACCAACCGCGGTCTGAAAAATATTTAATGGAAAATTCCAGAAAAAAGCAATTGATGAGTTTTGCATTGCACGCCGTTCTGGGCAGCGTGACGAAACCTCGCACCATCCCACACTGTCCCCTCGCCCGGTGTCTCCACGCTGCACGCTCTCCCCGGCCATCAGTCGCTGAGTAGCCTGCACTTCACTTGGTCATCAGATTGATTAGGGCGGGGGGGGGGCGGGTGGTAGCAGTACTCATGTTCAAGTCACCCTTATTTTACTTAATAATGGCTCCAACGTGCAAGAGTAGTGCTGCTGGCAGTTTGGATATACCACAGAGAAGCCGCAAAACCCATCCTTTAAGTGAAAAGGCCAGTACGGTACAATAAGACTTTTTCCAGAGAGACCAGCAACTGAGTACGATACAATGAGACTTTTCCAGAGAGACCAGCAACACGCAGATAATTTTTGTTACAGTATATTGTTACAATTGTTCTATTATTTGTCATTAATCTCTTACTGTGCCTAATTTATGAATTAAACTTTTTCATAGGTATGCCTGCAGGTATGTACAGGAGAACACATGATAGATGCAGCGTTGGGAGCTATCTGCGGTGTCAGGCATCCGCTGGACATCTCGGAATAAGGGGGGACCCGTGGATAAGGGGGAACCACTACACTCTATGACTGCACTTTGAGGCTCAGAGAGGGTCCTTGAAGGTCAAATGCAGAATGGAAACTAATCTGCTCACCAGAACTGCCTGTCTCTAACCCTTTCAGGGATGCCTGTGACCTTGGCAGATGGCTGGACCACATTTGGGGGACAGGATGCTGGAAGGACATGTTAACATTGGGCTCCCACCCTTCAGAAGGCTTCCCACGACACCCCACCACTACCACCCAAATACCAAGGGCCATGGGCAACGGCCAGCTTGTCAGGTTCATCCCATCCCAAACACCAATGGCGGCTTTGGCTCACAGGCAGCATGGGACTGCTCCCTGCTCCAGGATTCCTCCATTATCTGGTATCCAATTCATACGTGCACAAGCTCTTGGTGATGGCCTCAGAAGGAAGGAATAGGGGAGAGACAGTACTGAGTCATTTCTGATTGTAATGGGGTTGGGACCGAGTCTCTGAGTTACCAACTAAACTCCAGGAAAGAACAGCTCAGCGTTCTCACATACGAGAAAAGGGTTTGCTTCCTGTATACACACAGGGCTGTTGCCTTCCAAGAGGTCCCCTAAAAGGCCGTACACTCACTCTGGTGCCTCTTCCAGAGCTCATTCAACTCTTCATCAATTGCTTTTGGAACCACTTTCTACCAAAATTGATCAGCCCGTTCGATTGCCCAAAGTATTCCTTAATCCCAGCATCCAAGTGATTTCCGCTGTTTCTAAAATCCAAATACAGGTTCAAAAGACCAACACCTGCTCCCCTGAGGCTGCTCCCAGGAGCCCCAGGCACAGTCTGAGAACAGGCCCCACGCCAAGAACAACAGGCCTTCCCAGTCCTGTTTGCTGTCCAGACACCTGCCTTCAGGGTCAAAGCCAGTGTACATGTCCCTCCTCTCTCCCCGCCTCCCATCAAAGGGCCTGACTCATTGCTCAGACAGAGGGCGTGTGGGGCACCCCCGCCCACATGCCAGACCTGGCTCTGCTTCCCCCAGAAGTGGAGCCTGGGCACTGGGACCAGCCCAGGCTCCGCTTACCCCACTAATGAGTCTTAAGTGTTTGGCTTGGGCTCCTGCCAGTCCCACCCCTATGCCAAAAGTAGGGTGGGAGAGAGCAGAACAAGGCTCATGCCAGCTCAGCTCTGCTGGGCCCTGGGAGGGCAGACATCACGTGGCGCAGACCCACCCAGGGGCGCAGCCAGGCACCCGCTCGAGGCCCCCCGCCTCTCCTTCCCCTCCACCGCAGGGGCCTTCCCAAAATCAGAGTATTCGCACACCTGCCGGATGGGAATCCCAGGTGGGCCCGGGAACGCGCATCTTTAAGCAGCTGCCCAGGAGGCTGTGACGGCAGCGAAGGTGAAGCGCCACAGCGAGAGGAGGAGCCCCCAGCCCTTTGCCAAACCTTGAGGGGAAGATGATGCCTGCCCTTAAAGGACTAGCAAGTCTGGGGAACCCAGGACGACAGAGAAGTAGGATGCCAATGGCCAGGGCTTTGGGTGAGGAAGGCCAGAATCCAGGGGACCTCCCAGAATGCATGGGCCGAAAGGCTGTAAGGACCCTTTAGACTCACAGAAACCAACCCCTTGGTGAGAAGGATGAATTTTCACTAGTATCAGCTCCTCTCTCCCCTCTGGCCGCACAGCTAAACTACATACATTTCCCAGTCTCCCCAGCATTTAGCAGGGGCTGTGAATTGAATGCCAGCCAATGGAATGTGGGTCTCTCACAGGACCCTTCCGTCTCTCCCACTGGATGCTACGGAAGACTCCAAGGCCCCAAGGTACCTGCAGATGGCCGAGCCACAATAGGGAAGGAGCCTGGGCTCTGAATGACAATAAGGCAGAGTGCACCCCCCACCACCAACCCACCTGGACTGGGCAGTTTATTTACAGAAAATAAGCTGCTGAGATTCAGGAGCTGTTTGAATCAGTAATCAGCCTATTACAACCAATATACCCTTCTCAGGGACACCCAGCCCAAGAGTGCAAGGGTAGTGACATGTTCGATATCAGGGTGAGCTCCTGGTGGGCCAGGATGAAAACCAGCTACAGCCTTGGGCAGGGGAGAGGAGGACCGGCGCCATGATCACACACCACAACCTAGGCAGCACCAATTCCCAAAAAACTTTATTATTTTAAGTGACAAAATGTTATGGGTCTCTGTGGGGCACCCGGTGGGGTGGAGGGAGACCCTGGGGTGGAGCTGGGTCCCACCCATTACAAAAATCAAAGGCTTTTATAAAAATGCTATAAATTGGTATCAAAAGAAAACCCAAGGGAGGCTGGAGAAGGATGCAGAGAGGGAGGAGGGAAGAGAGCGCAAGGAGGAAGGGACCAGAACCTTCGACCACTAAGGAGGGAATCCAGGCTGGGAGGGCAGGTGACAGGGGAAGTCGGGAAGGTGACACAAAGTGCATAAATGTGCCTCCCCAGACGCTCCTCGGAGGTGGAGGGGGACAGAGGCTGCAGCCTGGGGCATGGGGAGGCTCCGGCTGTCTCCTCGCCGGGGACCCCACGGGAATGGGCACTGCCTGAGACTGCCGGCTGGGAAGGACCTGCGCCAGGAGGGAGAGAAGAGGTCAGGGGAGCAGACTGCGGTGGGCACAGGAGCTGCTTCGGCTTCCCGCCCCGCACCATCCTGGCTCCCCGGCTGAGCTCAGTTGTGAGGCCGGCCCCTGCTGGGGACCTGTGCGTATCCCCAGGGGTCCCAGGACAGCCGCAGGGCACAGGGACTGTCCTTGAGCCCAGAGAGGAAGGCCGGGATGGAGCCCTCCTCCTCGTCAATCTCAAGCCAGACAATGTCCTATTCTAGAGACAAAATGGAGGGGAGGCCAAAGGATCCACCAAGCCTCCAGAGGGGACCTCCGCACTCCTGAACCCCACCCCCCAACCCCAGCCGGGCCCAGGGCCTGTCCGCACCGTGGTGACTCCTCAGACCTTCTTCTTCTTCAGCTTCAGGGCTTGCAGCCAGTTGGGCGACGATCCTTCTGACCTAGAATGCAGAGGGCAAAGGTCACAAGGCAATCTGAGGAAAGCTGAACAAAATGAAGAGCAGTAGAAATAACCCCTCACCCCACTCCCAACCAGAGGAGGCAGCCTGAGGCCCGGCCGAGGAGACCAGAATTCAGCCACCAACTTCATAGTCAATTTGCAGCATCTCCACCTAACACCTCAAGCCTCGGCTCTCTCCTCTGCGTAAGTAGAGGCCAACATGGAGAGGTCAGCCCATGCTCCGAGACCAGGTGACCCACCCTGAGGATTTCTCTGGCTTGGGAGGTAACGTGAGGGGCTTCCCCAGCCCCGGGACCTTGCAGGACTTGGAGCGCTGGACCGCAGGCTCCTTCTGGGTTGACTTGCTCTCTGCCGGCTCCCCCTCCTCAGCTGAGCGGTTCCGGGGGCGCAGCTTGGCCTGAGAGGCAGAGTCCAGATGCAGACGTGTCAGAGGGATGGGACAGACCATCACAGAGGGCCAGGCCTTCTCCCAAACACATGCAGTCCCCAGAATCAGGCCTGGACCCCTCTGCAGTCCTTCCGCCCGACAGAGGGAAAACCACTTAAAGACAACCCTCCGCCAGGAGCCCGGCCACGCCGTGCATGCACCAGGCCCTCAGAGACCCGCTGGACGAATTCAGACTTTTTGGTTGAACAAAGCCACTGCAGACTTCCCACCGTGCGCCTCTGCCTCACTCTGTTCCCTACCCCCGGAAAGCCTCCCAGCCCCTCAACCACCACAGCCACCTCCTGTGCAGGCCTCAAAGCTAAGAGCAAGTGCCGCAGGAGGCTTTCCCCAACCTACACTCCTGACCCGCACTGTTAGTTAGGAAATAACCTCTGTCTCTGAACAGGCCCGGCCCTTACGTGTACCTCCCCAGGGCCCCCTAAACGTCTCCATTTACCAGAGCTAATTAGGGACATGGTTTGTGTCCCCCACTACCCCTTGAGGTCTGGGACATGGAACACACTTTGTTCCTCCTTCCGTCCCACTTAGCACATAGCACAGGGTCCAGCAGGGCCCTCACTAGACAGCAGAACGACAGGAACAATGGGAAGATGAGGACAGAGGAATGAAGAGATGACGGAGAGGAGAAAGGCTGGACATAAGGTGGCCGGCCGGCCAGCGGGCTGGATGTGTTTGCTGAACGATCGTGGTACCTTCAGAGCCGACGGGCTCAGGCCAGGAAACAGGTTGACTTTCAGCCCTTTGGTGCCCAAGGACATCCGTGTCCGGCGGTTCTGAGGCTCCTCCACCACCTCCTCGTCGGAAGACGGCACGCGAGACGCTCGTGGCTCTGCAAGGGCCCGGGGCGGGGTCGGCACACGCAGCATCCCCAGGCCCCCTACCCAGGCACACCCCAGGCACCGACACAGACATCAAACGACACGTCGGCCCTACCTGTAGAGTCCTGGAACAGGCGCGCGTCAGAGTCGGCCGCCTCCGACAGGCCCAGGGTGCCCCCGGGCCGGATGGCCGGGGCCCGGTGCCCGCGCTTGCGCCCCAGGTTGGCACGGTTCCGATACATGGCACTATCGAGGATCTCGGTGTCCTGTTTGGGACAGCGGCAACACTCCTGCCATGCTGTCCTGTGGTCCTGCCGCACCCCACGTGAGCCCCTCCACGGTAGTCGGCTGTGAGCGGACCCCTCCAGCAGCCCGAGCCCCCCGTTCACATGGCTCGCCCACCACTCTTCGCCCTCCACCCACTTTCCGCCTCCTAGACGGAGACTGCTCGGGGCTCCAGGCAGCTGAGGGAGGAGCCCCAGGGACCAGGCCCTGGCTCCACCATCCGCAGCCCCCTCACCCCGGCAATAGCCCGGCCACCGCCCTGGGCTTGTCCCCCACTGACCTCGATGAAGGAGAAGTCCTGACTGGGGGAGCTCAGAGGAGGGCCTTGCGGGGGCCGCCGAGGGGGCCTCGTCGGGCCCTGCTCGCCCCGCCCAGTCCCTGCAGGGTCCCAAGTGCCGTCCACCTCTTCTGTCCGGCTGGCTTCTCCATCAGGCTGGGGCCTCCAGGAGGGCAGAGAGTCCTCGCCTTGGTCAGCACCTGCCGTGGCTCCCTCCTCTTCCGACAGTCCCCTGAGGCCGGAAGCTGCCGACTCTGAGCGGGCCGCAGCCCTGGAGCCACTGGCCGCCAGCATCTCCTCCAGCAGGCCCTGGGAGCCGGAGGGTGGCGAGCGGGCTGGGCGCCCGCCGGGGCTGCAGAGGACACAGACCAGGGACAGGTTCCATGAGGCCGCATCTGCCTCCCTTGACGCCCCCTTCCTAGAATCTGTCTCCACCGTCCCCTGACCTCCTCTTCTCCCTCCTTTCCATGTTTTTCCCAAACTCCTTCAGGAAGGGCACGGTCAAGGCCTCCCACAACACAGCACACAGGAGGCCGGCTGGGCCAGCCAGCCTGGCAGGTTCGAATCCCGGTTCCACCACCTCCGGAGACTCTGGATGAGTCCCTTCACCTATAAAAGCCTCGGGGCTCTCGACAGAGTCGGTGAGGGGATGAAGAGAGAATCTAAACACGACACAGTGTCTGGCACCCGGTGTGGCCTATAAACAGCTACTGTTACTGTTGTTATTGTTACTGCTCCGGCGGTCGCTCGCCCTGGGCGGAGCCGGACGCTGGCCCATCTGCCTGGGCACCTTCCTCAGCCCCCACCGGCCCTGTCATCCCTTCCTGTGCCCTGGCCTCACAGAACAGCCAGGGCCTCTCAGAACGTGCCAGGCCGCTGCGTACCCAGACACCCCATTCCCACGCCTGGACAGCTCCCCAGCACCCTTCCACTCGCCCTCCCTGCTATTCAACGCCCCTTCCGAAGCCAGCCCGCTCCCCTCCCCCAGCCACCGCCCCTCCTCAGCCCTGCGAGCCCAGGCATCCACCTGTGCCAGCCTCTGCCTCAGAGTCCAAGGTTCTTTGTCCCCACTGCCAGTCTGTGAGCAACTCAAGGGCAAAGACGGGGCCCCTTTTGCCTCTGTGCCCCCAGCACCCGGCTCAGGGCCTGGCCGGGAGCGGGACTGAGCAAATGTTTGCCGAGTGAATGAGAAGCTGGGTCGCCTTGCACTTCATCGCAGCTTCCGTGGCTCCTGCCTTGCTGCTCCCTCAAAACACACCGCCACACACGGCGCGAGGGGTTCATGTGCTGTCCGGCCGCCACCTGCTGGCACACGCAGACACACCCTGCACACACTCAGGGCACACCTCATGCAGGAAGGTATGCGCTGTTAATCCGTCACTCCCTACCCACACACACGCACGCACGCACGCACGCACGCACCCCACACTCACACCATGTACCGGGGCGGGCGTGGGAAAGGCTGGCTGGGCACCGGAAGCCAAGCCTTGAGTCCCCTACCGACTGGAGGAGGAGGAGAGTGAGGCAGGTAAGTCAGTACCAGGGTGGAAGGGGTCAGTCGGGAGAGGACACGCATGTGTCAGTCTGTCCTTCCGCAAGCTGCCGACAGATGAAAATTAGAGAGGTCTGGGGAGGGAGGGGGGGAAGGAGGGAAAAGGCAGAGGGAGCGGCAGAAGTTCAGCTGCCCTGGATGGGGGCCAAAGCCAGCTCGCCCCACGGCTTAAAATCTGGGAGACAGGGATAGGAGGGGATGACAC
Organism: Rousettus aegyptiacus; assembly: GCF_014176215.1. NCBI lineage: Eukaryota > Metazoa > Chordata > Mammalia > Chiroptera > Pteropodidae > Rousettus > Rousettus aegyptiacus. The sequence goes on from NW_023416308.1 coordinate 112,053,747, forward strand.
GGTGCCCCACCCAGCCCAGGAGGCCCTGCCCCAAGCCTCTCCCCGGGGTGGGGCAGAGAGCAGGCCGAGGAAGAGTGAAACAGCGGATGGGTGGATGGAAAGATCCACACGCAGAGCAACACCCGGCCCCAAGCCAGAGGGCAGAGGGCAGTGGAGGAGCATGACAGGCTCCGGGGGAGGCGAAGGGGGGTGGGGGGGGCCGGGGGGAGCGCTGGCCAATGCAGTGTGCAACAACCCCACCGGCCCGGCTAAACCCCACTCACCCTCCTCTTCATCTCAAGAGCATTTTCCTACCTCTGAGCACCCAGAACACCTAGAACCTCAGCTCCTCGCCGGCAGCGAAAGAGAGATTGGTCAGGAGCCGGCGCTGAGCGCGGCCACTCGGGGCAGACCTGGGCTCCATCCCCTACGATTCCTGTGGCCTTGGCCAAGTTATTTACCTGCTCTGAGCCTTAGTTTTTTCATCTGTAAAATGGGGATAACAGAAGTACCTAGACTTTGCTGAGTTTGTTGACAGAAATATGTGCCTGGCATATAGCTAACATTTGATAAATTTCTAGGATATTAATCATCGCGATTCTCTGGTCCCTGCCCTGAGGACTTGTCTCATCTCATACCACGACATCCCTCGCTCCACCGGGACGTTGAATCCCCTGAGGGCTGGACTCCATCCTACCCCACCCCCCACGTCGCCACTCCAGGTGCAAGCCCAGGGAATGGTATGCAGTCGATCTGCAAAAAATCAGCTTCCCACTGTTTCAGGCTCCAAGATCCGAAACAAGGGAGGCGCAGTTGGCCTTGACCCAGAGAGGCAGGAAGAGCAGCCAGACGCATGACCCCAAGGCTACAGCTCACGGTCATAGCTGTGTGGGTTCCTGTGCAAGTCACCCTGCCACCCTGCCGCTGGCCCACGGCACGAGGGGGTCATCTACGCCTCTCGGAGTCTGTAAGAGCCCAAAACAACTGCAGTCTACAGGCCCGGGGGGAAGGGCGGAAGATGACTGGGAGGCCGGAGAGGGGAGCGGCCATGCACCAGCTCATGGGGGACCCAGAAACACCACTCCCATCAGGACGAGGCGACCTTACACAGAGGAGGGGAGCCCGAGCTCGCCCTACAAGCCCCCCATGCTGGACGTCATTCCAGCCAATGACCACCACTGGAGGAACCTTTGTCCCACATGACAACAATGAGGAAAATGTCCCCCAAGGGCCTCGCTTTATGAACACATCCACCCAAATCTGCAAAACAGGTACAACTACAAGTCGGGAACATTTTTTCAGTGGTTACCACGTGCCGGGCAGATCTCTATCGCTTCACGTGTGTGAACTTCTAACCCACACAACCACCCCGTGAGTGTGGGGAGTAAGTTACTCCCAGCTTACAGTCGAGGAGGAGTCGGGGGGTCACAAAGGGGGTCGCAGAATCGGGACCCGAACAGCCAGACCGCTCTTAGCTATCCTCAAGGACATCTCGTTACCAGGGGAACCTCCGAAATTTCCTTCAGAGAGCAACTTTCCGGAGTATAGAATTTCCCTAAATCAGACGCTCAGCACAGGAGCTTCTAGTGGAGCGAGCCTGGGGAGCGTTATATCGGATGGAGGAGGGAGGTAGCCGTTTCCTTACTCCCGTGCGTTAACGGGCTCATGTGTGTGAACGCACACACTCAGTCGCCACTGTGGCCACAGAGCACATGGCATTTTCCACGCTTGCAGCACTGCCAGAAAACCTGTGCCGGAGACCAAAACTCAGACAGCTGAGGACGCCCTGACTCTGTCCCACCCGGTCCCCTCATAATCCCTCGATCCGGCCAGCCTCTCCTTCCACCCTGAAGAAACCTAAAGGTATTCCCACTTTGCTGATAAGAGCAAGGCCAGCTGCAGGGCGGTGGGTCCCACTGCTTAGTAGTCCAAGCGCTGAACCCAGCAGCCGCACCTCACTTAAGCATCTAAGATCCAGTGGGAAAGAGGCACCACTGATTCTATGACCTCACTCGGGTCACACCACCGCTCCCCTGCAAACCGGAGACGACACTCCTCCCTTCCTGCCTCGCCAGACTCGCAGCCCACAGCAGAGTTCTCCAAGTCCCGGGAAAAGAAATCAGGCAACCACGGGGCGCCCACATTCCACCGGCACCCAGGTAAGGTCTAACGTTTAGAAAGGGAGGCTCAAAGACTTCCTGGATCCCAGGAGCCTCTGGACTCAGTCCTGTGCGTGCACCCTCTTCCCTGCAGTCCCCACCTCCGCCCCACCTCCAGCCCGGGGTTCCCAGAATGTTCCCCCTTCTTGGCTCCCCGAGGCATCGTCCTGGCCCCAGGCTCTATCCACTTCCCCTCCCTTTCCCTCCTCCTCAGTGCCTCCCCCTCTTACCTCCAGGCCCTTCCTGGGCCCTCCTCACTACCAGGAGCCCCTCCACTTATAATGCAGCCCCTGCCCCACCCTTCCCTCCCCGCCCCTCCCCTCCTTCCCAAGGCCACTGAGAAGCTCCAAGGTGGGAAAAGTCAAACTTCCCACTCAGTCAAGAGAATAAAACTGAATCTCAGTGGATGGAAATGTTAACAAAACAGACGCAATGCCTTGTCATACCCTTTCCGGGGGGTGTGAAATTACCTCGGTCTGTTTTAGAACACCAAAATCCCTGAGACAGACTGTGGGTGGCTCGTAAAACTACCAGTGTGTTCCTCTGGAAAGTTCTTTTTCAGAACCTCTGTGCATGGAGGCCAAGGTCATGAGGCCAGGTGCCAGGTCCCAATGTCCTTCAGGTTCTTAAACTGATTAAACTTAAACTTAAACTTATTGCTTCTTCCGGGCCTTGAGACAGGGCAGGCAAGAAGCTCCGCACCCCTAACCTCCCAGAGACAGTGAGCGCCACTGTTCACTCTAGTGCAGACCTGCGGCTAAGTCCAAGAAGACACAGGGTCCTCCTCCAGCCCAAGCTCATGGAAGCATCAGTGGTCCCTGGCCTGGGAGGGCCTGTGGCCTCAGAGTCATGAGGCCTGGGGAACAGCCGTTGTGCATGAGTGGAACCCACCAGAAAGCACCCAAAGAGGGGACGTATACTATCTCCTCCAGCACAGTCGCAATACAAAGTCACCGAGGAAGCCTCAAGCATGGGCTGCAAGAGTAACACCTCAAACCTCACGTTCATGGTTCCAAAAAGGAAGCCACCTGTATGCATGCCATAAAAGTCCAGTTAAAAAAAAAGAAGTGAAAGTAAACCGTCTCAATTTTCCAAACACTAAAAGTCCTTAGGGAAGGAGATTTCTTTCCTCCCCAGAAAGGGTGCCGTTTTTCAGACACCCACCACACCACACCTCCCCTCCCACACTGGGATGGTGCTCCCTTACCTGGCTCCGAAGCCGGGGGCTTCTCCCGTCTCTGTTCTGGGGTCCTCTGCAAGGGTCTCCAAGGAAGGGGAGGAGTCATCTTCGCCCTGGGTCTCCGGCCCACTTGTCTCGCCCACCCCCAGCTCCCGGGCCTCCACGGGGCCTCTAGCCTCCAGGCCAGTGCACAAGAGGCCGTTTTCCCTGAGGCCCAGCTCTGGGTGCTGGCTGACCTCCCCTACCCCACGCTCCCTGGCTTCACTCGGGGCCCCAGAGAGCTCCACGTTTCGGAGCCCCAAGTCCTGGGTCCAGTCCACCTGTCCCACTCCGCATCCCCGGGGCTCCTGAGAACCTCCGGCCTCTGGGTCACATGACATCTCCAGATTCCTCAGACCCAGATTGTTGCCCCAGTCCACCTGGCCCACCCCAAGCTCCCTGGGGCTGCAGCCAGTGCCTGCGGCCACGTTCCTCAGCCCCAGGTCAGCCGTCCAGTCTGCCTGCCCCACACCTCGCTCCCTTGACTTAAGGAACTCTCCGGCCTGCACACCTGACCAGTCGGTCTGCCCCACACCACTCTCTCTGGCTTGGCTGTGGTCTCCAGCCTCCTCCACCCCAGCCAAATCTCTGCCCCTCACCCCGACATCTGAAGTCCAGTCCTTCTCCCCGACCCCACTCCCTTGGGGCTCCTCGGACCCGCCAGTCTCCAAACGACTGGCCAGGTCCACATCTCTCAGGCCCAGGTTCTCTGACCACCCCATCTGTCCCACGGCGTCCTCCCTGGCCTCACTCAAGCCGCCGGACACCACACAGCTGGACACTTCCAAGTTCCTGAGGCCTAGCTGGTCAGTCCAGTCCAGGGGCCCAGCCGAGGTCTTCTCAGGAGACACAAAGTGGCTGCCTTCCATCTTGCCGGAAGGGCTCAGGCCAAGACCGCTCACTCGGTCATTGCCAATAATGCCAAACTGAAGGCACCTCTCGGCAGCCTCCACGCAGAAGTCACCGCTCCAGTCCCGCTGCCCCGGGCTGAAGGGCACCTCTGGCTGGGGGACAACACCGAGGCCGAAGTCCCCAGCCCAGCCACGCTGCCCCGCCTCTCTGTCTTCCTGGTCAGCACCACCTGGGCTCTGGGCCCCTGCCTGCAGCCCCCCAAGCTCCTGGCCGGCACCGCTGCTCTGCCAGCTGCTCGGGTCTCTCTGTGCCAGCGCCCCCTCCTGCAGCTGGGGGTTGCCGGGGCTGAATAAGCCCCCCGACTCTCTCTCCTCAGGCTGGCCTGCCCCCCGGCTGGCCTCGCCCAGGCTGTCTCCGCCACCCGGAATCTTCTTCTCGAACTCCTCGTCCTGCTGCTGAGCGTCCTCCGGGCTGAACCCGCTGTTCAGGGTTCTCCTTCCAAAGCCTCTGTCCTGGGGGCCGAGGGCCGTGGCGCTGATGCTATAGCCCCTCATCCAGGCACTCTTCCCGAAGTCCTGGTCCTGCTCTGCGCCCCAGCCGCCGCAGGTGCCGAGTGAAGAATCTCTCTTCCCGAACTCCTGCTCCTCGGCATCCTGGCTGCTGTACCTGCCCGAGACGTGGTCCTTCTGCCCTACTTTCTGGCTCTGCTCGTCCATCTCCTGGCTGGCATAAGCACTCAAAGAATCTCTTTTCCCGAACTCCCAGTCCCCAAGACTCCCGGCCCGACCACTGTAAGTACCCAAGGAATCCCTTTTCCCGAATTCCTGGTCCTGGAGCTCCGCATCCCGGCTGGAGTAAGTGCCCTGGGAATCCCTCTTTCCGAACTCCCAGTCCTGAGCATCCGCCTCCTGGCTCTGCTGAGTGCCAAGCTGGGCTGGCTTTCCAATTACCCGGTCCTGGGCCGCGAGCCCCCCCGAGGCGGATGCTCCACGGCCGTCTGGACTGCCCAGCTCCATGTCCTCCTGGCCGATGCCACACCTGCCAGCCCAGTCCCTGGCGCTCCTCTCCCCCATGCCTTGCCCACACTTGCTGGACCAGTCCCTCTCTCCAAGGCCTGGGTCCCCTCTATGGCACGTGCCCCCAAGGCCATAGTCCTGAGAAATGTCCTGGGACCAGCTAGAGGAGCCAAAACTGCTGGGCTGTGGGTCTGCTGCAACCCCGAATTCGGTCTGTAGATCCTTCTGGGCCCAGCCAAGGAGTCCCTGCGAATCGGAAAAAGAGGGAGAGACAGAGAAGTGATGCTCAGAGCCAGTCAGGGCGGGAGCCCATCCAGAGGGGCAGCACTGCCCGCGCCCCAGAGCCGCACCTTGGCAACGGGAAAGCCTGGGTCTGCATTCCAGCTGTGTGACCTTGAGCAAATCACTTAACCACTCTGGGCCTTGGGGTCCTCATCCTTAAACAGGGATAACTCCTACTGCAAGAGCGGTTAGGGAGGACTCGACGAGACAAGATCGCCAAAGCCAAGCACTCAGCACAGTGCCTGGCATGCAATCCAGGCCATCGACCCCTGGTCATGTTTACAGGCCTTGGGCAACACTTGGCTCCCAGCCAGGAGATAAGCTGCCCAGTGCAGTGGGCTCCATGGGGCACGGGCGTCACTTTCAGTGAGGAGGGGCCAAGGCTCAGAGCCCCTCCACAGCCTCCCTGCCAGGGTAAGATTCCACCACCACCGCCCACTCTTAGCCCCCTGAGTTCCCAGCCCCAACTTCCCTAAGGGCCCTCTGCCCAGCCCTCCCTAGGAGGACCTCTCAGCCCTAGGGGAGGGCGGCGGGAAACGGGAGGGACAGCCTCTGGCACAGGCATGGGACCCAGCCGGGACTCCCTGCACCCCACACCCCATACTCCCTGACTCACAGCGGCTGCGGGCGGGCGAGGCCTGCCAGCCTCGTCGCGCAGGGCCGCGTTGGCCAGCAGCCTCTCCAAGACAGACACGCTGGGCTCCCCGTCCCCAAGCCGAGCCATGGTCCCTGCCCCCTACACCCGCCCCGGGCCGCTGGGTTCGGCGGGCGCCAGGACTGGCCGGGCCGCTCCCTGGCCTAGACCTGTCGGACGGCTCTGGCTCTGCTCCGGCCCACCCTGGCCCGCTCTCTCCGGAGCAGCTGCAGCTCTGGCGGCCCCGCCCAGAAGTCGGTTGAGTCACCCACATCCCGGGACAGACACACCTACTGCAGGAGCCAGCTCGGTCTTAACTCCTTCCTGCTCCTCCTCTTCCTCCCCCTCCGCCAGAGGGACCCCTGGCTCCTCCTTCTTTCCAGCCCCGCCCCTACCAGCCCAAGCTGGGCTTGAAAAACACAGTTCTAAAGCCACCTGGACCCCAGCCCTTACTCTCAGAGGCAGCCTGGTAGGAGAAAGGGCACTGAGCCAGGAACCGACGCTCCTATGCCCAGGCCTGGCCACCAACCTGCTGGGTAACCCCACACAAGACTCCGCCGGCTCTGGGCCTTGGCCACCTGTCTACGGGGCAGGTCCTGAGCTCAGTGGTAATAACTGTCATAAAAGCCAACACTTACTAAGCAGTCACGAGGAGCCAGGTGCCATTCTCAGCACTTTACAGGTATCATAGCTCATTTAGTCTTCGCAATCACCCTATGAGGTCGAGTTCATCTTTATCCCCGTTTTACAGATGCAGAAATTGAGAGGCACAGGCGGAAAAATAACTTACTCAAGATCACACCTGGGCAAGTGGACGGCAGAGCCAGGAGATGAACCCAGGCGGTCTGGCTCCAGAGCCCACACTCGCCTTGCAACACGCTAGTCCTACCAACGGACCGAACGCTCACTCCTTATTTGCCAAGCACCGAGCATGTTCCGCATCTCGATTTACCCGCGGTTCAACTCGAAGAGGCAGCTGTGGTCACGGAAGGACCCTGAAGCTTAGAGGTTACGGCACACTCCCAAGACCGCTCGGCCAGTGGATGCTGACGTCAGATCCGAGCTCGCACTAAACCCGAAGCCCCGTCCCACGGCCCCCGCCCTGTCGGCTTTGCCGAACCGCGCAGACGAACCGCGCAGACGTGAAGAGCATGTTTGCAGGGGCCTTGCTCATGGCTGCGTCCCAAGCTCTTGACACACAGAATCCAGGCTGAAAGAACACAGCCCGCCGAAGCCGCGGCTTCCGTCCACTGATGTCCCCACCTTCCCCCTGCCCATCCTTACCTCAGAGCAGGCACTTAGGGTCTGTGCATCCTTCAGCTCAGATCCAGCTCCCCGCCTCGCACTGACAGCACTGGCTGGTGGCGAAGCCAGGAGGTCGTCCAGCCAGTGGGAGCTGCTTTCAGGGCCTGCGGGCTCGGGGGACACCCTACAGGGGTCTTGAGCCTCTGTCATGGGTTGGGTGGTCTCAGCCCGGGCCAGGGTCACAACCTCCTCTTCGGCAGGCAATGCCTGCCTGTGGTCAGGAGTGTCGGCAAAGAGGACACAGGGCTGGTCAGGGGGTGCTGGCTGATGCTGTCCCAGGACCGGCTCCAAGACAGGCAGGGCGGCCTCTCTGGTGGCCAGAGGCAGCAGGGACTCCTGTCCAGCCAGGGGCTCCCGCTCCTTGTACCTCTCCTCTGCCTGCAGCAAGTCTGATTCAGGTGAGGCCCCTGTTGTTGGTGGAGGCTCAAGGGGACCAGCTGAGGATGGAGGCTGGCATTCCCCATTACCCTTCTGAATTGAGGAGATGCCATGATCATCCGCCTGCACCCAGGAACCAGGCCTTTCCGGCTCCTCTGGAGCTGACTGGGCCCCTTGCCCCTGCTGGGACACTCCCTCCCTGGTGGATGCAGCCCAGTCACCAGCCTCTGCAGCCCCAGCCTCCGCAGCCCCAGCCTCCGCCGCCTCAGCCTCTGCAGCCTCAGTGGCTTCAGTGATGGGGGAGGGGGGTGGAGAGTCCAGTCGCCACACCCCTAGACCAGAAGGCCGAGTGGGGAAGGTCCATTCAAAGGACTGTGACAAGCTCCAGTTGGACTCTGTCCCACTGCCAAAGGGACGATGATCCAGGGTTGACTGGCTCCCCTGGGTTTGGGGCAGGTCAGCCAGCGAGCCCCCCAGCTTCTCTTGGTCTTGACCGGGCGGCCGGAGCAAACCTTCAGAAAATCGGCGCTGAGCCAGGCTGGTGGGGCGGAGGTCTCTGTCGGCCCTGGCCACCTCCTCACCAGATGGAAACGTCCGATCGAGATCCAGGAACTCGCCCCCATCTATCAGGGGCCTCGGCGAGGCGGCTGGAGGCTGCTCTGGGCTGTGGCGCCCTGAGCCCTTCTCCACGGGAGGGCTGCCAGGTCTGGGGGCCTCTGGGACCTCGGCAGCAGGGAGCGGTGGGCTAGGGGCATGACAAGAATCCTCCTCAGGCAGGGCCACAGTCGGGGATGCTGGAGTTACAGGAAGGCAGGGAGAAGGCCTGGAAGCGGCAGGGCTCTGGGCTTCTTCTGGAGCCTGGGAGTGGCGGGGAGAGCTCTCAACGAGTGAGTGAAGTCGGGAAGGCCCAGGGCCTGGGCCTGAGGCTTCGGCAGGGAGGCTTGGGCTGGCAGAGCCTCCATTCTCTGAGGTGATGCCTGGACTTGAGGGGACCCAGGACTTGGAAACCTGCAAGAGAAAGGTCAAGAGCCATTGCTCGCCTTTTAGGAGGGTGAGAGAAGCCCCTGCCAACCCCATATGGACAGCAGGTCAGCTGCTTCCTCAACTCTCATTCCATAGACAGGAAGAGGAAAGTGGGGGGGGGGGAGCTCTCAGGACAACGAGGAAAAGGCCCCAAAGATGACTTAGGGCTTCTCGGGGTTCCCAGACCCCTCCTTTAGGCCCTCTCCCAAGAAAACACATATAAGCTTAGTCACGTGGCATCACCCACACGGCTTCAGTGGTTCGGGTCCTCCCTCCCACGCACCCCAAAGCTCATCCAAGGAGTCCGTGGTTCATGGGTCAAGATCACTGGCTTCATAAAGGGAAAAGGAACTCAGGGGATCTGACCACCCCGGCACGCGGCAGTTCTGCCTGAGCGGGCCTCTAAGCCCAGACCAGCTCCCAGGAGCAGCTCAGGATGGGTGCGGAGCTCCGCCCTGCTCTGTGTCCCCACAGGTCCCAGGGCTGCCCGGGGACGCACGCAGGCCTCAGGCTTCGGGCACAGGCACTGGGGGACATGAAAGCTCCTGGCACGAAGTGACCCTGGCACTGCCCCTCGTAAGCTGTAGCCCCCCCACACACTCTATATGGTGGTCGCTTGGTGTGTGTGAGCCTCAGCCTCCCCTTCTGTCCACCGGGGCTGGTGGCAACAATGTCCCCCTCACAGAGGCAGGCAAGGAATATTTAGAGGTGTGCACGTGGCCTCTCAGGACAATGGAGGGTGGGCGTGGGAGGGGGCAGAGGGCCACCAAGCACCTAGCACTCCACCACTCCACTCGGCCTGGCCCCAGAGAACGAAGCGCGGCTCACTCTATCTGACCTTTGGTCAGGCTCACCCAGAGATCACGCTTCCCTTTGCCACCCCCTCCAACAGGGCTGTTTTTCCCACACCGGCTACTGCGCCCAGGCAGAGGAAGGCATCCTGCTTGCTTCTCAAGGCCCCTTCCATTCCCTCTGTCCTCTCTACGAATCTCTAGTTTTAAAGCTCTTGCCCTTAAACCACACCGCCCGCAGCCCGTCCTGTTAGAGCCCCTACAGAACGCTCATCCCTTGAAAAGCACGGTGCCTGGATCGCTGCGACCCTCCCCAGCACCACCCAGCACCGCCCGGACCCTCCCCAGCACCACCCAGCACCGCCCTCGCTATACTCCACGGAGCCACGGTCAGCCCTCCCAGCACCCGGGCTCTGTTCCTGGGCAGCCTCTTCCCTGATGACTCTGTGCCCCGCCTCTCCCAGGACTTTGTCCTTATCAATAAGTAGAGCCCACTATCATCTCACTTTCAAGTGTCCCCCTCCCTCGCTCCCACCTCCAACGCATCCGGCTGCCTCTTGCAATCTCGCTACCTCCCTCGATCCTTCAACCCCTCTGGGAGGCAGTCACTAGCCCTGCTTCCTTGTCAATGTCCCCCCCCCCCCGTCCCTTCTTGCCCTCGCTTCTCTCTTTTCCACCATTGAAGTCACTTTCTCGCACAATCCGCAACGCCACCCTTCTTCACCGTGCTGTTTCGCCTGTTTGCATACAGCTCCCCGACAGTCCCAGGAGATGCCTTCATCCCGTCTCCTCAGACCTCAGACACCTCCTCCCTCCTCTTCAGCTGCTGGCCCTGCTTCCCCATTCCCTGAGAACACAGAGGCCGTGGCGGCGGGCACCTGCGCCCCCGCGACCTGCGTGTGAGCCCCAGCACTCTGCGCGCCTCCTCTGACTGTGAACTGTCCTTGCTCGGCGCTAAGGCCAGCCCCATCCCTCTCTCTCCCGCATCGCTGACTTTCTCCTCCTCTCCTGGGTCATTTCCACCAGCACACAAAGTGCTCTCATTTCTCCTGTCTTAAAAAAAGAAAGAACTCTTGGTCTTACGTCTCCCTCTAGCCGCCACACATTTTCTTGAGCGGGTTATCTGCATTCGCTGTCTACCCTGTCATCTGTCCCATTCTCTCCTGAACCCACCCCGGACAGGCTTCTTCCTTCGCCTTGGCACCTAAACGCTCTTGTCCAGGTCGCCATGTTTCCCTGTAGCTAAATCCCATTCTCAGCGCCCACCTCGCCTGACCTCCGAGCAGCACGGCTGATCGCGTGCCCCACTCCAGCCCGGAGGCTGGCTTCCCTTCGGCCTCCAGACCCCACTCTTCGCTCTCCCGCCGCTGCTCCTTCCCATCTCCTCAGCTATGCCTCCAAACTCTTCGCTCCTGCGCCTCGCCCGCTCCCTTGGTGATCTCGGCCAGTCTTAACTACCATCTGTGAGCTGACAGGTCCCTGGAATGCCAGACTCAAATTGCCAACTGCCCACTCAAGACTTCCACGTGGCTGTCTGAAAGGCAACGCAGACTCAGCCAATGCAGACGCCGACTCCCCACATCTCCTCCAATCCCCACGCTTAGAGGAGTCCCCGTCTCACAAAATGGTAACCTCGTCCTCCCGGTAGCTGAGGCCAAAGCCCTGACATCATCCTAGATTCTGCTCTCTCTCTCTCTCTGCCATCAATCCATCTGCAAATCCTGTCCTCTCTGCCTTCAAATTCCATCCAGAGCAACCACTTCTCGGCATCGGGCCACAGGCTGCCTCCGGGGTCTAAGCCACCATCACGTCGCCCCCGAATTATTCCAACGGCCCCCTGGCTGGTCCGTGCTGCTGCTCTTAGTTCCCTGCAACCAAGACGGCAAGGTGACTCTACAACTAGAACAGAGCACGTCCCTCCTGCCCTCAAAACCCCTCAATGGCTTCTGCCCCTCACTCAAGCCAAGCTCCTTCTAGTGGCCTGTGAAGCTCAACGCAATCGGTCATCATCACCTCTCAGTCCTCACTGCCACCCAAGTCCCCACTTTCGCTGCGATCTGGACATCCTGCTTCCTTGTCAGGAAGGTACCAAGTCCTTCGTCGCTGCAGTTCCCTCTGCCAAGGACACTGTTCCCAAAACACCCACACAGCTCACTCGCTCACCTTCTTCACAGTGCGCCCTTCCCCAGCCACCCTCATCCCAGATCCCTCTATCTTCAAAGGCGTCCCCCGCAGCAGTCTAACTACGCATCTGCTGGCTCACGAGCATGTCTGTGCTCACGCTGGCCTCTCACATTAGAAAGTGAGCTCCCAGGGAAGAGGGACGATGTGTATTTTGTTCTCTGCTGTTTCCCCAGCTCAGCAAACATTTGCTGGATAGACACGCAAAGTCAGGTCCCCGCTGCCGAGCAGACGGGGCGGCCTCTGTGAGCAAGGGGACCATCCTTTACACCGTTTACTCAGGAAAGCAGGCTGACTATCCTCCCAGCACGCTGTGGGGAGAGGTGTGGGCATAACAGGAAACCCCCAAAAAAGACTTCCACTGAACCCTGAGAAGGCAGCCCTGTCCATTTATCACTGGAGTCAGATAGTTCAGATGCTGCCTTGGCCCCTGCATACGTTACTTAACCTCTGTGAGCCCTGGCATCTCACCTCTCACGTGGGACCAAGGCGGCCACCTAGCCAGAGTGGCCACAAGAACTGTCACGGTCCTGGAACATGCCCAGCACACGGCAGGTACTTGATCAATAGCAGTTGTTATCAGTTATGGATAATTACTGCTATCAGTTGACAGTAGTTGATAGCAATTATGGATAATTACTCTTTCTAAGAAGCAGCCTCATGGCCTGACCATATCTGACTGACAGCACTGGCCTAGGAGTTAAGAAATCTGAGTCCCAGGGTCAGCCCCTGGGCGAGTCACCTCCTCCGTGGACCTCAGTGTCCACATGTGAACTACCAGGAGGTGGATGAGATGATCTCGGATGTCTCTTCCAGCTTGGAAATACTACAATTCTGTTTCATAACAAGAAGGTAACTCACGTTGGTAGGTGGCTCCGAGCTGGCCGGCTGAGCCAGGTCCCCGTTGAAGGGCCGGTCTGAAGCGGGGCTCCTGGGAAGGAGAAAGACAGGAAATGGAGATACAGACTGCAGAAGCCTGTCACAGATGAATAAAGGGACACAGCCGTCTCATAAGAGTCTGCCTAAGTGACTTTAACAGTACCCAAAGTCACCCCCTACTCAGTGAGTGGCGTTTTCCACTGAGCCCTGCCTGGAACCACAGGGGACTGAAAAGCTGAGCCGGTTCCTAAGAGAACGTGCCCCAAGGGATAGAGCCTGTTCTGACCCTGCACATCAAGGGTTAAATTCCCCTAGTCCCTTTAGGAAAAGCATCCTGTATGCCCAGACCCCTCAAGGGTTCCCCCAAGGACAATGCTCCTTCCCCTAGCCCCTAAGGGGTTAATGTTCTCCTCCAGCCCTAAGAGCACAGCTGGTCTGGCTGCCCTGCCAATACTTCTTGAAGGATCAAAGGGGGAGGGAAAGGGGGAGAGTGATTTTCCAAGGCTGAAGTTATTCCTCTTAAGCTCTGCTTGGAGCCAGGGAGGGGAGGACAGAGAGCTGAACCCAGCCTGGGAGCCCGGGCCTGGGACAAGGAAGGGTTAATTGGGAGCCCTGCCCTCCAGGCATCACAGGTGAGAGAAAGGCAAGGCTAGAAATCAGGATAGGGCAGAGGCCTGCAGCTTTGGGCTCAGCCCAGACCATAGCAGCTCTGCCCTTCACAGCAGCAGGAAGGGGAAGGGAACCTCTGGGCTCAGCAGAGCCACCAAGGGCCCGAGGGGCTAACTGTGCCTCAGGCTGGCTCCCCCGCACCTGAAGATGGCCTCCATGCAGCTGACGGCACCTGAGATCCCTCAGCCTCTTCCTCCAATGCCCTGTGCCCACTACCCCAAGGGGCACCTCCTTGCCGCCTTCCCCTCACACTGGCACCAACTTTGGAGAAGTTTATTACATGCGACAGTCTCCAATCTGGCTGTAATCTGTGCAGTGACACTAGCTGGCCTGGCACCAAGATGTGTTCCCGTCTTATCTCCCCCATCGGACTCGTCACGGGCAGCCATTCTCATCCTGACACACACACACCCCATAGCACACCATACACCACCCCACCCCCAGCACCTACACAGAGCTCCACCCACAGGAGCCAGCAGTTAGGAAGACATGCTTCGAAATCAAACAGACCTGAATTCAAACCCCAGCTCTGTCTCTTACTTGCCGAGGAGCCCCAGGTAGTAAGTCACTTTCAAGCCTGTTTCCTCATCTCTAAAATGGGTCTAATACTCCCTCCACTAAACAGCATGGCTACAGGTCGAAAGAGATAAAGTTCAGCTCTCAGGATAAAAAAACTAGTATTTTCGTACTGTACGTTTGAATCTACCCCAAACACACGACTCTGTAAAGAGAATTACAATCGTGAAGAGAACATAGTCGCGATCACGCTGTCCGGGGGCGGAGTGCTTTGTGACTTAGACGAGGTTCTGCCTGCACTCATGGTACACAACTAACCTAAAAGCGAAGGTCACAGTACCAGATGGGCCACCCACTTGGTCCTCACCTCTCCTTGGGGGTCTGGCTGTGCTCTTCCAGGCACTCTGTAGATTTTGCAGGCCTCTCCTGGGACCATCCCCTGGAGAAGATCCCACCATCCTCATCCCTGGGACCTGCAGTCACGCCATAGGTCCTGGGGCCATATCTCGAGCTGCCATCATGGTTAAAGGTTAGGCGGGAGCCCCAGAGGCGATCGGGGCTGGCAGGGACCTCCTTGCGAGGCTGCTCCATCTTGGCCAGGATCTCTTCCACCGTGGTGGCTGCAAAGCGCTCCGAAGCTGGACGGAAGGGAGCAGGTGCCTTCCGCACGCCCCCCGGCGCAGCACATCGAGCCGGGGGTGTCAAGGGGGGTATCTCTTCTTTCCCAGCCTCCTCTTTCCCAGTCTCTTGGGTGGCTTCTCCAGGAGAGGCCTCAACTGCTGGTCTTGGCGCAAAAGGAAGGGGACGCTTACTGCCACCATAGGGCTGGGGTCCCGCCAGCATGTTCATCTTCCGGGCAGAAGGCAGCTCTGCCAGGGGACCCCGGGGGGGCCGGGGCCCGACAGGCACCAGCAGGCTGGGCTTGGCAGGCAGGGCTGGCTTGGTGGGCAGGGCCCGAGGTTTGGGCTTGACAGGGGGTTTGGCCCGAGGGTCACCTACTAAAAGAAAAGAGTTGGTTGGGGGTGTTGCTGTCAGAAGAACAAGGAAGCAGAACACCTCCCTCCCTATAAATTCAATGTTCACATTCTTCTAAGCATAAGTCAAATGCCACCCCTTCCATGAAGTCTTCCTTGATTTTTTATACACACCCAGAAGCATCCTCCCCTGTCTCTAAACTCCCAAAATGTTTAGTCAATCCCCCTTATAAATTAAACCTATTTAAAGGCCCAGCTTTCACCTTCTCTCCCCCCGTAGCCTACCTTAAAACTAGCACACGTTCTTTTCAAACAAATGAACAAATAAATAAGCCAATGAGCCAATAAATGAATGCCTACCTACCCACATCAAGCAGTCAGCCCACCACCTCCCCACTCCAGTCCAGGCTTCGTACATGGCACTCCACTATCCTGTGATCCATAGTAAACTTTTTAACCCAGCTGAGCCTCCTACTCTGCCTCCTGGCTGCCCCTCGCCGATTGCACACCCAGGCCACCTCCCTACTATCATCCCGTGAGTGATCAGGATCACAAACTTACTATTGACCTAATGCACACAGAAGTCAACCTGCTACAGGAAAAAACACAAGGCCAGAAACCTACCTTCTATATAAGGCATTCCAGAGCCAAATAAAAGAGCCTGGACCTACTCGTGGCCACATGTGCACACCGCCTCTCCTCTGAGCCCCAGTCTCCTCCCCTTAAAACGCACACCTTTACCTACATCATCTAGAAGGTTAGCTTCTTCTCGTCTGCTAGAGATCTGTGCTGTGACCTCAGACGGTTCTGAAGGGTCTGGCCAGGGACTGAGAACCTTTCAAACCATCCTGCATGTCCTCAGCCGTCTTCCCTCCCTCACTCTCACCTCAACAGAACCATCAATGCCCAGCCCCTCCAACACAGAATGGGGGTTCGGCCTCTGTCCCTCCCACCACCCTCCCAGCCACCCTACTCCACCCTGCACCCATAGGCACCTGGCTCCAGGCCAGCAGAGACCAGCTCCTCCTCCATCTCCCGGGGTGGGGAAGCCATGGTTTTGCCTTCCCTGAGAGCAGACACTTTCATCACATGCGGCAGAACCTGCATGAGAATTAGGAAGCAGAGGGGTGTGAGCTGGGGTGGCCAGGACCCAGGAAGAGAGAGAGAGAGCGGAGGAGGCAAGAGAGTTGGGCGTTGGCAGTAAGCTTGGTAGAGGGAAGTCTCCAAGCGGAGGCAGAGTGTGGGACAGGAAGAGGGAACTTCAGAGGGGATGAGGGAGGTCAAGGGAGGTCCCCAGCAGCCACATCCTCAACTCTTCCCAGATTGCGCTCCAACTCTGATCTCCTGACCCCAAAGTCCTGGAGCTTCGGGGAGCCGCCCACTCTTCACTCCTCTGGGGAGCTCTCCCAGACACCCCACTTACCGTTCCCAGGGCACCCCTGGAGTCCGGCAGCCCTGGTTGAGGTATCTACTCAGGGGCTGAGCAAGAAGGCCCCAAAGTCTGAAGTCTCTCCGTGAATCACCTCATGGGAGACGGGAAAAACCCGCTCCTCCCCAACCTGGGGCTCCACCCCACTGCCAGCCTCCCCCTTCCCCGCTCACCCTCCTCTCCTCCCTCCCTCCTGCAGCTGGGAGTGGTTCCCTCTTTCCCTCTCCGCCCTTCCCCCTCCTCCTTCCACATCCCTGCCCCACTCCCGCCGGCCTCAGAGCTGTCTCATCCAAACACGGAAAAATAAGGAATAAGAAGTAAACATCTGGAATACATTTTTTTCTTTAATTTCTCAATCGCTTTGGCTTCAGCTTGGAATTTGATGAGGTAAAGCCAGGGCCTAGTCCTGTTGCCATAGCAATGGCCTCCCACTGGATTTCCACAGCAGCGCCAAGAGGAAGGAGGAGCCCGCCCGGGCCTGGGCTGGGAGAATGGGACAGGGCTTGAGAACATCCGGGAGTCGGGGGGGGGGGGGGGGGGGGGGGGGAGGGGGGGACGGGGCCGTGGAGTGGCTTGGGGGGGAAACTCCCCGGGGTTCCCACTTCCAGAACAGTCAGGGTGGGACAGCCACAGCCTGCGAACTGGGGATGTGTGAGCAGCTCTCACCAGCTTAGGGCTGGCCTGAGGAGTTTTGAGGGAGCAGAAGAAGGAATTTAAAACCTCGTGACACAGCCCTAAGGTAGAAACTAAATAGGTGTCCCTCCTCTAAGCTTGCGCCAGGAACAAGCTTTGGGGTCTGATAAACCAGGATTCAATGCCGGGTGGGTCTACCACTTTCTAGCTGTGTGCCCTCAGGCACAGTGCTTACTACTCTATGCCTTAGTTTCTCTATGTGAAAAATGGAGCTGAGCAGGGTCAGGCCTGGCTAGTACTTGGATGGGAGACCACTACGAAGACCCAGTTCTGTAGGCCTAAAAAATAAGGGACTGTAAGCTGACAAGTTCCTTGCAATCTGTGAGGTCAACCAAGGGTTGCCTCACCTAAAAAAGAAAAAAAAGAAAAGAAAAGAAATATGGAGTTACTGAGACTGTTGGAAGGCTAATGGGAGATCATACATGCAAACTGCTTAACATAACGCCTAGAGTGTAAGTGCCCAATAAACGTTGGCCAGTATTAGTGCAATTCCATACAGTGTCACCAATGAGCTAAGATCCTTAGTAGCCACCACCTCCTCTCTCCATACCATTCCTTCACTCGCACAGGCCCCAGGCATGTCACCTGTTCTTCAGACACTCCACCACCTCCTCAGTTCTCATCCTGGCTCCTGAAGCACCATCCCAAGCCCGGGGGACAGAGCCCTGTCCCTCTTGTTCCAAAAGAAGGGAAGTATTTCCTATCACAGAGCACAGAGCCCGAGAGGACAACCCAACCTCCTCCAACCTACAATGAGCACTGCCTTCCACAAAGTCACTAATCCAGCTGGTCTGAGAAGAAACTACCAAATGCTAAGAAGGGCCCTGTGAGGCCCAACCTTTGCAAAATAAGCCCACCCCTCCCTCACCTTTGACCCCGCCCCAGCTTGTTTCAAAGATGGAAGAGAGTATGAAGAGGGTAGAGAGAAACCCAGGACTGTCAATTCCCTTGGTCAGCCGACTTCCACTCCACGGAGCACTGCTCCCTGCAGGTGGGGGAACAACTGTGCAGAGCCGACCCAAGTGTGCATGGGGGAGGGGCACATGATAGAAAAAATAAAATTAAAACACAAGATTATTTCCTTGTCCTTGAACATTATTACAAGGGACATGGTGTGGGTGGGTAGAAATGGGGACAAACTGGCTCAGAACTGAAGAACTCTCTCACCTGGGAGCCTGATGGGCACTTCTGCAGTATGAAGGGGTACAGCAATGAAGTGGGGGCTCGACTTTTCCAACTGAGAAGGGGCCACAGCAGCCCAGAGGCCACGGCCAGGAAACCCAAGTGACCAAGGCTGTAGCCAAACGCTGCAGAATCACAGCGGCTGAGCACTCCCGTCTCCAGGAGTCCGGGGTAGACTAGCTGACCCGCGCGAGCAAAGGCTGCCACAAGGGCTGGGGAGAGGTTAGGCACTTCCAGCCTGGGGCAGGGGACCAGAGAAGCATCGGCACACGCGGGGTCGCCCCTATGGACCCCGAGATCTCCGTCCGTACCCGGGGCCCGAGAGGTTGGCAGGGACAGCACGTAAATAACTGGAGGGAGGGCCAACGGGAAGACGGAACAGCCCGGGGCGAGGGCCGTCTGGAGGGGCCGGGTGGGGAGCTCTGGACACAGAGGGGACGGCAGCAGCCGAAGTGGAGGAGGAGAAGAGAGTGGAGGAGGATGGGGTGGCAGAGACGGAGGACCTGAGCGCGGGATGTGAAGCTGCCAGCGGACAGGCACTGGGCAGGCAGACGGGGTGGGGGCGGACTGAGCGGCTGAGGGCGTGCCGAGGGAGCCAGGGAAGGGGCTAGCGCGGGCCCGGGGGAGGGGGGAGGCAGGGGTCGCTCCGGCAGCTCCGCCCGCTCCCGGCCCCGCCTCAAGCCCTCGCCCCCTCCCCCCTTTCTTCTAGCTCGGCCAGCACACGCTCCAGACCGTGCGCCCTCCGCCCCCGTGCACACGCACCGGCTCCCGCGTGTCCCCCGCTTCCTCCGCGCCCCCGGCCCCTGCAAACTTTCCCGGTCACCCCACCTCAACCTCAACCCGAAGTCCCGGCTGAAAAGCGCCCACTCCTTCCAGGACTCGCCCCCGCCCCCAATCCCGGACCCCGCCCCCTCCTTCGCCCTCCTGCCCGCCCCCGCATACTCACGCGCTCCCCCGAGATCCGGCTCCGCTCGGCTCGGGCTCGGCGCCCCGACACCAGTATCCGCCACCGCCGCCGCTGCTGCCGCCGTCACCGGGGGACCAAGCCACAGCGAGCCTGGGCGGGGCCCCGCCCCCAGCTCCGCCCGGGTCCACGCCCCCGGAGCGCCTCATGAATATCCATGAGCCAGTGAAAACCTGGAGTGGGAAGCCCGTGCAGAACTCGCCCGAGCGTATGCAAATGATGCAGCCCAAGGACTCAATTATTCATGAGCCTTGGTAATGAGGGGTCCGCCCCAGGCTCAGACCCGGGTGACAAACTGACGCAATTCAGCAGCTAAAAGCGCTGGGGCAAAATGGCCACCGAGACGACTGCCTAGAGAGACTTAAGGCACGGCCCCAATCCTCAGGCCCAACGGCCTGAAATGATTGCAGCACCATAGAGTCACGGCGAGAAAGAAGGTAACCATTGGCGGACTGGAGAGGCTTCCTGTGGCAAACACCTGAGAGACTATGCAACGTGGCCATCCCACGTGTATAAAATCAGATGTAGAGCCACTGTGAGGGAGACTGGAAACTATTTTTTTCACTAATCCTCCTTATCTCCTGTTATAACCCCCTTCCCAGATATAAATCCTTCCTGACCTCAAAATCTGATACATTCCTTTCCTCCCATAAAAAGCACTTCACCCATACACCTACCTTTCCTGCACCATGGCACTGCACCCCCACCCTCCACCGCTCATTCTAACTCTCCAGGATCAGGTTTCCATTCTCCTGGTTGCAGAGAGGCCAATCAATCGTGATTCTATTATCTAAAGCCTTGGAAGACCCTTGGCTCATAGGTGATTAAAGATGGAGCCAGTGGCTGCCTCCCCTTAGCTTAGCTAATGGAGTGGAACTGTGAGAGAGACTTCCTAATCAGATCAACTCTCATTTCTAGATTCTCAGGTGGCCCATCCCGGCAAAGGAGGGTGAAAACCAATGCTCGTCCAGCTGGGAACAGCACAGGATGTACCTGGAGGCTTGCTTCCCGGCTGGCCAGCAAGTCCCTGCCCAGTCAGAGCCGTGTGGTAAACACTACCAAGAAAAGTGGGCACAATACAGGGCTAGAGATAAGGCATGAGGACATGGTTTCCAAAGTCAGTTCCCTTTATTAAATGTTGATTTTCACAGACCGGAAATACAAAATAAAAGTAGAAATAGGCCCCAGTAAGGAGCTACAGGCCTGACCTATGACCCCTGCTGCAGTAACTTGAATAGGACAAGAAGCAGCTATATCCCCAAGGTTGGGAAAGTAGGACAAGGATTTGGATCCTGCACTGCCCTGCCTCCCACCCAATCTCTCCCCAAATTATAAAGAGGCATCCTTGTGAATCAGCAGCCAAGTAAGACGCCTCCCCTGCTATCCCAGCCAAGTGCATATCACCAGGAAAGCTTGTTCGGATGGCACAGAATCCAGAGACTACATTTCATATGGGGAGAAACTGGTACCAAAACGCGAGTGGGGAGACTGGGGGTGTGACAGGGCAAAGCCAAGGAAAGAGAATTTTCCTCCTCTCTATTCATCAGATCCCGACGCCGAATCTTCCGAGCTGGGGGGAGTGCTGGCTAGTTCCTCTTCTTCAGAGTCCTGAAAACCAAATGTCTCTTTAGGACAAAAGTTTAGAGTCCTGGTTGCCCTCCTACCTACTTTTCAGTGGTGAAGGGCCCCCAATTCCCTACCGCCTCCCCAAACCCACCACTATATTCTTTAGAACCCCAGGATTCTACCTATCCACTCCATCCCATTACTCTTAAGAACCAACCACAACCCCTGGCCCATCTGCTGCCACCCCCACTACTGACTCAGATGCCCCTCACCCTTCCAGGCCCCACAGCCCCCAAACTCCTGCTGTACCTCACTCCGCCTTCTCTTCTTTTTGCTCTTGTTCTCTCCTGAAGAGCTCTCATCGCTGGACACAAACTCTTTGCTCTTGAAGCTCTCACTGAGCTGCCTTGACGATGACTTGGATGACGACGAGCCCCTGGAGGGCGTTGACTTCTTTTCCATCTTTACCTTTACTTTCTTCTTCTTCTTTGACTTATCCCTATATTAGCAAGAGGGAAAGGGGCTAGGCCTTTAGGTACCCCCATCATCGAGGCCAAATCACCCCCAGCTTTAACAGGGCCTTCCTTACCCAGTCCCAGCCACATTGTCCATGTCACTATCAATGTCAATAGCCAGCCATGTCAGCCCCAAGTGAGAGCATCACAAGTGAATAACCAGAAAAATCAGAAGTCATAGCCTGGTCATATGCAAAGCTTACCATCTCTTGCTTTATCTTTAAAAATTCATGTGAATTAACACCATAACAACATGTTTTTTAATTACCCCATACCTTCAAATAAAATTGACTCTCTAGAAAAATAGGCCATATTTGTCCAGTGACCAGGAATCCCTTAGCACATTACCCATACTCGGGTAACTGCCTACCCAGATGTGAGAAGCACTGCCCTCCTGCCGTCAGAGGCATCTCTATTAACACCCCAGTTCTCAACCCAGACCTGCAAAAACGTCTGCCCAGAAAGCAGTTACCGGGCCGCGCTGTTCCCAGCACTCACCTCTTAGAAGACTCGCCCCGGCCCCCTTCATATTCTTTCATGGCTTTTTCATAGTCCCTCCTGGCATCCTCCGCTTTGCGATCCCACTCCTGACACACATGCACATGTACACACACACACACACACACACACACACACACACACACGGAACAGAGAATGAGATCTCTCCCAACACACGCAAAATCTACAAAGTTCCACCAATGCTCCCCCCCGCCACCCCCTCTATCAGTTACATGATTCACAACCCGCATCCAGGCTGCTACTCACCTCTTTCTTCTCTTTGGACATTCCCTTCCAGATCTCGCCTGCCTTCTTGGAAAGATCTGTGATACTGATGCCGGGATGGTCTGACTTGATCTTCTCTCGGCTGGCATTGAGCCACAGCATGTAGGCAGACATGGGTCTCTTGGGGGCGTTGGGGTCTTTGCCTTTCTTTACCTACGTGAGAACCCAAATATCTTTAGCCATCTATACCCCGACAGACCCCCACGTTCTCCCAAAGAAATTATTTGGATCAAGGGACAAGATGGAGAAGACATCGACCTAGACCAAGAGCTCCCTAAGGGCAGGGACCATGCCTCCCCTCTGCACCCCAGTGCTTAGCTCATGACAGGTCCCCTTCTTAGGGCCCCTGAGACAAAAGAAGCCCGTCTTCTAATTCAGATCTTCCAGAAGATAATTATCTCAAGGACCAGAGAGAAACATTTCCAAGAAAATACTTCTGAAGGCCTTAATCACTGGCTACAAAACGCAGCCCCAGGAGGACCGAGCCACAGGCCCCACTGGTGGCAGACAGGAGAGCACAGAGAACGGCTCCCCAGGGCAGTCCCTTTCAGAGGAGAGGCCATACCTCCATAGGCTTCTTGCGGCTCTTGCGATCCTTGGCCATCTTGGCCTTTTTAAGCTGTTTCCGTTTCTTCTCATCCCGGTCACTGTCCCCTTCATTACTGGAGGAGCTGGCAGAGGCATTGCTATCAAACCTGCCAAGGAGAGAGAGAGAGGGGCTTAGACTCAGGGAGGGAAGATGGCACCCCACAGCCTCAGAACAGGAAATGAGTCCAAAGACACCTGCCCAGAAAGGAGGGTGGGAGGGCCACAGGACAGAGCCATCATCCCCAACTCTGCCTCCTCTCCTTTGCTGAGGGGGCTTCACCATGCCCTCTCCAACTCAGCCATAGCAATGGATAATCTGGTGAAGCAATCAAAGAAAAGCAAATGGGCTCCATCGCTTTCCCTGCTCTCGGCCTAACCGAAGTCCTACTCCAACCACACTCCCTGGGACAAACTCTGTCTCGCCAGCGTGCCAAGTCCACTTCACCACTTCCTTGGGGTTAATCATCTTACCCTACCCCTGTAGACCCTCTCTGATAAAGAGAGTTTCCATAAAAAGTGGGGAAAACCAACACCAGTCCGACCCAGTACATACCCACATAATTAACAGTCCTGTCCAATACGCACACAACCCGTCAGCACACAGAGCTGCCTAGACCTGCATGGTGCCGAAATCTTCAAGGCGTTTTCACAAGCCTTTACACACTGACTCATGACGAGTAGGCATGCAGGAAGCAGAAGCAGTGGACTCCTGTAGATTTTTTTTCCTGCCCAGAATTTATTCCAAATTCTTCTGGATTAAGAGTCCCAATTTTCTGTTGGGAAGCACCATGCCCCATTTAAGAGGGGCTCACACAACTGCAAGCCATTAAGGGTGGGCACATGGCCAGTTCCAGCCCATCAGAGCTCGTCCTTGTAACTCAGCCTCGGAAAGGGCCGTGTGACCACACTGCTTACTGCTGCTCTGGGAGCAGAGGCATGCCTGCATGGCGCACCAGCAGGAGTAAGCCCACCCAGACCATGTGGCACCACATGGGGCAAACCTACCTAAAAATAAGGAAATCAGAAGAGACAAAGATTCCCCACAGCTTTTGAGCACCTTGATCCAGGTGCCGGAAGCCAGTTATATCCCTGGGCTCTCCAGTTAGGTGAACCCACAAAACTCCCTTTAAGGCTAGTCCATTTGACTCACATCTCTGACACTGGCCATGAGCATTGACCGATACGGCACAGGGGCACTACTATTGTTTCACACATGAAAAGCTGAGTCGAAGACTGACCTAAGGGCTCAGCTGGCGAGTGGCAGTGGTGGCTCTCATCCCGTCTCTCCCCACTGCTTTTCTGGCTTTCACGACAGGTCTTGCGCTTACAAAGCCTTTGATGATTTTTGAAACATTTACATCTATCCCCTCGTTGGAGATCATTTTCCCACCCTGGGTCAGTAGCTTATGCTGGGATACAAAATACATCCATAAATCTCTGGTCTCTTAAGCTCACAGGCCACCACCTCACCCCCATGAGATGGAACCAAAACTCACTCCTCTGCCACATCTTCCTCCTCTTCACCTGGGTTGAATGACTCATCTGAAAAAGAACCAACATGCATCAGCGCTGCTCCACGGAAATCCCGCCCCCTCACCCAGATGCCCGGCTCTGGCCCCTGGCTGAGCCCGGCCCAGGCCCAGGGAGGAGTCCGACCGCCCCCGTGCCCCAGCACTGCCAACGCGGGCCCACCGGTTTCTTCTCCTGAGTCGTCGCTGCTGTCGTTGGCGTTCTCTTCCCGGATCTTGCCCTCTTCCTTCATCCGCTCCAAGTAGGCGTCATGCTGATCTTCATCAGAGTCGGCATAATCGTCATAGCTTGGGTTCATGCCCTAGCCGTCAGGGAAGAGATGGGCGTGAAGGCCGACCTGCCCTGGCCCAGAAGCCCGCACACTCGAAAGCACTCGCCCATGCCCGTGAGTCAAGATCAGACCAGCAGCTCCCAGAAGACCCTGGGGCTGGACTGTCCACACGCAGCCAATGTGCAGGGCCCACAAGGCCTTCCTGCAAACTAGGTTAGTCCAAGCCCCTCCCTCTCCCAGCCCCACTGGGGGCTCCTGAGGGGCTGCAAAGACTGATCTAAGGTCATGCTGAGGAAACCTGCACCAGGAGGTGGGGAAGGGTCACACGCACCTCTTTTTTCTATAAGGATAAGAAGAGAAAAGAGAGTGAAAAAGAAGCCAGAAAAATCCCTGCCCTTCCCCAAAACTGAAAGAACGGGAGAGAGGCTCATCTCTTCCACACTCAGAGGTACCTCTTTCAATCCGCGGTTTTTGATGTTGAGTTTTTTCACGTTGACAAAATCAAACAGCTTCCCATACTCCTCCCTGTGAAGGGAGATGCACCGTGTTACGGGACGGGCAGGCCGATGAGAGGAGGACTGCATGCTGTTCTGACACCCATGGGCCAAGGCAGACTGTGGGGCCTGGAGAGCCTGACCACATCATCCAACCCAACAGCTCAGAGACCCTCGCAGAACAGCAGCAGAGTCAGGTATAGTCTTGAAAGAGGAACCTGCACGGCTCTCGAGCTCCAGGAAGGAAAGGTGGGGAGAGGTGTGTGCCTAGTAACCAAATACGTGCAAAGCAAGGAGGGGATGTTGCAGGAGGGGATTTTTCGTCCTTTTACTGGTTTGCATTTCATACTTCACAGGGTTGCTGTAACAGTTAAGCGTGAAGATGTTTGTAAAACGTTTAGCCCATGGTGAGTACTCGATAAACATTAGCTGCTGTATTCCCGGACACCAAGCTCATTCCGGGAAGAGAGAGAGAGATAGCATTTCCATCTTGGGGGGAGTGGAGGAGGAGGAGGGCTACTGGACCCAGAGCTTTCATAATGTGGAAAACAATTTCTCAAGGACAGAAAAAAGGTGATGAAAAGGCTTCCAAAGGCTGAGCATTCAGAGGAGCACCACGTCCCAGGGAAGCAAGAGAAAAACTCTGCTCAAGGCTTGAAGTCAGGGATGAGTCGCAGCCCTGGAGAGGGCCGCGGGTCATGCCAGGCCTCCTGGTCGAGGCTAGGTCAGGACCGGAATGCCCAGGAAGTGACGGAGGGAGGCTCTCACCTCTCGATGCTACTGAAGGTGTACTGAGTGCCCTGCTTGGTCTCGATTTCAAAGTCAAAGGAACGTGTGGTGGTAGTGCCACGGGCGAAGTTGACAAAGGAGATCTCGTCAAAGCGGATGTGCACAGGTGGCTTGTGGACATAGATGAAGCCCCGCTCCAGTGGGTACAGTAGTCCTGAGCTCGCCTTGTAGGAACAGGTGATGCACTGGGCCCCGGAGTGCCTGGTGGAGGACACGGGGAGCCCAGTCAGTGCTCACCTCAGCAGCAGGTGGCAGCGCCACAGGGCACACCACCGGGAGCAACACAGGTGTGCTCAGGACCTCAAGTGAGTGAACCTCACTAAGCTGCTCGGACAGAAGCAAGTGACACCATCAAGACAGGACCCAACCAGGCCTCGGAAACTGCACTCCCATCCAAGCGGGTTCACCGAGCAGACTCGGCACAGCCCGGCCCCACAGGCCAGGACCCTGGGGCCTGCGCTCACCCTTGGAAGTTGCCTGGGACCGTGATCTTGCGGTTCACCAGCGCTTTCATGACCCGGCTGACCATCTCATAGAGGGATCCCGACATGTTCTTGGTGAGCCGCCCCTCAAAGCGCTTCTCCACCTCTTCCCTACGACAGAAGAAGATGAGGTCATGAGCAGTGCTTCCTCCTAATACACACCTGTCTCCTGCCTGGACCTGGCAGGCTATGAGTCCAGAGAGACACTCACTCGTTCATGTTGAGAGTCAAAGAAATGTCCTCATCCTTGGAGAAGAGAAGAATCAGGAAGTGGTAACGGGTCTGGCCCTGCTTGATGGGGGGATCCAGGCTGATCTGGCAAGGAAGAGCCGACAAGGCTTAGCATCAGGCGATGCTCCGCGAGAACCTGCTGATTAAGCTCCAGAGACTGTCCACGAAAGACTCAGGCAAAACCCAGGACAACCCATCCCCAGTGGTTTCCGCTTACCACAAAGAACATCTGGCGCTGGTCCTTATGGGGCAGCAAAAAGAGACGCAGCACCGTGGTGTAGGGTATCTTGTAGTCAAAGGTCTTGCCATGCAGGTGCAGAAAGGTGGGGTAGATCCGAATGTCATATCGGCCTCGGGGGGTCAGACACTGCAGCTCCCGGAAGATACAGATGGCGTCTCCAGTGGCCTGGATCACATCTGCCTTAGACAGCACGTTCTGGGCAAAGGCCTGCGAAAGCACACACTGGTCACTGAGTGGCAGGGATCTTACTCCTGGACCAGGTGGGGCCTGCTCAGCACCATCTGCTCCCAAGGCGACCGGAGGAGATCTCACCTCAACGGGGTCCACGCCATCCTCCTGGGTGGGAGGTACGTAGAAGCGCACCTCCATGAGAGAAACCTCTGCGTCATCATTCTGGTGGAACTCCAGTGTCACCTCGTTTTTGCCTGTGGTGCACTGGGACACGTTGCTGAGAGGTATCTCGAAGACAGGTTGGTCACCAATGTCAAAGGAAAGCAGCTGCCCTGTAAGGAAAAAGCTGTCAAGCTTCTCCAGAAACTCGAGTCTGCATAAAGCATGTTCCCACCAGACTGCAGGTCCCTGAGGACAGGGCACTTTGCTTGTACTGTAACCTCAAGACCAGGCACAGTGCCTAAAACACTGCTGGCCCGCAATGAAAATGTTGATGAATTACAAACTGATAGGAAATCAGAGGCAGTGACGGAAAGAGAACAAAACAAGTTAAAGGCTGAAACCCTTCATCCCACCTTCTCCCCAAACCTCAGCCTTTCCCCAGACTCACCACCAAACTTCACTGTCCCCCAGTTCCAGCCCTTCACACAGAGGTCCTTCTCCATGAGATCAAGACGATAGTGAGTTTTGAAAAAATCGGAGAGTTTCTCAAACTCCTATAAGTGAAGCAGAGAAAGCAATCCCAGTAAACCCCAGTGGTTTTAACATAAACTTGAATGTTCTACGATTATCTGTTTCTGAGAAGCTGCCCTAATATACCTTTTATCAGAAATCCATGTTGACTTAAGAGTCTCAGCTATAAAACTGTTTAAAAGGATGTTGAAAGAGGCTGTTTCTGGGCACCGGAACTCAGGCTGAGGGAAGAGTAAAATAAAGAACTGACAATTTCTGGCTATGGCCTCACAATGCTTTCGGACTTTGTATAGGTATTGCTTTAAAGAAAGCATAAATCCAAGTGAAGTAGTCTTTAACTCAAGTAGTTCAAAATAAGAAAACAAAACCCAAACTAAAGTATCAAGCTAAAACTATGAACCTGGAAAAAGGCAACAAGCAGAAATCACCAAAAAATCAAAATGGTAGAAAACCTTCCAGAGTCAAGGCATGAAGACACACCCGAGACTCTGACACCCAAAACTGAACACTGATTGCTTAATGGCCTCAATGGCCCTGCTCTATAGAGTCCAAACTGGCAATCACATGGTTAGCAGAGGAAGGAGCCCCAACCCTCTCTAGAAGATTAATATTAAACGAGATGGCACCATTAAGTGGAGGTTATGGCACCAGGACATCTCACCGACTCTCGGAAGCCATCGTACTTGTAGACATGGCCATTCTTCGTAAGCAGTTTAAGTCCATGGCCCAGAGCCACGCGGCGCCAGATGCCTTCCGTCAACTCCCCCGCCTGGATGTTGTCCACTTTGCCCGTCTTACTGTTCTTGAAGATGATGCCCTGGCGGCTCAACCTCAGCCGACCATCATTCTGTTAGAAAAACAGCCCTAAATGCACAGGGACGTACACAGTGCATACTGGGCACGGCCCCGCCCAACTCCTATCCTAGGCTAGCCCAATGTCAATGCAGGAGCTACAGCTGAAATGGTGAGGGCCACTAAGAAGGGACAAGTAGCCAGAAAGTCTGGATTCTAATCCTGGCCCTGGCATTCAGAACCTTTGCAGGTCCTCTGTTTAGAGATTTGGGAATGAGCCGCAGGTATGGTCCCTATAAACTCTTGAGGTCCTATAACTCCAGTACTCTCTCGCTACTGCCCTTTGCTGGGGAAACACCAGGTATACATTATACTCTCCTTTTCCAAAGTGGCAACATCATCCAAGCAAACTCTTGTTGCCTGGCAAAAAGTCTACGCCCTTCCCCTCTCTCGACCTGTATTAAAAGCCCAAGCCCTTCTTACCATGGAGCCTTTCACCTCCTGGTAGATGTCGTTAAACTCCAGCGTTTCTGCCATGCTGACCTGCCCCTTTGGCCTCAACTGTGAGCTGGGCCCCAACTCCTGGATGGCGGTGCAGATAGTTACTCAGCACGCTGGGAATCTGAATTCAAGAGGGAAACAGAGAAGCGTGAAAGACAACACCTCACTCAGCACACGGATGGGGCCAGGTGGCAACCTGTGGCTGCGCCCGGGATGTCTCGGGATCTCCTCCGCCTGGGAGCCTACAGGCAGGCTCCGCAGAGATCCAGGGGCAGGGGCCAGGGCCAGGGCCAGGCCCAGCCCCGGCTACAAAACCGGGCCTGGAGTAGCGCTTACACCCTAACCAGACGCAGGCTCTAGGCACTCCACCTGGCGCCATGGCAACGAGCAGCGGTACCCCAGGGCCTGCCCGGAGGCCGCACTTCGCCCGCGCGCCAACCCAGCTCAGGAGTGCAGGGTTTCCCTCTCGGCGCTCCCACTCTGCCACGGCCCCAGACCCACGGTTTCCCCCCTCCCCCTAAAATGGATTCGCCCGCAGCCTGCGGATTCGAACGCGGAACGGTCCATCTCGAGCGTCCCACGGGGGACGGGGGGGACACGCGCCCTCCTGGGCCACGGGGACGGCGACCACCTACCTCCTCAAGCAGCAGCCTTTCCGATGGCCCGAGTGCGGAGGGTGGGCTCGCTGGGGGACGCGGGGGAGGGGGGCGGGGACACAGGGGATGGGGAGGGGGACACCAGGGAACCTTTTTCCCGCGTGCGCAGCCCAGCGTCCCGCCACCGGAAGCTGTTTCCCCCCGGACCATAGAGAGCATGAGCCGGCTAGAGAGGCGCGAGCCCGGCCCGCCTACGAGGCGGTCACATAGAGCGTCCGCGGCTCTGGAGGACCTGAGGGCAGCCGGGCAGTGAGGAAGTCCCACCCGCATGGACTCTGAGAAATGGGAACGCGTAGGGCTCTTTAAACATTACAGACACTTTTTCAGTGGAGGACTAAGTTCTAAAGAGAAATCGTGTGGTTTTCTTTCATCAGCCTTTCCACAGACGCGTGTGTGAATGTGTGTGGTATTCATGTGGGTCCCTCTCTCCTGCACGACGATAGTGGTTTCTGTGGAGCGGAAAGACATCCGTGAGACAAAAAAGAAAAATATTTAGAGTTCTGGAAAGAAATGACCCCTCCGACTGCCTGAGAAGAGAATGTGTGTGTCAGTGTCGTTGTGGCTGCCCTGCTCTCCCTGTCACTGGGGATCGTATCCTTTTGGAAATGAGTTCGCTGTCTGCATCCAAAAACCTCGGGTCTTTAACGGCAATGTATGAGTGGCCTGAAGGAGGCTGGCAAATGGCAGTATCAAGTTCAGGTGTTAGTATCAGATTCACCTTGGAGCCAGAACTGATTCGAAACCACATCAGCCCGGGACTGTCAAAGCCGTGCCGCTGTATATAGTGCTAGGATGCATCTTGCAAAATCAAGGGAGGCCAGACCTGGAAGAGGCGTTGGAGTTTGTCTACTCCAACCTCTTTCTGCAGGTGGGAAAACTGAGCCCCAAAGAGGAGTTGCCCGGGCTCTCTGCGAGTTGGCAACAAAGATGGAGACTGGAACCCAAATTCCCTTTCGCCAGTCCATTCTGTCATCAGCACAGCGACTCTACGTTCGGAACAATTGATAATATGTGTCCTATGCGAAGACATTAGGACAGAATATTTAAAGTCGAGATTTCTCTGACAATCTGACTTAAATGGGTTACACCAGCTTACTTACTGAGTCCTAAGACAAGAGAAAGCAGGAACGCGCCATTCCCTGAACTCATGGCTTTAACCTCTAAGCAATGGCTATTGTAATACTATCTAGCAACATAAAATCAACTGGATTTGATTCATGTGTATTGAGGCCAACGAAGTTCTAGGATTTGAGGAAACTAGCGAACAAGATGGGAACAGCACCAGTGTTCTAAGAGCATGTAATCTAACAAATGATTCAGATAAGTAAACTGACAATTAGACAAAAACACAGCCAAAAAAAAAAAAAACAACAATGTGATAACGCTATGCCACAGGTAGCTTTTCAGCCGCTGCCAATTTGAGTTAGAAATATGAACTGTGACTCTTTACTCAACCCACCCCCCTACTCCAGGAGACCAAGAGAAATGGTCGAGACCCCTCCCCCGCCCCATACTATTGGAGGCAACTTGGGAAGGGAGGGGATGGCTGGAGAATTAAGTGGCTTTAGGAAGACGGGAATGAAGGGAGTACTCAGATCAGGCAGGCTATTAGGTGGCTGGGGGATGGGGCCCTGCAAGGGGCTTTAAGGCGAGCATAAAGCAGCTGGTGAGCTGAGATGAAGATGCTGCATACGAGAATGAGAACGGAACAGAAATGGTAAACAGAGTGCGGATAAAACATGAATCCCAGAGGGCCCTAGCCAGCTGGATCCCAGGCAATCAGGAGCCTGGGATTGGAGACCCCACCCCTGCTGTGACATCACAGGGGAGTGGGGTGGAGACAACAAAAAGGGGTCCCCCGCCCTGGCCTTGGACTCTTGGCAGCCCAGAGTGTCAAGAGCAGAGAGCCTGAGCACTGGGCTAGGGTTGCCTGACTTAAAGGAATAGGCTCCCATTCCTCGGTCCCCTCTAAGCTGCCCCCTCTAGGCCTTGATCTCTGTCTCTGTGTCTGAGGACCTCTCCTTCCTGAGGCCACAATTTAGTCCCTTCTGAGTGGCCCTTGAATACTCAACATGAACTGCATTTCAGATTTCTTCACCTACGAGACCACTAAGTCGGTGGTTGTGAAGAGCTGGACCATTGGGATCATCAATCGAGCAGTTCAGCTTCTGATCATCTCCTACTTTGTGGGGTGAGTCTGTGGCCCTTCAGGTCTCAGGAGGGGAGGGCTGCCCGGCGTCCTCAACCCCTTCTCCCCTCAGTTGCTGTCCAGCTTCCTAAGCTGCTTCTCTCTTGGGGAAAACTGTCTATTCTGGAGCCGCGTCCCGAGGACTGGCCTCTGCGGTCCCCATGGGGGACGGGGTTTCTGGTCCTGAGCTGAGTTCTTTCTCCAAGTAAATCCTCTGCAGTCGGAGAGTGGCCTGTAGGCACACAGTTCAAGGGGAGTCCTCGCCTGGCACTACCCTCCACCAAGAGCGGTCCTAGGTGACCATCTCCCCTCTCCTTTCTCTCATCCCCACCCCCAACCAGAGGGCAGACAGACTCCCACACACGCATCTCCCCATTCACCTCAGGCAACTCTTTGGGGTCTCAAAAAGATAAGGGATTACAGGAAAGAGGACGGGAAGGCACTGAAACAAGGGAGCCAGAGACTGGTTGATTGTGGGGTTGTAAGGAGGGCCAGCTGGGGGAGGGAATCTGCTTTAGAATGAGGGGTCCCCTCCTGGTGTGGGGAGAGGCAAGAAGCCCTTGCTCTTGGAGGGTAGGACAAAGCAGGGGGTCTGCCCCTTGGGAGGGAGGGAGCAACACAGGCACCAATAACACTCAAGGGAAGAGCCATTGAGGAGGAAAGTGGCTTTTCTGAACATGGTGCGGCATCCGTCCCTCCGCAAGAAGCCGGAAACACCCCCCTTTGTCAGAGAGCGTAAACTCCCTACTTCTACCTGACTTTGTACCATATACCCACCCTGGGAGATGCTTAGGGGGCAGTGAGGTCTGAACACCCCTCTCGGCCCCCACCTTTTGGAGGCACCACCCCCTCCCCCCCACACACACACACAAGCACAAAGAGCCATGGACCACACAACGGCCAGTAGAAAACACAGCTTCTGTCCTTCTCATGGTCCTTCGCACACCCTGGTGGACACCGGGCCGAAAGCTCCGCGGTTTCCTTTCCCGGTGTGCAGGTCTCTAGTCTCACGCGGTTCCGTGAGACAATGGGTCTGTGTGTGAGAGACAGCAAGCCACTGACAGCTGTCGTGAGTTAATTCACGCGAGTCAAAGGAGACATCCTGTGTGCTGCAGGCTGGAGCCGTGTGGCGGGGTGGGGGGCCTTCTTGCCTGGAGGTCTCAATACTGTGAGAGGGTGTGTGTGGACAGGTGGGTAGACACGGATTGAGGGATTTTTGCTCCGCATGCTTGGTGAGAGTCTGGCCGGTGTTGTAGACAAGGCTCTTCGTGGGGACGTTAGAGAGGGAACTCAAGCTTTGGGGTAGGGTTAAATGACCTTGAAGTCCTCTTCCAAGTTTGAGGTTTTGTGAGATATGACGGGTGCAAATGTTTCCTGTTCGCATCTCCGTAGCCCGGGCTTGGAGTTGGTTCTTAAACACTCCATGTTCCTGTGCACGTGTGATGCTGTGATTTTTACGCGTAGCCACCAGACAGAACATCGGTCCAGGTTAGCGCAGAAGCTGCCTCTGCACACTCCTGGCCTGGCTTCGTTGGCTCCAGGAGGGAGATCGATGGAGGGTGGGTACAGCCGGCTCCTGGAGCAGCCTGCTCAGCGCCCCCACGGCCCTTGTCTCTTCCTCATCATGATCCAGCCTGACACTCTGACCCTCGGTGCTGGAGCCTGGGCTGCCGGAGCGAGCACGAGAGGCTCTTTGGCGTCTTAATATTCAACCCCATCCATCTCCCAGCCTGACAGGTCCCCACAGAGCAGCTCCTTCCAGTTACATCAGTGCACTCTGCAGCCCAGCCCCCCCCACCCCGACAGCCCGAGCCCCATCCCTGTGCACGTGAGCCCACACACCATTAGGACTTCCTGACTCCATTGGCATTAATTTAGCAAAACTCTGCTGAGCGTCTCTTTGTGCTAGGCATTGTGCACCAAGAATAGAACAGTGGGCAAAAGCAGACAGGGTCCTCGCCCTCGCGGAGCTCAGAATACAAGACAGGGACGTTAATCAAATAATTTCTGCCAACAAATGTAAAATTTCAACTGTGGCTCAGGGTTCGAAGAAGAGGTGCACGGTGCTAGGATTGCAGCTAGAATAAAGAGATGTGACTTGGTCGGGCAACCGAGGGAAGGTTTTCTGCATTATGTGACATCCCAGCCAAGATCTGAAGGGTGAGTAGGAGCAACCTGGGTGAGAGAAGGGAAGGGAGAGAGTCCAAGGCAGAGAAAGCCAGCTCTGCCAAGCGGAAGGGCCTGGCTGATAGGGAGAAGGAAAGAAGGTCTTTATGGCTGGAGCAGGGGGAGCAAAGGCAAGGGTGACGTAGGACGGGGGCGGGGTCGCAGATGGAGGCCAGACCTCAAACCCCGCAGGTTTTTTTATGGAAGAGGAATGGATGGCAAGCTACTGATGAGTTTTAACGTGTGTGTGTGTGTGTGTGTGTGTGTGAGAGAGAGAGAGAGAGACACACACACACACACACACACACACACACATTGAGAGAGATGGACAGACCTGCTGAGATCTGAGTTGGGTTGGTCCCCCTGTCTGATACCCCAAGGGACTGGAATAGGTAGGAGAGGATGCGGGAAAATGTGTTTAAAGGTAGAGTAATCATATGGACAAAGACGACTGTGGCTTGGACTCCATAGAACTTAAAAGGATTTCTAATGCTGTGATGTTAATACTTAGCTAATACTGGAATCTCTTCCATAGCATGCCTCTCAGGTAGACCAGATGCACAACCTTATCTAAGCCACGTGTAACATGAGCCAAGCGTTTCTCCATACATGCTCTCACCCCTGCCTCTAGCCTCTGCTGCTCATCTGTGGTTGACATCACTTCATCACTAGTTTCCTTTATCCACCCAGGTGCACAGAAAGGCCAGGACTTACCTGGTGTTTCTCCTATCGCCTTTTCCTGGGCCCAGGTGGTAATCCAGTCTCCTCTGTCGAGTGAGACTTCCTAAGAGTAAATCTCTTCTGGATCCTGTGGGGACCTGAGGAAGAGGCAGAAGGTGATCCCTGTGGCCTGAGTCCCCGGAGGCGCTGGTCAGGGTATGGCCTGAGGTTAGTTTCCAGGTCCTTCCTGGAGGAAGCCGCCTCTTTGTAAAGCAGAGAGGGCAGTCCCAGCCCTCTGACGCTCCGTCCATCGTCCATCGGAAGGACCTGGGGCAGCCAATAGTGCCTCTGACCCCATCGCCACCCTGCTGCCCCCATCCTGCGCCTCCCTGCAAGGCCCTATGCACATGGGGTCACCATGGAACATGAAGCACCTGGGTAGCAGCCTCACTGTGACACCAAGTGGGGGTGGGGCTTAGACGGGTCACTTTGCGTCTCTAAGTCTCAGTCGCTGTATCTGGAAAATGGGACTAGTGATGCCTCTCCCGGGGAGATGTGGGGAGGGCAGGTCAGGGCCTCGCCTGAGGGTGACTCAGGAATAGATGGTGACCCTTATTACTCCACGGACTCCCCATCACGCCTCCCCACCCCCCTCTACCCAGCTCACGCCTTCTTGAGAGGCCCCTCTCTCCCCGGCACATACCACACGCGCCCCTCACACCCACTCCCCAGCCTCCTCCCTGACTCCTGGGGGTGGACGGGAGGGTGCTGGGGTGCTGCTCTGGCCTCCTTCCTGCGCATCCCACCTGCCAAGGAGCTGCCACCCGCTTTCCGCTCTATAAATAATAAACCAGGAACATGAGAAAAAAATAAGTCAGCAGCAGAGTAAATGCCAAGAATTGAAGGCTCAGTCCTGCTCCATTGCCTCCGCCCTGGCCTCGAGGGACAGACCCAGCCCCTCTGCTCCGGAAACGAAGCACCCCGTTAGTTCGAGCTGCCTTGATGACATCCCCGTGGGGCCACCTAAATTCTTCCACTGTTATTTAACTTTGAGGGAGAATTCAGACTTGGCTTCTCCTCCCCACTGGGCACAAGAAGGAGCTTTGGAGGAGGGCGGAGGAAGAGGGGAGGAGGGAAGAGATTGGTTAGTCGTTGTTCCTTTGATCCCTGTGCCCTTCCCCCTGAGACTTTCTTAAGCTAGGAGATGCTTTCCCTGGTGACCGACAGGCAGGGGCAGGCGGGCTAAGGATGAGGGCCCAGTTTGGGAGGCCCAGCTGTGGAACACGATTGGCGACCCTACAGCTCGGCCCGGGTCGGAACCCAAGTCAGCACGCCTCCCTGTGCCTCAGTTTTCTTATTTGCAGCATGATAGTAACAAAGCCGCCTCGTTGGGTTGTGGTAAGGATTCAATGAGTCCTTACTACACACAGCACTTAGCACGCTGTGCTGCTTATATGATGATAATAATCCGAATTCTGCTTCTCATCCACAAATGTTCCCGGACCTGAAAGACTGGGGGTGAGGGGCCTCAGGAAACCACCTCGTCAGACCAGCACTACGAGGTGTGTGCATTCAGCGGCCAGGCACGCCGAGGTTCCAGGCGCCATGCTGTGCCTGGGACGTCCACTCTCAGCTTGGAGCAGAGAGCCTGCGGCCGAGACCGCCCTCCTGGCCCTCCGCAGGGCCCATGCCACGAGCTAGAAATGCTTGTGGGGGCAGTTTTCTGTAACGGGGATGCTCCTGTCTCTTCTGCTAGGACGTAAGATGGCAGTTGAGATTTCAATGTGAGCCACACTCACTTGTGAGCCCTTGGTGGAACCCCTCCCCTTCCAAAAAAAAACAAGAAGAAAAGTGCTAGGGAAGTAAGACACACCACTCCTTGGGCTTTCTGCAGAGGCAGGGTGTTTGGAGGAGTGTTGTACAAGCATGTGAATAGCTCGTAATGGGGCATTAATCAGGACGTGGCCTGCTCTAAGGCAGCAGCAATAAAACAGGTGACAGGTTCAGAGCCATCTGCCGGAGCTGGCTGGGAAGCACGTGAGGGAGGCCCCAGTGATGGGGGTGACTCTGGACCCTCTGGCTGAGAACCTGGCAAGTAGCTGCTTGCAAATGGCAGCCTGTGTCCGGGTAAATGTGACGGGCAGGCACCCACACCGCAAGTGACTGTGACCCCCATAATGACCCAAGGAGCTGCTCCCCTCCGCATTTTCCAACTTCAGGGGACCCCAGAGGTCATCCAGTCCAACCTACCCCCAAGGATGGAGTCTCCACAGCTGGAAGGTGGGCGTTGGGCTTCTCCTTGAGAACCACCCCCCAGGCCTATGCCCACTCGTGGGCCACTCCCTGGGATTAGAAAGGTCCTGGGCTCCAGGGCCTAACTCCCTCCTTACAATGTGCTCAGGTCAGTCCGCTCGCCGCGTTGCCCCCAGCGGCTTCCCAGCCGAGGCCGCGCCCCGCTCCCCAGCTTTGTCGTCATTGCGCTACACCGTCTCCAATTCCTTCCCCTCGGCTGCATCTGCTGAGGCTCTCCAACCTGGCACCACCCTGGTTAGCGTGCAGAAAATGACCCTACCCCAGCATTTCCAAACGTGCGCTCCCGGATTCCACAGACGCCGCCGGAGAGCGCGCAGCATTCTCCAGTCACGTTCGACGAGGTTTTCTCGACGGTACAATGGGGGCAGCAACAGCATCAGCCTCCCCGTGTGCTATCAGGGACAAACGGGGCTGCGCCTGCGGCTGGAACCATGGTACCGGGGCCAAGAGCGGCCTGAGCCTTTGAGGACTGCGATGGGAAGGCAGGCACCTCGCAGAAGTGCAGAGGGGAGAGTTGTCTGCAGGCCTTTCTGGCTGCTAGGGAAGGCTGCAAGAGTCTGGCAGGAAGGTGGGGCTGGACGAGCGGAAGGGTCCCTCCCTGATCCACATGGTCCGGTAATGGCTGGAAGCAGCAAGAAGAAGCCAGTACAGGTAAATGTCCACTGGGTGGCAGCATAATCCAAGGAATATCATTAGAGGCCCCTCCTCTCTTCCACCCCAGCTCCATTTACCTGCCAGGTAAAGGCTCAGCCGCTGCCCCTCCATCCTTCTCACCTGAGGCTTGCACAGGAGGACACTCTGCCTTCATTGACTTGTTTATTGGACACCTTCTATGCGCTGGCACTTAGATGCAGACGTGAACAAAGTCTGGGATGCCCAGGGTCTGAGGCCTAGGTTCCTCTGCTTCTCTGGATGCCTGCCAGAGAGGTGGCCTCCGTCAACAGCAGGAATGACAATGTGTTCTCGAGGAGGTGATATCACCCTCTAGGGGTGAAAACTGGTACCCGAGGAATGAAAAATATCTCACTCTTTTTACGTGAAAAGCACAAATATACACATAGTACATAAACTGGTACCTATAGTATCAAATTTCATGGAGGGAGGACAATTAGGAGGGGAAAAAGTCTAAAAATGCTCCTTGAGCCGGAAATGGGGGGGAAAGAGGGAGACACACTACTCCAAGCCAAGCCAGAACTCACTCAGAGTCCCGCACCTCCAGCATGGGCCTCCCCTGCCAGGCGCCTCTATTGTCCTCATGTGGGCAGGAAGGGGTCCCCTCCTGGCTTCAGTCTGATGGGCCCACACCCTCCTCTCTTGCTGTCCATCCCCACTCTCCTGCCCAGCTGGGTTTTCTTGTACGAGAAGGCATACCAGGTGCGAGACACGGCCATCGAGTCCTCGGTGGTAACCAAGGTGAAGGGCTTCGGACGCTATGCCAACAGAGTCATGGACGTGTCTGATTACGTGACCCCACCCCAGGTATGGTCCCCCCACCCCCACCCCGGAATCGCTGTGTGGATGCCCAGACACTGGGCAGGGTGAAGGGGAGGGGATG
The DNA here is from genome assembly GCF_014176215.1 of Rousettus aegyptiacus. Classification (NCBI taxonomy): domain Eukaryota; kingdom Metazoa; phylum Chordata; class Mammalia; order Chiroptera; family Pteropodidae; genus Rousettus; species Rousettus aegyptiacus. The sequence continues at coordinate 112,092,057 of NW_023416308.1, forward strand.
AGCCAAAGGGGGTGCCCACAGGATCCCCAAACCAGAATCTGTGGCGTCAGTGAAGCAGAGCTCCCTGCCCCCCAACAGCTGGAAGGCGCCGGGGCAGCCTGGGCCTGCCCGCCCGTGTGCAGCACTGGCTCTGTCACGAGTCCTGTAATTGAGGATGACACAGAGGGAGCAAGAGGGGCCAGGTGGGTGGTTTCACCTCTGCCCTTTACTAGCCTCTGACCTTGGCCAGGCCTCTTCGCCCACGCCCAGGTTTCCTCACCTGTGGAGCAGGTACAGCACGATAGCCCCGCCTCACAGGCGGCACAGTTGCGTGTTTTTTCTCTCCATTCTTCTCCTCCCAAGGGCACCTCTGTGTTTGTCATCATCACCAAGATGATTGTTACTGAAAACCAGACGCAAGGATTCTGCCCAGAGGTGAGGGGGCGGGTTGAATAAAGCAAGTCAAGGAAGAAACTGTGGGAGCCTTGGTGGCTGGGGGTTGGGGGTTGGGGACGTGGACGAGGACACGGGTGTGCGCAGAGGTCCAAGGTCCTCTGCCTGGCATTATGACCTGGGACCTCCCAAGACCTCCACCCTGCAGAGGCCACAGGTTGGGAGAGGCAGTGGGCACCAAGGGGCTCCCCCAGGATCCGCGCAGGATCCTTCACCCACCTGCAGGCCTGTCTGTCCACAGAGCGAGGAGAAGTACCGCTGCGCATCAGACAGCCAGTGCGGCCCCCAGCGCTTCCCCGGTGGGGGTGAGTGCAGCCCCTTCCCCACCCCTGTGAAACCCCAAAGTGGTATCAGGACCCTGGAGGGCAGCACATCCCCGTGGCAGAGAGCCCAGCCTAGGAGAGAATGACAGAATTCCACCTACCTCCGCCACATTTACAGATGCCTACTGCCCCCAGAGGGGGTCCCGGTCCCAGGGATCGCGGTGACAGACAGGCGTGCATGAGGCGGCATGTGCTGTGGGAGCCAGGGCAGGGAGAGATGTGCCCCAAACGGCTTCCTAGAGACAGTGACACTTGAGATGGGCCCTGAAGCCTGGATAGGATGTGGCAGGAGAGAGAGGGGCTTTAAAAGGGGCATTCGAGGCAGAAGGAACCACACGGCCAAGCCTCAGAGGCAAGGAAGAGCAGGCCGTGAGGAGAGCAGGCCGTGACTGGGGGACAGGAGGACGGGGGCCCTCGGGTGGCGGAGTTTGGGGCTGTCACCTCCCTTTGACTTGGCCTGGGGCTGGGCGGGGAGAAGAGGGGAGAGCTCTGCGGGGCTAACGTGCCACAGGTGGACTTCCCAGGTCCTGCCTGTCCTTCCCCTTCACCTCCAGGGTCCCTGCACGTGTGTGTACGTGCGCGTGTTTGTGTGTGCGTATGTGTTTCTGTGTGCACGTGTGTGCATGCATGTTTACATGTGTTTATGTGTGCGTGTGTGCATGTGTATGCATGTGCATATGCATGTGTTTGTGTGTGCATGCGTGTTATGTGTGCACGTGTGTGCGTGCGTGTGCGCATGTGTGCACATCCATGTGCATATGCATGTGTTTGTGTGTGCGCGCGGGTGTGTTGGGGGGTCTCTGATGAGGAGGGGGAGGGTGGGGAAGGGGCGTGGCAAAGCACCCAGCACCTGTGTCCCCACCATCACAGGGATCCTCACTGGCCGCTGCGTGAATTACAGCGCGGAGCTCCGGACCTGTGAGATCCAGGGCTGGTGCCCCACCGAGGTCGACACGGTGGAAATGTGAGGACTGGAGCCACACGGGAGGACAGAGACCCCGGCCCAGCTCTCCCTTGCCACTCTGGGCAGCTCTGCATCCCTGAGCTTCCAGGGGTCTTGTGGGCGCCCCCAGTCATGTCCACCTGGGGCGGAAAGGTGGCCCCAGGAAAGCATCTTTCCCGGCTCCTCTCTCCTGCCACCATCCCCTCCCTCTGACCCTCAGACTCAAGGCCCGAGGCCGTGACCACATGCCCAATGGGTGTCGTTCACCAGACACAGTGGTTCCTGGGGCGAAAGCGCCTCCTGTTTCCCCTCCCTCTTCCTCCTGCTCTCCCCCACAGGCCTGTCATGATGGAAGCTGAGAACTTCACTATTTTCATCAAGAACAGCATCCGCTTCCCCCTCTTCAACTTCGAGAAGTGAGTCTCGGCTCCCTCCCTACGGCCACGAGGCGATGCTCGCCTGCCACCTCGGATTCCAAGTGCAGATGCCTGCTCACCGCGGTCCTCCCCACTTCCCCCCCCCCACCTCCCCATCGCCCTGGGGCTTCTGGTCCCGATCTCCCAGCCGGCGCTGACCACCGAGTATTAGGTGGCACAGTTTCTGCGCCAGTCCCCGGGAGCTCCGGGTGGGGGCCGGGCGATATGAGACGTGAACGCTCATGACCTTGGGACAGGAGAGAGGGTGACAGGACTCAGGGGAAAGACGAAGGCGCAGAGGTGAGGGAGATGGCAGGTGTCCGGGAGATCCGGTCTCAGGTCTCCCTGCCCGGGGTGGGGAAGGCGCTGAGGCTCCGGAAGGCTGGAAAGAAATTCGCGCGTGACGGTCTGCACCTCCAGCCGGGCCCCAGCCTCTCTCCTCTCCTCCTCCGCAGGGGAAACCTTCTTCCCAACCTGACCGCTGCCGACATAAAGACCTGCCGCTTCCACCCTGTCGAGGCCCCCTTCTGCCCCATCTTGAGGGTGGGGGACGTGGTCAAGTTTGCGGGGCAGGATTTTGCCAAACTGGCCAGCACGGTGAGGACCCAGCCACCCTTCCACGACCGGAGCGGGGGACTCAGCCCTGCCCCGGGCTTCGCGGCCCTTTGGCGGGCAGTAGGGATGCTGGGGAAGGGGACCTGACGGTGAGGTAGCGCCACCTGGCGGGAGCATCCCACGCCTGCACCGGCTTTGTGCCTGAACCCTTTCTACCCGTCGCGGTCCGGAGCCCTGAGCGGTCTCGCCTCCCTCACCCTTCCCTCCGAGCCGTTTCCCATTGCCGTCACACTTCACCTGCAGGTAGGGAGGCCTTAGAGCTCCGAAAAGGCCCCCACGATGCAGGATTTAGAGGCTTGAGGGCTGCCACCCTGAGCTACAGTACTTTAGCAAGCAGCACGTGACCGACAAATCACTTTTCTTTCTCCCTCTCAGTCCTCCACCTAGAGAATGCAACAAAATCACTTGTCTATTGGTCACCACCCCCCCCCCCCAACTCGGAGGGCTGCGGGAGACTCATAGCTGCTGCCTCTCTCCAGGGTGGAGTTCTGGGCATTAAGATCGGCTGGGTGTGTGACTTGGACAAGGCCTGGGACCAGTGCATCCCCAAATACTCCTTCACCAGACTAGACGGTGTTTCTGAGAAGAGCAGTGTCTCCCCAGGCTACAACTTCAGGTAATCCTTGGGGACTGCGGGGATTGCCATGGGGGCAGATGGCAAGGGGTGCTCAGAACTACACCCCAAGCAACAATGCGTATTGGAGGAAAAGCTCCCACGTTCCCCATTGGGTTTCTGCTCAAAATTAGGAAGGCCTTTCCAACAGTCAGCCACCTAGAGACGGGGCTAGGCCACCCTGCGAGATCGTGGCTTGCGTCGCTGGGAGGGACCATGCCAAGGATTCGTGCTCCCTGTGGGCCGGGCGGCGGAGGTCTGCGGGCGATGTTGGGTTCTGTGCCGCTGAGTGCTCCTCTCTGGCTCTGAGGCTGCATGCAATGTACCTGTCGCTCCCAGGTAGCGCCGCTCCTTCCTCTGCGCCTGAATTGTCTAAGGTTTCCCGCTCTGCCCAACAAGGGCAATGGCTGGTATCATCATCTTACGAGATGGAAATCTCATATTTCTGTCCACAACCAGGAAATTTCGTGCGAGTTAAAAATAACAATCATACTAGTCATTAGTCCGTGGATGCTTTTCTAAGCAAGAACTCAGAGCGCTCTTTAAGATCATATCATTTATATTCCCAATGGCCTTGAGACACAAAGGATTCCTCCCCTCCCACCCACTTTAAAGACAGAGAAGGAGAAGAACCTGGGCTTTGCTATTTGGGACCAGCCAAAACCTCTTGAACATGACCATGACCTTCTCCCGCTCCTCACATCCCTGTCCATGAAATGATGATAGTGTCGTTATCATCTCAAGGGGCCTATCAGCCAGTGTCTGAAAAGTGTTAGCTTTCTGTTCTGCTTTTCCGCTAATTTTTGAAGATCCTGATGTTTTTGGCAGGGCCCTAAGGACACAGTGTTATACAGTAAACAAGCTAAATTGCCTACATGGGCAGCAATCAGGGGAAAAAATACATATAAGGATATGTTGTATGTTCAAAGAATTGTTACATAAATTTTCCTTTGTCGTAGTGGTATTTTCTAATATAATGACATACATAAACAAAAAAGAATCATTTCACTTTTTTAACCTTTATTTGTAGTTTTAAAAGGTAATTATCCACCCCATTAAGCTTTATATTTAATAGTTTAAAATATACATGTATATTCTCTGGAAGGAATTTTTTTTTAAATTGAAAATGCTTTCATAATCAACTTCAAACTTTAAAAATCATAGGAAACAACACATATTTTAAAGTAGGTTAAAAATACTGTTTGGCTCCCCAGCAGAAATTGGCATATTTATTCAGTCGGGTACATCACACTGAAATCAATACAAAGGATTTTGTATGGTGGCTTAAAATAGTAACATATTAATAAAATTCTCATGATCTAAAATGCAAGTTTTCATCTTCATAACTTCCCTCTGGCCACTGGGAATTCTTCAGTCTTCCAAATAATTTGCTTGGCAGGAAAGCTTATGAAGAATAAAACTGTTCAAAAGACCCCGACCAGTAGTGTCATGTGGATTTGGAGCAGCGTCTTTCATTTAAAGAAGAATTGGTTTGGAGTTCTTTATCTCCAATTTATTGGGTTATGGCATGCACATACGCGCGCGCACGCGCACACACGCGCGCGCGCACACACACACACACACACACACACACACACAGGACTCTCACAGAGGCACAGCAGGACGTGAGGTAGACCAGGTCCTAAGGAAGCTTGTATTTAGGAAGACAGATCAGAGGGTCTCTGTCCTGCCAGCATGATTGCCGGAGGCCTTGCGAAGCCGTTCGAGAGGTGTAGGCCCAGATAGCTGACCCCTCAGCAAAGACACCCTGGCCAGAGTGCAGAGAAGCAAAGCTGCTCGGTCCCATCCTTGTGGTTTACAACAGATTGCACCAGAATAGCGCTGGCATTGGGGTGGGGGTATCTAACAGCCTCAGGAAGCACAGGGCTCCTCCCAAGCTCCCCGAAATCCCTCCCTTGGGTGCCTACCCCTGCCCTCATGCTGCCTTCCATCTCTGGCATCACAAGACACACCCCGGGCTGAGCCTAGAGCCCACGCAGGCCACCCTTCTGAATCCTCAGATGAGAGAGAAAGGGCCACAGCCAGGTTCGGCATGGGTCACGCGACGCGGTCCCCAAGATGAGCACAGGGCATGCTGCTCCTGAGAACCCCACAGCGCCCCCTGTTGGTAGGCCCCGCCCTGTGTACGCAGTGTCTGGCGCTTTTGTTCATTGTTCCTCACCGCCTCTCCCTGCAAGGCAGGTGATTTAATACCCACTTAACAGGTGAGAAAACCAAGGCCTGCAGGCATAGTAACTTTCGCAAGGTCACAGAGCCAGTAAGCGTGGGGGCCTGGGTGCAAACATTTTTCCTTGGATGATCTCCGCCCCAACCAGGACATTGGCATTTGTCAATCCTCAGAAAAACATGCCTCTGTGGTTAATACTTTGGTCGCCACTTAACAATGAAGAATCCGAGGTCCGCGGTGACTAAAAGACTAGCAACCGCTGGAGGCACAGTTCCCAGCCTGGCCTGTTGTCTCCCAAACAAATTCATGTGCCTCTTCCTCTCCACGGAGGCCAGCTTTGGTTCCACATCCTACTGTTGCCTTTTGCTCCACAGGGAACGGAATCATTTAGCCCAGATCCAGCCTTGTTTTAATATGCAAACTCAGACATCCAGGGGCAGCTAGAGATTCCCACTTCCATTACTAATTACGTGTTCAGATCATTCCAAACGCCTCCCCCCCACACATACACACACTTTATGAGGCTCTTTGCTTGCAGAATCTCAGATTTAGAGAATCTATAGCTGTTGAAGGCCCCTTTGAGGAAGTGGAAACTTCAAAGGGGGAGTGATGAGCCCAAGGTCACGGGTGCACCTTAGAGTAGCCCTTCAAGGTCATTTGCTTCCAACTCCTGTATCAGTCCCTGAAACACAGCCCCAGACAAGGGACTGCTTCACAAGATGGCCTGTCCATCATCGGATGGCCTCCAGTTATTGTAAAGGTGACCTTGTAGTGAGCTAAAATGTGTCTCCCTTCAACTCTTGCCCGAAGTACCTGGTACTGTCCGTCTAAATGAATCTTTGTTTGTGTGATCTGAAGGTTTCCATCTGTCCCCACCTGAAATTTGGTGGGAAGACTTTATTTCACTCCTAAGTCTATTCTGTGTGGCTAAAGGCTCTAGGAGACTGCTTTAATGTGGTATTGTTATGAAGCCTCTTTCTAAGCACCTCGAGAGTGTGTGTTTGGTGCATTTGTCTGGATTAGTAGTGGGCAAGGGGCAGTATTTCTAAAAATAAGTGGTGAGAGTCACTAATTCAATGGTGTGCAGGTGACGGTCACCCCAGCGGCAGGGTTCCTGCACCACAGGTGGACCCCTCGGTTCCCCAGAGCAGGACTTTAAGCAGAGCACTGCATTCCCCAAAGTGCTGGGAGGAGGCGCTGTTGTGTATGAATTTGCGAATGGGTGGGTGTGTTTGTGGTTGAGTGTGGATATTTGAGTGCGTGAGTGTGGGTGTGCGTGTGAGAGGGAGCACGAGCAGGTGAGCGCATGTGCGTGAGTGTGTCAGTGAATCGATGTGGGTGTCTGTGAGGGTATAGGCAGAGATGGTACAAAGACAAATTAAAAATACCGTATCAGTCAGGGTCCCAGCAGGAAACAGATGGCGCATGCAAATTGGGTAATTTGAGGAGAGTTTAATAAAGGAATTGTTTCTGAAGTGTGGGCAGGGTAGAGGGAAACCACCGAGGATAGTGCAAGGCTTGTGGACAGCTACAGGACACTGGTGACCGCCCAGGTTGAAGGGGCGAGGGCAGGAAGCAGTTAGTGGAACCTGGAGACAGAGAGAGGATAGGCAGCCGGATGTGACCCAGCCGGGTTGGGTTCCACCAGAAGCCTAGCAGGGGGCCAGCGAGGCAGCCCAGGGCAGGGTCGGAAGGGGGAAGCACTGATGTCCAGTACAAGCCCTGGCAACTTGCATTCATGAAATCACAGCCCTTCATTAACTTTTGGAGCTCTCTAACCCTGTTACACCCCTGGTGAAAGCATGCCTAAGAAAAACACACCTATCCATAGACATGAGCCATGTTGCAGGCAATTTCTCTTTCTATAGGATACTTTATTTCTACAAATAAGATACAAAGACATCTTTAGAGTAATAACTCCAAGCAAAACATATAGACACATAATGACATGCAAATTCTCTTCACTCTTCCCTTCCTGCTGCCCTGCAGGAAGTTAACACATCCCAATCCCAGGGGTCCAGGTCAGTTTCTAGTCATTTTCTTTGCGGTCCTTTTCTAAATTTACATCTGGAGGGCATAAAATTCCAGGACTTTAAAAACCTTTAAAAGCCTAACCCTGGACCTCAGGCTAAGAGCTCCTAGAATTAAGTGTGCAGAATCATTTTACACCTATTTTTGACAGGATTCACAGCTCACTGCTCATCCCCCACCCCGGGCCCACCCCCAGTAGGCTGAGATTTTGAGACTAGCACAAGATCACACAGCCTAATTAAGACATGCATCAGGAATCAAATCCAGGGACCTGATCTATAGCCACTGCCTCTAGCGCACCTTCCACCATCGCATTACTTGGGGGTAAAAAAAAAGGCAGTTCTAAGAGATAAACCCAGTAGCGACTGCGGGCAAGGCGGGAGAGAAGCAAAATGGTGCACTTCGCAATGTCTGATTCCTGCTTCTCCCCGGAGTTCCTAAGACAGCTTTGCTACTAAAAAGCAACACGGTTTTGGATTTCCTCGCTCGGTGTCTGGGACAGAAAACACTTGTTCAGCTGCTAGATGTTCCTCATGCAGTAGGTGTTTCTGGTGATCGTTTCGCGTTGGAAATGTACCCACAGCAGCTTTCGTGAAGCTCTGAAATTTGGCACCCGCTCTGCTTCCACGCGGAAACATGCAGATTGGCGAGATCTTAGGCCCACTGACAGAGACAGAATCGAAGTGCGCCCTTGGCTTTGATCGTTCCTTCCTCAGTCTGGGTTTTTCTCCTTCCAAAAGCCAGAGAATGTGTGTTAAAAGCAGCCATTTCCATCCTTTCCTCAGAAACACTCGAAGGCCCCCTTCGGTGGGGTGCATTTGCTGGAATCTTCCCTGATCCATTTGCCACTTCCCCTCCTTCAGGTTACAGCGAGGGGCCAGGCAATTAGAGTGATCCTGAAGGTATACAGCCCTCTATAATTTTCATGTCTGTCACATCCTAAGAACCATCAACATCACTGGTAGAAAAAATCGGCTAATACTCATTGAGTGCTTACCAGTGAGCCAGGGACTTAGCGAGTGCTCATTGTGGATTATCTCATTGACGCTGAAGAGGGAGAACTTTATAGCTGAAAATTAGAAGCTCAGAGACTTCATCTATGTGCCCAAGGCCACACAGCAAACAATGCTGGAGCTGGAAGCCAAATGCTGGCAGCCTGGCTCAGGATACTCCCACAAGTATCCTGGGAGGACCGGTACTGTTACTGCCATGTTATGTTACAGAGGAGGAAACTGAGGCCAAAAACGATTACTCCTTGGAGTAGACAGCCAGTAACCTGGCTCTGAGGTGCATCTTCTAGCTCTATATCCATTGACCTTTCCCTGCTTCGTTACAGATAAATTAATAGCAATGCGTCAAAAAAAAAAAAAAGATGGACAGCAAACCATTTTTTAAAAGTCTGCCATTGAGGTTGATTGTGTTCCTAGAATATGAGTAAACAAATATGGCCCTTCTCTAACAGGAGACGCATCAGCCTGCTCCGGGCTGGTGCCCGTCCCCCATGCAGTGAGGCTGCCAGGAGATATTTTCCTATCAGTTTAATATCAACTGTAAAAGTATACTCCCGGCTGGCAAAATGACTTCCCGCCAGGCAAAAGCTTTGCTGAGAACACCACCTCCTTCACTCAGAAACCCAAGTTCCAGGCCCAAGTTTTCCCTTGCGAGGCCAATCCGGATCCGAAAGTGTGTTGCTGTTTTTCCTGCTGCTGTAACAGTTACGTGTCCTCACTTCAGGAAGGAATTTCCGCCCCTCTATGGGATCCTTTCTAAACAGATGTCTGAGAGCTTCCAAGGGATTTCTACGTCGTGATAAAAACCCTTCTCCATTCGCAAACATTTATGACTGCCGCCTGCTGCAAATGTCAGCGCCGCGTGGGGAAGCGCTTCTGACACTCGGAGCTACCCAAAGCTGAAATGGGGCCACGCCTGCAGGTGGCAAGCTCCCTCTCGCTGGAGGTAATCAGGCGGTGGCGGGAAACCTCTTGTGGCTAATGTCGGGAGGGCTCTGAAGATCTCTCCCAACTTCCGGATTATGTGCCGGCTTTGCAGCTGATACAGGGATGAACGAGACCAGTCCTTACGATGAAGGGATTTTTAATCTAGTGGAAATGGTAAACCTGAACCCAAATAACAGACATGTCTATACCAACAAACATATATACATTTGTTTTTGTGCTGAGGCGAACCAAGAATTAAGACAAAGCGGAGGTAAAGCAGAGATGGCCACGCCGTGGGTCAGGAGGCCTGTGGGCTGTGGTTCAGGCCTTGGCACAAACGATCTGTGTGATGCTAGCACGCCTCGCCCCTTCCGTGGGCCTCAGTTTCCTCCTCTGAAAAATGGGCTGGTTAAGGGTGATCATCTCGAAACCCCCTTCGGCCTCTAAAAGTCAGAGTCAAATCAGGTGGGCGCCTGGGGAAGGGCCGCGGAAAGGCAGGCTGCTGACTGAGGCAGGCCCTGTTATTTATAGACCTCTCACGCGGGAATGTAGCTAAAACACTGCCCTGCGGAGGCACGTCTGACAGATGATTTATTGTGCTAATAGACGTTTGTACTTACTCATTCTTTATCTATTGTTGCTTGTGGCACGAGGGAGCGCGCGCACACACACACACACACGCACACACGCACACACATCCACTCCCCCACACTTGAAAGTCTCTGGGCACTGCCAGGCCTCAGAACTGTCCCCTCCCATTCTGTGTCGGGGGTGGGGGGGTGGGGTAGCCTGGCTGATCATGGAACAGGCGAGATCGCACGACAGGGAAGCTGAGGCACTCTGGCCTCGCAAAGCCGGACAGTCCTCCCCCCACCCCTCTGCCGTAGCAGGGCTGGGTCCCTAGCAAGCACAGCAGTCACAGAGTGACACAGCCATGGGCAGAACTGTGGGGGAGCAGGGAAGCTGTGGGCAGAATGATCACCCCCACCGCCCCTTGCCACACTCGGGTCCCCAGTCAGTTCTCCCATTGACCAAGGGGGTGGGGCGGAATGCCAGCTGTGGGGGGGGGGGGCAGCCTGCAGGGCGCCCAAGGCCAGAGACCGGCCGCGGGCAGGGAAGGGCACTCGGCACGCCTGTAATCACCCTTTCTGCCAGTGTCTGGGCTCAGACGGGCCTCCCGACCCCGGCAGCTCCAGCCCTGCCCGAGCCCCCGCCTCCATCCGGGGCCCTTCCCCCGCCGGCTCAGCTCCGCCAGGTGTCAGGCCTCTGAGAGCTCTGGCGCCACCGGGTCACGGCCATGCTGTGCTTTCCTCGGCTGCCGCCGAGGTGTTTCCACAGGCGCCAGTTTAACAAACTGCCTGCCCGCTGGGGCTGCAAGGAACTCTCCTTTTTGGCTGCTCTGCAAGGAAGCAGCAGGAGGTGGGCAGGGACTTTAGATTAGGTAGCCTGGGGCTCCGACTCCAGCTGTGGCCCTTGCAGGCAGAGCAGCCCGCAGAGAGCTGCGGTGCTTCTCTCCAGCGCTACAGTGTCGCCTGATGAAAAGTCTACAGTGTCGCTTGATGCTCGACAGACAGATAATACTCATTGAAAGCTCTGTGCCCGGCATCGCCTCAGCCTTCACACGCAGCCCCACACTGATTCCACTCGACAGCCCTAACAGCTATTGCCATTATCTCTCCCTTTCAAATTTGGGGAAACTGAGACTCAGAGAAGCAAAGTAATTTCAACTAATTCAAGTGATTCAAGTGGCAAAGCCAGGACTCAAGCCCAGGACTGTCTTATTCCAAAGCCCCTAAGCCACCAGCTAGCTGCCCCGCTGAGTCGCTGTTGTGGGGCTCAAATGAAATAAAGGGTGTGGAAGCCTCTAGCTTAGTGCCTAGCGGGAGTGTCGGGGTTCTTCCCCATTTCCTCTCCACGGGGGCTGATCCCCATCAATAGCACCTACTTTCCCCCACCTCCCTCAGCCAGCTGCCAGGGCTAGGTCACTCTGTGAGATGTGAGGAATAAACGAAAATTCATGTACTCCTCCAGCAAGCATTTGCTGCGCTGGGCCCTTGGGTAAAGAGACAGTGAGAGCTGGCTCGTGGCCAAAAGTCTAAATTATCAAGCACGATCTGTGTGGCAGGTACTGTCGCAGAGGCCTGGATCCTAGCAGAGCCAGGAAACGTGGCCTCGGCTCTGTACTGAGAAACTGGCTCTTTGGGGAAAAAGAAAAAAAAACAAAATCCTGATGTGTAGCGTTTGCCAATGGCTGTGGTGTAAATACACCATGGTGGACAATTCCAAGGTGCAAGTGCAAAGTCACCACACGTGGAATTGAGAAGAGATCCCCACGGTGGCTGTGCCCGCTGTGGCCAGGGGGACGAGACCCTGCCCGTCCCGTGCATGTCCATCCTCCAGCCTACCCTTCAGGGTCTCAGAAACGCCATGGGCCTTTCCTGTGAGGGGGCTTTTGGGTCCCTCGGCCGGGAAAGTGGCCCCCAGCCCTGGGTTTCTTAGAACGCCCTTCCAGTCTTGGGGCTAGTGTCACTTCACATAAAGCCTCCCTTGACCCGCCGGCCTCAGTCAAATGTCTTCACTGGCTGTGCCCGTAGAGGGGTGATCCTTCCTTCCCAGCCCTTAAGTCCGACTTTAGCTGTTCACAGGATGGGTGTGATTAATATTTCTCGCCCTCTCACACGACCAGAGCTGTCGCTGGTGTTTCGGCGGCACCTAGCACCGTGCCTGGCTGTTTAGAGCACAGCCCTTGAATGTTGAAAGAACAAGAGTTCCCTTTGCAAGGCGGAAGAGGGGAGGAGGGGCGCGGCTAGTGTCTAGGAAGTGCGTGCAGCAGGTACAGGAAGACAGGTAGTGTGGCTGGCACAGGAGGCACATGGCAGTGAAGGCCTTCTGCAGGTGGAGCTAGGAAGGCGGACCGGGCCCGGCCGGGAGGGGCCTTGCCCGCCAGGCCACAGTGTGGAATGATGGTGTCGCTCTCAGCGGCCCATCTCCCAGCAGAACCAAGCCAAGAGGTGGGAAACGGAGGGTTTGGGGGGGTCAGGGCCAGACGCAGTGTAGCTAGCTCAGCAGTTCCTTTTTGCAGATGAGGCTGGGGGGGGGGTCTTCCTTCTGACACTTCACAGCTCTGCTATGTTTCCTGTTCTACTCCCAGCCGATGACTCTGGGTGGCGACACCCACCTTGCAAATGCAAGAGGGGCCCCCAGCTGGAGACCTGAAAGAAATTAGCCAGGACCTTCCAGAAATCAGGCAACAAAAAGAACCCTCTAGAAGGCTGGCTAAGAGTGTGGGCCCTAGAACCGGACCGCCTGGGTTCGAATCCCAGTTTTGCTCGCTTGACTTTTTATTGGTTCTGTGACCTTAGACAAGTTGCTTAACTTCTCTGATCCTGATTCCTCGTCTGTAAAACGGGAATCGCAACGGCACTGAGTTGCGCGGGGTCGCACGTAGTGAGCACGCGATGCACGTCGAGTGTTACTATTGACTCATATTATTACCGCCAGGATGAGGAAGAAAAGGGGCGTGCTTCGAGCACCTGCTACATCCGGACCCTGTCTCATCTCACCCTCCTCACCCTCACCTCTCGGTTGAGATAAAAAGCTCAGAGAGGTTGAGCCACGCAGGTCTCCTAGGATGTTCTCAGAGGGTTCATTCCTAGGAATGTAACATCACTGGAATCAGCCTTCTCTCTCTCCCTCTAATCTTGAATAACTCCCCAATATTAACCCACTCTTTGTCCTTTGGCAAATAACTTCTCCCTGAGCCTCAGGCTTCCCAGCTATAAAATTATGGGCAAATATTGCTGACTGCTGTCGCCAACAACCCCCTCATCTCAGTGGCTTGACACAAAGGTTCGTTTCTTGCTCATGGGCCAATTGTGGGCCAGTGGGGGTGGGGTGCTCCACGCAGTCTTCAGGGATCTGGGCTGCTGCCCTCTATTGGCTCCGTCTCCCCTAAGGCCTGAGTTCTCCCCTGGCTCCTGAGCGCTGGCCCATGAGGAAAGGGAGGTGCTCTGACACACCTCAGCCCAGAGATGGCAGAGCTCACCTCCATCCACATTCCACTGGCAAGAACTAGTCATGGAGCCCAGCTAGCTGCAGGGGGGCTGGGAAACATGGTCCAGCCGTGTGCCAAGAGCAGGGGCAACCCAGCCCCGGGGGCTCTCCGAGCCCATCTCTGCCGCCACTGAGCCAGGTTCTGTGGCCCCCACAGGCCACACTGGAGTACAGAGGTCAAGACTCCCGGGTCTTTTCTGCCTGCAGCCCAGGCCCTCCCTCCCTGAGTGCCGTCCCTCCCTCCTCTCCCCCTCCCCCCCAGGAGGAGAACCAGGCCCTGCCAAGCCTCCTCCGAGGAGGGCGAGGGTGGGTGGTGGGTGAGATAATGATCTTATCAAGCTTATTGCCTCTTGGAAGGCAGGTGCTGGAGAAAAACCAAGTCTGCTTCGGTTTTCCTCTCTGTTCCCTTCACATTCCTCCCCAAGATAAATTTAGCCAGCCCTCACTCTGAACAGCAGTGCCCGGATGCCGACTTTTCCATTCTCTGAGTCGATGTCAGAGCATTTTTTCATGGCTGCACCCTATGGCCAGGAATGCAGACTCGAGTGTAGTCCCGGCCTGTGCCCCACCTCGAACAGCTGCGACCCACCGTCCCGCCCCTGCCCAGTCTCTGTGGGCACCCTTTGCCACATCTCAGACAAGGGCCCTAAGTTCCCCAGTGAAAGGAGACAGACCACAGAATGTAAAAGGGCTTCGAGATCTGGCACCGTAGTGGCCACTGAGCACTCAAAGGCAAGACGGTTCCGGGTTATGGGAAGGGACTAGCGCGGGCCAGAACCCCGGCTCAGGTCAAGTACCTCTCGGCTATCTCCTCATGCATACGATGGGTCATGGTGCCTTCTTCCCGAGATTCACTGAGATGCTTGTGTTAAGGGATTTGCCCATTTGTCTGGTTCTCTGTACGTGTATATGGGTGTGCCGATGGTGATGGTCCATACTGGGGACACAGTGGGGACTTCCTGGAGCCTTCTGCCCATCCCGGATGCTTCTTTTGCAAACTTCTTTAAAATCTCCCAAGAGGCCGCCTTGGAGAATCACGTTCTTGGACCTCCTCATCTTGGTAGACTCTCGTTCTTGGACCTCCTCATCTTTCCAGAAACGACTTCCTTTCTGGGTCCATTCTCTTCTCCTCCTGCTGGTGCAACTCGAGTTCGGTCCATCTTGCCTTGATCTCTGAAGCTCTCTGCCGCCACCCCCCAGACCACAACTGAGCACATTTGTAAAGACGTTCCGCATCTTTCCATCTTTCTTTCCTCGAGTCCTTCCTTTCCCTGATAAACCTCTCCAGGCCTGCACTTCCTGCCCTGTGAAGTGAGGATGGCCAGGGTAGGTGTCCTGGGAGGAAACAGCTGTGGTCTCAAGGGCTGATTAACAAAGGTGCTTGCAGGATAGCCTGGAAGAGCCGGAACTAAGGAGGCTGGGGAAGGCCCAGGCCTGGTCACAAGGGTGTGGCTCCCACCAGGCTGCCCAGGTGGGGTGGGGTGGGGGTCGGGAGCAGCCACAGAGCCTGAGAGGTCCAGCTGCAGCACAGGCCACCCTATGAGCCCTGGGCCTCAGGAGGGAATTCAGCCGCTGTCGGAGACCTAACGGAAAAGAGTTGGGAGACTTGTCACCCTGACTCTACTTCCCCCCCCACCCCCACCCCCGCACTCTGATCACCCGTGGGTGCCTCCCATTGGCTGAACCCAACTGGACCAGAGCGCAGGGAGCTGGGTGGACACTGTCTCTACAGACGAGGCTCGCGGGCCCTGCAGGGAAGGGCAGGGAGCGGGTGCGGAGGGGCTGCAGGTGGGTCTCAGCGTTTACCCCTCTCACCAACAGACCTGCCAGGGGTGCAGAGCACCCCCTGTTATAGTCATAGAAAGCAAAACCCTGAGCACTGAGGCGCATAAAAGGCCACACTGCCAGAGGTGGCGAAGAGGATTAGAATTGTTTCTGCCCGACCCCAAAGTTCCACACAGCCAGAGCAGGCGGTGGCGGTGGCCGACTGTCTGTGCTTTAAGGGGACCCTTCCCCCAGCGCGATCTTCCCCCAGGCCTGTAATCCCTTGGTGATGTATTCACTGGGGCCTGAGCTATTCCTCTTCCCTGCTGTGCAGTTTCAAATGCAGACACATCCCTGGGGAGGGTCGTCACTGTCAGTCACAGAACATTTTCAGGGAGGGAGGTTCCCAGACCCCTCTTTCTCCTGGCCAGGCCTTGGGAGTCTGTGGGGACTGGAAAGCAGCCAGCCCCCCCAAAAAACCCCATGTCGACCCCTCATAGTCACGGAGGATTCTGAGTCCTCTCGCTGGTGGCCTCACTCCTCAGCGTGTCCTGGGGGGCCTCACATCAGGGGCCCACACAGGGGCCTGCACAGCTGGGGGGCAGCAGCCCAATAACATTACACAGTGCTACACTGTTGCTAAGGTCAACATTCCGCCTGTGCCAAGCAGAGCCACGTGGGGAGAAACGTACTGGCTTCCAACCGGAAAGACAATGCGATTGGAACCCTTACAGACAGTGGAACTACAGGCAAGGCCCTTCACCACCACGGCCATCTGCAGAAGGGGGAGGCGGGACGCCCACCTCCCTGTGTTCCCTGAGAATTAAAGGGCGTCACTCGTGTCAGTCCCCAGCACAGTTCCCGGCACCCAGGAGCCCAGGCAGAGGAGGAGGCGGGGGCAAAGTCTTCAACGTAGGCAAATCTAACCCTGAGTCCCAGCCAGCTGGGTAACCCTGGACACGTCACTTAGCCCCATGGAGCGCATTTGAAAACTAGAGCAGTCACACCCCTGTGCCACAGGTTCGTCTCGAAGGGGAAGTGAGATGAGGTGTCTGAAAGCGCTTTTTAAACTGCCCTGGAAATAGATTTATTTCTTCAGCGATAGCGACAGGCAACATGGGCGCACATTTCCCGGAGCTTCCTGTGTTCCGGGCCCGTCCCGAACCCCCGTTGCACGTGGGCTCATCCCGTCCTCACGGCAACCCCGTGAAGCAGGACTTCCGCGTCACTGCCACTCACAAATGAGAAAATCGAGTCTCAGAGGAGTTAAGTTCCTGGCCCAAGGTTGCACAGCTGGTCGGTGGCAGAGCCAGGCTTGGAACCTGGGAAGCACCTGCTGTGAGCCGGGCCCGGGACGCTCGAGCAGATGGAACTGAAGAAGCACGGGGTTCCCCACCCACCCCTCCCGCCCGGCTCTCACTTTCATACACATCGGAATCATGAAGGGAAGTTATGCAAAAGGCAGAGTCCTGGCCCCGCCCACGGGGGTGCTGATTCCGTGGGTTCAGAGTGGAGCCTGACACTGCCTTGAACGAGCCCCCAAGACGACCCCCGCGCAAGGGCGTGGGCAACCACACAGGAAGGACCGGGCCAGGGGTCCCGCCAAGCCATCGGGAAGGGTTGCGCTGGAAGCGACGGGCGGACGCTCCAGAGGGGACCCTGCAGGCTCAGGCAGGAGCCCACGCTGGGACCCCCCTTTGCCTCTGGCCCCCAGGTTTGCCAAGTACTACAAGACGGAGAACGGCAGCGAGTACCGCACGCTCCTGAAGGCCTTTGGCATCCGCTTTGACGTCCTGGTGTACGGGAATGTGAGTCCTTGCGCCGGGCGGACGGGCGGACAGGGGAGGAACCCCAGACCAGTCCCTGGCCCTGAAGAGGCCCTCAGCTGGTCACACCTCCCGGCTCCTCACCTGGCTCCTCACCTGTGCTGTGAAGGGGCGGGGCCTGCTGCTTCACCCTTCCCGCTCCACTGTCCGTCTGGCTGGGAGTCCAAGTTCAACCCCTGGCCACCTGGCCTGCCGGACCCCCGCCCACTCGCTTCGGTCTTCGTTCATACAGGCTGGCAAGTTCAACATCATCCCCACCATCATCAGCTCCGTGGCAGCCTTCACCTCCGTGGGAGTGGTGAGTTCAGCCCCTCCAGGCTCTGACCCGAGGCCAGTCAGGGACGGCCCCCGCTGGTAGGGGTGGGCAGGGCACTGACCCAGGTAACCCCGCTTCTGCCTAGAATGAACAGCCCAACCTCTAGCCAGGTGCTGCAGTTTCCCCCACCACCTCCCTGTAGGGTCAGCCCTTGCTTGAATACCTCCAGTACTGGAGAGCTCATTACCTCCGGCAGCGGCCTACTCCTGTGCAGGAGGCTAGGCCTGGCACAAAGTTCCCATCCGTCCCCATGAAGGTGCGGGAGGAGGAGGCTCCAGGCACCTTGACGGAGCCAGAGCCGCGCCCCCAGGAACTTAGCCCCTTCAGCTGCTCTGCTTCTCCCACCAAGTCCTCTCCCTGCATTTTGCTCTGGGGTCACCCCAGGAGCTGGGGGGGGGTCATTCCACAGGGCCCCTGGATATTTTTCTGAGAGGAGTCAGGTGTCTCTGGAGGACACGCGCCAGCCCCCGCCCGCCATGTGCCCGAGGGGGCCAACCTGCCCCTTGCTCAGGTAGCTCAGAGCGCGCCCGCCTCTCCTCTTCCAGGGCACTGTCCTATGTGACATCATCCTGCTCAACTTCCTCAAGGGGGCCGACCAGTACAAAGCCAAGAAGTTCGAGGAGGTGAGCGGGGTCTCGTGAGCACAGGGCAGGAAGGGGCACCGCCCCTGCCCCTGGGACCCTCAGTGACTCGCCTTCCAAAGGGAAGTTCTTGGACCTCAGCACAAATTGGGGAGGTGCAGACAAGAGGTGGTTTGGCCAAGAGTAGGCTCTGTGACGATCTCGGGGGCTCTGCAGGTTGTCACTGTCAACATCCCCATCCACCCACTGTCCCCTCTCCATTTCCTGGAGGGGATAAACCTGCTACGGATTGGCTCAGGTTTCTGTTTTCCCTGGAGGTATGTGGACGGGGTCTCGGGATCACACAGACTTGCCATAGCGTCCCTAATGACTGGGCCGCGGCGGGGTCTGTCACATTGGGTCCTTGTCCGTAGTCAGAGCTCGATAATGCAGCCTTTCACCTGCAGGTGAATGAAACCACGCTGAAGGTCGCTGCCTCGGCCAACCCAGTGTACCCCAGTGACCAGACCACAGAGGAGAAGCAGTCCACAGATTCGGGGGCCTACTCCATTGGCCACTAGGGCCTCAGCCAGGGCCCCATGCTAACCCTTGGACTCCAGGCCCCCCAACAGGGGACCCCACCTGGGCGAGGGGGAATGGGAAGTGGGAGGGGCTCTCATTTCTGCTGCTCATCCAGTACTCGGGCAGGTAGGTAGTGCCCTCTGCCGAGACCTTGATCCTACCTTCACTCCTCACCTCACCCCCGTCTGCTTCCCGGGACCCCCAAGGCAGTAGCACTAAGCAGTCCTCCCTCCCTTCAAAGAGTAGAGATAATAATAGTATTAATGAGGGCCTACCAAGAGTGGAGCACTCCACACATATTATCTCATTTAATCCTTAGAATAATCCTATGAGGTAGATATTAGATTTCCCGTTTTGAAGATAAACTGAGGCTCAGAGAGACAGTCATTTTCCCAAAGCCACAGAGCCAGGAAGTGAGAGAGCTGAGATTCGAACCCACGTCTGACTAACTCCTTTGCCCACACCCCACGAAAGAAGGATGAGATCCCAAGAGCGCCATCCCCTGCTCCTCCAGCCTCCACCCTCCACCCTGACCATCACTGGGTTCCGCTTCATACAGTATAGACCCCATGCTGTCCCCAGGAACTCAGTTCCCGTCTTCGGGGAGACCAGGGAGACAGTGGTAGGGGATCTCTTTCTCTGGCTCGGGTCCCCAAATCGGAAGGAATTTTCCTTGCCCCACAGCTCTATCCCCAGTCCAGGGAAGAGGTCATCCTTGTTCTCTCTTTGGGACCCCACACATACTCACACGGAAGCCAGACTGGGCCACCCCAGGCGGGACATGATACTGGACCTGGGGCCCTATTCTAGGGGTACAGCAGTCTTCTCTTAAAACACTGGCGAAAAGGCTTCGGTGAGACTCAGTGAGCAGCAGCTCAGCCAGGCCTGGTCCCCAGGGTCCTAAGAAGTGGGTCAGCCTTCTAATGTCAGAGACTGAAGGGTCTCAGAAACCATCTTGTCAGACTCTCCTATTTACCGATGAGCAAACTGAGGCCAGAAAAAGACTCGTGTCACAGAGTTAGTGGCCCAAAGAGAACCCAGGTGTCCTGGGACCCAGGGAAGGCAGCCAAGACAGGAAGCTGGACAGGCCATTGAGAGGGTATCAGTTCCAGCTCTGCCTCCACTTCCCCTTCCCCTTCTTGGGCTGTCCTTCAGTGAGAGGCCCAGAAATCTTGACAGGGCAGAGCTCAGGAGCAGATGTAGGTTTTATGAAGCCTGAAGCACATACAACTTGGGGCATCTTTGAAAAAAAAAAACAATACAAAATTAGGTATGAGCAGGGGCTTGTGTGAGCGAGCAGTCATGAAGGATGTTTCACTAGCTCCACGGTAAATCCGCCTCCGGAAAAGCTGGAGCGTGGGCTTGACCGTGAGGTCTTAGCAGAAATGGGCTTAGCTGTAGGTAGAGGGCTGGCCCCTCTACAGAAGGCGCAGGGAAATGGGGCGGGGGCCGCTTTGGGCGTGGTTTGAGAGGATCAAGCAGTGGGCACTTGCGAAGACCCGACCCCAGTGACACCCCTATCCCAGGGGAGAAGGGGTAAGAATCCTCCACACAAGGCCCAGCCTTTCTCCTCCACTCTGCCTCACCCCCAGCTCCATCCTCAGAACTGGGATAACTCCTCCTGAGGGGCAGTCTCAGGAGGGAATGGGCAGTGTCCGGAGCCCTGACCAGCAGAGACTTCAGTGAAGGCAGCACCGGGTTCCCCCTCCCCACCCCCTCCCGTGAATCCAGCCCTCGGGAGGCTGGGCTGAGAGGCCGAGGTCACAGGAATATTCTCTGAGGAGGCGGAGATCCAGGCAGCTGTGTTCTGGAGGGGCCCCTCCTCTGGTCCTTTTCATCCTGACGAGGGTGGTGGTCCTCCTGCAGGTATGTCAGTAGCTCTCGAGCCTGCCAGCAAGTGTGTGAACTCATGAGTGTGAACCTGACCTTGTCCTCCCCACGGCTGAACTAAGTCACAGCCTCTATGTGCCGGACTTAGGGTTATATCAGCAGTAACGACAACGGCTAACTGGTCTCTGCTGTCTCTCGGGGCGCTCAGCGCCGTCACCAACGTAATCACACACCAACCCTGGTGAGGCCGCTTTGGTCTGTTATTAATCCTATCTGATAGAAAGAAAGAAACTTACAATACATAGAAATTGGAACTGGAACCCATGCTCATTCTGAGCACTGTTGCTTCTTTAATTGCTCAGCGTGAAAGCTAACATTCGCTGGTGACATGCCAGGTCCACGCAAGGGGCTAAATGCAGCGCCGGCATTGTCTAACTCGACCCTCATCTCAAGGAGGAACTGAGGCTGAGCACGTTTAAGAAACTGAAATGGTAGAACTGGCACTTGAGACCAGAGCTTTCTTTACGTCTCTGGAGTTTGGGACCTTGACCTCCATGCTACATCGGTCTGGAAAAAAAAAAAAATTAGAAAATTTGTCAGCACCTTCTTTTCTCTATGTGTTAAAACCAGGTCTTGCTGGAGTCACAAGTAAACTGCAAAATATCAAGGTTTAATATGACGAAGCAGAGCAGACAGCCCCTTCCCTCTGGGAGACGTGCCGTCAGAGGCACGTGGGCTCTCGGATCACTGTGGGAGCAGGAGGATCCATAGGGGTGATTAAAGGCCAGGCCTGAAAATGGCTTACCTCGCTCCCAACCACATGCGAAGGCCAGACTCGGTAACGTGCTGCAGAGCCTAACTTCAGGGACTACCAGGACATAGAGTCCTCCTGGATCCCCGGGAAGAGCAAACGGTAAACACGGTGCCCTCTGCGTCGGTGTCTCCTTCTGATGGCTGTTCTGCTCCGCAGCCCTTCAGCCGTGCCGCCTTACGGTTCCACGCAGCCTTCCGTCTGTGCTCCTCCTCGCGAAATCTTGGTCTCGGCAAGTTACCAATCAATCTCTCAGAGGTATTAATAGATAACACACTCAGGAGTTTCTCCCCTTAAGAGTATTTGCTTTTTAATCAAGGGCTAAGACTAAAAGGCCTTAAAGAGCCAAAGGAATGACTACATAATGGTTGAAGTTGAGACCCAATAGCAGGCAGTTCTGGATGTTTGAGGGACACCTTTACCTACCCTGGCCTACCTCAAGCAAGCTTCAGACGAAGAGGTCTGAGTCTTGCTCCTTTTCCCTCACACTCTCTACCTCTGGTCTAGGCTGGCAGGATATTACGCTACTGGGATTGGATAGAGCTCATTTCCCATCAAGGAGATAAGTGGAGGCTGATAAAAGGGGGCTTGTCATTCAGCCAAAGTACCAGTCCCAGAGCAACCTATGCAGAGCTCCCCTTACTGCTTATCATCCTTTGCACCCCCCACAGCCAGGTCCCACTGTTCTTTTAGAAGCAGGGCACCAAGAATTAGCTGTGGCAGCACACAGTGCAAGGACTTGGGGGCGGGGGCAACCCCCAGGCAGCTCCTCGTCCATGCTCTTGGGAAGACTGACATGCTGTGATTAGGAACTTACTGACCCAATCTCCATCCAAGGCAGATGGACAGACCCCTCTTCGCCTAGACGCAACCCCTGGGGTCCAGCATTGGTGAGGCTCACAGCAAGGCCAAGGCCATTACCCTGTTGGCCGAGGACTGCTTATGTTCAAGAGACCCATCCCTGTTGCTTCTTCACCACCCACTTCCCCTGGGGTGCTCTGGTACCTTTAGAAACAAAGCACGTCTGGTCCTTTTTTTGTTCCTGAAACTCTGCATCCCATCAGATGCCTGTATAGATACACACACATGTACACACACGCAAATGTAGACATGTACACAGATGTTCTCAGATACATACTGGCATGTATACACACTCCCAAACATACTAGCCAAAGACACAGAGGTACACGCACATGCATGAACATAGAGATTCAGGTGCATAAAGATGCAAAGCTACATGACATACACATTCACAGGTGTACAGACATACAGACCCATCCATAAATACTCAGAGATATGCAAAACGTACCCACACTCAGACAGCACACAAATACACTGGCACACAGATTCGTGCACAGTCACATATGCAGAGTCACATATGCGCAGATATACATGTGTGAACAGATTGACGCATATACACATCAAGATACATATACACACATGCACGTGTGCACCCACGGAAATACTTGTACATTCGCCCCATGCCCCATGTGGAGCTGCAGCCCCAAGAAGTATATCTATCTGTCTCCTACAACTCAGGGCGCTCCGTCCTCTGAATACCCAGTCTCAGGTAGAGCTTCCCGAGACTTCGGGTCTCCAGACCCTTCCTGGACCTCGGCGACCCACCTGGATCAGCAGTCTCTTTCAGTGCCCCCAGGGTCTGAGAAAGTGGAGTGAGAAGAGAAGCAGAGGCCAGGGGCTGAGGAACTGGGAGGGGAGCCAAACTGCTCCCAGAGGCTCTGGCCTGGGTCCCCGAGGCTGTCCTGGTGGGAGGTGGTAGCTCCCTCTTGAGAAGGTAGTCCCCCCCCAACACACACGCACACCCAGGGAGGTAGACAGGCTGGGGACTGGGGAGCTGGAGAAGGATTGGGAAGGGAAAGCCACCTTCCTGGGAATGGAGTGGGGAACACATCTCAGGAGAAGTTGAGGCCTTTGAACTGAACCGCACGCAGGTGGCTGGGAGAATGGAAAATAAAGGCCGGCATCAGAGGCCTAAAGGACACAGGGCTTAGAGGAGCAGGCTGTGCCCAGACGAGACTCTCTGCTCTCCCGTGTGTGGTGACCCCAGGTGGGACCCCGTTACTGTTAAAGAAAAAAAAGAAATGAAGGCCCCAAATGGAGTCACTTGTGCTAAACCAAGCCTTAACACCGCACTTAATTGTAGTTTCGGCCTCTCCCAGGAATATCCCCTTTAACCAGTCAATCTGTAGTTACTTGCTCAACAGGTAATCCTCTGGACAGACCCCTTCCATCCACCAAAGGCAGGTGACCTCACCTGAAACAATCCACTCTTTGCTTGAAACTTCCTTTTCCTGCCCCACTCTGCCTGTAAAAGCCTCCATTTCTACAGCTCCTTCGTGTTTGTTGGAAAGGACGTTGCCTGATTCAGGCATTGTCGAAAAAACCAATTAGACCTTTAATTTGACTCAGTAGGATTTTGTTTTTACCACCTCTCCGCTGGGATTCTTCAATCAGTGACATCACCCCCGTTTTGCAAAGATGCCCCACACCCACCCCATCCCACACCCCAGTACTGAATCCAAAGGAAGCAAGGAGACCAGGTGTCCACCCCCCACCAAATGCGGTTTACCCCCAAGGGCGAGGGGTCTCTCTCTCTCACACACACACACACACACCCCACACCAGGACTGAGAAGCATCCGGGGAGCGACACCTGGTCGGTGCCCCGCCCCCAGGTGGGCGTGGCACCCCGGGGAGTGAGCGCTTCCAGGGCTTTCCAACCCCCGGGGGGCCCTCCAAAGTGAGCAATGAGGACACCAGAGTCAGCACTGCGGTGGCAAGTCTGTCTTTATGACCAGAAGGAGTTTGCAAGAAGAGCCCAGCGCCCAGGGTGGGTCAGGGGCAGCCAGGAGAAGGTGGGCGGGAGTGGCGTCAAGGCAGGGTGTCTGTGCCGCTGGCTAAGAAGGAGCAGATGAAGGGCATCCGCGTGTTGCATGGAGTTCGTCGCCAATAACCCGCTAGCAGTGGAGAACAGAGTGATGTCAGCCACCTGTCGGCGTGTGGCCTTTCCCCCCATCCCCCCTTCCCTCCTCAGGTGCCTGGTACATCTTCTCCGCCTGTCACCAGTTGTCATGATCTGTCCGCCATTTGCTCATGTGTATTGAGCTTTACGCCCCAGCAAGGCAGTGTGCTAAGTGCTTTGTATGGACTCGAGGTTAATCTTCGCAATGACCCTCAGAGGTGGGTGCTGTCATCTCACCTGTGTCCCAGGTGAGGAAACTGAGGCCGGGCAGGGTGACCACTTGCCTGTGTCTCAGCTGGCAAGTGGCAGAGCCCGAACATGCATGGGGGCAGCCTTACTCCAGCACAGATGGTCTCAGCCACTGCACTAAGCTCCTCCACACCTGGCGCCCGTGCTGTTCCAAGCTGGTGAGTTTTTCTCGTCAGCCATTCCTATTTCCCACACCTCTCCCTGGCCCCTCATCCACACCTTACAGTCACATCTGTTACTTCTTCATAGCAGAGGAAGGAAAGGAGCCTAGTCTGTGAGGATGGAGAACCCTCACCCAGCCCCCGCCCTGGGCACCCCCTCACCCTACATCTCAGCCCTCCTCGCAGACGGGACGTGGGTTCTCCATTTGGAGGGTGGGCGTGAGTTTGGGGAGGTGTCTTCATGCAGCCCAAGAGGGCAGTATGTGAGAGTTCATGGTGTCTCTACCCCTTCCCACTTCCCTTTGCAGTCCCACTCACCTCCGGTGCATAGGGACACACATTTGCCTCCCCCATTCTTGGGCTGTCCTGGGGCCCATACTCCGAAATTCCAGCAGCTTCTATCAATCCAGCATGCCCTCCCATGCGAGAACTGGAGAAAGGATAGGCCGGGTCAGAGGACAGAGGTCCAGGAAGATACGGCTTCAGGGGGACCAAAGAATGCCAACCAACCCAGTATTTCTTTCTGGACGATGCCCACCCAGCTTGGAGCCAGACACCTTTGAGACCCATCCATCCCCCCACGTTTTCAGGCAATGATGGTAAAAGAGCAAGCATTGCTCCCGGCCATCACACAGAACAGGCTTCTCAAACTTTTCCGTGCGCACAAATCTGGGGATCTTGTTTAAATACAGATTCTGATTCAGGAGATCTCTGTCATGGCCTAAGGTCGTGCATTGCTAACCAGCTCCCAGGTGATGCTGACGCTGCTTGGTCCATGGACCACACTTGAGTAGCAAATATAATGGCCTGGACTTAGCCACAATCCCAGAGCCACTGTGAGAGAAGGACCCCATTTGATACCCAAAGAAACAGAAGCTTCAAGGAAGACAGCCATTCGGCCAGGGAAGTGACCGAGCGGGACACAGAACCTATCTCGTGACGACAGCGCTGTGCTGGTAAACGGTTAACAACCAGCTCTGGGGGAAAGCGAGAAGGCAGCGGGCGGCGGGAGGAACCCTGGTTTGTAACAACGGCCGTTTTCCTCGGTGTGAATTCGGTGTGAATGCACCCATCCGCCGGTGGTAGACTGCATGCTACCAGCACGAGGCCACTGAACGCGGAGTTGGGAAGAGACGCACACAGATACACGCGTTCCGCAGAGCCAGCACGAGCCAGCGCCATCACTGCCCCCCCCCCCCATGCAGGTCGCCTCAACTGCTGGAGGGAGGTCAATCAAATACCAGCAGGTGCTCCCTCGAGGCAATCAGAGAGACCTCTCCCTGTACCTGGGAGTTGGCCCGTCACTTACCCGGGCTCCGATCCAGACCTGGGGTCGATTGAGACCATAGGTGAATTGCTGGAGGTAACTGTTGATGCGGAAGTTGTGGATGGAGACCAGGTTGCCTCGGTAGCACCTCCTGCAGATTTCCTGCACAGGGAAGAAGAGGTGGAGGAGAGAATTCACTGTTCTTTCTCAGGTCCCTGCATCTCCAGGAGAGTCCTCCCCCACCCCTCGTCAGGCCAGAAATCAGGGATCGACTTGCCCCTCTCAATCCCATCTCTTGCTCCTTTATCTGTCTTTAGGAACTTCTTGCAGGAAATAATAATAATAATAATAATAATAATACCCAGAATAATCATAGCCACCATTTATTGAGAGTTTACAATGACCCGGAGACTGTTCCAAATACTTTCTGTGTTATTAGCTCATTTAATCCTCACCACAACCCCAAGAGGTAGGTACTATATGTCTCCATTTTATAAATGAAGATACCGAAGCTCTGAAGGTGAACCGACTTACTCAGGTAACACAGGTGGAACCAGGATTTAACACAGGGATAACTAATACCAAAGCCTTTTGTCCAAATCAGTGATTCTCAAAGTGCTGTCTCCAGACCAATAACGTTATCCTCACCTGGTGATTTCTTACACATGTCAACTCTAAGCTACTGCCACCTCCCCCAACGCCCGCCGCCCAGATTTCCTAAACCAGAAATCTAGGTTTTAATAAGACCTCTAGGAGAGTCTGATGCACACTAGGCTTTGAGAAACAGTTGCCTAAATGAATAGGGAATAGAAGGTCGAGTTCCACACGCCTCTCCTCCCCCCAAGCCTCCCTGGGCGATAGCCTCCCCGTCACTTACCTGAGCATTTCTAAACGTCTTGCATTGGTGCACCAACACGTACCGGCAGGTCTTGAACTCTGGCCCACCCTGCATTTTAACCACGTCTTCTTCCCTGGGGCACTGCAAGTCCTCGTCTAGGGCACCCGGGTCCGACTCCATGGACTCCTCAATCTCAAAATCATTGTGACAGCCAGAAGCCTCGACCTCCGCTCCCTCCGAACGAATCACATTCTCGGGCAGGGCCAACTCTCCCTCTGGCTCCCCTGAACCTTCCAGGCCCTGGCTCAGGTCTGGCTGTGTCTCTCCAGTGTCCCGATGAGGGGCATCAATCTCTGGGAGGAAGAGGTAACCTGCCATCAGGTTAGGTTGGACTGAGGAGAGATCTGATGGTCCCGCCCCAGCCAGGACTGGAAGGCATCCTTGGTTCGGGGTGAGGTGGAAAGTCACACAAATGGATGAGAACCCGATGTTAGCTGACACCACCCGTGTGTATTCTAGGGGTGGGAAGAAGCTCCTCCGAGAGGCCCCTCATCTGCACAGGTGTGTGGTCTTTCCTTGTGAAGAAGCCCTAACAGAATGTCCACGTCAGAATCCAGGAGACGTCTAGTCAGAGCTGAGCCGGATTAGCTGGGAGGCTGAGACCCTGGCCCCCTGGGAGCCAGAAAAGGTTCAGCGAAAAGGGGAAAAGATAAAGCTGGGCAAAGGGAGGAGACAACTCACTCAGGTGAAGAGCGGCGACTGTCCCCAATAGGAGAAGCGGCAGCAGCAGGGTGCGCTTCATGCCCGCTGTGTTGTGACAGAGACACAGCTCCACTTTCCCTTCTCGAGGATGTCCTGTGCGTCTGCACGGTGCCTGTCACAGAACAGAGATACGATAGTTGTTTACCTAGTCACTCAAAAGGGCAAACTAGAGGACTTCCTTCTCCCCTGGCGAACAGACCCTGAGCTGCAAAATCGGGAAAAAGACATAGGGGTGTCAGCTCAAGCACCAAAGTCCCTTTTTCCTGAAAGCTCCCTGGGATGGCTTTTAGCTCAGACCCTTGACAATGCAGGGACAGATCTGCTTGGGGTCAGGGTGGATTTCACTCACACCGGGGAAGGTGGGGGAAGGACAGTGGCCAAGGGGTCCCAGGGACAGGCCTCTGAGCTGTGTGCCATCTAGAGCCCTGCTTCCTCCCAGACCCTGGAGCCCTCCCCCTGGGCAGCAAAGGGTGGGGGGAGCACTCACCTCCTGAAAGTCTGAGGTCTCTGGGTCTCTGGCTGCTGGGCTCTAGAGGCAGCTCTTATATTGGGATTTTTGGGGAAGTGGGAAGAGGCAAGAATGATTGCCCCAGGCTGCGGTGCTGGGCACTGGAGCTAACAAGCGTTTGCTCAGCCCTCTCATTCCTGAGCCCTGCTCTTTGCTGGGACTTCGGGGACCTGCCTCCTGGGGCCTACTGCCACAGGTGGTGCCCGAACACCTGGTATGCTGAAATCCCAGAGGTCTACTGTCCACACATGCTTACTATTAGCCCCTAAAGTGCCCCAGTCTGAACAATATCCCTTAACCCAGAAGCTGCCTTCCTCTGGTCAATGTCCCAGCAAATGAAGTGGAGGGTCCCAGGGAGCTGGGAGGCCCCCAGGGGAGGAGGGAGGCGGCAAAGGGAGCCTCGGCTTCTGCTGAGCGCTTGTCTAGACCGGGCACTGTGTATGTACCCCATCTCTGAATCTTCACCTTCGCCTCATTCCCATGAGAATGTATGATTCCCCCTACTTTACAGGCATGAAAAATGAGACCTAGAAAGGGAAAGCCACTCGTCGAGATTGCACAAGAAGTGGGGGTACTGGGATTCCTGAGTCTTTTTTTCTCCAAAACCTACTTATTCTCTCCCTCTCCCCCCGCCACATCCCGCCCCTTCACCCTTCCCCCCTCCCTCCCTCTGCCTCCTCTCTCTCATTCCTCTCTCTCATTTTTCTACCCCCTCTTCCTCTTTTTCCCATCTTTAATGTGTGAAAAAAATGTGAGCTCCTTCTTCTACGCCGTGGATCTAGATCGAGGCTCTCAGCGTATGCACTTGTTACTCTTTAGAGCCAAATAATTCCCTGTTGGGGGTTTGGAGGGCGGGCTGGCCTGTGCCTTGCAGAAAGTTTAGCAGCCTCCCTGTTCCCTACCCACTACAGGTCAGTAGGGCCTCCCCCAGTCAATCTCACTGTCCCCCAGACACCATCAAAAATGTCTCCACACATTTCCAAATGCCCTCTGGGGAGAAAAGTTGACCCAGCTGAGGATTCTTGATCTAGAGTATGCCATTTCATCCAATCTCAAGACGTATCTCCTGGCGAGGGGGCCACAGCTAGAGGGGAAATGACTCGGCCACTCTGCAGGCCACCCTCCTCCCCCCTCCCCATTCCCCACCTTCCACCCTCTCTCATCAGGAGCAGGGAGTGCAAGAGGCACTAAGCATTCAGTAGTTAAGATAAGTGATATTCTAATGGAATCTTTCTTTAAAATCAAAATAAATGCAAAATCATCATCATCATCATCATCATCATCATCATCCATGATGAACAAAAGACCGAAAACTTTAACCAACCAAGCTCCAGCCAAATTTGCTGCAGTCCAAAAAGAGACCAGCAGGCGCTGAGACTCGGCTTGGCTTTGCAGGGCAGCACCGCCAAGAACGAGCGGACTTGTCAGAGAAAGCGACTCGGCTCTGTGACATCCTTGCTGGGCAGTGCATGTTTGTTCCTCGGACTCCAGCCCAACCGTCCAGTGTTCAGGGCACTGGGGACAGGTAGCCCAGAGGGTGAAAAGACTTGGATTCCTTTTCTTCCTCTTTTCTCCCTGGGGATCTACAAAAAGAGAAGTCACTGAGAGGTCACTTCTAGGCCCGAGTACAGAGTAACGGTCTTGGCTGTTATCTCTCTGGCCCAACAGACTGAACCCTCAGCTTATCTAACTGACTTGGGGTGGGGAGGGATTGGCCAATCCCAAGGCCCAAACACCTGGTCTCCGATTTCAAGCTTGAGACCTTCCTAGCAGGAGAAAGATGAAGGCTAGACTCCCTTCTCATCAATCTCCCCCATCCCGGGGCCCAGGTCAGGGGCATCCTGTCACTCCGTGGTTGGGATGACCAATAAGATGAGCTGCCTTCAGGAGCCAGCAGCACAATAAGCGTTCCATGCCGTTTCATTTGAACAGCCCTGTTTTACAGATGGAGAAATGGCATCTCACGGCACCTAAACAAGTTGCCCAAGAACACACAGCGAGTCGGAGACAGGCCTCACCCTAGGTCTGTCTCCCAGCTCCTCATCTGCGCCAAGCTGCCTTCCCTCTGCCTCCCGGCACTGACCTCCCTGCTCTGCAGCCTGCTTCCTCCCCGCGTGCACCCAGTTTTCTTTGCACGCCAACCCCAGGCCAAGCTATTCCAATGGCTGCAATGATCACAGTAATGTCTTATTCAAAGCTGGAAATAACGTTTTGGAAGGTCTACCGCAGACCAAACACTATGCTTCGTTGAGGCTTTTACATCCATTATCCCACTCATCAGTCTTTATCGACATCCTACAAATTAGGTATTGTCAGCTCTAGTCTATGTATCTACTGCAGAAGCCGAGAGAGCATAAATGACTTGACCAAGTTCATACGCCTGGTGAGAAGTGGTAAACCTGACCCTCACCTGACTCCTCTGTCCTCGCTTGAATGCGTCACCCCCGGGCAGTCTAGCCAACGAGCGCCAATGTCTTCAGCATCTGGGAAACTCCCAAGTCTCTGGCTTACTGTTTGCATTTATGTCCACAGGGGTTTCAAACGCTGCATCTTGTCTCAAGAGTCAGTCCAGCCCCGCATCCTGCAGAGGGTGGGTCTCGCCATCTCGAGAGGCGGGTGGTGTGATGCATAGTGAAGTGACAAGTCCCCGGGTCAGGCCCTCCATGCCTCGGTTTTCTCATCTGTAAACTGAAGCTAACGACAGCATCTACCTCTAATGAGAGCGACTCCAGCAATGTTCTCGGAACAGCGCCTGGCACATGGGGGGTGGCGGGGGGGACTTGTCAAGACACCAGGACTGGACCAGTGGCCCTTATAAGTAAATAAGCACTGTCGGTCATGCTCCTGCTCTGCGTGAGGACTTTGCATGAGGACTCCCAGGCTCCCGAGCTTGGCTGGCTTCACAGGGCTTAGTCAGCAAGGCATTGGAGAGGAAACACTGACACACAAGCCTCGATTCGGGGATGTAAGGCGAGTCCTATTATCTCATTAACGTTTAGCCTTTTCTTGTGGATGCGTCCACGTCCACATCCACGTCCACGTAACTGCTGAGACCGAGATCCAGACCACCCCCCAGGAGCCCAGAAGCCCTTCTCGTACCCCTTTCTCCACATCGGTGCCCCAAAGGGGGTCTTGATGAACTTGAAGTCACACTTCTATCACAACGCACACGCCCAACAGAAGATGTATGAGCAACAAGACAAAATCCCCCCACCACTTAGCACAGAACCTGGCAGCTAGAAAATGCTTAGTAAATGGATCATATTCTTCCTTTTTACCATAAATATCTGATTAAAGGGAAGTCCTGCCCTTTCCATCCCATGCCAGGAAAGAAAGTCGCAGGAGGGCAAGGAGCGAAAGCCGGACTCCAGCTGCACCCTCTTCTGCAGCATGCAGCGCCGGGCTGGACCCCTAAGAGCGGTTCAGAATTCCACCATCTCTGAAATCAACAGACGGCCAAGGAACGGCAGTTTCGCTGCGCGTCAGTTTGATGCCTATCTCTTTCTCAACTTGCTGTGCAACCTGGAGCAAGTAACTTCTCCTATCTGGGACACGCTCAAAAAAATTAAAGTTCTCGATCTGCCTCTAACACCCAGTCTCGTCTGTAATCCTCTGAATGTGAAGAGTCCCAGAGGAAAAGGGCTTCGGGCACTGACCCCTTTCTTCTTGCTCACCAAAAAGTGGAGAGAGAGTTGGAAAACCTTCCTTTGTCGCCTCTGACTGGGACTCTCTCATCTCTAGCTGGGTTGGAGTCCTGCGCCCCGAGACCAACCCAAGGGTAAGGGGGAGTTTGTCTCGCCTCCCCACAGTGCTCCCTCCCTAGGTCATCTTGTCCTGGAAATGGAATCCTAATGATTATAAGAACGATGCTCTGGAAACACAGTAGAGACTCAAACCCTGTTTGCCCAGTAAGTGAATGAATGACAGACAAAAACCCTTCTTGTTTAAGATCGAGCTGGGCAGATCCATCCTGAAATGAGATCTTAGGCAGGGATTTTAATAACAATAACAACAGCAGCAGCTAATATTTGAGAAGCGCTTTCTATGCACCAAGTGTTTTTAGTGTTCTGTATCGTTTAATCTCCTAAAGGACTCCGTGAGGCAAGTACCACTGGTATCTGTACATGACAGGCAAAAAGACTGAGGCTCGGCGTGGCGAAGTTACTCGCCAGGTAAGTGTCAAAGCCAGGGTTTGAGACCAGAGCCTGCATTCCTGCCCTCCACACCTCCCTCCTCTGGGGTGGTGAATAAATGGCACAGGGCGCTCAAGTTCATTCTCTGACGCGACCCTGGAAGTTAGTGGGGCGGGTGCTGACAGAGGAAGCACGAAGAACACGCTCCTCGGCATTAAAAGGATCCTGGCGCCATTCCTGGCCCCGTCGCTCGTGAGCCGGCCTACCCTGGCACACGTCTCCTCTCCCAGTCTCCGTTTGCCCACCTCTGAGTTCATTCAAGGATGACGGCCTCACAGGGTCGATAATAGATATTAACAGCTGTCGTTAATCAAGGACCTACACTGTGCCAGGACCAAGGGCTTCTCATGTGGAGACTTATTTACCCTCCCTGCTCTCGGAGGAGTGTCGGGTGGGGGAGCAAAGGCGCTTAGAGGCTAGACTCAGTCAAGGACACGCAGCCTGAAGTGAGGACAGAGGCACCGCAGCTCTCTGTGGGCGGGAGCCCCTGGCTCTGCAAGGAGCACGTGGCCCCAGCCCTGGTGGTTGACACGCCCGCGCTCACGGATGGCTACTCTGACTGCCGGAGAAACAGAGAGCAGCGCAAAAATCGACGATGAAGATCGATATTGTTCACTGACTTTGGCGTTCGACTTTGGGTAATTTTGCCTTTGAAGTTTTCCCATTCTAAACAATACGAGAGAATCTGTGTTGCTTTGTTAGGCAGCAACAAGCTTGGGCAAATGCCTGCAGGGTGGTTTCTGTTCCGAACCAAAGGCAGTGACATTCCGGACCCCACAGGCTGTGGAATGTGGGCGCATCTCAGCTCTGCTCTCCCCGCTTCCCAGGCAAGCAACAGCGGCTCCTACTGACAACAGCAGTAGACACCTGCATGCACAGCGGCCTGCGGCCTATCAGGTGGGGTCTGTGTCACGTGGGAGGTGCTTTACGTTCATTAACTCACCTAACCCTTACGGCCCCACGCCGTAGTCCTACTGTTACTCCCATTTTGCGGATGAAGACACTGAGACCTCAAATCTAAGTCCCAGAGCTTGCGTGGGGAAGAGCTGGGAGTTGGTGTTGAACAGTCTGACGGCAGAACCCATGCCGCCCCCACCTTTCAGTCCCGAAAGTTCTCCACAGTCTTTCCCATAAGCCCCGATGGTACTTATCTCCATTACAGGTGAGGAGACTGAGGCTGTGCTCACCTGGTCAGTGCCTGCAAAGCCCAGAGCCTTTCCCAGGCACCTGCTTTGCGAGTCCACCTTCGGGCCCGCGAGGTAGCTCTGGACCCAGGAAATGGACCACTGAGGGGCCTAAGAGCAGACGTTTGCAGTTAGAGAACAAATAATTCAACCACTGGCATCTGGGTTGGTGCAGCCGCAGGCCATGTCCTGTGTTACTTACCCTGCCTGCTGGTGAGTCCACCTGGCTGTGGGCTGTTACCTGTGATGGGCCCAGGGGCCACCAAAAATGTCCCACTTGGAGACTCCTGACCAAGCAAAAGACCGAAGCCTGTGCTTTGAAACTGGTGGGAAGTGTCCTTCTCAGAAAAATTTTATATCCCCTGAAGGCCTGGCCAGGAAAGGAGCTCCAGAAATAACCACGGGTCCTTGTCCTAAGCTTCCAATGTGGGGGCCAGTATCCACGGCCCCTAGGAGGCCAGCAGCCAACACCTCTGGCTCAAGAACAGTTTGACTGAGGATGATTAAGAAGTCATTCCCTAGAAACTTCTGAAGTGTCTGTTTGGCAACATCTGCCCCACCCCAGGTCCTAGGATTACTTCATACTCTCCAATCTAATGCCTTGGGCTGCCCTCAGGGCTCACTGTCATCTGAGACCTCCAGCCCAGGCAGGAGAGAAGGAACGGCAAGCGAGTGGGTGTGGGGGGAGCGGGCACGGCATCCCAAGATGCGTGTGAGGGGGACCCCAGGATGAGTGGTGGGGGGTAGATGAGGTGCGGCACCGGCCAAGAGATGGAGTTGTAAGCAGCGGTTTACAATCGCGTTTTTGATGACGTAAAGAAAAGCTCATGAGACCGTTTCCACGATCCCACGCACGACCGCCCGGCGCGGAGGAGCAGGCCAACGTGACCACCGCGGTTGTTCCCGCGTGGCGGGGTGAGCAGTGAGGCCTTCTCGCGCAGTCCGTTATGTTCTGATCTGTTTTACAACCACTATGTGTTTCTTGCATGGGAATGAGTGCCGAGAAAAGGCGACGTCTACAGTGAACGTGACCCGAGGAGTGGGACAAGTCTGAGTTTAAATGTGCCACCCGGAAGCCCCCGGCCTGCTTGCAGCCCGGGAAGGGTACAGATTTGCCTCCAATGCCTCCGTCCCAAGGCTGGTAGGCGAGAGAAGGGTTGCGACTGGGTGCCTGTTGCTGAGTGAAATCAAAATTTGCGAAATCCCTGGGTTGCTTCATTCTGGTTTGAAAGAGCGGTTGGTCTCACTTGAGGAAGAGGCTGCAGAAGGCGCTCCCCGCCCCTACAGA
The DNA here is from genome assembly GCF_014176215.1 of Rousettus aegyptiacus. Lineage (NCBI taxonomy): Eukaryota > Metazoa > Chordata > Mammalia > Chiroptera > Pteropodidae > Rousettus > Rousettus aegyptiacus. The sequence continues at coordinate 112,126,729 of NW_023416308.1, forward strand.
GGCGGGAGGCCGTGCACGTGGGCTGTGTCCCCAGCTCGCTCATCTTCCCCAAAAGCCACCTCAGACACTCTCTGGATATGAGTGTTCTCTGTGCTTCCTGACAAACCCAGGCACTTTTTTTTTTTTTAAGTAACATCTTTATTGAAATATAATTCACACACTATATGATGCGCCTGCTTAAAGTGTTCAATTCAATGGTTTTTCGTATATTTCAGAGTTGTATGACCACTATCAATTTTAGAAAATTTTCATCACTTTAAAAAGGAACCCCTTCCCCATTAGCTGTCCCTACCTCATTCCCCCAACCATACGCACCCCTCATCTGCTCTCTGCCTCTAGAGATTTGCCTGTACTGGAGGTTTCGGATCTGAATGGAATCATACTTTGTGTGGTCTCTTGTGACTGGTTTCTTTCACTTAGCATAAAGTTTTCAGGGTTTGTCGATGTCATGGCCTCTATCAGTACTCCAGTCCTTCGCATTGCTGAATAATATTCCATTGTATGGACCTACGTTTTATTTATCCGTTCACCAGTTGGTGGACGTTCGGCATCTTCTTGAATTTAACATATTAGCCGTAATGACAGCTGTGACCTATTGAGTACCTACCATGCGTAGGCACTTGCCCTGATCTCTAATCATTACCATAGCCCAGGGAGGTAGGTCTGTTTCTCCCATCGCTATTGATAAACTGAGACGTAGAGGTGAAGTGGCCCATCCAAGGTCACATTACTGATGGAGCTTGGGTGAAGAAGGGGTTGGCCTGGCCCCCCAAGTCCATGCTCTTCCCACTGCTCCACACTGCTCTCTCCTTCCAGTTGGCTCTGAGGCCAGAATGAGAAAGAATCCACTCTCTCGGTGACTGTCATTTACAAAGCCCTAACCGGTGCCACGTGGTGGCGAGCAGGCCTCAGTCACTGAGCTGATGAGCCCTCCTGGAGCTAGCTCACCGTCCAGGTTCAGAGAGGTCATCAGGCTATGATCCAGGCTCCAGTCACCGGGAAGGGTGTGACCAAGTGCCAGGAACTCAGAGCTGCTGGAGAGGCCAGAAAAGACCTGGAGAGGCGATGGCCCCAGTGGACCAGGCAGGTTTCCTGACAGAGACGGGTGAGTGCTCAGGGGCAGAGACCAGGAGTCCAGGTCCACGGGGCTGAACACTGTCTCTCTGGAGGTGGGAGATGAGAGGTCAGGGGAGGGGTTGGAATCGCACTGCAGAGCGCCTTGAATGACAGGCTGGAATCTAGGTGTCCCCCCCCCCCGCCCCCCGGGCAGCAGGGAGCTATTCAAAGTTTTTGAGAAAGGTAAAATGTAAAATAAAAGTTATCCATTAACACTCTGCTGTCTGTCTTCTGGTGTCCTAAGCCCCTGGAAATCACCCTTCAGCAGTTCAGAGAAGAGCCGGCTCCACACCTTGAGCATCTCCATACCCCCAGCACCCAGGACCTACCTGACCTATTGTAGGGGCTCAATAAACATGTTGAGTGAATGAATGAATGAATGGATGTGCCTGCCAGCCCCCTCCCCTTCACTGTCCTCTCCCAGTCCCTCTCCTGGATAAGCTGAATGTGACATCGAACATGTCCCGGATGCTCCCAGTAGCCTTCTATCCTCTCCCTCCCTCCTGGTCCCACACCTTCCTGCTCTGTGCTACCTTTTCCTCTCTGGTCAGGAGTAAATAAAGGAACGAAGGCTCCCCATGTTCCCACCTCCGTCCTAGGCAGTGCAATTACCTTAACTTCTCGCGAATGCCCTCAGGGATAGACATGAACTGCACTTTGCAGAAAAGGAAATTGGGGTTCAGTCGTGAAGGGACTTGCCAGGCTGCTGAGTGGCAGAAGTGAGCCTCACACCCAGACCTTCTGACTCCACCTAGTGCTTCCAGCTCGGGGTGTGGAGTGTTGAGATGTGTGTGTGGTCGCGGGGGTGGGGGGGAAGGGGGCGCGGAGGGAGAAAGAGGAGGCAAAGGAAGAGATTGGGGAGACGGGGGTCCTGGGTCGAGCCTCCATCCCGGGACCAGGCGGGCACCTCCCAGTCTCGAGGCTCCTGCCCCACCTCTGGGTCCAGCTGCCACACCCCAGGCTGGGGCAGGAACACACAGGCACGCTGGCACGTTTCACAGGACAGCCCCAAAGCTTGCAGAGACAGATACATAGTTGCCTTAGGCGGAGACGCTTTATTTATCTACAAAATTATCCCCCAGAAAAAAAAATTTTATATAACAATACCCAAAGTAAATAATCATTCCCCTTCTTGAAGATGAAAACATGTCCAAAAAGGCTTCATCAGAAATCCTTCGGTCAAGAAGGCCAGCTGGTTCCCAAGGCCCTTAGAGTGGCCTGACTCTCCTCGCTGTTCTTAAAACATTCTAGAACTTTAGCTCCAGAAAGACTCTCCCACTCCAGAACCCTCTCGTTTTACAGATGGGAAAACTGATGCTCGGACCAGAGAAGGGTCAAACCAAAGGTCACCCCGCATCAGCGACAGAGCTGGGACTCAGGCCCAGGGGACCCCGCCCGGACCTGTCCACTCCTCCTTCACCCCGAGGCGCACTGCCATTCTCTCTGCAAGGCTGTGTGCCTTTGGGGGTGAACCAGGTGCCACCTCTAGATGCTGGGTGGCACCCAGTGACAACCTCACTCTGCACCTGGAAAATCACCCAGCAGCATGGAGCCAGGCACACAAGGGCTTCAGGCCCAAAAGGCCTAGAAAAGCAGGTGACACACCTCATGCCCCATTCCCTCGATTCCCCCAGGGCCAAGCGTGCCAAGGCCATGCGCTTCCTGCTCCAGATAAGGAGACCCGGCCACCGCCCTGGCTTGGGGTCTGTAGGATGTCAATCAGCTTAACAACCGAGATTCTTTTCTTGCTGTTGCAAAGGTAGCTGGCAGTTAAATATGGTTTTTTTTTTTTTTTTTTTTTTTTTTAAGAACAAACGATGTGTACTTAATACCAGTGGAGCCTGGGTAGGCAAAGATTCTGGACACGGAGTGGTCCAAGCCGAGGACAGATGACCAAAATCATCCGCAGGGCTGAAGAGTGAGGGCTCCCGAGCTAGGCCCTGGCGGGGGGCGTCTATGCCCGCCGGCACTCGCGGTACACGAGGAGCGGGTGGACGAGCGTCACAAGACTGAAGAGCACCAACGTCACGTTCACCTGGAGCGGGAAGAGGAGAGGAGGCGTGAGGCGAAGCCGGGGGACTCCGCGCAGCGCCCGCACCCAGCAAGGGACCGGAACGCCGCCCCGTAGCTCCTCCGCGTGTCAATCAGACGCCGGGGGTCCCAGGGGAAGGGTTGGTGGTGGCTTTTCACTCAGCCCTGCGGGGCGGGACTGCGGAGGAACACCCGCATCTCTCAGGTGAAGAAAACAGAGGCCTCGGGGGCATTTAATGACCAGCTCGAGGTCACATGGGAAGCTGGCGGAGGCACCGGCCAGAACACACGTCTCCTAGATATTAAGTGAGGGTCACCGATGTTACAATCTGGTCATTCTCCTCTCCTCCCAAGTCCAGCTCTTTTTCTTTTCCTCCCAATGACTGATTTCAGCTCCTGTTCTACACTTTGCTGAAGTTTTTAAAGGAGGCTAACAAGCTGTGAGTAGTCAGGGCACTGCCAGGTTTGGGGGTGCCCTCTGCTGGGGCCCCGTGGAGTCGGCTCGGTCTGGCCGTCCTTGGTGGGGGAAGGCGGGGGTGGGGGGGGGCTCCCTTCTCCTCCCCTCGGCGCGGCACTCACGTAGAGCGGGTCATTCTGAAGGGGGCCTCCGATGAGCATGAAGATGGGAAACTGCAGCAGAGACACGATGGCCGACAGGGCCATCACCAAGCCAAAGAGCTTCCCGAAGTGCTCCGAGGGGAAACTGGGGAGAGAGACAAGGGGCTTCCAGCGAGCCTCAGGGACCCTCCCTCCAAGTCCCGGCCTGGCCTCCCTGGCTGCGCCTTTGTCCGTCCCTTGCTCCCGCCTGCCCCTGTCCCAGGCCTGCCCTCGCCCGCCCACACCCACACAGCACGGCGCTGCTCTCTCCACCTCCGCCCGGACTATCAAACCGCAGAACACAGAGAAGGCACTGTGCTGGGCCCTGGGACGCGGGCAGGGACCCGGACACAGGCTGTGCCCCGGGGGTGCGGGAGTGGGGGGGGGGGGTGAGTGTCACGAGGAAAAGACACACACAGAAACAGGTCACTATATGCCAGGCGATGGGTACACCGTCAGAGGAAACAGGACTTGTGTGAGCGCCAAGGGTACAAAGAAGGGCGACCTCTTTCCTGGGAGAGTTGGAACAGACGTGGGCCCTGGAGGGCGGACTGGAGTTCTCACCAGATAGATAAGGGGGGTGGGAGAGGGTGGACTGGGGTTCTCACCAGATAGATAAGGGGGGAGGGGCGGAGAGGAGAACTGGCCTGAAGACTCAAGTATGTGGAGGCTCTATCTCTTCTCCCAGCCCCCACCTCCAGGCAACACCCCCGACACCTGTTCCCAGACCCCGTCTCCCTCACCCGACCACCTCCAGGTCCATCCTCACCTCCCAGTTCCTCACCTCTAGCACACTTCTTTTGGTCCCAGTGAGTCCCTGCATAACCCTCCCCAGCCCACTTACGCAAGGGTGAGGAAGGAGGCGTTGCCCCCGTAGAGGAAGGAGCGGCTGATCACTTGCAGGATGAAGGTGACGTACTGGAGGGGGAGGATGGGGATGGAGGCACAGAGGGCAAAGCCCAGGCACAGTAGAGATGTCAAGGCCAGTGAAGGCACCGCTGAGCGAAGGGCCGCGGCAGAGTCCGGGGAACCTGGTCCAAGAGGGAAGACAAGAGGCTGCCTGGAGGGGGTGCCACGGAGGGCAGGGAGGGGGCAGGAGGATGGGGAGAAAGGGAGGAGCCACCATCCACCCAACAGTCCAGGAAGAAACCTGGGGTCATCCTTGAACCCTCCTGCCCCCACATGCCCCATCTCCAGCCCATCGATCAAAGCTGATAATCCGCCTCCTAGATGTCATGCAAATGCAGCCATCTCCTCCATCCCCAGGGACTCATCCTGGTTGCAGGGCATTATCGACTCGCTCGCATTATTTTCGCGATGACCTCCAAACAGATCTACTCTGGCCCCCTCCAACCCAGAGCCAGATAGTCCAGGTAGCCTTACTGGTCATAGCAAAAGACTGGAAACTAACCAGATAGCCACCAAGGGGGGAAACGCTGCATCGACTACGCTGCAGCCACAAGACAGAACTAGGCAGCGGCTGACGGGCCCTGCCACGGAGCAGGACAGGGATGAGGAAGGGGTTAAAAGGCCACGTGGAATCACTCCGGCCAAAGTGACAAAAATCAGAGGGGGCTGACACACGAGGAACGCGACTTTGTTTTACTTTAACGAGCCTGGGAACTTAAACTTTAGAACGCATTGGTTGTGCATCCAGGCCGAAAGGCACACGAACCCTATAGATGACCCTCCGAAGAACTTAGGTTGGAATGTCCATGTGTCTAGACGACCGGGCATCTGGAAGATCACCAGCGCAGACCAAGCAAGGAATGCGAAACTGATTCTGTTCAAGAATGTGCTTTTTTACCATAAAAAACTATAGACTTTTCTTTTTCTCTGGAACTCTCTGCGTATTCCCTGGCCATGTTTCCAGCATTGTAATTCACTTACTTAAGGCTTTTCAATAAAACTTTGTCACTTAATTCTAGCGAAGTCTCCTGATTAATTTACACTTGGTCGACAGTTACACGGAAAGAAAACCACAGAGCATGGTGTGTGATATGCTGCCTTTTACCTAAGGGAGAAATTATATAATATGGTCTTTCTTGAGGAACAAAAGACAATAAAAATAATTACAAAGAAAAAGGGAAGGAATGGATTATAAGGAACAGAGGGAAATCACATTTCTCTGAACATGACTTGTTTCACAGGTTTGACTTTAGAAAAATATAAATTTTTGATAAGTAAATGTTTTAAAAATAAAGTTAAATGAAATCAGTAAGAAGAAAGCGATCCCCCAAAAAATCAGAAACAAAATGAAACCAATGAATGTAATTTTGTATCAAGTTGGTAACTTGTAAAACACAGTAATTTGACTGTACATCTCTTGTGGGAGATAGCCTGAGGATAAAAATGAAAGGAAGAAAGGAAAGGCAGGAGGAAGGAAGGAAGGAAAGAAGGAAGGAAGGAAGGAAGGAAGGAAGGAAGGAAGGAAGGAAGGAAGGAAAGGAGAGGAGAGGGAGGAAGGGAGGAGCAACAGCATATAGTGATTATATTATTAATAGTATTGATATTGCTAAACCAGTAATTATACATAAAATATGTTTTTAAAATACAATACATATGTGGATATGTATATAGTGTGTATTTATATACATATATATATAGTATATGTATATAGTATTTTTAGGAACCGGGATTTTCAGAGGAAGAGAAAAAGATACAAATATATAATCAAGGAAGCAAATTTGAATTAAAATATCAATATTAGGTATTCATGATGTTTCTTCATCCAAAAAAGTTATGTATATCTCCCCTCTATCCAAAGCTTAAAAGCAATGACACTCTGGGAGGATCAGAAACACTAGCACCCAGATTGCAGCCTCTAAATGTCATTTCCCATTAAAGGGACCCAGGGTTACTTTGGAGAAATGGCTGGTTTCAGGTCTGGGGCAGGAAACACACCCAATGAAATGGACCTGAACATCTGATTCTGCTAGAAAGTAAAAACACTCTCTAAACCTAATAAGATTATGTCTAAAGGACACAGACATGGGATTGGTAAAGTTCCCAATGGCTAAAGATAGGACAATTTGAGCATCAAGAAGAATTGTGATAGAAACGGATTGAAACACATTCAAATATATCTAAAATGAGACTTTCGAAGAGAAACAGCCAGTAGTCACCCCGAGAGGTTGCTAAGGCAACCTCATTATTATGACATGTAAATAGAGGAAAAACCAAGCATTTATTTCAGGATAACAAAATAAATAATAAAGGGAAGCTTTTCTTTTTAGAGGGACTCTAGGAGCAGAAGGGAAGACAGAAATAGAAAATCGCCATTTTGCAACCCTAATAAAATAATGGGTCTAGGCGTTGATCATCAATGGCTGCTAAAATCTTTAAGCAGGCAGCTGGTGGGAAACTTTATAACGGGCCGATAAGACTGACGATGTCTGACCCCACTGATGGATCTGACATCATACAACGGGGACAACCAGTACCAGGGCCCTGCCGATGGGAGCACATTAGAAGCCCACGGCTCCACCTCTGAATCGTTCTTGCCAAAAAAAAAAATGTGAAACTGAGTCTCCTCAGCCTCCAATCTGCCTGTTTACAGGAAATAGCCAATCAAAGAGATATTTTTAAATGACATGTAAGGGATGCCAGATCTGAAAGGTGGGGGATTTGACAGGACAAATGACCCAGTTTCTTCAACAAATAAAACAGGAAGAAAAAAATAAATAAAAAATGAGGTGGAGACACAGATTTAAAAAGATATATAAGGCGCCTCGACCAAACACATTGTGTAAATCCTAATTTGAACAAAACTGTTAAAAGACATATTTGAGACAACTAAGGAAATCCGAACAGAACTGCATACTCAATAATATTACAAAACTATTGAGTTGTTTTAGGTGTGATGGTGATGTTACAGGGATGCTTAAGTAAAAGAGGCTTTGCTTGTTAGAGGTGCGAACTGGTGTTCACGGATGAAACGATCTGATATCTGAGATTTGCTTTAAAACACTCCAGTAGGGGTAGGAGCAGCAGTGAAGGGGAGTGGGGGAGGGGTATAGAAGAAACTGTAGGAGAAAGGTTACTCTCTACTTTTGTCCTTCCCCTGACACACCCAGTGCACACACGCATACCCGCCCCAGGTTGAAATGCCTCAAAGCCCCTCCCTGACACAAGGATCCTGTGTGAGCTCCTGGGCACGGGAGGCTGCCTTTCCCTTCTTACTTCTCTCTCCCTGCCCCTCCCCCACTGCTCCCCCAATGCTCTGGGCCCTGGCCAGCCAGAATGGCTTTCTGGGATTCCCCAGATTCCTCAGTGTTTCCCAATCTCCTTCGCCACCTGGACCCCACGGTATTCTCGAGCCAGTGTCCCAGGGCCCACTCTTCATCTCCTTATTTCTTATTTATCCTTTAGGTCTCGGCTTAAATGCCACTTCCTCCAGGAAGCCTTTCCTGACACCAATCCCATTCTCTCCCAGAGCAGGTGATGTCCTCTTCTTCTTCATGTCCCTGTAGTCCCCTGCGGCCCCCTGCGGGTGTACCTCATGGATCACAATACCTTTCTTCACTCTCTAGACTGAGAACAGCTTGAGAACAAGGACATATCTGTCTTGTCTATTGTTGAATCTGGGGCTATGGCTGGCACATAATTGGCACTCAGTGATTAGCGGTTACGATGGCTGGACAGACGGATGGACGGACAGACAGGAAAATGCAAGTAGGAAAGAATTTTTAAAAAGAGAAAAGATGGAGGTGGAAGTAAGTGAAGGCCTCTCCCCTCCTGGCCCCCTGATGCTCAGGAGCCCAGGTCTCACCTGTCCTTCTCGCCTCCTTCTGGTACTTCTGCTTCAGCCGGTCCATGAGCAAGCCATTCCAAGGGGCGCACAGCACTCCGAAGAACTGCGTGATGGCAAAGGCGTTCGTGTAGCTGCTGACTACAGAGAACAGAGAGGGGTCGGTGGTAGATTTCCAGGACTGCCTTACAGGAGAGGACCCTCCCACCCTGGCCCTCCTCCCCACACCCCTGCTCAGACCTTCCTCCGGAGCACATAGCCCTGCTGAGCTTAGCGCCCCGCACCCTCGAGGTTCCAAGTCCCCAGCTGGGATGTGCTGACTGACAGCCTCCCAGCTCCGCCATATACCTAGATCCCTGTCCCCAACGGCCAATTTGGTCAGCAGATTGTTGAGGGTGCCAATGAAGAGGTAGTGCCACAACTGTATCACAGACAGCCACACCAGGTGCCAGGCAAAGCGCTGAGAGAAAACGTAACTCCAGAAAGAACGGGCTTCCTGCTGCTGCACTGGTCCTGGGGTATCTGCTGGGGAAAGAAGGGTCTGGGCATGAACCATGAGGCAGATGGGAGGGTGAGGGTGTAGAGGCCTTCATGGGACAGCCTGAGGGCCAAGCTCACCGTCTAGCCTCACCTCCTGGAACTCGCCAGGTGTGCCCTCCAAGCCGCCTACACCTCCTTGCACATCCCCGCCTCGATGCTTTTGTCGCCCTGGCCCTACCACCTGGAAGGATCCTCTCGCTGCTCTCTGCTGTCTGCTGAAATCTATCTGTCTTCCACAGCCTGGGTTCGAGCCCACTTCTTGCACTACACTTTCCTTATCTTTCTCGGCCAGGATGGTGAAAAGAAAGACAAGGGGAGGACAGTAGGGGTGACATGAGGGCCGGTGGCAGACAGTTCCATATCCTCTCCTTTCTCGATGCCAGGACCATGGGTTCTTTTGGAAATCCTCCCCTCCCCACTATTCTTCATGGTCCTGATGGGACCGTGAGATAAGTGTCCTGTTCCTCACCCAAGGTGGACCCGTTCAGTCATTCTCCCTAGAGGCGGACCAGCTGTGACTTCAGACAGGGTCCCCAAGGGCTCCTGGCTCTGCTCTCCCTGAGACCTGGCAAGTTCATTGTTCTCTTGACTTTGTGACCTTTCCAGAATCCTGTTCTTATTTCTACCTTAGCCAGCAGTGGCTTGTGATGTTTATACCAAAGATCCAAAACAGAGGAGAGAAAAGAGGTAGCCATGGGGATGGGACAGTGTGAGACCTGCAGAAACGGGGACAAATACGCCAGACTTAGGACTGAGGGGTCGGGGGTAGGGAAGGCATTGACGGAAGACTGACTTTGGGGCCAGAGGGCATGACAGATGAGAAAGAGAAAAAAAGAGGAATGGCAAAGAGGGACAAAAGTCTTGCCCATCTCTGTAAAGTGGGAGGTTGAGAAGATGGAACGTACAGGTCCTTTCCTGAGTCTGCGTCCCTAAGGGGAGCTCTGGGGGTGAGGAAGCAGGTCAGCCACCGGGAAAGGCCGGCTCTGAGTGGGAAAGGGTTCACCCAGCTTGGCTCACCTTCCTTCGGTGACAGAAACTCCTTTGACTGTAGATTCAGCTTTTTGGACTCAACCGTTTCCTTCTTCTTGCCTCTGAGGCAGCTCCAAGAGCTCAGGCTGTGGAAAGAGAAGCCCCAACAGCCCAGCCAGGGGCTGTGAGCTGAGTCTGCGACTCAGGCTAGAGGTGAGTGTACAGTGGATCCCAAGAATCACCTCTTAACAACCCCGATGCCCGGGTCACACCCGGACCAGTGAAATCAGAATGTCTGGGCGTGGGAGCCAGGCTTCCATGTTTTTTAAACATCTCCAAATGTCCTAGTGATTCTTATAGGCAACAAAGTTTGGAAACCACTGGCAGTATGGAAATAGTAAAGGCTGGGTTCAAATCCCAGCTCTGCCTCTTCCTAGCTGGAACTTAACCCAACATAGCTTGGACTTAACCCTTATGAGCCTCAATTTTCTCATTTGGGAAATGGAGATGAGGATCTGAGAGGATGCTCGTGAGAGAAGAGCCAAGCACACAGTGGGTCTACAAGTAGTAAGTGAGCAGCAAATGCGTGCCCTCCCTCTACCACATGTGGTGACTGACTGCGCGATGGTCACATTTCTTCACCTCCTCTGTTCCCCGCCCTGTGCCATGGGGCTGCAGCTCTGACTATTCCACACCCCCCGAATCTGGACTGGCCTTTTCAGCTGCTTCAGCCAAGAGAATGCAGCAGGAGTGCTGTCATGCCCATTCCGACCCTCACCTTCAAGAAACCATGGAACTTCTGCACTCTCTCTTGAACCCTGAAACCACCATGTGAACAAGCCCAAGCTAGCCTGCTGGAGGATGAGAGCCAGGTGACTCGGACATCCCCATCACCCCACATGACTCTCAGATAAACCCCATGTGAGGTCCCCCTAGACCAGCCAGACCCCAGCTAGTCCACCAGATGATCGGAGGCATGAGTGAGCCTGCCAAGGTCATCCAAGCCTGTCCCTGATCAGTAGGACTAGTCAGCTACCCGCAGACTTGTGAAAATAATAAATCAGATTTGGGGGTAGTTTGTTATGCAGCAATAGCTAACGGATACACCCCTGTTCTAGTCCTCTCCTGCGACAGGTTTCCTCTGCCCTACTATACCCATGTCTGTCCTGCCCCCTGCTTCCTACCCTGGGTCGGATGAAGGGCTCTGGCCTGCAGTCGCCTTACCCATAGCTGTAGTAGGGGGGCAGCGGGTAGGGGATGTGCCCCCGGGGCATCAGGAGGAAGGTACGCCCAACATGCCAGACGCTGCAGACAGAGAGAAAGATGAAGGAGGCCCTGAGGCTGATGCCCTTTTCATAAAGGAGCTGCAAAAAAAAAAAAAAGAGAGAGAGAGGAAAAAGTCAGTGTGACGCCCGGGTTCATGGCAGCGCCATTCACAATGACCAAAGGGTAGAAGCAAACCAGACGTCCACCCGCAGATGAATGGATAAACAAAACGCGATACCTATGTGCAATGAAATATTATCCTGCCTTAAAGAGGAAGGAAATTCTGCCACCTGCTGCAACATGGACGAACCCTGAGGGCACTAGGCTAAGTGAAAGAAGCCAGGCACAAAAGGACGAACACTGTAGATTCCACTTATAGGAGGTCTTTCAAGAAGCCAAATTCCCAGAAACAGAAAACGGAAAGGCAGTTGCCAGAGGCTGGAGGGGAGGGAGAACAGGGAGTTATTGTTTAACGGGGACAGAGTTTCAGTTTTACAAGGCTGAAGAGAGTTCTGGAGATGGATGCTGGCGACGGCTGCGCAACGGTGTAAATAAACTGAATGCCACTAAACCGAACGCTTAAAAAAATGGTGACGACGGTAAACGTCCTGTGATGCATATTTTATCACACAAAAAAACAGTCAGCGTAAGAAGCAGGGGCAGGAACCCCATTTCCAAGAATGAGTCTTCTTGCCCTCCATCCTGGAAGCAGATCAAGGAGAGCCAGTGCACACACAGCCTCTCCGTCACCCCCAGGCTCAACCAGCTGCGGGGGGGGGGGGGGCAGGGGGCAGGCCACCCACCCCCACAGGCTCGTGGAGCCTCCACGTGCGGCTTCCCAGAGATCGGCTAACCCAGCGCTGTTTTTTTGTTTTTTTTTTCCAATAGCGGCCACGTCCTTTTATTCAAACAAAATTTGACACAAAAATTCAGCTCATGAAACACGCCAGCGGGCAGCAGCCCAGTCGTCCTCCTCGGGGACTGACATGCTGTTGAAGGGCACCCCTTAGTGGCCTCGACGCCAGTCCGAGGAACACTGATAAAGCTCAACCTCCTTATTTTACGGAGGGCGAAAGCGAGGTCCAGAGAAGCACAGTGCCTTGCTCAAGGTCCGAGTAAGCGGCAGCAAGGTCGGACCAAACTAAGGACTCCGGCTCCTGCTTCGGAACGCTCTCCTTCCAACTCTCAGGCGGGAGGAGAGAAAGGGAGGCGCATCAGGGGAAACGAGGACAACCTGGAAAGTGGCTCCGGTACCAGGGGTGGGAGGCTTGAGTACGTAACCCAGGGGCTCCGTCTCTGGGTGATACTCCTGGGACTAAGCTGGTCTCATAGCTGGGTCAGGACTCTCAGAGATCCTTTGCTCTTCCCCCAAAGGCCCACTGGCTGTGCCGGCTGCCTCTGGCCTAAAATAAAGCCCAGAGGGAAGTCTCGGGGTGGGCAGGTTCGGATGTCAAGGACCCACACTCTTTCATTCCTTTCGCTCAGTCATTCTCAGTGTGCTAGCTTTTGTCTTCCAGCTTGCTGCTGCATGATCACAGAATAGCTGCCGGAGTTCCGGCTATCACAGCCTCCCACAACGTGCAAAGAGGAAGAGTGGGAAGGGGACCGAGGAGGAAGGCTTTCTTTTTGTCCTGCTGCCACCTTCCATCAGGAAGAGAAATGGCCCCTAAAGTCTTCAAATATATACACCCTTCATCCCATCAACAAGGACTGGATAACACGACCACCTCTACCCGTCACTAACAAGGGGGAAAGGGATTGCCAATTGGTTTAGATCAATCAAGATTCATCTGCTGGGCTGGGCACATCACTGCCCAGGTGAAATTGTTAGCAGTGAAGAAGGCAGAATGGCTGTTGGGTGGGCTGCTGATGGCCTGGCAAGAGCCCATACCCCTGAATCCTAGCATTAGCCTTTAAGAGAGCTGGAGAGGCCTCTGTGTCTGCCCCTGGGGACACTAGCCACCTCCTACTTCCTTTACAAACCGGAAGCTCACAGGGGTGCAAACACCCAGTTCCAAAGGGCTCCCACCCTCTGCCTAACACTGGCCCAAGCACATCATAGACAAGCCTTCCCTTAGCCTCTGCCCAAAATCACATGTAAAGAGGGGCTTAAGGATTATAAGCTCGGGTTCTAGAACCAGATAGGCCAGGGTTCAAGTTCAAGTGTCACATTGACTAGCCGCAGAAGTGTTAATGGAGAGGAATCATGCAAGGTTCACAAGACAAGTGGCTGGCATATATAAGAGTTCAGTAAATGTTGGCTATTGCTAATTCTTACCTTAATGATAAGGAAGACAGCTGAGGAAGAGTCAAACGCTCCATTGTAGAGAGTGATGATGGTCGAGCGGTGTTTGCCAAATAGGTTCCCGATCTGGAACACACGTGACCAGCCTGAATCACTTATTTATTCATGAAATACTTCCTGCGCACCCAGCAAGTGCCAGGCCCTCATTATACCTGGACCACCCCAGACCAGCCAGAAGCTACCATCTTGGCTTGGGCCAACCCCGTTTGAGGCAGCTGATACAGAAAAGCGCTTTGCCCTTCCCTGCCCTCCCTGGCCTCCTGCCAGGTGCCTGGGATGAGGGCCAACTCCCACCTGCAGGTTGGTGATCAGAAACAGGATTCCCCCGACAGTGAGCATGGGCATGGCCAGGAAGAGCAGCAGCGCTGAGTCTGGAACAATCGAAGACAGAAGTGAGTTGTGGCATAGTGCACCTCAAAACGGGGCCACGTATTCTGGCTCTCACCCGCTCTAAACCTCCAACAACTCTCGGGGCGGGGCCTCAATTCTAACCAGCCCTCTAGAAACTGGGGTTTTAGGAGACTAGTCAGGGCTCCCCCAAATGTCCCCACAGAGGGACCCTGCAGAGGTCTCCTGAGCCACCTGCTTCCCCACCAAAGATGGTCCTCGGTCTCTGGCAGGCCTGGATCTCTGCAAAAAGAGGCAGGACTTGAAGTGAAGCCACTGTTCCCTTCCCTCACTAACCCACAAGCGGCCCTCTATTCACCTTTGACACTGAGGGAGAGAAGCCTGAACTCGGGCCAAACCCCGCCTCTAATTCACTACATGGCTTTGAGCCTGATTCTGAATCTGTGACTCAATCACCTCATCTGTAAATGGGAATAAGTCCCTGCTCTTCCTGTCTCATTGGGATGCTGTGAGAGCTGAAAGAAAAACTAGCCACGGATAGTCCTTCCTTTGTTCATTAAACTTGGAGCACTTCCTTCGTGCCAGGCACTGTCCTTGATACTGGAAATTCAGGATGAGTAAAGAATACTTCTTTCCCTTTAAAAACCAATGTGGAAAAAAGTTGTTATAACAGGCCTGGAAGGGGTTGGGTAATAGCAGAACCACCAAAATGCCAAGGGTTGGGGGAAGGCTTCAGAAATGAGTCTCCTAAACCACAGATCTCTGCCCCCCTTCGTGATTTTGGCAAAAACCCATGCCTGTTCTATTATTTGTCTTTAAGTTAACAGTGCTCTTATCCGAAAGAAATCTATTCTTTTCGAAAGAAACTTTATACCACAATTGTAAATGAAAAGCAATTTGTCTTGCTTGTCAAGATGGAAAGTGACTACAAAGATAAATATGATGAAAGAGAAATGTTATTAAATCGTAACTGGATACAGTTGCCTTTAGAAGGTTCAAAGCCTGAAGCTCCTGCCACCTTGTTAAATCATACCAGCCCCACGAGGAGAGCTTTGCTCATGAAATCAGAGACTGAGGAGGAACTAAAAAGGGAGTAACTTTCCCACCAGGTGAGTGATTCAACGTGCGTTTGTTTGTATAGCACGTGTGTGCTTCCCAAAGTCCTCTAAAGTAACGATCATTCTACACGTTAAGAAGCACAGTAACATGCCTGTGTCGTGTTCCCACTATTTGCCATTCAATTTCTGTCTTTATGAAAGGCACAGCTCTCCCAATGCACTAAAGGTTGGTTGAGATTCCTTTCACAATAGGGAACATTTTTTTTTCCCCAAAAACAAAAAGCCCTACTTTATGGGGGAAGGGAGAATTGTTGCTCAAAAGACTTTCAAATGAGAGGCAAACAACCCTCCATATTCAGCCACTTGAAACTCATTTACAGGCTTTTAGGAAAGATGAAGCCAGTTCGATGAGGAGAGTGGTTTTAGATAACTGGCCTGAGGTGCCAGGCTATCTCATGAGATCTGTTTGGACAAAGACATTCAGACTGTGTTTACCGGGCACAAAGGGAGACAGCCCGTGACGCCCTCTGGCTTCAGCACAGGTGCTACACATGCCTAACCCCCAAATTGAGCGACCTGATCTGACACTGGGGAGGGATATTGGAAGGTATCTCTTAACCAGCTAGCGAACCCAGGCCACCTCCCACTAACTTGCTCTGTGGCCTTGAGCAAGTCTTCACCAGGGGTCTCTCTCCAGCCTTAGTTTTCTTGTCTCTGTAATGGGGGAATGAACCTGACCAGAATTCCCAGACTTTGGGGATTTTACATGTTTATAGACCAGTAAAATTTGAAAGCAAAACTTTTGACTAAAATAGGGTGGTCCACCCTGACCCTGCTAAGGAAGGAAATTTTCAAAAACAACTGTCATTCGCATTATCATTTCGTTTTTAAATGAGCATTCTCACACATGGAAGAGGAAGGATGTAATCCTTTGAATAAACTTTACTCTCTGAAGCAATTCCTCCATCGTCCTTATTTCTCGCATTTCACAGTAGACTACACTGTTCTCAGGGACCAGCCGTAACTCTTCTGAGGATTCTTTCCGGCTCGAAGTCTGTGGATCTCTGGATCACCAGGGAGGTCAGCGTGTCTGGCCGTCACTCACTGCACCTGCCCATTCACCAGGTGGCCCTAAGCTTCAGGGGTCCCTCCCACCCACCTGACGGCACTCACCTGCAGAGATGAAGGCTATGGTGAGCGTGGCGCTGGTGTAGAGAAATCTGAAACACACAATGGGAGATGGACGGTGTTGTCAAGGAAAGAAAAACCTGGAGGGACAGGGTGGTCGAAGTCCCAACAGCCTGATCCCTTGGAGAGGGGGGTCCGTGCCTGGTCCCCAAATGCAAACCTTGAGTCCTCCTTCCTCTTTGCTGTGTGACCGTGGGCAAGGCACTGCCCCTCTCTGGGCCTCAGTAACCTTTTCTGGACTGATCTAAAAGGAAATGATTGGACTGATCTAGACCCCAAGCTTAAATCTCTAGGGTGCTATAATTTCAGGACCATGAACCCAAGCTTATGGGGATCTCTTAGAAGTTTGGGGGGCCTGCAAGGCATAGGGTAATTAAAGCGATACCTAAATGTGATATTGTGATTTATAATAAAAAATATATACTTGGTCTTTGTCCCCAGCCCCTGACACAGGGTTCCAAAAACCCCTGTAAATTCCTAAGTGATAAGAACTCTAGGAGTATCTTTTCTTCTGATACGGGGACTCTGGGTGGGCTCCTGGATGGGGCCTGGTCCCCAGAAAGACTAAGCCATGATAAGAATCTTAGAATTTTCAGTCCCTCCGCCAACTTTTCCAGTGAGGAGAGAGGCACTGGAAATGGAGTTAATCATTGCCCATGCTTCCTTGAGCAAGCCTCCAGAGTCCCAGTAGTTCAGAGAGCTTCCGGGTTGGTAAACAAATCCACATGCCAGGAGTGTGACACACCCCAACTCCACAGGGACAGAAGCTCCTACGCTTGGGACTGTCCCAGACCTTGCCCTATGTACCTCTTCATCTGGCTGATTATCTGTAATCTTTATCACGTCCTGTAGTAAACCGCTAAATATAAGTTAAGTGTTTCCCTGAGTTTCGTGAGCTGCTCTAACAAATAACTAATTCCAAGTGGGTGGGGGAGGGGGTGGTTATGCAACCTCCAATTTGTAGCCAAGTAAGACAGAAGTGTAGAGGGACCTGGAGACCTACCACTTGTTGTCTGCACCAAGTCCCGTGGGACAGAGCCCCCACCTGCAGAATCCGACGCTACGTCCAGGCAGAAAATGTCAGAACTGGGTTAAACTGTGGGACGCCCAGCTGGTGTCACAGAGTTGCTCGGTATGGGAGACCTCCCCACACATTTGGCGACCAGAGGTGCCAGAAGTGAGGTGTTTCTTTGTGAAGGTAAAGGAGAAAACACAGGAAGAGAACTGTAGGTTTTTCCGGCATCGGTGTGGGTGAGGTGGGAGGCGCCGGAATGCTCCTGGCTTGTGGAAACATGCGGTTTGGGAAGAGAAAGGGTGAAAGGAAATGTACGGGGCGAACCTTTGATTCCCCTGTGGCCACGTGACGCCCCACGGCGTGGGGCAGCAGAGGTGCTGCGACCAGTTACTAAAGGCGAAAGTGACCACTGAAATTCAGAGATGGCGCCAACTCTTCGGGAGTTGGTTCACTGCCGGCACAAGAAAACGCAAACTCATAAAAATAAACAAAGTGAGCCACACAATCTCTTGGTCGCTGTTATCTGTAATAGCTAAAATTAAATTTAAAAATAGAGTGCTGGGTCCGACCTTGATGCCAGACCAAGTTCAGACCTGGGTCAGCCTGAGCTTCAGCCACTAGCCTCAAAGCCAGTGGACCAAAGGAAAAATGATGCAGGGACGAGAAAAAGTACCTCTAAGACCTCTGGTCCCCAAGAAGGTAGTTAGTGTGGAGGAGGAGAAAAACCAAGATACTACTGGAACCAGGGGGCGTCGTGTGAGGGAATTGCTTCATTTTGTGGATCAGTATTACCAGCTTCCTGAGGAAAGGTCACTGAAATGGGCTGTCTTTGGTTTTGAATGAGGCAGAGTGGAAGAGAGTGTTTGGGTGGATACGGGACCCACAGCTCACTAAGGAAAACTCGTACAGGGCTGTATGTGATCCAGACACACAAGATGCTATTCCTGAGGGGACGGCCGGCCTGGTGGACAGGAGAGAAACCAGTGTAGAGTGCGTGTTCCCCTATCAACACCAAGCGGGTGAGGCAGCCGATCCGCTTTGTACGCGAGCCACGTGGGACTGGCTTTATGATAACCAGGAGAGTCACACACTGAGTATGCCCAGGTCATAACCTTGTTGCTGCAAAACCAAAAAACAGTTCCGGAAGCCTTACTGAATGTGCCATCCGCGCTTGCCCATGCGAGTCTCATAGATGCTAATAAATATGTCAGTCTAATTAACAACAGAACGGTAAAAGGCAGAGGAGAGAAACGAGGGTAGGGCCTTAGCAGTGTAGAAATTTTTAAACGGTTATTAAGGAATAAGGTGAAGAAAGTGAATAGTAGTACCGTGTTTTCACCATCGAAATTTAGAATCAGTCTCTTTCTTGCCTTTGAATAAGGCCAAAGAGAGACATGGGCTATTTTGATCACCTGAAAGCAGACTCCAGGAATGTCACTAAAAATAGCAAGACCTTGGCAACCAAACCCAACAATCATTTCATCATTTTCCTCAATAAAATTCAAACCACCACTGACTATAAAGGCTGCGATTTTTCCCCCCCATTCATCACCAGCCAGACCCTGCGGCACTTTGTGATGGTAGACTTTGGCTATTCGGCTTCCGCCCCTACTTTTTCCAGCACAGTCCCCTCTGCATGAGAAGTTGTACCCCAACAGGGCCTGCACACTGTTCAATCAGGCTACTTCCGCTCTCGTCCAGGGGCTGAAAAGCTCTCTAGAAGTACGGAGACCAGGATGCAGGCCCCTCCTGCTGGCACCGTAGGCCTTAAAACAAAGGTTTTGACACAGCACTACCAAAGGCTGCATGGGCCAAGAGGACCCCCTGCTAGTCTCCCCCGAACAAGTCCAGTCTATTTATCCCAGTTTAGAAAAAAATGTTAAAGCCAGAAGACAGAGATAACAATGAGAAACCTGACTAGCAATTGCTTGTGGCACATTAATCAGGTTAAAGACTGACTAACAGGCCAGAGTCCCTATCTCCCTCACTGGAGACCCAAAACCCTTTGCACAAGAGTAGGTAAATATTTACTGGAAGGTTAAAAAGAGAAGTTTCAGGACTTCTTGGAATAGGAGCCTCACACCAAAACCCATTGGAGAAGCCTTGGTGCGTGCTTCGACTCTTACAAGAGAACATGAAATTGTAAGAGTTAATAAGACTGCGAAAATTGGAATGTTTAAGCAGCCTTTATGGGAAGAAGTTGTGTTTCCTTTACCTGAGTGTTTTGTGAGAGCGGCCAATGTGTCATACCGGGGAACGCTTCCCTTACCCAGTATTAGAAAACCGAAACCTGTTGATAAAAACCTAACGGAGGCTCCGGCTAGGTATGTAAGCGTTGATGGGATCAAGGCTGACGGGATTCGGCTTGTGGGGAGAATTGGCATGTTTGAGCAGGAGGTAGGGGATGTGGTCTTTTCGACTCTTTTACCTGATCGTACTATGGGAACGGACACTGTGTCTGGCCGGGGAACAGTTCCCTTACCTAGTAACGTCAAACAGAAAGCATGGAAACCTGCCCGTCAAGCCATGTCATTGGACCTGCTAAACGGGAGCCAGTAAGAACGCCTGAGTCCACACGGAGTGAGGGAGAAGCTGGAATGCTGACAGGGACAAGTTCTCAATGCCATAGCCATGTGGAGCCCAGACCGGGGCTGCGGCGAGACTCGGGGGCACCTCCCAGTGATGGCTACTTGGTTTGGAACGAGAGAATTTCCATCCAAGGGGCATTTATTATCTTGTTACCAGACATTGACTGAAGCTACACCAATGACTGAAGGATGTGAAATGATCTTAGAACATGAAACACCCATAATGTCTAGGAGGAGGATGGAGAAACGCTCTAGCGGGGGTGCCGGTGCCCAGGAGTATTCCCTAATAAAACGGAAAGGTTTCTACGGGGTCAGGCTGCCTGGGCAGTGCAAGGAGGAGGTACTCACAGCAGGGAGCCTCTCTTCCCCTGAGACTGACTCTGGAACTGTGAGAGGAGCTGCTGGATTCTGCTGTCACTTGGACAGTGCCCTACAAAGGACTCTTAACTGACCAACAGGAGCTGCTTGGCTTGTGGATGGCCGTTCCATGCTGAATGAACAACTTCCTGTTTAGAAGACCACCACCCTGATCAAAGAAGGCAAAAGCCGATCAGCTCCGGGGGCTGAACTGCAGGCTCTTCTCCTAGCAGAGAGGGAGGGGCTGAACACTGGGAAAAGTGCCTGTGTTTGGGTTTTTACTGACTCGTGGGCAGTGGCCAATGGCCTGGCCATATGGTCAGGCAGAGGGCAATGGAAACTTAGCCGATTAAAGGGATGTAAGGGCAGGTAGCCCTGTGGAAATTGCTACGGCACTTGAGGGGTGCGTTAAAGGAGGACATGTAGATACGCATCAGAAGAACCCCTTTCCAAGTTCAGATAATGATTGAAATCAACAAGCAGATGTCCCTATGTGCTCACTTAAGGTGGCCACCTGGGTCCATGAAATAAGTGGATATAGGGGTGTAGCAGCAGTGCAGAGATGGGCTGGATCTAGACATACTCCTCTTACACCCTCTGAGGCACAAAAGGCCAGTAAGAGCTGTTCTGTCTGCCAGCAAAAGAGACAGACTGCAGATGGCCATGTGGCAGATTGCCTGGGGGGAAGGCCCTGAACAGAGCTGGCAAGAGAGACGGGTGCTGGAAGCCCTGGGCAGCTACAACTGGGTCCTGACAGGAAGAGACACTGATTCTGGCCTGGGCTTTGCTTACTGGTGGTAGATGCAGATCCTCAGAGTGCTATAAAAGGACCTGCCTTGTACCAATTTGGATGGCTGATCACTGCTACTTCAGACCAAGCTACACCTTTTACAGCCCCTCATGTCCGACAATGGACAGAGATAGTCTCCTCAGAACCCTAGTGTGATGGAGAATTGGAACGGGCAATTGAAAACATTGGTTGTTGAAAACGGGGGAGATGAGAGCAGGGAGGGCTGGCTTGCACACCTTCGCGAGTGTACGCTCACACTCAACACGAGGGGGACTACAGGAGTGTCCCCACTAGAGATGCCTCTGTTTTTCTGGTGGATCTAGGGGTCAGGAGAATAGGGAAGGATGTTGGTATTCCTTCTGCCTCCACGTCACCTCAACCTTTTTTTTTCCCTACCTGATGCAGTGGTCACAGGACCAGGGCTACAACTACAAGGGGTGGAAGCAGGGATGGTTCCTAAGCGAGAAACGTTAACTGTTTTTAATCTTCATGTTACAAGTCCTAAGGGCCTGACGGGGCAGGATGTGCCTTCGCCCCAGGTGGCAAAATCAGGGCTAACAGTAAATGTGGCTGCACGGCTTGGTAAAGGCGGCCCGCTGGCTCCGCACCTGCGTGACCCTACCCCATCTGAACAGAAGTGGACCGAGCAGGAGGCACTTGCTAGACTAGCACCGCCGTCTGCAATCTGGACCAGCACAGCGGCGAACCTAATGTCCCTTCTGAAGGTGGGAACAGGCAGGTATAAATGGAGAGAAGGAAACATAGTAACTAAAGGTAAGAGGATGAATGAGTGGGTTATGTAATGAGGAAAATTTGGTATTATGTTAATATCTTGAAAGAGGCTCAGAGCAAGAGATGATATTGTTTTTTAGCTCAATTATACCACATGCCTAAAAGGGTGAACCATACATTGCTGACGCCACCCCTGCTTTTGGAACCGGGCAAGATCTTATAGAAGTCCGCAAACTCAAGTGTCCCTGGGAGACATCATCATATGATACAGTGATGGACTGGATAGCTACTAATGACCAAATGGGATCGGTAATGTGCCATATCTTTTGAACATTGTGATTGCTTTGCTATAAGGGATTGGTGCTCCAACTCCAGGGGGTGGACTGTGATACTACGATTTTATAATAATAAATATATATTTGGTCTTTGTCCCCAGCCCCCTGACACAGGGCTCCTAAAGCACCTATAAATTCTTAAATGGTAAGAACACTAGGAGCATCTTTTGTTCTGATGGGGGGACTCTAGGTGGGGTCCTGGATGGGGGCTAGTCACCAGAAAGACTAAGGCACGATAAGAAGCTTGGAATTTTCAGTCCCCTGCCCAACTTTTCCATAGAGGGAAGAAGCACTGGAAATGGAGTTAATCATTGACCACGCTTATATGAGGAAGCCGCCCTGGATCTAGTCGTAGAGGGCTCAGTGAGCTTCCAGGCTGGTGAACGAGTGTACAAACCTGGAGGGTGACACATCCCAACTCCACAGGGACAGAAGCTCCTATGCTTGGGACCCTTCCAGCATTTAGTAAAGAAACTATGTTTCTTTCCTTTACCTGAATGTTTTGTGAGAATGGCTAAGATGTATCTCTTCCTCTGGCTGTTTATCTGTATCCTTTACCATGTCCTTTAATAAGCTAGGAAGCATAAGTTAAGGGTTTCCCTAAGTTCTGTGAGCTGCTCTAGCAGATAAAGAAACTCAAGGGGAAAAGGTCGTGGGAACCTCTGATTTGCAGCCAAGTCAGACAAAAGTTGCAAGTAACCTGGGGAAAGGGAGCAGAGTTTGCCACCCTAAAATGTGCCTTTGGGATATTGGTTCTTTTAAGCTGGTTATTTTTAAGAAACAAGACTCAGGAAGAACATTTGACCTTCCCTCAAACATCCTAAAAAACAAATTGTTGAGGACCTACTCCACGAAGAGAGCCAACATCACAGAAAACTACAGTTTCATCTGAACTAGAGTGTGAGGAAAGAACCTAGCAAGGCTGTTTGATGGAAGTCCTCTCTATCCCACTGTTAAAGACGGTCCAGCAAATATTTGTTTATCAAATATTTGCTTTATCATCTCCATGTGAATTGTCTTCTTCACCTCAGAAGTTCGAAACCACTACTCCCCGCTTTCTCCTTAACTCAAGATTGCACGTAAGCCTCAACTGCCTGATTTGGTAGACCCATGTTCTTATGGAACCCCCGTATATACATATGTATTCAATTTTATTATTTCCTCCTGTTAATCTGCCTCATGTCAATTTGATTATTAGACCAGCCAGAAGAACTAAGAGTAGAAAAAGGGAAATTTTCTTTTCTTCCACACAGGGCACCTACCATCTGCTGACATCTGAAATGAGGGGCCGTCTCATGGGACTGAGCCCTTAACCTGTGGGATCTGACACTATCTCCAGGAAGGAGATGTCGGAACTGAGTTAAACTGTAGGACACCCAACTGGTATTACGGAATTGCTTGGTGTGGGAAAAAATCCACACATGTGGTGACCTAAAGTGTCAGAAGTGAAGTGCTCTGTGTGAAAGTAAAGGAGAAACACAGGAAGGAAGACTGAGGTTTTCTTAACATACTGAGGCTGGAGAAGAAAAAGGGCAAAGGAAGAGGAGGGAAGAGGGGAAGACAAAATGCCCAAGACCAAGAGCCTAAAATAAAATCATTATGTTCCCAAACGCTTAGAGGACAAGGGACCTGCTTGACTCTGGTTATTTCTCAGCCCAACCGGTCCTCCAGTCCCTCCAGCTGACTGACAGCTAATCGCTCACATGCCGGATAGGAGGCATTTGTTTAGGTTTCTATCAGCCCCTAGCAGGTCACCAAAGCCTTAGCGTGACCAGCCACACCCAGTGTGAGCAAGATCAAGTCCCTGGCCCTCCCTGACTCTCGTCAGCATGGGGGAACTGCCTCGATGCCCTTCCAGTCAAAAGCAGCCTGAAATTCCACCTTCGGGGACACTCAGGAGACCTTACCTTACCAGCTGAGCCTTCGGGGAGTGATGGAGGGTGAGGAGGATGCTGGGTAAGCCTCAGCCCCCTGGCTGTGAGTCTTGTCGGAGATGCAGACAAGGATTCCCCAGCGTGAAGGCAGAGTGACAATTTTAGGTGTTCCTAATTTGGTAGCCTTGGCCCCAGGCCAGCCCTCACAGGAAGGAGGCTCTTGCTCAATTCAGCATCATATTGAAAACACATTTCGTGGAGCAGAGGAAGGACAGGGAAGTAGGAGTGAGGGAAGAAAGTGGGTCCACATCCTGGGCTGGGGCACAGCCTGGCAGAGCTGCCCATATACCTGGTCTGCGTCTCCCTTCAAGCAAGGCTGCCGCCAAAAGAATCCCTCTTGCCCACCTACGCCCAGCCCAGGCCTTTGGGGCTTACATGGCTATGAGGCGCGCCACGGTGGTCTTGAAACGGTCAAAGATGTAGCCGGTGGGGAAGGTCATGAAGTTGTTCATGAAGGACGCCAGGGTGAAGATAAGCAAGAACCTTTCGTCCTGGGCTTTGCAGTCTGGAGGAGAGAAAGGACAGTCTCAGGAGCCCAGGGTGGGTGGGACAGCCTCCCTCTCATCCAGCCCTCCTGCCGGGTGAGCACCCAACCTGGCCCCACTCTAGGGCAGCCCCTTCCATCTCAGACAGCCGGCCTAGTGGGAAGTTCCCCCTGAGCTGAGTTGAAATGTGACTGCCTCTGATCCCTCAGAAGCTGGTACTTCCCTCCCCAGGCACCCCTTAGACCGAAGTTAAGAAGGGGGGGACAGGGGAGGCTGACAGTCCCTTCTTTTCACCATAGAAAGGCTGGCAGGGTGGGAAACGGGTAGACGCCTTCCTGACCCTTTCTGCCAGCCAGGAACCAGACCCAACTTCCTAGAGGAGGCATCCGCCGTTTGCCATCCTGCCGGTGGCACTGCCCAGCAGCCCCTTGCTGTCCCGTCCCTTACCATTCTGCAATGTGGCGTTGCCCATCGGCCCAGCATCCTGTTTACACAGCTCCTCAAAGTAATGCTCGGTTTTGAAGACGAACACCAAGGACACCCAGCCGAAGAGGACCCCGGCAAAGCCAAGGCATTCCAGCAGCCCGGTCAGCAGGGTGGCCACACGCAGGGGCAGGCCCTGGCCCGACATGGCCTGAGGTGCGGCAGACCCTCAAATCCCACCGGAGGCCTCCGGGGCTGCCCACGAGAGCTGCAGGGCCTGGCACTGGAGCACTTGGAAAATTCCTCAGGCAGTCCTTTCCATTCACACAGCTCTGGCTCTGGCTTTTTCCGGCTCGGCAGAAACCATCAGGCGGGTGACTCTCCGGATCCTATAAAACAAGACAGAGGCCACTTGGTACAGAGGGCTTGTGGGAAAGGTGGGTGGAGGACTAAGTGCTCTTCGTGGGCTGGAGAGAGAGGCCAGCTGTTAGAAACAGCTGCAAAAAGCCTTTCTCCATCCAGTCGCAGCTGGCAGCGGGTGGCGAAGCTGGAACCGAGCCCAAGTTCTGGAGACTGTCCATGACAATGATGACAGCGGCAACTCTGAACCAGGCACAGGGAGCGAGGAGACTCACTTATGTCCAAAACCCTCACAACAACCTGGCAAACTTGGTGTTTTGTTATCTTCTGTTTACTGACAGGGAAGTTAAAGTGCCAGGGAAGTTTGGTGATTTGTCAAAGGTCACATGTGCTAGTTAGTCACGGAGAGCCAGTCCAAAATATCCCAACTCCAACAGGATCCTCCCTAACCCCTCGGCCAAGCCTCCGCGTGTCGCCTCCCTGCCGCCCCTCCTCCTGTCCCCATCTGCCATGTGCCGGCCACCACCCCGACCCCGCGACCCTCAGAACGCAGGAGGCCCACCCTCAGAGGCACCCCTGGGGCCGGCGGGCTCCCAGCCCACGGCCCCCACCCCCTGGCCCCCTGGCCCCGCAGCACGTGGCCGGCCCCAGCTTGGCGCCCCACCGACCTCCTGCTCCCGGGCTGGCTCCGGCTCTGCCGCCTGGCGCGCGCTGCGCGCGGTTCGGATTCGCGCCTCCCAGTCGCCGCCCCGGCCCGGCGCGCGGCGGGCGGGGCCCGACGCCTCCGCCGCTCCCTCCGGCTTCCGCTCGCCGCACGCCCGGACCGTCTCTCCTGTCCCTCCCTCCAACCCCGGCGGTGGCCCTTCTCATCGCTCTTGATGCTCTTTCAGCCTCCCAGCGCCCTGGCCTTCGCTCCCTCGCCAGTAGGTTAGTGTTGATCCCGCCGCACGCACAGGCGGACCACAGAAGCCGGCCGCTCGCACGCGCGCAGCACACGCCCAGAGGACACGCGGCCACCTGGGGACACGCGGCCACCCCTCCCCCATTCCTCGTGGTTTTCCTTGACCACGTCGGTGGCACAGAACACATTTCCCACCCCCCCCCCCCCATCTGTCCACCAGCCCTACGCTTTTTCGTGCTCCCAGCAAATGCCCAGCACAGAATCAGAGACAAGGACCAGACCTGGACAGCTTTCCAGATCCGCGCCCCCTGGGGGGTGCCCTGCCTTTTCACCTCCTGGGACCCCTTTGATTATTCCCGGCCTCACCCCCAGCCCAGGTTCTGAAAGAGCCTCCCCGCCAGACTGCGTTGATTAAGTATTCATTCATTGCCCCATTTTTTATTAATCAAAGACATGTATAATTGCCCACCGGAGCCTGTGATCAGCGTGAGATAGCCACCCGAACCAGCTGCATTGCTGTCTTTCTGGCCCAAGGCAAGCAAGCTGCTGACTTCCTTGGCCTGTGTAGCCGTTTCTTCCTCAAAAGCTGAATGGGTGGGGGCGGGGAGGGGGGGGAGCTTCTTACATAGTCAGTGCAGTTGGCAGACCACCATGCCCAGCCTTCCCGGACACCTCGCCCCCAGGGTCTAAGGGACTGAAGCTATTCCAAAACCGCCCTTCTTTTTAATGAGGAAGAATTAAGAGGTTAAGACAGTACAAGGCCAGAACCAGGGAGTATGTTTTAGATCTCTACTAAAACACAGAGACTAAAGAAACTGACCACCCAGCCACCGACCGCATGGGGTAGGGGCAAGTTTCTGTCCTATGCCCGGGGCACTGGGTACTTACTCGTTGCATAGCCCCAAGCAAGCTCTTTGCCTGCCCCGCCTGTGAGATGAGGGACTGTAGAACCTTTACACAGTAATTCTCACAAAGGAAATGTGAGGCGGGTTTATGAAGTCCTGCAGGGTATATGGCAGGCAGACTGCGGTGGTACTGGGCTCTCTCCAGTTTCCGGGTGTGCAGACTGAGCCAGAGACGCAGCTTCGAGAGGGGACTTCAGAAGAACTTGCCCCAGGTCACTCTGTGAAGTGGCAGAGTCTTCCCGACTCCCGAACCTGTGCGCTGACACTACCAGACTTCACATAGGACACCTGGACATTAGAGAAAACAAGTCTTTTCTTTACAAATTAACCGATGGGGGGAAAAAATCTGTAAGAAAATCTAGTAGCTCAGGACAAACAAGATTTAAGATGCAAGATTTTCTATTTTACTGCAAGACACAAAGACACTGAAATTAATTCAGGCCCTGTCTTCCGCTCCGCCTTATACTTTGGTCTCCTGAGGACCTGGGGGATCAGTGAATGTGGAAGTAGCAAAAGAGGAACAGAAAGAGTCAAAGCAAAGAGAGAGATTGTAGAATATGAATCTGCAGGCTCCGTTAGGCCCAGCTCTGGGGCCGTCTGTGCATTCAGGGCCGGAGCTTGGGACGTGGGACATGTTGTCAGGACTCTGTCTACCTTATTGTTACCTCCCCCTTGGCTCTCAGTTTTCCCATCTCATATCCACATCAATGACTGCAGAAGGCATTACTGCCTCTAGTAACGTGAAAGTCTTCTGGAAACTGTTGGGACAGAATGTTAAATAGTGTCTGAACCATTCCCGTTTTATTTGGCTCGAGTTCCAGCAGCCAGCGGAGGCACAAGCTATTCAGATCACTCCCCTGATGAGGATTAACGTGTAACTTCAGAGAGAAGAGTGATTAAATGAGGTCTGACAGAACGCCTGTCGTCTTCATTCCTTCTCTCTTTTTACTTCCTTTCTTCCTCTTCACTTTGCATCTCTTTTTAAGCTATTGATTTGCTTAACAAATATTCGTGGCGCACGGGGCTTTGTGCCGGAGGCTGGGATTCAGAGAGAAGGCGATTCAGCGCCTTCTTTGAAGGAGCTCATTTTCTAGCTGGGGAGAGAGACAGAGAAACCCAAGATTTCTGGAGTGAGGAGGGAATGGTCTTCCCGGCAGAAGTCAGCGCAGCGCCTTCAGAGGCTTGGACAGAGCAAGAACGTTCAGGAACCAGCTAGAGCAGACGTGGCAAGGGGAATGGCAGCACTTGAGACTGGAGTGGCCGCCTAAGTGGAGATGTTCGGAGATCAATCAATCAATCACATCCTATTGATTCTACCCCTTGACGTTTCTCCTATCCATCCTTGGCCACTGCCCTATTCAGACACTCATCATATCGCGCCTGAACATTTACCTGTTTTCAAACCATCGCCGTTCTGCTGTAAGAGTTGATTTCCATGGCTCCCATTTGATAAAGGATTTTGACTTCTGATATGCCAAGCAAATGAACAAGTGAACCATAACCTTTTTGTTCTTGCAAAATCTGGGCTCATGCAAATCAAAATGTCTGGTGTTTTTTTTTTTTCCCCAGCTATGTTCTTTAATGAGGTTTCAAGAGCTTGTTTTAAAAGATGAAAGGTAAATGCAAACATTTCTCTTTCATTTCAACTGGGGAGAAAAATAATCGTCTTGAAGCAATGCCAAAAAAGAAAAAAATAGGCACAGATACTGGCCAATTATCTATATTACGGATCCCTCTGAGCTTCGGTCTCCTCATCTATAAAATTGGAAGCAGGTCGTTGTTTGGATTAAAGATAATGTAAGAGAATCATCCAATTAGTATACTGGCTAATTAATAAAGAGCAGCTATTGTTGTTAACAAGAAGTATTTAAATTTTGAAAAACAAAGGCAATCATGAAGTCACATTTGAGGAGGATTACAAAGTGCTCCTAACCTAAAGATGAAATAAATGGGGGGAAAATCGCCCTATAATGGGTGAACTCAGTCATCTGTATCAGAAGCCCCAGCCCAGAGAACTGGTCTCTGGATAGCACCCAAACACACATCAGCGTAACCGGGGCGACCGCCCCACCTGACTAGACTTGTCCAAAACAGGGACCTGTTTGTCTGGACTATGAGCTGTGGGAAGGAGGTCTCTTCATCAACCGGAGAGAGCAGAGAGGAAGTGGAGGGAGGCTGACAGCTGAGCCCTTCAGGGTGTCCTTTGATGTGCTCGGAGCAGTCCTGACAAGACCTGGGAGCCTCTAAACAGCCCTGAAGGAGGATGAGGCCTCCCCGCTCTGGGCAGACCTTTCTCTAACCAAGGGTGAATCTGAAAGGTACTGGGGAGAGAGGGCTGCTCCAGCCAGTCAAGTTAACCAGCTCAGCCCTGGTGGATGCTGCAGTTCCGCAGATCTCACACCAGACTGGCCTCCCTATCACCAGCAGGAGAGCAGGACTCCTGGACCAGTCACAGGGAGCTTCCAAGCCTGTCCCTGTGATAGAAATGGGAGCTTCGGTCTCCTCATCTATAAATGTGAGCCTGTGAGCCTTCTGCTGCCCATTGCTGCCCATTGCTCTCCACCCAGCTTCAAGTCCTGTTCATCGAGCAACCGTTTATTGGTGACTTGACTTCTTGCATAGACTTTGCTAGAACCCTGGGTGCACTGACAACTTCTGAATCTCCAAAGCTTAGGACCAGGCTGGGGAATGCTGGCAACACCGAGGCATGCCCCCGCCCCCGAGAGGAATAATAACTATCAATAGGACCTAATATTCACGGGACCCTGACCACCTGTCAGGCACCATTCTAAGTGCTTTGTGCTGGTTCTCCCACTGAACCTCTTGGCAATCTTGTGTGGATAGGTGTTGTTATTAGAATCCGTTATCTGGGCCAATTGATACCCAGAGAGATTAAGCAACACCCCCAAAATCACAGAGGTGGTAAGCGGCAGGGCTGGGAGATTAGCCCTACTGTTTTGAACCAGCATCTACTCAGCTCCCTCAGGCATTGCCTCTCGTTCAACCACGGGTCTGTGTCTCCCAGCCCTGTTTTTGTGACCACCTGCACCCATCCATGTGCACTCTCATGGAAAGAGGAAATGAGTCCAAGGGAAGGAGACAGGATCCCTGAGTGAAAACCGCAGGGATTTTTTAGATGCCCAGCAACCGCAAGAGACAAAGAACAGGAAACAGCTGGGGCCAACTCTCCACTTTTGTGATAGGGTAAGGCGAAGGGACCTGGGGCGAAACTGGAACAGTTTCCATGTGCAGAAGGAGGGGGTGCTGTCAGGGGACAACGGGGGGGGGGGGGGGGGACGAGACTGGGGAGAAGAGGGCATCTCGCTTTGCCAGGAGAGCACACAGATGACTGAAACCCCAGCTGTCTTCCAGCAGGCCTTCCTGCTTCTCTCTTCCCTTCCTGCCTGCACTGGGCAGAATCAAGTTCATGGTGAAACTAGAGAAGGCCCTATCGGGATCTGTAGATAGGACAGTGAGACAAAGAAGCAGACCTGGGTCTGGAACACCGTAGCTGGACGATGTCCAGCATCTTTTCTTTTAGGACTGGCCGTGCTGCTGGGCCTCCACACAGAGATTTGATGGTGAGCAGAGATCTATTACAGGGTGTAGCTCCTCCCCCACCCTACACAGAAGAAGGCAGAAAAGGCCTGGATGGTCAGTCCGCCTTGGGAGTTTCTGCTTGGAAGCTGAAATGGCCTGAAAGTGACTCAGAAACCACGGAAGTTCTCGAGGCTGATGGGTTCTTATAGATTGTGCACGCAGCTCTGCTCTTGGATGCAAAACCACAGGACGGGCTGTGACCGCTCTCAAGGAAGGAGCCATAGACTGCAAAGAGCTTCCTGCCCGGCGAGTCTCAGCGCAAAGGCGGACTCAGCTTTCACTCCCTTTGAGACGAAATTGCCTCTGGGGATGCGGCAGGCCTCAGATGTGTCCCCTTCTCCTAGAAGTTTCCTCAATGAAAACCATTGCTTTGGACGTTAATAACAGCAGCGGTAATGACAACCATTTACTTGTAACCCGTGTGTCGAGCACTGTGCTAAGAGTCATACATGTTACAGAGAATCGTGTCATCCTTACAGCCACCCCACGAGGTGGCTGCTGTCACTATGCCTACTTTAAAGGTGAGGAATGTGAGGCCTAGAGAGAGAAAGCAAGGTGGCCAAGTCACACGGCTGGCAAGTGGAAAGAGAAGACTTCCAATCCAGGCAGGCAGACTCCAGACCCTGTGTTATAGCCACACGTTTATGCTACAGCGTCCCTCTTCTTGGGCCAATGGCATCCTCCTCCAGGAAGCCTTCCTTGATGCTGCCTCCCCCAAACACACAGAAGTCCTCGTTGGTCTCAAAGCATACCTTTTTTTATGTCATTCTCTAGACATCTGTCTGATACTACCCTGATGGTATCTCCTCCCCAGCTTCCCCATGAGAGCTGAGTTGTAATTAGGTGTGAGGGAACTGATCTATGCTAAACAAACTCACAAGAGACTGATTGATAAACCCGAAATGCACTTTATTAATTCACACTGAGAAATGAAACCGCCCAGCAGACAGGAATCCTGAGGTTAACTGGTCAGCACAATCTCTTTCAGGAAGGATAGACTTTTGGGAAAGGAAATCAATACCAGAAGTTCCTTTGGTCAGTATAAAGTCAGAGTGAAGAGAATTGATGGCGTGATACTTAGGCAAAGCCTGACACTCCTCACTAAGGTCTCCTACCTGCCAACGAGCCAAAATGTCCACGCTAGGGAGCCATACAGGTGTTGCCTTCTCTGGATAATGCTGGATTCAACTGGATCCTACCTTTCTGGCTGCATGTGTCATGATGGTGGTGAGTTTTTTGTTTGTTTGTTTGTTTGTTTGGATTAATTTCTGCATATTTGACAGACCCGAAAGGCAATTTCCCATGGGGACCCAGTGAAGATGGAAGATCAGTGTGTACTAGCTGGGCTGCCCGGTGCAGGCTGTCCACTCCCATGTATCTCCACGCCGCCTCGCCGTGGAGGCATGGCAGATGGTGGAGACCGAGGGAGCCAGACTTCCTGGGTTTGACTCCCAGTCAGTCAGTTTCCCCATCTCTAACTTAGAGGTAATAATGGCACTCACCTCATCATTGGTCGGGAGAATCCAGTGAGTTAATACACATAAAGTACTTGGAACGGTGTCTGGCATCTGGTAAGCACTCAGTACTTGTTAGCGATGATTAATAATTCATTCTATAGATGAAATAACTGAAGCCCGGAGAGATGAAAAGTCAGCGAAGATCATACGGCCCGTAAGTAATGAGGATAAAATTCCGAATCGAACCGGCTTCCTTCACATTCAAGTGCCAAGGTCCTTCCCCGAACGAGGTTCTCATCCCTTATCTTTCATAAAAGTCCCGAGGAGAGCTCGTTTAAAAATGCAGATGCCCACCCAGCAGATGGGTAAAATTTGAAAGGATGACGATAACTAGGTCTGGCAAAGATGCAGAACAGCTGGAGGGAGTGAGTAGGACTAGCCACTTTGGAAGTGTGTTTGGCAGCTTTGAACTGAGTGAAACAAACACCTACACCTACGGTATCAGCCAGGTTCGACCAGGGAAGCAGAGCCACTGCGGCTTGGCACGGAGATCGGGCCTTAATGTGGGAGCTGGTTAAGCAGTCTGGCAAGGCCGTCGCTGTCTCTGCGTCTCATGTTGGAGCTTGAACGCCACAGGTGAGGCGGGCGGGAACTGAAGGTGGACGGAACGTGAGGGACGCCAAGAACAAGCGGGACCCCATAAGCCTAACTGGAACCTCCTGAGGACAGACCGAATCCCCGAAACTCATGTCAGTCGTTGTCACCTCTGTCATTGATGACGTGAGTATTTTGCAGAAGCCAGGCAGGGTCTGTTACCACAGAGCTAAACAAATACACACGTGGCTCAGGAGGAAGAGAAGCTGAAGGAGGAGCCAGCTGCTGCTTCCTGCCAACTGGATGGGTCGGCAGATCAGCCATAATGTGCATGAGCCACAAAACGGATACTGCTTCCCTTCTGCCCTCGAGCCCCCTCGAGAATCTCCCACGTGACCCACCCTAACCAGAATCACGCAAGAAGGGGAATGCAGCCCAGCCAAACTGGCACATGACGGCAAAGCCACCTGCCGACCCTATGATTAGGCGATTCCACCCTGGCTATCGACCCAAGAGAAATGAGTGCGTGTATTTACCAAAAGCCATGTACAAACATAGTCATAGCACTTTTACTCATTATAACTAAAAACCAGAAACAGCTTGAACGCCACTGATAAGAATATGGTTAACAAGTTGTCCTATGTCCATACAGTGGAAAACTGCTTAGCAATAAAAAGAACAAACCAATGGCACACAGAACACGGCTGGTTCACAGACGTGATGTTGAGCAGAAGAAACATGGGTCGAACATACTCAAAAAGAGTCAGGAGGCTTTGGTTAGAAACAAACGATAAAGATCGATTCGAGGGTCTTAGGGTTTGCAAACAAGAACGGCAACTAGGCAATACTCAGAGTGTTCCGAAGAAGAAAGAGAAGCTGAGGGTTCTTAGAACAAAAAGGATGTTCTTGAGAAGAATAGGTCCTGCATTCTCAGCCTCTGGATCGATCCGATATGGTCATCCTCCTGACAACAGGTGGTCTGGATACTGGACGTCGGGCGGTTTGGATGCGTAAGTCCTTCAGGGAGTATCTGGAGGTTTGATCTAGATCCAGGCATCGACTCAGGACTGGAACGTTCAAAACTCAATTGTAGTAATTTCGCAGCTTTCCCTTTTGTGGCTCTGTTTTATTTCTCCACTCTGTTCCTCACGAGACACAACAGAGTATGAATAATGTACAGTTCTATTTGAGCAATGTTTGAGAACAGACAAAACAAACCGATAGGGATAAAAATCAGAACAGTGGTTGGTGCCTGCCGGATGGGGAGAAGTGGATTAAGTCCTTCTAGTGGGATGAAGTACGAGGGAGGCCTCGGGGCTCCCAGAAGTGCACTGGGTGGTAGTTACACAGCTCCATTCACATTTAAAAATTCACTGAACTATGAGCTTCAAGTCAGTGCCCTGTACTATAGGTATGATATACCTTCATTTAGAATGCAATGTGGATTCCCGGGCCCCATCCCCAGACATACTTATGAGTCTGACAAAGTTGGAGGGCCACTCTGGGGAACTGCCCTGTGCCTCATTTCTTCCTGAATGCGCTCCCTGTTTTATACTGTCAGTCGTTCCTAAATGTATCCTAAAACCAACTATGTCAAAGAGAGAGAACACCCAACTTTAATCCTACTTCCCTGGGACCTGAAGACGCTCATTCCTGTTCGGAGTCACCCTGAGCGAGCGATACGACAAAGCTCCTTCATAGTGATGGTGGCGTCTGGAGGGGGGTTCACCGTGTCTGAGGGTGCATCGCTCTTGGTCTCCAGACTCCAGCTAGCTTATCGGTCTCCCACTTTCGCGGCCATTCCTTCGGGAACTGCTAGGAACGGGTGCTGCTCTGTATTCATACTTTCCCAAATACCGCTCAGCACTCGTGTGAACAGGTGGTGCGGCTGCCCCCAGTCTTGAGAGGCAAGTCTCTTCGGTAACGGTGGCTCTCGCTCTCTGAAGGGAGGGACGTCCTTCCTCCCTGCAGAAAGTCTTGGAGAGTCCCGGGCACAAACGGCTGCAGTTTCTGCAGTTTCTGAGCGTAATTCCCTTTTCTCCCATTTAGAACACGGACGTCCCCGTGAAGGAGAAGAGGACGGCACGCAAGTCCCTTGTCCCTCTGTGTCCCCTTCCCAGCCCGTTTCCATCCTTCATAGCTGAGCGTGGGCCATGGGCTGCTCCTTCCTGACAGCAGAAAAGGAAGAGACAGAATAATCGCTGTATTTACACTGTTCTCTACAATTTGCCCAACACAGCATTTCTCCAAAGCCCTCCCTGAGAACCTGCCCCTCCCTCCAGAAGGGATTCAGCCCTTGGGGAAGGGTTCGGTCTCAGAGTCCCCAGAGAGAAGAAGCAGATACCTCCGGAGGTAACTGCAGAGATGCTATCAGCTGTTCATCAGCCCACACACCTGATAGGTACTTGGGCTCGGATTAAGTGCCGAGGCTCAGGCCAGGCACCTGGGAGAGGCAGGGGTGGGACAGCGAGGCCCAGACTCCATTTTGCAATTACTGGCCTGAGGCTTGTGGACGAGCAGACCAAGCTAAGTGTACTTCCCGGTGCAATCTCACCAGTCAGCCACAGAACCTCCTTTCCATCCACCGAAGCCGAAGCCGGGCAGCCAGGGCAGCCAGAGGGTCTGCACTGAGGAGGAAGCATGCCACCTGCATTCGCCTCACATACCAGTGTTCCTCCAGCTCACACCGTCCTCTGTCCACGGTGGCCGAGGGGCTGGCTAGCTGTAGCCGACCTGCCTCATCCTACAACCTGTGCATTTCAAAGTCGGAGCTCAGGATAGCTTTCCTCCCATCCCCAGAGGGTTGGCCCTTAAGCCATGTTAAGGTGCAAAGGACAGACCTGAAGTCAAATCTGAAAACAAAGAGGTCCAAAGTGAGTGGTGGGGTTGGGGGAACGCTGGCAAGTGGGGCTCCGAGGACCGAGGAGCAGGGCTGGCAGACCTGTCTAGAAATGGCAACTGGAGGGACTGATCCCCTACTCTGCGCACAGCTTGGTCCACCCCCGGCCACGCTGATGGACTGGGTCCACGCACGGTCCGGGATGTCTGCGGGTTCCCTGTGTCTGGGGACTGGGAGAGCCCAGAGCTGTGCAGGATCCAGGTCGGATGACAAGATTCTGGAGTTAAAATAACCATAAAGGAGGCAGGACTAAGGCCACCTCACACCTGCAGGGAGTGCCCTGGGAGGCTGGAAACTGACCCTGAGGCAAGACTGGGGGTACCTGGGGCCCCTCCTGGAGCACTTGTTTAACGAATGCTTTGGAAACAGAAGCAAAGTCTGGGCTATGTTTGACCTAGCCCTCGGTCACTTGTCCTCATGCCTCAGGAGAGGAGACTTCAAGAAAATGGCAAAAATGCCTCGGGAATTCTCCCGATGAGCACGGTGTTGGTAAGAACAGAAGCTTACCCCTCTCAACCAGGATAGGAGACAGTTGGCAGGAAGGGGCAGCGAACCCTGGCAGGAGGGTGCACTCATGGTGGGGGGTGAGGTCACCCTGGCAGGGTGTGTGTGGGAGGGCTTTGCCCTGAGGGGGTTCATAACAGGCCTCCCCAAGATGTGCCACGTTGACATGTGGATTATTTTGAGCTGAAGGCAATCAAGACCCTGCCAGCTCACGAGAAACTTTTACCTCTCAAAGAATTTAAATTGGGGGCCTTGCCCATAATGATATTACCAGATATAACTTTTATGACCTATCTGTATAGCAGGGTAAACATCTAATTACCGAACACCTGCTCTTCTTATTGTCCTGCAATGACTGTCCTCCCCTCTGAAGCCTCAAGTCACCTTACCTCATCTTTGGCTTAGAACGCCATATGTACCTCATTTTGACCTTCTGTCAATGAACCTGTTATGTATGTGGGGTTCTCATATGTACACGTGTAACTAAAATCGATAATTTTCTCTTGTTAATCTCCCATCAATTTAATTATTAGATCACCTAGAAGGACCTAAAAGGGTAGAGAAAAAAATGTCTTTCTCTCCCACAGACCCCACTAAGTCTACAGAATTGAGGCTTAGGAATCAAAGGTCAATATGATCTTTGTCCAAGCCCATGATCACCTACAAGCCTCCCTTGGGCTCTGAGACACTCTCCCTGAGTGTCCTCGAATAAGTCATCGCCTCCTCTGAGGCCCCCTGAACCAGAAAAGAGAAATAAAATCGCACCGAGCTCCCTCCCAGGGCTGTGTGAGCAGCGCGTGAGATTTGGAACCCTTGCTCTGGATCCACATAGCACCATCCTCGTGCCCTCCTCCATCACCACCATCATCACCATCATCATCACCATCACCACCACCATCATCATCACCATCATCACCATCATCATCACCATCATCACCACCATCATCACCATCATCACCATCACCATCACCATCACCATCATCACCATCACCATCACCATCATCACCACCATCATCACCATCATCACCATCACCATCACCACCACCATCATCATCACCATCATCACCATCATCATCACCATCATCACCACCATCATCACCATCATCACCATCACCACCATCATCACCATCATCACCATCATCACCATCATCACCATCATCATCACCATCATCACCACCATCATCACCATCATCACCATCACCATCACCACCACCATCATCATCACCATCATCACCATCATCACCATCACCATCATCACCATCACCATCATCACCATCATCATCACCATCATCACCATCATCACCATCACCATCACCACCACCATCATCATCACCATCATCACCATCATCATCACCATCACCACCACCATCATCATCACCATCACCACCACCATCATCATCACCATCATCACCATCATCATCACCATCATCACCACCATCATCACCATCATCACCATCACCATCACCATCACCATCATCACCATCACCATCATCACCATCGTCATCACCATCATCACCATCACCATCATCACCATCATCATCATCATCACCATCATCACCATCATCACCATCACTATCATCACCATCACCATCATCATCACCATCATCGCAAGAGGCAGGCCCAAGAGCACTGGCACTGGGTGAGGGTCCCTGGCCGGGAGCAGCTTTGGTCTGAGATGCTGGGACACGGGAAGCTCTGGGAAGCAGCTGAGGCAGGCGGACGGCCACTCGTTCCCCCTGAGTCAGGCTAGCTACACCCAGCACCTCGTGGCTGCCTGTGCAGCAGTGCCGAGCTCCCGGGGCCGCATGAGGGGCTGTCACTCTCCCTGAGACCCTGGACAGGCTGCAGTGCTCCTGGCCCCCGCTTCTCCACAACACTCTGCACGAGAATCCACCAGGCCCGTCATGCTCAGCTGCCTCCTGCACGAAGCCCGCTGCTCTGTCCCTCACTGCCTCACGCCCCACCCCCAACTCCTACTCACCCTTCAGAGCCTGACTTAAATGTCTCTTTCTGAAGGACACTGTCCCCAGCCCCCAGGACTGGTGCAAGTTCTCTTAGGGCGGCCCACACACTCTCATCATAGAATCTATGTCTGCTTCTAACTACTTAGTTGTGTTGGGCATGACTTGGTGTCTGAGTTCTCCCCCGACCCTTTCGCATGAGTGTAAAATGCTCACAGGCACACAAATGGCAGAGCCACCTTTAGTGATTTATTCAACAGCCTTTTATTGAGTGACTGCTCGAGGGCTGTGGAGACATCATGAATTAAAAAGACAAAAATCCCTGTTCTCGTGGAATCTACATTCTGGTAGGAAGAGACAGGCAATGAACCTAAGGAATAACTTCCGTGGGATGCTGGAAGGTTACAAGTGCTGTGGAATCAAAGATCGGCGGAGAGTGGGGAGAGGAGCGAGCAGGCAGGGGCGCGAGGCGCAGGGCTAAGCAGGGAGGTTGGAGGCCTCGCTGAAAAGGGAGGCATGAGAACCACCTCGAAGGGAGCGGGCACCTGGCTGAGAGCTGCCGGTCACCGCTAAACCTCCAGCCCTCGGACCCAGAAGTTATTGAATAAATTAATAAAGAGATAAATGGGTGGATGGTCTGTCTTTAGCTATGTTCAAGGTCCAGCTAAGACACAGATGCCTGGACCTAGGGTCTGTGGTGGTCATCGTGGTTGACCCCTCCCCCAAACATCTTCTCCCCTTCCCCACTGTTCAGCAGTAATGTGGTGTGGGGTCTGAGCCCACCTGCAAGGCTGCTCTGATGAGTCCGAGATAATCACGGAGGTATCAAGATCCTTGCCAGAGACTGAATCGGGAAGCCCAGCTTAAGCCAATCAGTGTATATCATCCTTTAAGTGAGAATTGTTTCGAGCGGGGTTTGACCCAAGATACCCAGAGAGAAAGGAAAGGCCTTTATCCCGCGACTAGGGAAGCCCTGCTTTTTCCTCCCGAAGATGGACAAAGAGCCACGCTTAAGCTACTTTGGTTGGAGTCTCTCTAACTTGCACCCCGAAGTACTGTAACTGGTGAGGGGCACCTCCCATTGTGCGCTGGTTTGACCTCTCATGGGTCAACATTTTCCTTTTCACCAAGGTCATAAGAGGGGTCTCCCCACTGTCCTGTCCTATGTCCATGTACCCAGTACCACCCAGTAGCGGCGCCTCCTCTCTCACAGTCACCCTGTGAGGTATATATTATCCACATCTACAAACAAGGAAATAAAGTCCTAGAAAGGTGACATAACTGAAATACATCTTGACCAAAAATCTGCCTCTGAAGCCATCACCAGCTGCTGATAGGAGAAGGGAGAGGATACAATCTTCCTCTGAGAAAAGGTCGAGAGAGAGAGAGGGTCCCCAGGTCCTGCATGAGCTGTGGTCCCCAGGGTCCTTTGGGCCCTGACATCTCACTGCCTCCCACCTGGGCTCACCTACGGCCTGGACAGTCCTCATTTCTTAGGTGGGTCATGCCTCAGGTAGGACGTTCCTCTTTTTTAATTTTAACTTTTAAATTATTAAAGAAGTAATACATGCATGGGTTTTAAAAAGAAAAAAGAAAGAAAACAGTACAAAAGGTCATGGAGTAAAAAATAAGTCTCCTGTGATCTGCGGCAGAGCCCGAGGTGGCTGTCGTGAGCATGGAGGCAGGGACGGCTCCATTACTCACACCCCCAAACCCCGAGAATTACCCTGAGACTCAAGTACAGTCTGCTGGCTGGACCAACACTGCGGCAAAAGTGGCCCTCCCGGCCATCTCAACCAGAGCCCCTCCAAAACAAAACTCCGGGCAGCTGTGCTGTGTATGTCCTTACAGAGAGAGAGTCTGCGTGTATCAGTATATGTGTGCGTGATCATATGTATATATATATATATTTCATCACGCGCCCACACACACACACACACACAGGGGTTTGACACAAATGGTAACACACTATTACATTGTTCTGTGTCTTGCCTTGTTCACTTAGGATCTTTGATGTTATTCCATGTAAAAACACACAGACATTCCTCATTCCTTTTGATGGCTGTTAATGGACATACTGAAATTTATGTAACCGATCCCCTACTGATGATGTGTCTATTACATCATATGCTATGACAAAAAAGGCTGCATTGACTATCAACCTACAGATGTCTTTGTGTATAAGAGGAGCTACAGGATAATTTTGTAAAAGGCGAATTTTGGGGTGTCCATGAACATGTGCATCTTAAATCTGGTAGCTATTGTCAAATCATCTGTCAAAGGAACTATACCAGTTAAGACCCCCAGCCATAATGAATGGGTGCCTCTTTTCCGCACCCCCTGGAGAGGTGAGAAATTCACAGGCTAGAGGAGGGCTAGAGGAGGGAGCGGCTGGCCTATTGTAGACTCCTCATCATTGATGAGACCAAGGACCAGAGTGGTAAGATGAAGCACTCTGGGGTTAGACAGCACTAGACTTGAATCTGGGCTCTGTTAATTACCCATCGTGCAACTTGAGCAAATGCCTTAACCCCTGTCATTTAGATGTCAGTTTCCTAACATATAAAGCAGAAATTAAAAGTCATATCCATTTCACAGGGTGATTATAAGGAGCCGGGAATAAAGTTTCAGTTACTCAAGATGAGTAAGTTCTAGAGACCAATGGCACAGCACTGTACCTTTAAGACCCTGTCAAGAAGATAGATCTCATGTTGAATGTCCTCACCACAATAAAATAAAAAGAATTGTTTAATATATATACTTTGGCCCAGATATGGTTGGGGAGGGGAGCCAATAGAAATAATGTATATACAAAGCTTCTAGTATAGGACCTGGCACACAGTAGGAGCTTAGCAAATAGGAACTAATTATTGTAGTGGGCAGCTCTCTGAATCTGAGTGTCCTCTCTGTCCATCAATGGCTTTGATCTAGATTTAGCTCAGGCAGGCTCTGGGGAAGCACTGAGCCTGGGGGCAGGGAGGGGACACAGGAGGGGCTGGGGGAGCCCAGAGAGGGCATCTGTCTGAAAGGGGTTCAGGCCTCAGGAATGGCTGTTCCCGCGGGGCAAGGGGTACAAAGTAGGACAGGAATGGAAGATTGGGGCATAAGATAGTTTAATTTTTCCCAAAGAGGGGTATATGAGATGATCTGAGGTGATTTTTTTATACTACTAATGCTTTTTATTTTATTGTACTTTGGAAAATATAACCAATGCATTTAATAACATGATTCCGAGGGGGATTCTTGCTTAGGATAATGCTAGACTAGGCATTCACATGTTCGAACAGTAAGCTGATTTAAACTTAAAGATTAAGTAAATCATAGTACGTGATGGTGATACATTAATGACTGAAGTCCTTTAAACATTGACACGCGAAGTTGATTTTGGAATTTAGCACCAGTTCTGGAATGAGACAGCCGAGGTTGATGCCCCACTCTGCCACTTACCGTGCAAAGTGAGGCAGGTGGGCTCTCCTTGCGGGATCTCAGATTCCTAATCTGTAAAATGGGGATAATATCAGTTTCTACTCACAGCGTTGTCACGAAGAGCCAATGCAATTGCATACGTGACCTACTTACCTCCCTGCCTGGAATGTGGTGAACGCTTAACAAATATAATCATTGCACTTACAGCACACGTAGGCTAAAGAGTTTTGACTTTAGAAGCAATAGAAGAGGCTTTGTTTTTCTAGAACTCGTTCGATGGTGGAAATAAAATTTTGGCAACATTAGCAAGGAAGATTCTTAAGCGAAGAGGAAAACCGGTCATCCTTCTCCCAACTTCGAGCTGTTTTCACTTCTGCACTGTCTCCCCCAGACTTTGTCAACGCGAATACTACTGTTCATGGCTGCAGCCAGTGTTCATGCAAATTTCGTATTCTGCTTTTTCTCAGCAAATGTGATGCCGCACACAGTTTCCATGCTTTTGCATATTCTTCATAATTACCATTTTCGTGGCTGTGTAATGTTGCATTAACTAGATTAGCCAGGGTTTTCTTAACCATCTCGCTGCCTGGAGGAATGTAAAAATACAATGCCTGTGGCATGCTTGGAGATCTTTTTGTCTGATAAATTATATTCTTAAGATCATTTCCCAGAAGTGAGCTTAATGGGTCAAAATAATATTTGCAAGACTCTCGTTACGCTTTCCTAGATCGTTTCCCAGAATTTTACACTCTGCTTTCAGAGATGCAAGGACGAGAGCCTTTGTCCGACCTTGCCAGAGCTGGGTGACGATGTTTGTAAATTCTGCTAATTTAGTAAGTTATCCCAATGCTGCTTTCATTTCTAACAGGTAGGGCTATTTTCTAAGCATGTGTCGACTCTCTGGTTCTTCTCCTGAGCAAAGGAGCTGTCCACATCCCTCACCTGTCTATCCGTTGAAGTCTTGAGGTTCTCCTCATCAGTTTGAGTGAGCTCTTTAGCATCAGTCCGTAGATATTCATCACTTGCCAGCCAGATCTGGCTCTCGGAGGCTTCTGAGAAGGAGGGCATGTGACCAAAACCACACCTTGGGAGGATTCGTTTTGAGATTAATTGAAGACAATGGGCTGAGAGACAGAGAAATCTGTCATAGGCTACTGTGACTTAGCAGGTGCCTGAATTGTGCAGTGGTGGTGGCATGTCCCCCAAACTATAGCACGTGACTCTCCACCTTGCCTTTCGCCATCCCCCCCAACACATGTAATCAATCTCCTTTGCAAACTCAGAGGCTTCGGACCACAAAGTTTGAGGAGAAAGGGATCGTTGTGTCCTATTCATTTGCTCTGTAAATGACGAAAGTGCTGCCCATAGAAGGTCATGCAGTGAGGGGTCGCCATAAGCACCTGTCCCTCATCTAGTGTCCCCAAGGAGGTGGGAGAGGGGTGGGGAAATTAGTGCGACAGGGAAGGGGGAGTCATCAGAGTCTTTCACCCTGCAGGGAAGGAAGAAACTTTCCTCTGCCTTTCAAGGTTCTCGTGGCTAGTCTAATAACTAAATCTACGAGGGACAGATTAACAAGAGAAAAATAGCCAGATCTAATTACACATGTACATATGGAAATCCCACGTACTTGACAGAGTCGGAGACTTCACATACATGAGAGGCTCAGGGACAGAAAGTTCAAATGAGGTCTATATGGCATTCTGAGCCGAGGATGAAGTAAGGCACCTTGGGACTTCACAGGGGAGGAGGGTCACTGCAGGATGATAAGAAGAACAGATGCTCGGTAGTTAGCAGTGTGCCCTGACTTATGGAAAGGTCAAAATGGTTATCTCTGGTCATCTCTTATTATGGGCGAGATCCCTAATTTAAATTCTTCTGGGTAGGTAAGGGCAATGGGGGCAGAAGTTTCTCTTGAGCCCATGGGGTCTCATTAGCTCAAAATAATCTGCATACCACAGAGGCACATCTTGGGGGACTCTGTTCTGAACCCTTATAAGCCCATAATGTGCGTTCCCAGATTAAGAAAGCCTAAGGCAACTCATTTAACAGGCACCCCCAGGCAGTGCTTCCCGATGCTTCCCCACACCGCCCTCCACCCTAGACCTTCCCCGTCTGCGTTTGCCGGACACCAAGGCCACCGCAGCACCTTGGCTGTGACTGTTAAGTACCTTCCTCACCGGACCATGGGTCCAACAGGGCAGCAACATTTGCCGAGTGCCTACTCTGGGCCAAAGCTGGGCCAGGTGCATGAAATAAACAAAACCGAAGGAAACAGGGGCCCTGAATTCAGCGGATCGGCAGTGCCGTGAGGAAACTAGGCTCTCTTCGCTGGTAAGGGAACTGCGGCAGATACAAGGGGGCCCAACTTCCCGACCAGCGGATCCCCAGAAAGCTAAAATTCTGACTTGTGGTCAAGACTGTCAAGGAGCTTCATGAAAGAAGGAAGTATTCACACAGACCTGGATCCAGAGCCAGGATTTGCTGCTTCCTGGCCATGCCACCTTTGATGAAGCCACTTGCAAGGCTGTAGTGCAAGTGGAAGTTTCTGGAAGGTTTCTCCTCTACCCACCAGGCTACAAGGTACCCCTCGCCTGCTACCACACCAGTCCTGCTCTTCTTTATTCTTTAAAGGAACATGACATTGGAAAGCCAGGTCCCGTTTTAAAACTATTGGACTCCCTGGAGTTCTATGTAGAAATACAGCCATCGCCTGTTTTCTTCCCAAACGTAGCTCCGTTCCAAACAACAAGACTTCTCATGTGCATGCGTGCGAATGTCCAAGCTTCAACCGCATCCTCTCCAAGCAGCTGCCCCTTAGCCGCCCTTGGGCCAAAGGTACACACGCTGGCAGAAAGGTAG
Source organism: Rousettus aegyptiacus (assembly GCF_014176215.1). Taxonomy (NCBI): domain Eukaryota; kingdom Metazoa; phylum Chordata; class Mammalia; order Chiroptera; family Pteropodidae; genus Rousettus; species Rousettus aegyptiacus. The sequence goes on from NW_023416308.1 coordinate 112,171,022, forward strand.
ATAAGAAAAGATACCTGCACGAGCACGGGAAGTGGACTTGGGCCATTGAGCAAGAGATTCCCATGTCCTGGATACCCGAGGTGTGGTCCAGAAGGGGAATGCAGTCACCCAGGGAGAGTGGATCTCAGGGACATTTCACCCCATGGGGGGATGCTGGAGGAGGACGAGAGCAAACCCTCCAAAGCATGGAGCCAGGCCAAGACCCCTCTTATCCAGATCTAAGGGAAGTATTACCTTTCTGAGTTTGCTTCTCCATCTGTAAAAGGGGTTTATTAAGCCCTGAAGAGCTGCACTGAGTGTTAGACGAGTCAATACACATAAGTTCATGACATGAAGTAAGTGGTTAATAAATGCCAGTTATTAGTCTAAGGAATATAAATGGACAGAGACTCTAGAGACCAAGCAGGGAAGGAGAAAATGCCTCTGACACCCTTGCCCTTTAAAACTAATCTAGTTTAGGTTTTCTTCCCTAGTTTAGAAAGGACCTGGACAGGAGCCATATCTCCATTGGGCTGGGTGAAATAGGCTATGGACCTCGCCATGGGAAGGGTTCTGGGTGATAAGGGCAGGCCCAGCCCCCTCCCTCCAGTCACTGACAGGCTCAGGGACAGGCCTGATGGTCACTGGGAGGGCTGAGGAGCCCAGAGAGGGGTCTGGGGGACACCTAGAAATTCTTATCTTCTCTCAGGACCCTCATCACACCCTCAGAGCCGGGAAGGTGGGTGAGGCATGGAATTTAGTCTAAATGCTCCATTTTCAGTAGCTTCCAATTCTGGAGCCAGAGAGACGTCACAAAGTCATGGCTTGGTGAGACTGTCAAGAGCATTGAGTCCAAAATGTTCCTCTCGGTGATGGGGAGCCTGAAGCCCAGAGAGGAGAGAGGTCTGTCCCAGGTTATACAGCCATTTGGAGGCAGCATCCAGGCTACAAGTCAAGACTTCTCATTCAGGTGGAAATTGTCTTCAGCACACTGGGCAGCCCTGGTCTGTGCCAGGGGAAAGTGGAGAAGTGAAGGCCAGCAAAGGGGTCAGACACTGCAGGGCAGAAAGTTAGGACTCCCGGACCTGGCTCTGCCACTCACGAGCTATGAGACCTCGGGTCCTAACTGTGCTCTCTGGCCCTAGACTGCAACATCTATTTCTGCAGGTGTTTTTAAGATGAAGGAGAAAATTAATAATATCATCAGTGTTTACTAAGTAGTGTCAGGTACTCTGTTAGGTCCTTTCATGCTTTATCTCATTTAAGCCTCAAACAACCCTACGGGCTGGGGACTAGTGCTGCCTGCCTCTCATTTTCTGGATGAGAAAACTGGGGCTTAGAAAAGTTGAATACATTGACCAAGGTCATCTCACTGGTAAGTGGCAGAGCTTGGGCATGAAACCAGCAAAGCCTGTGCTCTTGAGCACTGAGCCACCCCACATCATACACAAACTGCCAAGTGTCCTGCACAGTGAGCTTGCCAAATAGGCATAGAAAAGGACCAGGAGAGTTCTGTGGACTCGCTAAATGGAGTACCCCAGAGGGAAAAGGGGCCCCAGATGTCACATGGAGAATAAGGGTGATGTTAGTAAGTGGGAACTTCTAGAGGAAGTCGAGACTCCTCTAGTTTGTACCAATATCCTGCTTCTTCTACATGACTTCCTTTCCAAATCCCACTCCATACAGCAGGTCCCATCTTCTCAGGGAAAATCTATCCATCAGTCCATTTCTGGAGATCTTCGGAGTTTGGTGGGACTGCAGATCCATCAATAGCCACCAGAGGGCGGGCCAAGGACCTGTGAGCAAGTCCTGAGGATTCAGTACCCCTCAGAGCCTAGCCAAGTGTCCAGCCAGGGATGGACCTAGATGCCCTACCGCACAGCGCTCAGCTACATTTTACTATAAGCTCACTCCCTCAGACCTCAAACCATCTAATTGCAGAAGCTCAACTCATGTTCAAACGTGGTGTCTGGATCTTCTGGGACAAAGATCTTAAGAATCACCATGGGAACAGTAATGCCAACAGCTTCCACCGCAGACACTGGTCAGAACTTCATTTTACTAAGCATTTTCTCATACCTTGAGTGGCTGGAGATTTGCCAAAGTCTTATGGGCGAGTGGCATGGTCTCACCATACAGGTGAAAAAATTGAGGCGCTAGGAAGGGGAGTAACTAGCTTCCGGTCACCAAGAGAACTCTGGTCTTCAAACTCCAGGAAGGGCTGTGCCCAACTCCCAACCTGTCTAGAAGTGGGGGTGGGATGGGGGAGCTGCACCTGTGGGTAGGGAGAGGAGCAAGGGGTCAGAAGGTCAGAATGTTCCACAGGGAAGACCGAATGCCTTGTGGTGTTTCCTGTACCCCGGGACCAGCCATCCGCCCACCCACGGTCCATCCGTCCCAGAGTGTTCATTGAGCACCTGCTGGGGACACAAAGATGGGATCTCCTGCCCTCAAAAAGCTGGCAATCTAGTGCGTGGAAAGTGGTGAGTCAGCAGATAATTACAGAAACCGACGCCTGCATAATGGGGTATGAGCAGAGGGGTTCGTGACTGACTGGAACACACCCAAGTTGGGGGTGTCTCCTGGAGGTCCCAGGCCTGAAGGAGAGGCTCGAAGCCAAAGACTATTAACAGACGCACCCCCTTCCCTGAAGCTCACCCCGAGATGAGGGCTCCCCTCTCAACTTCGAATGCCCGCCTGTGTTAGGGACCCTGGGGTCCCCCCCACCCCTCTCGGAAGAGCGCGGGCCCGGGAGCTGATGACAGCACACCTGAGTCAGCCCGCCGCCCACTCGGCCCCCAGCGTCTGTCTCCGCATCTTGTGATATTTCGCTCCCCGGGAGCCAGCCCCACTGCGCTCCGGAGGCTGCTCGGCAAACAAACCCAGCGACAGATTGTGCCGCGGCTCATTCCGGGGAAGGACGCCAAATCCCACCCAGCTACCCCCAACACTCCCTCCCCTCCGCCTCCTCCAGGCGCTCCTCCCAGGCGCGGGCCCTGGCGGAGAGGGTCTCAGGAAACGCAGAGGCCTGTTCCTGCCTTCTAGAAGTGGGAGGGGGCCCGGAGCCCCCAGAGACGCCCCGTTTCCTTCCTACCTGACCTAAACTAAGCAGGGGCGCGAGAAGAAATTTAGGTACTGAAAGGGCCTGGGAGCCGCGGAAGGACAGAGGATGGAGCCAGCAGGGGGCGCCCGAGCGTCAAGGTGCAAGTGGGCCAGGAGCCTGCTAGTGAAATGGGGCGGAAAAGAAGAAAAAGGCAGAGAAAGAAAGACAGGAGACACAGAGATGAAGAGACAGAGGCGGGAGCCACAAGGACAGGAGGGAAGCGACAGAGATACGGAGAGACAATAAGAGAGACAGAGAAGATAGCGGCAGAAATCTGAGACAGATGCATGAAGGGAGGAAATAGGAAGGAGGGAGGGAGGAAGAGAGGGAGGGAGGAAGAGAGGGAGGGAGCAGAGACCGAGACCATAAAATATGAATAAGAGTGTGTGGGGGGAGGAGAAAATGAGAGGAATCGAATGAGAACGAGGGAATAATGAGGCTGTGGATGGAGCAGAGAATGAATGGGCAAATGACACCAGCATTTATACGGCGCCGACTGTATGCCGGGCTCTGCGCTGGACTCTGGCACAGACTGGAGAGGAGGAGCCAGAGAGGCGGGGGGCGGGGCGGGGGGGTCCTTTTTTTTGCTCCCAGGAGCGACCGCCCGGGCTCCTGCGCTCCCGCGGGCGGGGCGGGGCTGCGCGCAGACGGCCCTGGCCCCCGCCGTTCGCGCCTCTCCCGCAGCCCCAGCCCGCTTGGCCATGGTCCCCAAAGCGGTGTTCCCAAGGGCCCTGCAGCTATCCCGCGCTGTGGCGGCCTCCGGGCGCACGCGGCCGTGGCAAGGCCAGGGCGATCGCCATCGCCGCCTTTATCAGACCATTAGGTCACGGGGTCCGCTGGTATCCCCCGGAACACGGCCGCTAGGGGCCCGTTGAGACCAGAACGCACCCCTCTTTAAACAGAAGAGGAAACAGCTCTCCCTTTCCCACCTTCGAGTCCTCTCCTATACCCCCGCGGGGGACGAGAAACCCTCTTTAGGATGCATCACACATACACATAAAAATGCACAGACTCGCACGCGCACCCAAACTTGCCCCGGCTCGCAAGTGAATCAAGGGGCATGCACACACTCGGACACATGTACCATGGCCACCTGTGCTCAAGTTCGATCGGCCAGACTCTTGCACACCTCACGTTTCCCACCGGCGCAGACACGCCCGCGGGCGGGCACTCAGCAGCTCACCCGTTCGCACACTCGCGTGCCCCCCACCCCCACCCCCCGCTTCCCCGGGCGTATAAAAAGGTAGCAAGCAAGCACTCAGAGTCACACCTGCCCAAGCGTCCGTGAGCGTGCGTGCACGCTCCCGTGCACTCCATCTCGCACACTCAAACTCTTGCATTTGCTATTATATAGTCGCACACTCTGAGAACTTGGGGTCTAGGAAAAGAAAGTGTGATCTTGGAGCTCTCCCAGGGGACAGAAATGTTGGAAGCCTGGACGTTGGCGCCGGGGACGTCGCGAGGAGGGGGAGGTGACCAGGGAGTCCGTCTCCTCCGGGAAAGTTGGGAGGAGGGAACTGGACAAGTCCACGGGGTTTCCTTACACTACTACGCCCCTTCTGGAAGGGGTTTTCTCTAGCAGCGTGGTGCTGAGAAGACGATCGAACACAGTCCTCGGGTCTCCCAAGGAGGGGAGGGGACCAGGGTGGAGGGCTAGAGAACCTCTCCCGCCTCCTAGTGGCCAGGAAAGGGTTAAGTCGGCGAGCTAGGAAGCGAGGGAGGAGCCAGCGAGTGCGGGAAGGAGTGGGGGTGGTTGGGAAGAGCATCCTCGCTGTCCCCACTCTCCCTCGGCGCGCAGCCGGGGCGCACGGACCCACCGGCTGACGGACTCGCGCGCCGCCTGCGCTGCTGGGGGTAGCTGGCACCCGGCACCGACGGCCAGCTCCAGCCTCTCCCTCCCCGTCGCGCCCCGCCCCGTCCCGTCGAGGCCGATGGCTCCTCCAGAGGCCCGCAGCCCGGGGGGCGCAGGGTAGAGCCCCGCGGCCCTGTCTCACAGCCCGGGAACTCCCGGGCCCTCCCGGAGCCCCGCAGAGTTCCCGCCGTCCGTCTGGCGGGCTCAGGGAGCGAGTGGGAGCGCCCTCCCCCCGCTGCCCCCTCCCCCGAGCGTCGAGACAAGATGCTGCCCGGGCTCGGGCGCCTGCTGCAAGGTAGGGACCCCAGTCCGCCGGAGGGCAGAGGGCATTCTGGAGAGAGGAACCGAGCTCTCCCCCACCCCACCACCCCAGGGCGCGAGGGTGAGGCAGTCGTAGGGGGTGGGGGTATCCTGGCGAGGGGGAAAGGCTTAGCCCGGGGCCCCGCCCCCGCCCCCTAGGCTGCAGGCTGAAGGAACGCACCCGGCTCGGAGCTCTCCAGCATGTGCGGGGAGCTCGTGACCCGGGCGGACGCAGGGGGCAAGGGGACCGGGCCCGGAGGGGGGAGGGAGGCTCGGGTTCCGCTGTCCCGGCTCCACCTGCTCCTGGGGACGCTGAGGACTCGGGCCGGCTGGGAAAGCGCCGACTCAGCAACTCCGCGCGCGCCCCGTGCCTCAGCACTTTCCAGTCACCTGGGAGGACCGGGAATGTGGGTAGGGGGCTGCCTGGGAGGAGGGGGGGCTCGGAGGGAAATCCAAATCGCCGCCCCCCGCCCCACTCCTGGCGCCGTAGGACAGATGGAGGGCGCTGGAAAGGGGATAGTTCCGCGGATTGAGTAACAGCCAAGGGTGTGGGCCAGAGACGGGGGGTGGGGTGCATAAAGGGTGGGAGGGAAGAGCAGAGGAGGGGGCAGTCAACCACGGAGAAAGTGGTTAGTGGAGGGGGTGGATAGGAGGAGGAGGAGGAGGAGGAGGAGGAGGAGGAAAGGTTAGACGGGAAAAGCGTGGAGAGAAGTGGGACCCAGGTGAGCGCCGAGGAAGAGGGACGGAGAGGGAAGACCGGGTTAGGGGAGGGCCGGAGAGCAGACTCGGGACGAGCACCGGAACCTGGCGGTGGGGGGATGGGGAAGAGCCGGGGGCCGGGCCCTGGGTACCTGGAAGGAAGGGGCAGTGGGGAGATCCGGAACCAGGGGAGGATGGGGATGGGGAATAGAGATGGAGTGGCAGGAACTGGGGACACTGGTCGGGATGAGTGCCAGGGCGGGGACCGGGGAACCATAGGTGGGAGCGGGGCTGGGGGTTGATCAGGGTGGGGGTGGGGGCTGGAAGGGAATGAAGAGGAGGAGAAAGAGAAAGGGATGGGGGTGCACTGCCTGGGGATGAGACAAAGAGGCTGCTGGTAACCAGTTCCACGTGGGGAGCCCTCCACTCCCGAAGCGCCTGCCCGGCACATCCCCCCTCTCAGGGAGTGGTGGGTGGGCCAGACCCGGGGTTTGGAGCTCAGGGCCTCGTGGAGTGGCTGTGCGGGGGAGGGGAGGACCTTCGAGTGGGGTGGCAGCCTCCGAGGGTGGGTACCCTGGCTGGCTCCATGCTGCCATTTATATCTCCGGGCCCCACATCGGATCCTGCCACCGCCGCCGCCCGCCGTGGTGACTGCTTATTTTGGGGTGTTACATTCTGGCAGAGTGAGAAGCTGTTTGCAGCAGTCTGAACCTCGTCAGTGCCTCCCCAGGCCCCTGCGTCACTGGCGTCGCCACCACCTCCATTCCGCTCCTGGCTCCCACCTCCTCAGCCCCTACCCCCTCGGCATCTGGGCATCTGCCGCCGCAGGCCCCGGCCCCTCCCCAGCCTTTTGGGTGTGGAGCTGCTACTTCTCATCTGGGACCCTGAGCCACTCCGTCAGAGCCAGAGGCCTTGACTCCCCACCCTTTCCCAGGGGCCACTCCGTACCAGCCACTTTGCCCTGCGGGTTGGCACCCCGGCTCCTGCTCTCTCCCTGCATTCACCTGCCTCCTCTCCAAGTTCCATCTTTCACTGTGGCCTCTGAACCAAAGGGTGGCCCCAGGGGTGAGAACTTTATTTCTGAGCCTCGGTACTCCAGGGTCAGAGCCTAGAGCCCTTGACGGTGGTCCCTCAGCCGATGCACACTTTTGAGCTCTGGGCACCTCAGCCTTCCAAGATCATTACCATGTTCTGGCCTTGTCCGCTCCCTCCTCTGGTCAGTTCTGGCTGTATCTTTGGGACACTGTTCATCTTTCCTTGACTCCCAACAGCCCCCTCACTCTAGAGTAGCCCCGATCTGGAGTCCAGGAGAAGAAAGTAGCAGAAAACACCTGGATCCCTTCCTTGTCTTGACCCAGCATCATGGCTGGTCCAGCCCTGTGCACCTGGGCGCATACCGTGTCCTCTCTTTACCTCGAGGGCAATGTCCCTCGAACTTAGGTGTGGTTTCCGTGGATGGTGTGAGGTCTCCCAAAGAAGGCCCAAGAGTCCCTTCGGACATGCGGTTGTCCATTCTGGGTTCCACCTGTGCTGCCTGCATGACAACGAGGCAACTCATTTCCTGTTGCTGAGCCTCCCGCCCCTCATCTGCAAACTGGGGGCCACAATCTTGGTCTCACGCGGGGCTATGTCATGTTGTCTTCTATGCATAAAGACATATACAAATATACAGTGCCTGGCACACAGTAGGTGCTCAGTAATAGATGGTTTCTGACTGTCCCTGCGACTCTAGCCATTATCTGCTGACTTTAGAAAAAAGGAGAAGAGGAAAGAGAGAGGATGGGGTGCGTGGAGAGGGCGGGGACCCTGTTAGATAGGGCTTCTCTTGGCTCATATAGGAATGGGGAGGTGACTTGAAGGCTTTGAGGAAGATAATGAAGGCAGACTGTCAGAGATTCTGGTCAGGAGACCTGGGCTGCTCACTCAGAAACGGACCCTTCCCCTCTCCAGCCCTCGATGGTGTTATGTGGGAAATAAGGGGTTTGCTCTGAGGTACCCCCCCTTCCAGCTCCAGTACCCTATGCATCTTGCTCTAGTCTTTGCCAGGGAGTCACAAAATGGGGGGGGGGCAGGAGTGGAACTGTAGCCCTGGAGAGAGAGGGAGGACACAGGCCCGGAGGGGGGGGTGATGATGGAGAACCCCGAGAAGCAGGGGGTGGGGAGGGGACCACGGGGAGAAGGAAAAGGCCACACGCTGGGCAGGGAAGGAGGGCGGAGGAGGAACAGAAGACATAGCTCGCCAGCCAGCCCAGAGGCCTGGCCCAGGAGCACTCCAGCCGGGCCTGGGGGCAGAGAAACCCAGCGCCCCCTCCCGCCCCTCCTCCTTGCCTCCAGTGAGAGCCGCAGCCTGAATTATGGATGAGGCTCCTTGGGTTACAGCTGCTTTGCACGGCAGTGAGGGCCAGAAATGGCAACGGAGTGACTGTTAGGCAGCAGCTGTCATAGAGGGGCCTCCTCAAAGAGCCTGCAGGGGGACGCTGTCTCCGAAGTGGGGAGGTGGGCCGTGACGGGGAGATTCGGGGGCGAGGGGGAGAAGGTGTGGGGAAAGAAGAAAGGAGCCCCCCAATGTGTGTAAATAGGGGAGCCAGGGAGTCGTGGGGAAGAGGGATGCTGGCTCCGTCCAAGCTCAGCCTCCAGGCTGGGAGATGCTGGTGCTAGGAGCGTGACCCCGACTCTGGAGCACTCCGGTACCCTCTGTCTCTCCTGGGGTTCCAGCCAGCCCTAGAGGTGGGGGAAGAGCTCCAACCCTCCCCAGGGAAGGCGGCCTTCAGAACACACACTCTAGTGAGCTTGTGGATCAGGGGTGGGATTAAGGGATCAGAGAAGGATTTGGCTTTCTCTGGTGTCAAGTCCTCCGGGAAGTGAGTTCAGAGGGTGACTGTGCCAGGAAGGGAAGTGCCCTGGCCGGGCAGCAGGAGACTCCTTTCTGGTCCTTGTCCTGCCAACCACTTTGCTGTGTGACCCTGGGCAAGTTGCTTGCCCTCTCTGAGCCCCGGTTGCACCCTCATTAGAACAAGAGCTTCAACCAGATGAATCTGGAGGACCTTTCCAGCTCTGAAATCTCCCCTTCTACACCCCAAACCTCAGCCCTGCTGAAACCCACCCAGGGTCCCCTACCCACTCCACACCCCACCCCTGCCAGGTTCAGACGAGGGGTGAGAGACATGCTCCTCCACCCCACGTGGCTCTGAGAAACTCGGGAGAAAGTAATCGTGAAACGCCACCCGGGGGAGGGGTGAGAAGGGCCGAGAAACGCGGAGGTGGTGTGAACGAATGGAACAGCAGCCGCTGTGTCACTGAGTATTACATCACACTCAGCCTACACATGCACGGGGCCGGCACTCACACACACGCGGGGGGGGGGGCAGCCGGCACACACGCGTGCACACGCCCCGCTCAGCGGCTGCGGGGAGGGGCCAGGTGCTCGCGGTGGAGCCCGACATTGAAGAGCGGGAGCACCACACACATCGAGCGCGGGGTCCCCCACGCCTGTCTGTGTGTCCCCCGACGTGAGGAGGCACGCTAGAACATCCACGATGTCTAGGCCACACTCAGGGCCTGTGGGGCCACATGCACAACCAAGCCTCGGCAGCTCTCCATGCAGCCAGCACCCGGCTCAGACAGGCATGCACACACACCACTTACCGGAGACCAGGCAACGCATGCTCTCTTTGATCGCTCAGTCTTTTCTCCCATCTCTGAACCCCAGCCCCCTTACCCCCTACCCCACCCCAAGCTGAGGTCCTTGGGTCCAAGGCCCCTGTCTTTCTCTCTTCTGCCTTCATAGGCCTAGCACACTGCTTCGGGCAGAAGGTACTCAGTGGATGTGTGCTCAGGGAATGACTTTCCAGCCTTTGGGGTGCAGGCTCCCCTTCTCCCCAGGCAAACCTGCCGGAAGGAAATTCCAGGAGTCATCTGGAAGTCATGACAAAGGGTACAGGTCAAGCTAGTTCTGGCCCAGACATTTGTCAGCTGCAGTGAGCGCCAGAAGGCCAGGGGTGGGGATGGATGAGCCTACCCCCCACAGAAATACAGGGGCCGAGACACACCCCCTTAGCCCCCAGACCCTTGGGCCTCCCTGGGCCTGCTTCTACATCTGCATCATAAGAAGGGGGGACCATATTTAACCTTCAAAAGTTACTTTGAAAACAGAATTTTTAAAGCGATTCTGAATAAGAAGACCCTGGGGTGTGAAATGCAGATTCTCGGGCCTGGCCAGGAATTCTGATTCTGCACAGGCAGGGCGAGGAGGAATCGGCATTCTTTCTGGGACACACACCCCACCCCACCCCCCAGCTGATTATGTTGCAGGTGCCTGGTGGCCTCCGTTAGAGACCCACTGCTCCCTGGTCCCTAACACCCTTCCAGCAGGAGACACTCAGGTCCTTCCAGGGTGAAGGCTGCAGGAGGGCTGTGCCCACGGGCAGGCTCGGCAAGGCACAACCCCAGGGCAGCCCAGAGGGCCATTTTGCACCGGGCTCGGATTCCCAAACCGTCTCGATTTCGTTCCAGCCGTTCTCAAATGGGGGCGATTGTGCGGCCCAGGGGACATTTGGCAATGTCTGGAGACATTTCGGTTGTCATAACTAGGGGGAAGGTGTTACTGGCATCTAGTGGAATGCTAGATGCTGCTAAACACCCTGCTAGGACAGCTTGTAGGACTGCTCCCCGCCCCACGAACACACACACACAACACAGAACGACCCCGCCCCTGACTCTCAATAACGAGGTTAAGAAGCCTGACAGTTACCATGGTCAAACCGACCACAGTGAAAATAGGAATGAAAGGCGACCACTCATGAAACAACTTTCAACATATCACAGTGCTTTCTACCTTGTCCGGCCGGCACTTCTTTATTTTTCAGTATTACCAGGAGCCTCAAAAAAGTGGAAGTGGCCAGGGCCTCATGTGGCCCTGAGGTTGCTCGCGCCCAGAATCCCCCACCTCAGGAGCGCCCCGTTAGGGGTGGGTGGGCAGAGCCGTGGTTGGCACTCCTGCGCTTGCAGCCCGCGCAGAAAGGCCTCGCCCCTCTCCCCACAGGTCCCGCCTCCGCCTGCCTCCTGCTGATGCTCCTGGCCCCGCCCCCAGCAGCCCCCAGCTGCCCCATGCTCTGTACCTGCTACTCGGCCCCGCCCACCGTGAGCTGCCAGGCCAACAACTTCTCCTCCGTGCCGCTGTTTCTGCCGCCCGGCACCCAGCGACTCTTCCTCCAGAACAACCTCATCCGCACGCTGCGGCCCGGCACCTTCGGGCCCAACCTGCTCACCCTGTGGCTCTTCTCCAACAACCTCTCCACCATCTACCCGGGCACCTTCCGCCATCTGCAGGCCCTGGAGGAGCTGGACCTCGGAGACAACCGGCACCTGCGCTCTCTGGATCCCGACACCTTCCAGGGCCTGGAGCGGCTGCAGTCGCTGCATCTGTACCGCTGTCAGCTCAGCAGCCTGCCCGGCAACATCTTCCGCGGCCTGGTCAGCCTGCAGTACCTCTACCTCCAGGAGAACAGCCTGCTCCATCTACAGGTGAGCCGCCCCACCCAGCGTGCGCATGCTCAAGGACACACCCCCCCCACACACTCACACCCACCCACCCAGACACCTACGCACCCCTCTTCTGCTTTCCTATCTGGCTCCTCTGTCCCTGTGTGCGTTCCTCCTCTGTCCCCAGGCTACCCTTCCTGCTTCTCCTCATTTCTCTGTCCCTGTTCTGAGTGTCCCTCTCACTTTCTTTAGGGATTTTTTTTGGGGGGCGGGGGGTCTTCTGCCTATCTTCCCCCGTCAGTCCGTTTGTCTACGCCCGTTTGGTTCCCTTGCTTCCTCTCACTCTCCGACCCCTGAAGTGGCCCCCTCGGCCTGTCTGTCTGTCTATCTCTTTCTGTCCCTCTCTGCCTCTCTCACTAACTCGCCTCCCCCATCTGTCTTCTTCTGCCTCTTCTGTCTGTCTCCCTTCACACGCCCACTCCGCACACACCCCCCTGTCTGTCTGGGTGTATGTATGTGCCTCTTTCTATGATCTCTCCTTTCCCCTTTGTTTGCCTTCTGGGGGCCTCTGCCTTTTCCCCTGGCACCCTGGCCTGGAGGCCCCCCGGCTGCTTTTCTCACCCACCCCCACTCCCTCCCACGTCATGGGAGGTGGGGCAAGAGGGCAGAGCCCCTGCAGCCTGTGTCTCATAGAAGGTTTCGCCTCTCCCCAACTCACTGGGTAAGGAGACAAGGGGAAGCCCTACCCTTTCTAGATTCTCACTCCCGACACCTATCGTCTCAATGGAAAGGAAGAAAGGGGAAAAAAGGGTAATAGCTATTAAGGAGCGGAACTTGCATGCTCTGGAAACGGAAGGAATAACAGTAATTGCTATTTATTGTTATTATTATTGATCTAAATACTGTTTATTGTTGTTAAGCTGACTGTTTGACAGTCAAATCCTCCCATTCTGTTTCCCCAGGAAGCAATAACACACCCTCCAAACCACTCTGGGAGAAAACCCTCCCTGGGCTCCCCAGCCTCTGGCTAGAAGGGGGCAAGGATATCCAGATTCTCCCCTCTCCCCACACTGCCTCCTCCCACTGCACTGGTGCCTCACTGATGACCCTGTGCTGAACCGAAGATCAGGTCAGGGTTGATGCTGATAAAGACAATAACGATAGCAACAATTTAACAAACGTGTGGGACACCCACTATGTGCGCGGTGCTGACAAACCTCTCTGCCATGGAGAGCGTTCTAGTGGGGGAGGGAGACAAGAAGCAAAATACAGTAGTCCCCCCTTAACTGCAGGAGATACATTCCTAGACCCCCAGTGGGTGCCTGAAACAGTGGATAGTACTGAACCCCGCGTGTACTGTTTTTCCTATATATATACACACCTGTGACAAAGTTAATATATAGGTTAGGCACAGTGAGAGAGTAACAGCAATAACTACTAATAAAGTAGAACAGTTGTAACAATATACTGTCATAAAAATTATGTGGATGGATTTGGGAACATTATTAAGCAAAATAAGGGTTCCTTGAACACAGGCACTGTGACACTATGACAGATGAACCAAGGCGGCTACTAAGCGGCTAATGAGTGGGGGACGAATACAGCATAGATAGGCCAGACAAAGGGATGGTTCGCATCTGGGCGGGATGGCGTCAGATTTCATCACGCCACTCAGAACGGTGCGCAGTTTAAAACTTACGTTCATTTCTGGAATTTCGCATTTAATATTTTCGAGCCGTGGTTGACCGCGGGTAACTGAAACTGCAGAAAGCAAAACCGTGGGTGAGGGGGCACTACTACAGTATACGGGGAAAATATGGCATGGTTATTATTATCGCATCGATAACGATAATAATAGCAGCGCCCATTACCACTGAGCGGGGCACACTGCGTTGGGCGCTGTGAAAAGAGCTCTGTGGGTGTCGGCTCTGCCGTTCACAAGCGTGTGGCATTTTTGAATGCTCCCGAGCCTCCATTTTTTCATCTGTAAAAAGGGGGGTAACACCAGCACCCACCTCCTAGGGATTTCATAAGTGTAAGTGCTTTTCATAAGCTTTGTAAAGCTCTTAGAATAGTGTCTGGCATATGATAAGCACTATGTACCTGGTTGTTAGAATATTATTTCAAAAGAGAAACCGGCCTCATTTAACCCTGGTCTAGGTGAAGTGGCCCATCTTGAACCTCATCCTGGAGATCTGAGTCAATGTCAAGGATGATACTGAGGCCATAGGTGAGCCCCAGGATGCTCCCTCCCTTTTCTTTCCTTCCTCAATTTGCCTAGCACCTCACGGTTCCAAAGCTCACGCGGCTACATCATCTCATTTCTACAGCCCTGTCGGGATATATTTGCCCCTCTTCACAGATGAAGAAGCTGAGGCGGAGGGTACCGAGACTCTGTAGATATAAGGCCTCCACATGGGAAGTCTCTTAAACCATTGTCCATGTGACTGTGGGCTCACCAGCACATTGGACCTCACGACAGCCTGGCAGTAGGGACAGTTGGGGGCCGTAGGCACAAGAAACGAAGTTTCTGAGGCCACACAACCAGGAGGAGCTGGTGGTGCTTGAGCCTGTACGGGCTGACGATATGTCAGGCAGTTTGCATCGCTCAGAAGTCTCTACTTGGGTCTGTCTGGGAGGAGCGGGACGGTCCCCACAAGTACCACAGTATGGGCTCATTTTTAAAGTCACTGGCTTTAGACTCTCCCAGACGTAGGTTCAAATCTTGGCTCCTGTATGACTTTGGGTGAATTACTAAACCTCTTTCACTCTCCACTCTCTCATCTGTAAAATGGCAGTCACGATAGTACTTAATGATACTTACTAAGAAGTTTTATAAGGATCAAGATTTAGCAGAGGGCCACACTCGCTATATGGGCGCTATCATCATTATTATTATGACTACTAGTAGTATGGCAAGTACTACCACTGAGACCCAACCTTCTTATCAATATTTATTAGTCGTTCAGAATGAGAAATCTGCGGTCAGAGGGCTTGAGGTCGACGCCCTGCTCTGCTATTTTCTGACTTAATTTGGGGCACGTCGCCTCTCCTCTCTGAACCTCAGTTTCCTCATCTTTAAAATGTGAATAGTAAAAATAATAATGCCTTCCACAAACGATGGCTAGAAAGCGTAAATGAGTTTATCTACATAAAGCACATAGTTCAGTACTGAATAAATCATGTCATTATCCAGGGCCTGGGGACAGGAAAGGCCTAGGCAAAGGGGATCTTGAGCGAGCACTGGGGTCTCCTGAAATGAGAGGTGTTCGTTCTGCACTCCCCTGGCATAGACGGTGTGAGGCACCGTGGGAAGGATGCATCTTCACACCTGGCCCTTTGTAGGAGAGAAAGAGGGACAGCCTCCGCCTGTGAACTAGGCTGGGAGGTGCCACAGGCAGGTGGAGAAAGGAGCGGGCTGGTGTGAGATCCAGAGAATGTAGGTGTGATCCGGGGTGGAGCCAGGCCTGCCCTGAGAGGGGAGCTGGGGCGGAGGCAAGAGGACCACAGCCTCTGGGGATGAGGAAGGTGGCAATGGAAATGGGGCGGGGTGGAGGTTGTCACAGACTGCCTTCTGGATGCCAGGCACTGTGCCAGGTGGGTTCATTCATCAATTATTGAGCACTTATTACATGCCAGGCAGCAGTCTGGGTGCTAGGGACACAAGAGTGAACAAAAACAGTGTCTCTGCTCTCCTGCAGCATATTTCCAATTTGAGTGGAAGCAGGTGATAGAGTCGCCATTCTCTCTTTTAATCGTTCCAGCAGCCTTCCTGGTATATAAGAGAAATCTTTATACTCAAGCAAATCTGAGTTTGAATGCCAGCCCCCCCACCCCTCCAATTTGCTCTGTGGCTTTGGGCAAGTTGCTTAACCACTTTAAGCCTCAATGGACCCATCTGTAAAATGGAGGAAATGACCTGTACCTTGGGAGTTTGTTGTGAGGATTTTAAATGCTTCTTGAAAAAGACTTCACATGGTATCTGGTTCGGAGTAAGCATCGTTTTCTCCATTGCACAGCCGAGGACACTGAGGCTCAGTGAAGTTAAGGTACCAGTCCAAGGTTACCCAACTCAGTAAGGGGCACAGCCCACAACTGGCCCAGACCTATCAGACTCAAATGCAGCTGTTCAGAGCCCTGTCTCGAGTTCACATCTGCATTCCTCTATAGAGTAGCTGGTGAACCTGAGCAAGTCTTTTGCCTTCTCTGAGCCTCCCTCTCCCAGTCTCTGAAAGGAGGGCAATAACATTATCTGCTTCATAGGGTCATGATCAGGTTACTACACGGGACATGTGTAGCACAGATCTTGGCCCGTGGTTAAAGCTCAGGAAATCAGCTGCCTGCCGACGCTGACGTGGGCCATGATAATGACACTGGCGTAGATTGGTGAGCACTGTCAGTGGGGGTGCCTGGCACAACATAGACACTCACTACAGCTTTGCTGAATGAATGAGGTACATTCCAGGACTCACTCACTCATAAATATCAGATGAGGATGAATCTTAATGATCACTACCATCTCAAGTCCCTTGTTTCACAGATAAAAAACTGAGACTCAGAGAAGCACCCGGAGCTGCCCAAGGTCAGGCAGCCCAGCCACTAGTGCCAAAGACTGGAGCTTGGGAGGTAGGAAGGAAGCAAGGTTAAGAACAGGATGCTGTCCAGGGAAAGGGGGCGGGGATGCTGCATTGAGATTCCATATGGACGCAGAGAGCTGTGAACTGGCTGGGGGAGGAGAGGGAAATGTGGTTTTGGAAATGGAAGAAGATGACTTTAGCAGACGCTCTCAGCCCAGAGAGAGGGGGTGATGGAGAGCAGGGGGAGGGCGAGGGCTGTGAAAGTCAAGAGCTTATTAATGCACAGAGAACGATTTCTAACGGTGGAGAGAGGAGGACGGATTTGAGAGCTGCAGCTGAGGAAGTGGCAGCAGGATTTGGCAAGAGCTCGGACGTGGGGTATGGACCCCTAGGCTGAGGCTCAGAAAGGGAAGGAGCAGGACTTTTGCAGAGGGAGGAAAAAAGGGAAGGACAAGAGGTCGGAATCAAGGAATTCTGTGGTCCACAAATTGGGGCCGTGGGCCAAAGGCACCTGAATGTCCTAGGGGCTCCAAACCTTTGTTTTTTCTCTTCCTGACGTCCCAAAGCACCATTACCTGCACTCCCTCTATGCCGCCCTCCGCCTCAAGTTTGATCCTCTGACCAAGTACCTGTGGGTGTGTCCTACTCTTACTGACACTCCATTAAAAAAAAAAGAGAGAAACTCTAGGTGTTTGAGTGGAAGGTACTCAGAGCCCGCTCCCTGGGTGGGCTGAGAAGAGAAAGACAAAGGCATCTGGCCAGGTTGGGCCAGGCTAAGGACACAGAGGTACAGGGAGCCCACCGGAGACCTGAGCTGGGCATGGGGGGTGGCACAGGGGGCCGAGAACGCTGGCGTAAGAGGCAGCTGAGAAGGTTGAGGGGGACGGATCTCAATGTGGCCAAGCGGAGGATTCTTGGCAGGCTCAGTTCCTGGAGCAGAGGGCGGGCGCCGGATGGGAGGGTATGAGGACATGCAGGCCCACAGGGGTGGGGGCTGTGGGTGTGGGCTGGGAGTCAATGCCCTCCCCTGACCTGAGCACCTGCGCCCAGGCTCCTGGGTGGGGTTGGGGGCCATCTCCCCAGGCAGGGACGGGTGGGAGAGCCACAGCCAGGAAACAGGACCCCTGGGTGAGCTGGCTTGAGCATAGAGGATGCTCATGTCCCTGAAAACCAGATCTCCTAGGCTTACTGACCACTGCGATGTGGAGAACGTCCGTCAGTGGGATCTGACCCCTCTCTGGCCAGCCCTCCAACTCTCTGGGTCTCCGTGCTCCCCTCTGTAAAAAGTGGGCTGGGCTGGTGGACACAGATCACCGACTCCCAAGTCTAGCTGATTGATCATCATCAATACCTCGGTGAGCTGGTTAAAATGCGGAGTCCAGCCTCTGCCTCCTCCCACACATGCAGCATACCTACTCCCCTAAACCCACACCCTTGTCCATGCTGAGGTCCTTCCAGCATCAATATGCTCTGAACTAGGGGGTGGGGGGGGCTCTCCAGCCCTGGACAAGTGGGACAAGCGGTGATACAGGACATCAGGTAGCTGGCTCCTTCCCCTCCCCTGCTGCCTCTGGAGCTGTCGCCTGGTCCCCTTAATATCCCAGCCCAGTAGCAGAACTTTGGGGCCCCAGGGAGCTCCTCTGTTAGAACGAAAGGGATGCCACTTATCTGAGCCCCTAACGTCATCATAACCACCATCTCTTGATGGTGGTCTGCGTGCCTACTAGGTCCTATACCCCTACAGCATGATTTCATCTAACCCTCCATCGGCCTGCTTGGCGGGGGAGGGCAGTCTCCAAGTTACATAGACCAGGGAAACTGAGGTGCTATAAAGCTAAACAACTTGCCCAAAGTAACACAGCTGGGAAGAGGGCAAGACGGATTGGCACCTGGGTCTGTGACTCTTGATCCCGGCATGTGGGGCACCGTGCCCAGCACTTGACCGTCTGATCTTTATGTGGATCATCTTCTTTAATCCTCAGGACAAACCCATGAGGAGGTACACTCATCCCCATTGTATAGATGAGGCGACAGGCTTAGGGAAATTAGTGGCTTGGCCACGTTAACAATAATGGCCAACTCGGGTAGGATGCCTTCCACGCGGAAACCTTGTTCTAAGCACCTTAGTACACGGTGCTTCATTTAATCTCCACATCATACAGACGAACAAACCGAGTCAAACGGATACTCGAGGTGGCAGTCAGCTAATGACAGGTCAGGATCTGAAGTCAGGAAGTCAGGCTCCCCCGGAGGTGGGCTCACTCAGCGCAGAGCTCCTCATTCTGCATGTGGTCCTCTGACCAGCGGTCAGCGTCACTTGGGCACTTGGAAAGACAGGCAGAGGCAGACTCTCAGGCCGCATTTTCTGAATCACAAACTCTGGTGGCAGCGCTTGGGGACCTGCAGGGGATTCTGATCCACCCCTAAGTTTAAGAACCACTGACCTCAACTACATTGTTTTTCGCCTATTAACCTCTAACGAGGTTATAACGAAGATGCAGGATTCAAACCCAGGTCTCCCACGGTCCTCCCTTTCCTTCCCCTCCTCCAGGCCCACTTGTCTGAGGATCACTCTCTTCTTCTCCCCGCTTCTCCCCCCAGGATGACCTGTTCGCGGACCTGGCCAACCTGAGCCACCTCTTCCTGCACGGGAACCGCCTGCGGCTGCTGACTGAGCACGTGTTCCGCGGCCTGGGCGGCCTGGACCGGCTGCTGCTCCACGGAAACCGGCTGCAAGGCGTGCACCGCGCGGCCTTCCGCGGCCTCAGCCGCCTCACCATCCTCTACCTGTTCAACAACAGCCTGGCTTCGCTGCCCGGCGAGGCGCTGGCCGACCTGCCGGCGCTCGAGTTCCTGCGGCTCAACGCCAACCCCTGGGCCTGCGACTGCCGCGCGCGGCCGCTCTGGGCCTGGTTCCAGCGCGCGCGCGTGTCCAGCTCCGACGTGACCTGCGCCACCCCCCCGGAGCGCCAGGGCCGGGACCTGCGCGCGCTCCGGGAGGCCGACTTCCAGGCCTGCCCGCCCGCGACGCCCACGCGGCCCGGGAGCCGCGCCCGCGGCAACAGCTCCTCCAACCACCTGTACGGGGTGGCCGAGGCCGGCGCGCCCCCCGCCGACCCCTCCACCCTCTACCGAGACCTGCCCGCCGAAGACCCGCGGGGCCGCCAGGGCGGGGACGCGCCCACTGAGGACGACTACTGGGGGGGCTACGGGGGCGAGGACCAGCGGGGGGAGCAGACGTGCCCCGGCGCCGCCTGCCAAGCGCCCCCGGACTCCCGCGGCCCAGCGCTCTCGGCCGGGCTCCCCACCCCACTGCTTTGCCTCCTGCTCCTGGCGCCCCACCACCTCTGACTGCGGTGCTGAGACTGCAGAGGCCTGGGCGCCCGCTACCCCGCCCTGCCCCAGGTCCGGTCCCAAGCCCCGCCCCTGGCCTTGCTGCCTTTCTTCTCCTCCCGGCTCCTCTCTCCCCTGGGACCGGGCCACCTCGTCCTGCCTCCCGGGCTGCTGGCTTAAGGCAGCCCCGAGAGGGCGTGTCTGGTGGCTCAGCTCGATTCTCCCGGACTCTGGCCCCTTAACTCGTTCCCATCCCAAGGCTGGGGTGGGGCGCCCCGGGCAGCCGCTGACCCCTTCTCCCAGTGCCCACAGCGGACTCGAGAGGAGCTGTCGTCTGCGAAGCATCTTCCACCAGCAGAGCCTTCGGGAGCTCGGGAAAGGAGCCCCGCCCAGGAGCCCTGCGGAGGAATGCGCAGTCGGGCCGGGCCGACCCCAGGTTCTCTTAGCCCCCCTCAACCCCCCGACACTGGAGGAATACTTTTCTCCTACGTCTACCCTGGACGCTTATTAGGGCGCCTGGAGAGAACTTTCCTCTCTACCGTGGCCCCTGTGTGGTGACGATCCACAGAAGTTGTTTGGGAAAAAAAATTTATTAAAAATTATATTATTTTATCTTCTTCTGCAAGACGTGTTGGCTCAGGACTTCGAAAGCGGCAGGAGGGCTTAGAGCCAACAGGGCGGGGAGGGTTAGCGAAAGGGAAGCCAATGGTGCCACCGAATTGCCGCTTGCTGGCTGAAGGTGCGTGCCGCTCCCCTAGGACCAGGAGCTGCAGCCTGAGGAAGAGGGGCGTGGCCCCGGAGTCCCGGTCAGGCAGGATGAAATCTGACAGCCAAGACAGGTGCCGACAGCACCTCCGCTCCTCATTTGTCTGAGAAAAGCAGCTACAGCTGACCCCGAGTTGTCTGGAGCCCGCGGAGCTAAGCCTGGGGAAGGTTTGCAGGAAAAAGCAGCGGCTGCCTTCCCCTGCAAGGAGGAGTCACATAGCTGTCCCTGGTCGCGGCCGGCCCAAACATGGCTTCCGGCAAATCTGATAAAGGCCATGCTTCCTCAGGAGAAGCAGCCCCACAGCAGAGGAAACACAGCAAGCAGAGCCTAAGACTGGATTTCGGCTCACACTTGCTCCCTCCGCTCAGTGCCCCTGTGCAGTGCGCGGCCTGCCCAGCTGTACACAGCCACCCTGTAGAAAAATGGTCCCTCTCCCTTGGCTCCTGTGAGGTGGAAGTCATCAGGGATGGACCAGATCAGAGAAGTTCTCCAGGAAGGTTAGAGGAGAGACCAAGGGGTCAGGGTGACCAGAGCAACAAGAATCCCAAGTTGGGGGTGCCTCGCTGGTTTAAGGTATGATCAGAAGCTTCGCCTTTCCGGTTTGTGGAGGAGAGGCTGGGGAAAGGGAAGAGCCTGGGCTGAGGAGGACCTGGCATGCAGGTTAGGGGCGAGTCTTATCATACAAAAGCAATTGGGGAGATGTTTGATGGTTTATATTTGGGGGTTAATAATCTATCTTGGGAGATGAGAATTGAAAGAGAGCGGACCTGGGTGCCGGGGCTCATGGAGAAAGGATGCTGAGATTCTGTGACTCTGGCCAGGCAAGTCAGAAGGATGGTGAGAAGAGGCAGAAATGAGAAGGGTGTGGGATGGTTGGTGGGGGGAGGGGGAGGGAGAGTAGCTCGCTGGTCACAAACCAGGGAGCGCCGAGCCTGGGGTCTCAGAGGGGCCTGTGTCAGGCTGCCTTTGAAGAGGCTAATGAGTGGAACTAGCCAGGCAGGAGCTCTGATGAAGGAGGGGCTGCCGGGGCCTGGGCAGGGGAGGGAGGATGCTGGTAAATCAGCAGCAGGCTGTCCAGGTCACAGAATTATCGTTGTGAAATATTCATGGGCCTTCGGTCTAGATGCTATTTCAGAACAGTGAAAGCAAGAGGAGTGTGCGAGCCTCAGGAAGAAGCCTACAGCAATGCCGCTTCCCAACCCCCCACCCCCACCAGCCCAGACAGACCCACGGACAGGCCCATCACGTGCCCACCCATGCTCACACGCTCTCTCACACACATTCCCACAGAGGAGAGCTATGGAGCACGTGCAGGCACGCCAACGCCCACGGGCCCCACAAACAGGCAGATGCACTCCAAAATACTGACATGCATGCGCAGCCACCCAAGCAGGATCCTGCACAGAGACCACCCCCAGAGAGCACACATGCACAGACCCTCAGCCTCTCCAAACCACCCAGAATCACAGCCTGGAGCCACACCTCGAAACTGGAGGGGCTTTCAGGGCCATTCGGTCCAACTCCCACCAATGCTCTGATGAGAAAACCAAGGCCCAAACAAGGGAAGGCATTTGTCCATGACGCCCCACCCCTGAAAGAAACAAAATTCATTCACTTCCTGCATTGCGTTGGGTGCACCCACATTTTGCATTCTCTCATCTGCCTGACACCCAGCCTAAACGTAGTTAACCCCTTTCTTCTCCAAGCTCCCGAATCTACTCACTTACCCAGTCCCCATCCCAGCCCTAATCCATCCCTTCCTTTCCATTCCCCCTGCCACCTCCCTGCTCCATCTCATTACCTCATGCCTAGAATATAGAAGAAAATAGCAATAACCTCCTCTCTGGTTTTTCTACATTCAATCTCTCTCTCCCTCCCGCCCAGCCTGCCCGTGGTGGCCAGATTCAGGCTGACCAAAATTTGCATTACGTCATTATGTTACTCAGGAACCTACAATGGTTCCCCGTTGTCTACAGATTAAAGATAAAACACCTTCAGAATGTAGTACCAATGGCCTTTCTAGCTTTTTCTTTCATGGCCTCATCCCAAACCTCCACTTCAGCTAGAATGATTGAATAATGCTGGCCCTCAGTTATTATGCACTTGAAACCTATAACTTACCTTGAACTCTCCCTAAAGTTCCTCAAATTCCCTCACACTAGGAACCCTCTCCCCATCTCCTCAGGTGACAGACTTCAGAGCCCTTCCCCCAGGCCAAAACTGCCTCTCTGTGACCTTATCAATGGGAATTCTTTTACTGTCCTTCCAAGCTGGGTGTAGAGGCTTAGGAGGGGCTGCCTCCAAGCAGATGGCTGCCCCCCCACTGGCCACCTTGGGAATTACACCCAGGCTTCAGTCATGCTAAACTGAGAGTGAGCATCTATCTATCTATCTGGGGAGAGAAATAGAAGGACACCAGATGACAAGGTTTATAAGCCCTTAAGCCTCTAAGGTTCTTACACTAGGAGTGGGGGGAGGGTTCTCAGCACTGCTTTCTGAGCTGCTGGCTCCTGACTTTAGGCTCCCTAATCCGTGAGAGAACCCCTCTCCTATAAAATACAAAGATGTGGGGCTCCCAGGACAATACTGAAAGGAAATGCACTCATCGGGCTCTGAGAGGCCACAAGGCCAGGGACAGTCCAGGTGGCAGGCCCAAGGTCCGGCTGGGGTCAAGTTTCTACATGAATTTTTAATGCCTCCAGCCAGACCTGTCAGATGTTCCGAAACCTGAGCATCTCCTGTCATCTCTGTACATGACGTCCTTCCCCAGCCCCATCGCCCCTGGGGGTGGGGCAGGAAGGGCAGGCCTGGGGCAGCTACCCAGCCGCCTCTGGAGGAACGATTCTGGGGGAGCAGAAGAAGGAATGACCTAGTTATTCTCCCACTTACCGTGTGACCTTTGGCAAGTTACTTAACCTCTCTGAACATCCCTTGGGTCTTATCTTTTCTTTTCTTTTTTTTTTTGGTAACCCCAGAGCAACAGTGCCTGTCTAAACTGATTGTTGTGGAAAGTAAGTACAGCCCATGGAAAGGCGACCTACATGTTTGCTGTTATTATCTTTCCTCAAGTCCTGCCTCCCTCTTGTTTTCTTCCAATCCAAAGTGCCTCGGCCTCTCTCATTTAGAGATAAGGACTTTGGTTGGCCCTGCCATTACCTGCTAAGATCCAAACTGCCCATCCCAAGATCCTTTGGCCTTGCTAGAAACTTCTGATGGGGAGGAGGAAGGGAAGCAAAGTGAGGCAAGGCTGGGGGAGCGAGAGAGGAAGATGGAGCGGCTGAGGCAGAGGGGAGGGAAGCAGGCGGCAGAGAAAGGAAGGGCAAGACCCTACTCAGAGAGAAGAGCTAGGTGTAGACTCACTTTCTCTCTCTTTCTCCTCCCTTCTTCCCTTCCTTCCCTTCTTCCTGGCATCTTCTCTACCTCTGATCCTATGGTACCGGAAGCAGAGGGGGCCACACTGAGCAGAGGTGAGGCCAGGAGCATGGGGGAAGGGCTGGGAGTAGGAGGCTGTTGAAGGAAGCTTGCCAGCTCACCAATTCCCTGCAAGGTGTTTAAAAATTAGAGCTTTTTACATCTAACTTAGGTGGGAAGCTGCTAAATTCAGATTCCTGAGCCCCTCAGATGTGCTGAATCAGATCTCTAAGGGGCCCCAGAACCTGTGTTTCAACAAGTGGGGTGGGTTACAAAGCACTCTAGAGGTTGAAAAACATCTCAAATGTGGGTTGTCCATGGGGGCGGGGGTGGAGGTGAAGACAGGAGAAAGCACAAGGATAAAAGTTAGACATACACACCCCCAATGCACACTTAATAGAAGTTACAGACAAGACTCCTGCGTGGACAGGGTGATGCCAGGGATGGAGAATAGAGGTTGGAGGAGAGAGATGGGGGCGGGTGGCTCAGTGAGGGTGACACCCAGGGTAAGCAGCCACAAAGGAAACGCACTTGCAGGCTGCATCCCCTCTAGACGATCTGAAAGCCTGAACTTCCGGTCCCGGAATGTGGAGATCCTGGAGGAGCCCCACATCCCTTTTCTGGGGCGAAGGGTCAGGGAGGAGACCCTCCCCCCCTCAACCCCAGGGACCAGAAATGGATACACACCTGCCAAACTCTGACCAGGGCCCTCCAGCCCTCCCCTCGAAACTGGCTCGCGTCCAGCACCCATCTGACCTTCTCCCTGCCTCTATCCCCAACCCCGATCCCAGCTCATCTGCATAAAGTTCCAATTAACACGTTTTCCCACAGCTATTTAGATCCCTGAACACGCTCCAAGCTCAGGAGCCCGCTTCCCACCGCCCCCTCGCCCCCCGGAGTGCGGCCCCATTAACCCACGCGACCCCGGCCGCTCCCTGCGGCCTTGACCCAGCCGGCTGGTCCCCCTCCGGCGGAGGAGGGGCTACGGAGTGAGGGGCGCGCCCCGGGCCGGGTGGCGGCGCAGTGGGGTCTGTTGCAGGCCAGAGGCCAGGACTCCCAGGGAAAAAGGCCGGCACTGCCTCTCCCCACCCCTCTTTGTGTGAAGAGTGGGGAGGGGGTCTTCTCCTGGGAGATTCGGGCGTCGAAATTCTTGGTTCCTCATCCGTCGGCCCCCGCACCCCTCCTCCTCCCGCCACGTACCCTCTCCCCTCCCCAACCATCTGTTCCACTCGGCAGCGCCGCGACAAACACGGCTCCAGCTCGCTTCCGCCCCTGCCCAGCCCCCTCCCCAAGCTCCGCACCCGGCGTGGCGAAGTGAAGAGACACCCTCCCCCAGGAGGCCGAGGCGTCTGCCCGCCTCGCCCACCCGGTCCCAAGCCCCAGCCTGGCAGGGGCCAGCGCCGGGACCCCCTTCTTCCGTGGCGAGGATCGGTGGGGCTGGAGGTACTGTTTGAAAGGGTGGGGGTCGGATAGAGCGTGGCAGATCTCAAACGAGAACAGCGCAAGCCAGGGTAGGGGGCGGGAGGTCGAGACCCGGGGGATGCCGCAGGCTTGTGGGTAGGGGGCGTGTGTGCATACGTGTGGGGGTTCCCTTCCTGGCTCGCTGCCCTCTCCCACCCGGTCCCAGCCTCAAACACGCAGCGCCGCCTGCTGGGCACACGTTGTACCCGGCGCGCTCCCGGAGCTTCCCCCGCCCGTCCTCACCCAGAATCTGGTGGGATCGTACTGCCTGACATTAACCGCTTACAATCAGCCTCCACCAAACTTGGGAAAATCGAAATCCGGGGCAAAGCCCACAGTGGGACCGGCGCAGGCCATTTGGGACCCTGCCCAGCTCAGCAGTCCTGTCCAATTCCTAGTGGTATTTTGCGAAAAGGGCCCTGTGTTAAAGTCAAGAGACTGGACTGAGATCTGCTGTGACTTTGCCAAGTCTCCAGGCACCTTCTGGACATGTTTCTCATCTGTAAAATGGGTGGTTCAATCTTTTTCATTAACTTCTAAAGAGTGTAAGACGAAAGGATGACTTATCTGTAATGCTATCTTCCAGTGGTAACATTTGGGGGTTCTCCAAGGTTTGGGGGCAAGAGTGGGAAGGCCTTAGAGAAGGCAGCTGAGAAACTTGGGACCTCCGTTCAGCTCCCGACCGCCCTGGAGGGTCTGTGGTTAGGACTCAGCAGTCAGACCACCCAAGTTCCAAGTTCAGCCCCACCATCTACAAGCTGAGTGTACTTGGTCTTGTGCCCTAAACTTTCAGCATGGAGTTAAAGACCTCTTGGACCGTAATTAGGATGAAAGAAAGATATCTGTGGAAGACAGGCAGATCCGCAACAAATGTTAGTGCCCCTCCTATCCCATCCCTCCATTCTGTGACTTACTCGAACCTCTAAAGTTTATGTCTCAGGGACTTGAACAGGTGTAGGAGTACGATAAATAAGGCATAGCTTCCCGAAATGTTTCTGGCCCTCAAAGATGGTGTCTCCCCTTGATTCCGGTAATTTTAAAGCTTCACTTTCATGCTAAAAGTAAATATAAATATAGTATAAAGTGAAGCTCAAAATTTGCATGACGTTTTGAGAGTCATCCATTTTTTCTAAAGCACGGGCCTATAAAAAAGTTACTTTCAGTGGGCCCCCAGGCATGGTTTGATAGGAAAGTTTGAGAGTCATCCATTTTTTCTAAAGCACCTTGCCCTGATCACACGTGAAAAAAGGCCACACTCCCTGATGTACCCCAAACCCTCAGAAGTGCGGGGCGGAAACGGGGCAGGATCTGGATCCAGACACTAGGGCAGGACACAGGTGAGAACAGGGAGGTGAGCCGGCCAGCGAGAGGTGGACAGGCCGGCACCTCAGGTGTCCTATATATGCCCAGCCTGAGTGAAGAAGAGGGGTTGGGGGGTGTGGAGAAAACACCTCCCCCCAAGACACAGGCACATACCAGCCAGTTTCTCACTTCCCATTTTATTTCTTCTAAGATCTGCAAGAAGCAGCACCAGGGAGGGAACCTGCCCTCCAGCTCCTGGAAGAGGTCTGCCCCCCACGGCCCATCCAGGACACAGCCAGCACCCCAGGTCCCTTTCTTCTGAGGGGAAAAAGGTCGTTTCGCACAGGCGCACACACACACACACACGTGCACACTCTGAGCACTGAACAGTGGGGACCTTAGGGGTAGTTGTTTGCTGATCCCACAAGCTCCCAGGAGGCACCAGGAGGCAGGCCCCTAAGACAAAGGCCCAGAGAAAGGGCAGCTCCACAGCACGGTCTCCAGTCTGAGGAGGAAGAGGCTCCATCCTTCTAGCACAAGGGCTGTCTTCAGTCAAGAGCGCATCGCTCTGGGGGATTTTTTTAGGGTGTTCTTTTTTTCCTTTTAGCAAGTCCCTACAAAAATAGAACTTCTCTTGGTATTTATAAATCCACGGCCCCTGGCTCTGTGCGTATGGTACAGGTAGAAAAACCATATGAGGCATTCCCTTTGGTTGCTCAGGCCTCGGCTGCCTGTCATCCAGGTCCCATGGCCTCAGAGGTCTATGCCATCGGGCGCCTTCAGTGGGCCCTCCCAGTCAGTGGTGTGCTCCTTCTGGAGCAGGGCACGGTAGTAGAAGAGGTAGGAAGGTAGCAGGAATCCCAGGAGTGAGGATAACAGGAGGCCCAGATTCACCTTTAGGGCAAAAGAAAGAGAAAGAGTCAAGTAGGTTCCCATTCTCCCTGCATTTCTCTCAGGGACATGCCATAGCCCCCAAAAGGGAGGCAAAAGCAGCCATTTCCCTCCAGCTCCTGTTCTAGAATGATAAACCCAGCTAGCACTTAACTGTGTTTAGTCACTTTTCCAACAGTTATCTGATTTAATGTCAAGCAGCTTTGGAAATTGGCAGAGCCTGGTTTGAATCCTGGCTAGTGCCAGTGCCAAGCTGCTCCTGAAATAAGAACTTCCGGGTTGGGAATCTGGACCTTTGAGGATGCTGACAGTGGGACCATCTGAGGTGGTAAGAAGAGGCTCCGAGGGGCTGGGACACACAGTCAATGGGACAGAAGGCTCAGGAGGCCCTGCACGGAGGCCTCGCAGGGGCTTGGACTCAGTCACATCCCGCTCTGCATTACTCGCTCCCTGACCCTAGGCAAGTCATCTCCACTCGAAGTGCCTTGTTCTCAGTGCTTCAGGGGCAAAGATTCAGTGATAAAAGTACATGGTGTTACTCACCAGTGATAGATCCGAAATGTATAGAGAACTCATAAAACTCAACATGAAAAAACCCCAAACGATCCGATTTAAAAAAATGGGCAGAGGATCTGAATAGCCATTTCTCCAAAGAAGACACACAGATGGCCAACAGACATGTGAGAAGGTGCTCAATGTCACTAATCACCAGAGAACTGCAAATTAAAACTATAATGAGATATGCCTTCCTACCTGTCAGGATGGCTACGATCAATAAATCAACAAATAATGTGGAGAAAAGGGAACCCTTGTGCACTGTTGGTGGGATTGCAAATTAGTGCAGCCACTGTGGAAAACAGTGTGAAGGTTCCTCACAAGATGAAGAATAGAGCTACCTCATGACCCAGCAATTCCAGTTCTGGTTATTTATACACAGAAATCCAAAACGCTAATTTGAAAAGATATGTGGAACGCACATAACGTTCTGTTTACAATAGTCCAGATAGGGAAGCAACCTAAGTGCGTGGTGATAGACAGTTAGATAAAGAAGTGGTACGTATATATGATGGACTATTGGCCATAAAAAAATGAAATCTTACCATCTGCAATAACACGGATGGACCTAAAGGGTATTACGCTGAGCGAAGTGAATCAAAGTCAACACAATGATGGTTGCCACATGGGAGGGGAGTTGGGGGGCCGAGTGATAAAAGCGAAGGGATTATGAAGTACAAATTGGCAGTTACGGAATAGTCACAGGGATGTAAAGTACAGCACAGGGAATACAGTTGATGATATTATAGTAGCTATGTATTGTGCCAGGTGGGTACTAGACTGATCAGGGGAATCGCTCCGTAAATTATGTACATGTCTAACCACTATGCACCTGAAACTAATGTAAAATGATATTGTAAATAATGTAAAATAATATTGAATGTCAACTCTAATTGAAAAAAAAAAGTACATGGTGTGCTTAGCACCTGGTGAGTGCTCCGTAAATGGTGGCTGTCGCTTCATCATTGTTCTTGTGGGAGAAGGGTTTATAGCAGCGGGTGGCCCCAGCGGGCAGAGAGATCAACTTTCGAGGGGCAGTTCAATGTAAGGAAAGCCTTTCCAACAGTACTGATGGCTGCCACCTCTTGCAAAAGAGGTGTTTGTTGCTGAGGGAGTTTGGCAGAACCCCTTCTCAGGGGTGTTGGACAGGGTCTCTGCATTGTGGGGAATGAGCTGGATCAGGGCTGGGCCACTTCATACGTCAACTGGGAGCTTATGAAAAACAGACTCCTGGCCCCAGGTCAAGAGCCACTGATTTGGAAGGCTGGGGAAAGTGTATTTTTAACACTCTGCAGGGGGTGCTGATGGGCAGCCAGCTTGGGAACCCCCAGCTTAGAGATTTCCAAGGCACCTCCGGGCTGAGATGAGAGGAGGGATTCTGTCACAGCCAAGCCGCCCCGCCACGCCTCCATCTCCTGGGCTGCACGCAGGAAAGGGGCTCCTGCTACCATGAGGACACCCCCCGTTCTCACCCAGAAGGGGTCTCCTTTCAAAGGCCCCACCATGGCCATGAAGAGCGGCTGCTGGAGCAGGGCGAACACGGCACTGATGAGGGACTGCAGGCCTATCAATGTCCCAAAGTGGTTGGACGGGAACCTGTGAATGAGAGGCGCCAAGCGTGAAGGGCATGCGGCCCTCCCCTGCCCTGGGCCCCCCTGCACCCTTTCAGCCAGGCACGGTGGAGCGTAAGGGTTCAGGCTCTTGGCAGGTGCTCTTTGGCCCCTGGCCTGGACAGTGTACATGCCACAACTTCAGGGCCACGGAGCTGCTTCCGTGATCACACCTCCTGCAGGTCACTCGACCATCTCTGAGCCTTACTTCCTCCACTAAAACCAGGGATAAGCCCTCACTTCGCTCTCCATTTATTCTTTTAACAAACATTTATTGACTCCCACTATGTGCCAGGTGCCATTCTAGGTACGTGGAGAGTCAGCCACGAACCAAACAGACCAAGATTCCTCTCCTCGTGGAGGGGGCATTCTGGTGCGGCGCATGGGAGTCACCCAATAAGCGAGATAAAGGCATAGTGTGTTCGACGGTGATAAGGGCCACGGGGTGAGGTTAGGCAGAGGAAGGTGCTGAGGGTGCCAAGGGGGTTGCAGTTGTAGACAGGACAGCGGGGGAGGCCTCACCGAGAGGAGGATGGCTGAGCAAAGACCCGGAGGTGAGGCAGCTGGAGGGAGAACGTTCTAGGAGGGAGGAACGGCAAGCCCACAGGCCCCAGGCAGGAAACATGCTTGCGGTTTCTCAGGGTTTCTCAGGTACCGAGGGGGCCACAGGGGGAGGGGAGTGAGCGAGGTGGGGAGGGTAAGAAAGAGAACAGTGAGGTCTCCTGCGCCACATCCTGCAGGGCCTTTTAAGCCACAATACAGCTTTCAGCTTCTTCTTTGAGTGAGACAAGACTGGAAAGGCCATGGAGAGACTTATGTCTTAACAAGTGTCTCCCGCTCCAGTGTTCAAAACAGCCCGAGGGGAGGCAAGGGCAGCTGCAGGGGGGACCATGCAGATGCAGCCGCAGTAATCCAGGACGGGGTGGGGCGGGTGGCTGCAGCAAACCTGACAAGAAGGGAGGAATTCGGGCTACGTGGGATGCGGAGCTGGCGGGATCATGGCCAGACCGGATGTGGAGTGTGAGGAAGAGAAGGATCAAGGATGACCTCACAGCATTAGCCGGAGCAAATAAAGGAGACGGAGCTGAGATGGCTGGAGTGAGGTTTCGATGAAGGAGTGTTGGTCAAGTGTCCTGGGCTGTGCCTACAACAGAGCAAGTACTCAATATCGGTTATGGTTTTGTCACCGCTATGGTAATATTGCTCCATCACACACACACGAGGGAGAGTCACTTGGCAACGCCTGGCAGTGGGAACCAGAAGAGAAAGGAGAAAGAGAACTGGGGGCCGTTCGACACGAAGCAGGAAAATTATAAGGCAAACAAGACAGCTGTCTGGAAATTTCCACAGGGCCACTCTGGGGGCCATTCCAGAGAGCAGATATAGTACCAAAGTGTCATCAAAACAAGTATTTCGGCTTCCTCCGAGGAAAGACTGACAGAGGGGTTGTCTTGGGTGGGGGTAGGCTGCATCTGAGCAGTGAGTTCCCCATCATCAGAAAAGCTTGGAGATGGCAGTGGACTGGACAGCCTCCAAGATCCCCGCCGGTCCTCTGCAGCCACCCCATGCTCTGAGATGCCAGCATTTCAGGGAGGCTGGGGAGGGCATGCCTAGCCAGGGTGGGAGGGGTGTCTTAAGGGGTGTCCAGGGCCCTTTTGACTCTGCTCTGGGACTCTCTCATTATGGGGGGGCCTCAGGAAGGGCTGACTCACACTGCAGCATAGAGGCCTCCACAGGCCGAGTGGTAGAAACCTCGAACCACGGTGTGCAGGACAAAGGTCATAAACTGGAACCAAAAAAGGGGAGGGAAGAGGTTAAGAGTGGGCGTGGTGGCAGGACGAAGGGCGGATGAGGAGATCTGGGACACAGAACCTCGCCAAACCCGGCCACACCTGCCTGCCCTTTCTCCATGACCCCGCCTACTGGAAACACTTCCTGAAAAACCCAGGAAATAGGCCCAGAGGACAAGAACCATGTTTCCTGGAAGGCAGGTGCCAGGGGAACTGTCCCTCTGGAGGGGTCCTAGGAGGCAGGGAAAGCAGGGAGGACAGGAGTGAGTACCTGGAGGTGTAAGCTCTTAATGAGGCAGGTGATGCCAAAGGCCACAAGCAGGAAGTTGGTCAGGGTGAAGGCGCTGATGGCGTTGGTGAGCTTTTGGATCTTGCGGTAGCGTGGTCTGGCGGACTTGGTGGCAACCCCGTCCCTGAGGAGAAAAGGCCATCCTCAGTCACTGCCTCTACCTCCCCTGCAGCCCCCGGCTCTCAGCCCAGCCTTCAGCCCGGCCCCTCCCCGTCCTGCTCTGCCTTTGCCATCAGGAAAGCAGAAAAAGGAGAAGAGCGCTTCTCCAGCCCTGCACATCTCAAAGTGTGGCTCCCTCACCAACGACGCCAGCAGCCTCTGGGGCCTTCCTAAAAAAAGGCAGATTCCAGAGCCTCACTCCCACCCGAGACTCAAGACTCATGGGAGTGGGGCCCAAGGATCTGCACTCACACAAAGATCCCAAATATTTCACATACACAGTGACGCCTGAGGCTCGAGGATGGGAAAGAAGGTGGACAGTGGGGAGCTCTAACAGCCTCTCTCATCGGAAGCCCCAGCAAAGTGTCTCTGCCCACCAGGCTAAACGAACATGTCTACCCGGCAAGCCCCTCTCTGTGGCAGGGTCAAGGGGTCTGAGGCTGGTCCAGGGGAGAGGTCGGGAGGCTGGGATGAGGGCAGGCTACCCATTGGTCCTAGACAGAAGGGCCCTGCTAATGGACCCTGGGCACCAGGAGCAGCGGGCAGAGGAAGAAGGCTGGGTGCCGGGGCACCACTCCTGGGGAGGGCACTTCATTGCCTTCTCTCCTAGTCTCCCTCTCCCAGCCTCTCGAAGACTACGGGATTAACACAAAAAGAGCACAGCAGTCAGAAGACCTCGGCTCAAGATCTGAGAGTGGTCTCCAGCCAACAAGATGGCCCCCAATGAACCCCGCCTGCTGGCACTCCCGCCCCATGGAGTCCCCCTCCGCTCTGTACCAGAGTTACTCTGTGTAACTGACAGAAGTGATGGCTTGTCGCTTCGGAGATTACATTATGAAAGACACTGCAGCTTCTGTCTTGGTCTCCCTCCCTTAGATCGCGCTCTCGGGGAAGCCAGCTGCCTCGTCCTGAGCGGCCCTGCCAGAGAGGCCCAGGTGGGGCGGAAGCCAACCTCCCGCCAGCAGCCACATGAGTGAGCTTAGGATCAGGTTCTCCAAGCCCTGACTGCAGCCCTACCCGAAAGCTCCTGGGACACCATGAGAGTGTCCCCACCCCCCACCCCCAACATTCATATGTTGAAATCCTGATGCCCAAGGTGATGGGATCAGGAGGTAGGGCCTTTGGGAGGTGGTGAGGTCACGAGGGAGCCCTCATCATGGGATCAGTGCCCTTAACAAAGAGGCCCCTCAGAGCTCCCTAGTTCCTTCTGCCACGTGACAAGTCTATGAAGAAGAGCCTCACTCAACCACACTGGTGCCCCGATCTGAGACTTCCGTCCTCCGGAACTGTGAGAAACAAATTTCTGTTTATAAGCCACCAGTCTGTGGTATTTAGTTATAGCAGCCTGAACAGACTCAGATAGACTCTGACAGAACCACCTGGCTAAGTCATTCCCTGACTCTCAGAAACTATGTGAGATAATAAATGTTTGTTGTTTAAAGATGCCAGATTTTGGGGTAATTTGTTATGTAGCAATAAATACCCAATATATCCACTCCATCTCTTCCTAGCCTTTAGAAAGGTTTAGAGTGTACCCTTTATAACATAAGTTCTAGAGCCTGCTACTAAGAGCTGTGTGATCTTGGGTAAGTTACTTAACCTTTCTGTGTCTTGGCTTCCACCTCTGTGAAATAAAGATAATGTAGCTACCTCAGAGACCTATTGCAGGACTAAATAAGACAATGCAAGGTGCTTAATACACAGTCAGCTATGCTATTAACAAGCGAGCTATATCCCCTCTTAGCCCCAGTTTCCTCATCTGTATAATGAGGAGGTACCTCTGCTCTCCCAGGGCTCTCGGGAGAATGAAAGAAGATGCTGGATGTGAAAGCACACAGAAAATGAAAAGCACCGTCTAGCTACTTGCCGTCACCACCCCCGTGCGGGTCACCTGGCGTCACTGAGGGCAGTGAGTTCGGCGGGGGAGTCCACGCAGTCCTTGATTTTCCAGTCCATGATGTAGCCAATGAGAGGGCAAGTGAAAAGGCACAGCAGCTGCATGATCCCAAAGATAAAGGAGTAGAATCCAACTGGGCAGGGCGGGAAGGGAGGCGGGGTCAGAAGCTGGCACAGGGGATGCCAGGAGCCCCGTGGGCACCACCATCCACTTCCAGGGGAGAAGAGGGAGAGCCGAAATCGCCTTCCTCTGACCCCAGATCCTTAGCTCCCCCGAACGCCCAAGGTGATAAGGGTAGGTGCAGGCCAACGGCCTCAGCTTTCGTCCCCCTACCTTTCTTTGCTGCCTTCTGTCTCAAGTCGACAGTATCTGTTGGGGGTGTGGGGTCGGGGGAGAAGCCAGGGTAAGAAGCCAGCCTGGGTAGCTGTGCTGTGTCCCCCACCCCCTGTGGGCTCAGCAGCACCTCACCCTGCTCCTGGCTACTGGTGATCACCAGGTGCTCCAGCATCTTGTTCATGGTGGCCATGTAGAAGATGACTCGCAGCTGGGTTATGCCCATGGTTAAGAGGCTCCACAGGAAAATGGGGGAGCAGAGGCTCGTGCGGAAGGAGACGGACTCTGGGGGCACAGCAGGGGACACCCCTGAGCCCCAGATCTTCCATTTCCCTCTGAATGTCCCAGCCAGTGCAGTTCTAGTGAGGACTCTGACGTTATGTGACTGTGGGTATAGACTGGTTTCCTCAAAAACAAGGGTTCAGACTCAACTGGCCTCCAAGTTCTTGCCTGGCTCTGTAACTATCTCAACAGAACATTTTCAGGTAACCTCTGAATTTGTAAACCCTATGCTTAGTGTGATACATAACTCTAGCTACGATGTTTTAAGCACTTACCATGCGAAGCATGCTTGACACGCTTTAGCCCCGTTTAACCCAATCGCACAGCACCCCTATCTTTACCGCATTTTACACACAGGGTGACTATGTGGCTCAGGAAGTTCAGAGAGTTGCCTGAGCTCACAGAGCTGGGAAGCTGCAGGCCACACCCACAACTGGGGCGTGAGGGGACCGGCAGTGGGGATAACACCCCATAACTGCACAGCGTTCTGCAATTGACAAAGAGCTTCCGCCACCGTGGATTCATCCAATCTTTACAACTACCCTTTGAGAGGTGAGTGTTCTTAGTGCCAGTTTTAGAGATGAGAAAGTGAGAGCAGGGTAAGTGATGTATCCAAGTCACGTGACCTGTATCTGGGCAACGGGACTCAAACCCCTATCTCTGCACTCCAAGGCTTGGTAGGGCTCCTTCACTTTTACCTCAGTGCTGACACCTTGGGAAGTGGCCCTGGTGAAAGGCAGGTTGGGGCTCTTCCTTCGGCCAGCAGGGGGCGCCAGCCAGGCGTTGGAGGACCGGGCCTAGAGGCTGCTGGCTCACGGGGTGCTTTGCACCTGATGCAAGAGGCTCAGGCTTTGCAGGAAGTCTTGATGAAACCAGCTGGCCCACAGGCCTAGAGACCCTGCCCCATTCTGAAAGCTCGAGGAATCCAGCAGAGCACCCCTAAATCTGAACTTCCCAGAGTTCTCTAAGCTCTGATTCCCACCCACCTACATCATGGGGTGTCGTTAGAACTGAAGAAGGGAGGCGAGCTCTGAGCTCTGGGGCATGCTGCTCACTCGGTGTGCGGACCCGCCCTCCCCATCCCCCAAGGCCCATACCCTGACCAGACAGGCACTCACTCTCATGGTTTTCTGAGGTAGGAGGAATGTCCTGGGAGGAGATGTTGATGCCAACCTTCTCCATGCTGGGGGCCTTCTGGCTCAGCCGCTGGCCCACGATGGTCACATGGGTGTAGAAGCGGTCACCTGTCACCTTGTGATCCAGGGCCAGCCCAGTGAACTTGATCTTCTTCCTGCCAGCAGCCAGGCAGGAACAAGTGGGAATCAGCCCCGCGGAGCCCCCCCTCAACAGCGTGCCTCAAGGGGGCCGTCCCAGTCACCCCAGTGGTGCTGAGCACCCCTTTACCCAGCTCTGACATGCCCACCGATAAGCTCCCTGTGCAGGGCCCACTTCCAGGGACCAACTTAGCACCCAGGAAGTGAAGGTGGACTATTTGTTTTCCACTGTGGCGGTTGCCATGGAAGTAGCATTAAGAACTCAGACTGGAGTCAGAGAGCCCGGTTCCAACCTTAGATTCGTTCCCTTTTCAATGGTATGACGTTAGGAAAGTCGCTTTGTTCCCCGCACCTTTGTTATTGATAGAGTTAACAGAATCTACCTCATAGGGCTGTTTGAGAATGGTGCGAGGGCCCAACAGGAGACTCGATAAACACCAGCAGTTTAACGGGTGCCCTATGTGCCTAACTGTGGAGCATCACACACACACACTTGTCCCCTGGCGAACCAACAAGGGATCAAGAAAAGTTGGCATTTAGGCTGCCCCACGAAGCGCAGGGTATTTGATTCCTTTGTATTCCCCTTCTAGGTCCACAAGGCACGTGGCATGATTGCTGGGGGTCCCTCCTCCTCTGATCTCATCTTCCAAACCCAGAAAGGATAATAAGAAGAAGTCACCAGGTCTTGACCGCCTATTACGCTCCAGGGGGGCGGAGGGGGTGGTAGGATCGGGCCCGGTACAGATGAGAAAACAGAGCTCAGAGTGCTCGGGTGATTTGCAAATTCAGTCTCTCTGACTCCATGGCTGATTCTGTCCCCCTCCTGCCCCAGGGACCCCACAGAGCCACTCACATGTATCTGCCTTCCTCAGGAGCGGGAAAGGCTTCACTGGGCCAGTTGAGGACACAGTTCAGAAAGATAAGGCAGGCCAGGGCCGACCAGGTGAACATGATGACCACAAAGGACACGTCGACATCGTAAATCAGCTGTGGGAGGAGAGGACAGACCTGTGGGGGAGGTCCCCCGGCCCCAGACCCCCCTTTTCCAGCCAGAGGTAGAACCCAGACCTCAGAGGCCCTAGGGAAGGTCTTTTCTACCCCATTCCTTGTGCCCAGTTTGCAGATGAGGAACCCAAGGCTGGAAGCTGAGAGGACTAGAAACCCGACCACCTCCTCCCTTTTCACTGCAGCGCCCCCTAGAGTGGGGTGCAGTAGTGCCCACGAGGTACTGAAGTTGCTGGCCGCAAGCTCGAAAGGTCTCAATTATTATCTTGAAAGACACACAAATTTTGCTTGACTCCGTGCATATTTGATTTCACACAAAAATGTCATTTATTTTATGTACAAAAGAGAATTAAGGCTCTATTGTTTATCCTGCCCTTCTTGGCCTGTTCCCCAGGGGAAAGACAAATGTAAACGGATGAGCCTTGTCTCACCTTTCACAGGTGCTCCCAGGTGTGACACTGAGTGGTGAGGGGAGATGTACAATGCTCTGCTCACGGTCTCTTAACCCAGGACAAGTAGGTTCTGAACTGACTGGGTTTCTGTGCCAATGTGCCGGCCTGTCTACTGAGGAAGCCAGGTATGTGAGATGGTGGCACTTCTCTCGTCCTCTCTGCCACCCTCTGCCTGGGATGACTGACTGGCCTCTCCTCAGGCTACTGCTCAGAGCTCCAGTGCTGCCCAGGAAAACTGCTCCTCCTGGGGGCTCCTTGGGCCTTGGGGCTCTTTCTTCCCTGGGGGCAGGACAGAGCTTCACCTCAAGCCACGCTTAGTTGCCTGAGCCGAAGAGAAGGGAGAAACGCCACCTTCAGTGCCTGCTGCTGCCTGACCCACTGAGGGCCACCCCACCAATGCATACTCCCAAAGTCCTTTGCAGACACTGAGCAAGTGTCTGCTAAGCTGACAAGTTAACTGCCTGAGCCGGAATATGAGGGACTTACAGTGGCCCAGTTGAAAGGGCATTTTGTTACCATTTGATATCAGAGGAAGAAATGAGGTCTCATGGGTGCCCAGAACTAGAACAAAGGCCACTGTGCTGAACTGTCTAGGATCTGGCCTGGCATGAACTAGTTTTGTGACCTTGGACCCAAGTCACCGAGCCTCTCCAGGGCAGGGGAAGATGTGGCCAGAAAGGTGTGTGTGTGTGGGCGGGGCGGGGGGGAGGGAGGGGAGACCAAGAGCCTTGAATGCACGTGAAGAGGTTGGACTTGATTCTGCAGGCAAAGTGAGTTTGTGAGTAAGTCCTCCATCTGTGATCATTCTGGAAGTCATGTGAATGACAGATGGGAGAGGAGAAAGATCAGAGGCAAGGAGACCAGCTGGGAAAGCCTGCACTGGCCCAGGAGAGAGGATGAAGGGCTGGATCGGGATAATGGTAAGGGAAAAGAGGAGAGAAGAGAAATCAGACCCCCTGGTCGGCAGTAGCGCCTAGACTCAGCGCTCTACCCCACTCCCGTCCCCTTGCCCAGGTGGTGGGGGCTGATCTCTCAACTGGCAGGAACTAGGTCACCAGACACTAGCCACTCCGTACCCCGCCCGACACAGTTCTTGTGTCAAGGCAAAAGGAAACCCAGTGACCTCACTGTCCGTGCAGGAGCTCCTCACCTTGACTCCTGGGAACGTGACGGCAGAGGAGGCGTAGGAGCCGATCATAAGACCCATGATAGTGGAGCGCATGTTCCCAAACATGTTGGGCAGCTGAGGGAAGAGGATGGCGCCCATGAGCAGGGGCGACCCCAGCATCCGCCCAGGGCTCCCCGTTCCCAGCCCCACCAGAAAAACCTGGCAGCATCCAGCCCAGCCACCCTCACAGTGAGCTCCAGGAACACCAGCCTCCTGGGACGCCCTCACAGTGAGCTCCAGGAACACCAGCCTCCTGGGACACCTCAGGAGAGTTCAAAGGCAAATCAAGGAGGGAAACTGCTCTAGCCCTTCCTGTAGACGCCCAAGGCACGTTAGCATCTTAAAAGGCCCCCAGAAGCGCCCTCGAAGAGAAATTTTGTCAAATTTTTTTAATCACAGGTTTTCCCTAGTTATTCATGGATCCCTCTTTATAGTGTGACACTTCTTAATAACCCACAGAATGGGTGTTTAAGAAACACTCATCTGCTTAGTAAGGTATATAAATGCCTAATCACTGTGTCGTATGCCTGAAACTAATACAATGCTGTATGTCGACTGTACCCGGAAAGTGAATTAATTCTTTAAAAAAGAAACACCGATCTCATGCAACTCATTTGGCAGATGAGAAAACTGAGGCCCAGAGAGGGGAAGAAACGTGCTCAAGTTCGCAGAGCATGTTACTGACTTTCTCCCGTCGGACTGCTCTAGCTCTATCCCAGACCCCAAGACTGTGACCATGGCTGTCTCTGGAACAGGATGGTGCAGGACCCCTCATAGGACAGGCTAGGGAGGCGAGGGCGGGACTCGGGGAGGCCAGGTGTCCAGGTGGCTCTGACGGGCACAGACCACCAGCGGAGGATGAACTGATTGCATGTTCTGCTATGTTGGCCTGAGCCAGGTCCTCAGGGGAGGAGAGAGCAAAGTCCGGCCACTGTCAGCGCACACCCCACTTTGGCTCCACTATCTTCCACATGGCAACAGATTCCACAGCTGGGATGGCTTATTCTCCACGCATGGGAAATCAAAACCCAGAAAAGAACCCCCAAATAGCTCTGGAAGGAAAGGTGGATAAACACAGAGAATTGAGTCCCCCCATCAACCTCCAAGTAGCTATAAAAAGAGTGTGGAGCCAGGTGACCCCGACTCTGGCAGAGGTTTGCCCTGGCACCCTGTATCTGCAAGGCACATTGCCAAGACCTCCAGTGCTAAGGGCCAGGGCCAAGAGAAGCCAGGCCCTTGGAGCCGCCCTGCTATCCCGCCCCCAACCCGAGGGTCCCAGGGCGCTGCCTCCGCCCAGCACGTGGGCGCAAGGCCAGGCCGCTAGCTAACCCCGCGCTGAAGGGCTGGGGAGCATAGACGTCCAAGCCCAAGCCCAGATCGTCCAGGCGGGAACCGAGCTCGCACAGAGGTCCTGGGGGTGGGGACCGCTCCAGGCCCTGCCATTGGCTGGAGATCCCTGGCGGCGGGGGGCCCCCTAAGCCTACCTCCCAGGATGGCCAGGGCCAGCGCAGGGTCCAAGGTCAGGACCCCGCGCCCGCGCCCCACAGCGCTGGGCAGGGAGGGGAGACAGGGTAGGGCCCT
Source organism: Rousettus aegyptiacus (assembly GCF_014176215.1). Taxonomy (NCBI): domain Eukaryota; kingdom Metazoa; phylum Chordata; class Mammalia; order Chiroptera; family Pteropodidae; genus Rousettus; species Rousettus aegyptiacus. Next base: position 112,210,572 of record NW_023416308.1, read on the forward strand.
GAGCCAAGCTGCACAGCCTGGAGAAGGAGCCGCGGAGGGGGGCAGGGGGAAAGGATCTGCTTCCTTAGAGTTGTGAAATGTCCTGGGCTGGAATGAAGGGCTGGGGTGAAATTCGGCCAAAAACACCCAGTTTGGTGATCAGGCGAGATAAACAGCGCAGAGTGAGATTTAAAAAAAAAAAGAAAAAGAAAGAAAAAGCTCCAGCCAGAAACCACTCCTCTCAACCACACGCTCATAAGCCTTGACCCCTCACACTCACCCACGTGTGTCAACATACACACCCAGAGTAACACACTCAAAACACACACATGCGTAAGAGGTCAGGCCGCATGAAAACTGTTTTTGCAGGTCAAGGAAGGCCAAGTGTCGGCAACTTTATATGGTTCAAACGAGTACAGTCGCAAGCGACACACGTGCCTTCCCGCGACCTTTCCTGTGGACAGCCAGGCGCCGCACGTACGCATGGGGGCAAACACACGCATACTGTCCCAAGCTGCCCCCTCCCTGTCACGATCACATTACCTAATTTTATTTCCTTTCTGGCACTATGACTACGGACACGATGTATTAGTTGACTTGTTTCCGGGAGTGCCTGTTCCCCTAAGCCCCGGATGCCAGCTCCGGGAAGGTGAGGAAATCCAGTTGTTTGTACTGCAGCCGCCGCCACCCCCCCCCCCCCCCGTGCCTAGAACAGACCTCAGCAGACAGTGTGAGCTCAGGACACACGCGCTCCAATTTGATCTGTGTCCACTGTTCCTTCTCCACTCTCGCCCCGACTCACTGCTACCCCCACCCCACTCCTGGGCACCCTGCTGCCAAGCCGGAGGCCGTCGTACTCACCGTGAGTGAAGAGAACGTGAGGCAGATGCCACCGAAACCATTCAGGGACAGCGCCAGGAATATCAGTGGAGACAGAACTGGGAAGGGAAGAGGGGTAGGCGAGGGCATTTGGGAGCTGCGGGAGGCCAAGGGCGAGAGCTGGGGTAAACAGCCACCTTCATCCCACTCATTCTTTTCTCGTGGGGGCACAAGAGGCCAGACCTCTCACCTCTGGTGTCCCGAGAAGCCAGGGCCATGAGCGTGCAGGATGCGGCGAAGCTGGCGCTGCAGAGATGCAGGGGGCGGGGCGACTGAACACGCTGAGCCTCCCCTCCTCCCCTCCCCCTGCAGCACCAGACCCTGCCCTCCTGGTCCCCAAGGCCTGGCCCAGCCGCCTCACCTGCCAATCAGCCGTGTGGGCCGCGGGCCAAAGCGGTCCATGATGATCCCCAGGGGCAGGGTGGTGGCGCTGAGCACGAAGGAGCCGATGGTGAATCCCAGGTTGAGCATCTCTTCCTGGCGGTCGCAGCTGGGCCACGAGGCCCGTGCATCCTGGGTGACGTTGGTGGTGTTCCCAGCTGAGGAGGGGGAAGGGAGGGCTCAGCACATGACAGCAGGAACAGCTGGGCACAGGAGAGAGCAGCCTGGGATCAGGGGTCCTGCGCTCAAATCCCATGCCTCTGATTTACTGCCTGCCAGGTTGCGAGCGGAAGGAAGGGGGCTCTGTAAATGGCAGCAACTAGCATCTGACCCAAGGGAAGTCCTGCACCCAATCGGAGGCCTCAACTAGCTTAAATGTGCTCATGGACATCAAAGTATTTACCAACATGTAACATTCATTCACTAATGGCCAAGCTGGGCGGGGGGAGCAGGGATGTAGACCCCCAACAGGAGGCACCCTCAAATCTGGGGACAAAGTCAGCGAGTGATGCTTATTTGATGTTACAAGAATTCACTTAAAACTCAGAGGACACTTTCCCCATAAATGACATTCTGATGAAATAATAGCTAGTATTTATTGAGCGCTTAGCTATGTTCTAGGCATTGTTCTCAACGGTCACTGTATTAACTCACAGCTAATGAAGTCTGTCCATTCTCCAGATGATGAAACTGGGGCACAGAATCAGGACCATGGCACTGCCCTCTGATACCCTTTAGACATTAACCTGTAGGACTTACCTTCTGGGTAAACTGCCAACTTCGAGTTGTGACAAGTTAAAGAAAAAGGACAGCGGTGAGGGAAAAGAGGTTGATTTTAGGTCACTCAGTGCTCAGTGAACCCGAGGGGGCTGTCCCCTGCCTCCTTTTTGTTACTTAGGCATCATTGCCAAGGGCAAACTCAGGGTGCACTTGGAAGGGAGAGAGACTGGGGTCTAAATTCTCACCATGCACTAGCTGTGCGAACTTGGGTGAGTAACTTCCTCTCTTTGAGCCTTGGGCCCCTTGCCTGTAAAAGGAACCCACAGGCTGCTTAGGAAATTCAGTTGAAGATGAGCAAAGACCTTTGCACAGGGCCTGGTCCAGGGACTGTGCTCCTGAAAAAGCTGATGAAGGGGAGTTGATGGCCACCTGGAGGGTCACTGCATGGTCAGCCTCTTCTCCAGGTGCTGAGGACCCCACAGTGAATAAGACAGGAAGCTTTGGGTTCTTGTGGGGCTTACATTAGATAATAAACAAGGAAAAGAGCAGATGCTGATTGAAAGAGTGACCGGTGCTATTCAGGAGTATGTGATTGCACCTGAATGCTGGGGGAGGGTGAGTGGCATCTGCTCTCGATGGTGACAATGACCCCCGACCTCTGATATCTGAAGGGCATTCGGGTGGCAGAAGGGTGATCCACCTAAGTGTTAACATCAGGAAGAACATGCTGAATTTTGAGATGATAAGTGCTGGCCAACCAGGCAAGGAAGTGCCTTGGGCCATGGGGAGTTTCCCATTGGTCGGTACCACTGGCGAGGAGCCTCAGGGACCTGGAAGAAGCCATTAAAGGTTTAGACCACATGGCTTTCGGGGCTCAGGCTAGCCCCGTAACTTAGGGATTGTATGATCACTCTTCATTTCGCCACCAAGTTTGTCTACATCCATTTATCCTACATACACATACTCGCTGGACACCTACCGGATGACAGGCACCGCGTTGGGACAGTGGACAGTGCAGGAGGAATGCCAAAGATGCTTTAGGCCAGAGGCTGCACACGGGGGACCAGGCATGGCCCACACACAAGTTTCGTTGGGCTTGGAAATTTTAATTGGGCGCCAGTTTAAAATCAGGAGCTATCACATAAAAACCCAGAAGTCTGGCTTCTCTTTAAGAAGTCAGAAGACTGAGCCATCGCTGGAGCTGAGTGGAGGCCACCCCTCTCCTGCAGGGCTTGCTGGGTCCCCTGAGTCCTCACCTCACTTTTAGCTCTAGTTCCCCAAGTCCTCACCTCACTTACACCTACCTTGATTCGCCAATTGTTAACCGCCCGACCTCTGTTAGCACTCGAATTTGCAGCCTCTGACTTTTAGACACTATCCCTGCTCCTAAGTCTTTGACAATCAAATGACACTTTCTTCTATGAACAGTCCCACTAGCTCTCAATTAATTAACACCTACTGTGTGCCAGGCTTTTTAATGTAGTATTTCAATTTAATTCACGCAACCACCATACAAAGCGAGTATATGATCGCCATGTTATAGATGAGGAGGCTCGGAGAAGCGCAGCGGCTCGCAGCCACGCAGCTTCTTACAGGCAGGTGCACATTCAAACTCAAGACCATCTCCAGAGCCAGCGCTTTCCACAGCACAGAGTCCCCTCTGTCCTGAACAGGGCAGCTTAGCAAGTTTCCCAGGCTGATTTGAGTGCTGGCAAGGAAACCCGTCCTTCCACTGGTGTGAGATGCCAGCCACCTAAGAGCTCCAGGCCAATTAACACAGTTGTTTCTCTGGTTTATCGATCAGCCCCTTGTAAGTCTGACTAACATGAGCTAGTTCCTGAGACCTGATCACTCCGCATGGCTGGATAAAGCCAGACTGAAGCAACAGGGAAGCAGGCCAAGATGTGAAGACCTCTTAGACCTCTCTCAGTGTCGAGGCGACGGAAGCAGTCTCCAAAGTCCTACCCTTTTACAGACAAGTCACGTGAGATGTGGGGTGGGACAGAGAAAACATACTGGGTTAGTGATAGCGTTAGGCTCAGAAGCCACAGAAAACAGTGTTTCCTCAAGTGTGGTCCACACAGCAGGTGGGGAGCTCCAGATGGGCTCAGGAGGCACATGCAATGGTGTTTGATGTTTCATAGTCATTAGTTTTCTGAACGGGCATCGAAAACACACATACATGCACACACACACACACACACACGCATATACGTAGGAATATACATGTGTACCACACATGCATATATGTATTTATTAGGAATACATATGTATACATATGGATGCATTAGAAACATGTGCATGATGTGTGTGTGTAAGTAACATCAAACCCAAGAGTCTAAGGATATTACACTTTAAAGTGAGGTTAATTTTTTTAAGTGGGTTGATTTAGAAGGGAGTATCAAGTAAATAGCAGCACTTATGGCACATAGGAACAGTGAAATCATGAAGGTGAACGACAAATGACTGGGTCTGGGAAATGCCAGAAAACAGGAGCGTGGCTACATTCGGGCTCCACTAGCTGTGCTGCTGCAACCCTGAGCCTCTGTCACCCCATCTGTGACATGGGGGTTGTGGTGGCAGTCACTTGAGAGGCTGGCCCTAAGGATCGCCACACAAACACTCCCCTGTCAGAGAGAGCTCCCTTAGACCCTGACGCTTCTCTATCCTGCAGCCAACATAGTCACATTCACCAAAACTCCCAAAGGACTGGGCTCTAGCTAGTTGTCCTGTCTATGTCTAGACCCCCCTTCCGCCCCCGCCCCAGGAGAACCCTAAGCTGAAGGTCGGGGACCGATGTCTACACGAGGCCTAAGAGAAAGGTCCCGGAGTCAGATCTGGGTTTGGATGCTCGCTCTGCTCCTTATTTATTAGCTGTAGCACCTCAGGCAAGTTACTTAGCCTGACTGAGCTTCAGCTTTGTCTTCTACAAATGAGATTAAGAATAACGCTTACATCACAGATTTGTTGTAAGGACTAATGATCTAACTAGCAAACAGTAAATGCTTAATGAACTTGAGCCTTTGTTTTCATATTTCGGCACTTATGTGGATATAGAGTAGTGTGTGATAAACTGAACTGCCCCTGCCTAAATTCTGAGTCACAGAGCCCCCTTCAGTCATGACAGTCCTATAGGTGAGTCAACCACGCACCCCAGGGTGTAGCACTGAGGAGACAGGGTGTGTGGACAGGAAAGTTGACACCAATGAACACCTCAATAATGAGCTCCACGTGTGTTAAAATGACATCATTAGGTTCTCACATCACTGTGGCACAGAGGATGAGAGTTGTCCCCTCCATTGTATAGACTCAGAAGTGGAAGTCAGAGAAGACAGGTGACTTGCCTGAGGCCACACAGCGAAGGCTGGCACAGCTGGGTCCAGAACATAATAACAACCCCTGCCAGTTGTCTGAATTTTGCAACCCTGCTCTCATTTCATTGTCACAACAGCCCCGAGGTAAGGATTATTGGCCCCGTTTTACGCAGGGGGAACTGAGAGAATTCAGAGTGTTAAGTATCTGGCTCACATTGGCCAGCCAGCACATAGCGGAGCTGGGAGTCATGCCGCATAACCATTTCCATATACCGTGGGGACACAGACTTCTGCGCTGATTCTGTGTTCTTGGGACCCTGTAGAGGGAGGCCAAGACCTCAGTGAATGAGGCTTCGAGAAGCAGGAAGTAGGTGTAGTTAACGGGGCAGCATGGCTGAGCACCCCCAATCACCCTGATGTCTCAAGGACTGAGGCTGGAGTCCCTTGAGTGAAAGAGAAGAGGGGAAAGAGAGACATGCTGAAGAGTGGACGGACAATTACTGAGAATGGGGGAAGAGTTCACTTTGGTCACCTCTAGTGATCCTCGACGACCAGGCTCAGACACACACTCACTTCTGGGCAACTTGAAACACCAGGTAGATATTACACATCACAAACAAAAATTAACTCAGCATGGACCAAAGATATAAATGTAAGGGCTAAAACTCTAAAACTCTGAGGAGAAAACACGGGTGTAAATCTTTGCGATCTTAGGTGAGGCAATGCTTTCTTAAACATGACACCAGAAGACAAAAGCAAAAGGAAAAATACGTAGATTGGACACTCCATGAATAGTGAAAACTTTTTGTGCATCAGAGGACAACACGAAGAATGTGAAAAGACAACCCACAGTGGGAGAAAAAATTTGCAAATCACTGTCTGATAAGGAACTTGCATCTAGAATATGAAGAACTCTTACAACTCAATAAAGAAAAAAGGCAAATAACCAAATTTAAAAATGAACACAGGATCTGAACAGACATTTCTCCTAAGATATAACAATAGCCAAGAAGCGCATGAAGAAAAGATTCCCAACATCATTAGCCATCAGGGAAATGCAAATCAAAACTACAAAAAGACAACGCTTTACGTATACTAGAACAGCTAAAAACAAAAAACAAACGAACAAACAAACAAAAAAAACAGCAGCAACGAGTGTTGGCGAGGATGCGGAGAAATTGGAACCGGGGATGTCAAATGGTGCAGCTGCTTTGGAAAACAATCTAGCAGGTCCTCGAAATGCTGAACGTAGAGTTATCCTTAGGGCCCAACAACTCCACTCCCACACATATACATAAAGGGGAAGGCAGTCAAATGACCACAGAAAAACTTGTACCCGAATAGGAGCGTTATTCATAAAAGCCAAAAAGTGGAAACAGCCCACAGGGCCATCACTGATGAATGGATAAATAAAACGTGGGAGATTCATACAATGGAGTGTTAGTCGCAATGGGAAGAAACCAAGTCCTGACACATGCTACAACCTGGAGGAACCTTGGAAACACCATGCCAAGTGAAAGAAGCCTGTCACTAAAGACCACATATTGCATGATGTCATGTGTATAAAATGCTCAGAATAGGCAAATCTATTTTTGTCACAGGCAGACCTATGACAGATAGTAGATGAGTGGTTGCCTAGTACTAGTGGGTGGAGGGAGGAGTGGGGAGAGGAGGCACTGCTCATGGGCACAGGGTACCTTTTGGGGTACGGAAAATGTCCCAAAATTGATTGTGTGGTAGTGGTTGCATAATTCTGGATAAACTAAAAACCATGAAAATGTATACTTTATTTTTTGTTTTGTTTTGTTTGCAGGTATTAAGTACATTTAATACTTGCAACTATTTCTACAAAGACCATTTCTTTATTTTTAATAGGTCTTTTAAATTTTATTTTTCAATTGCAGTTGACATACAAGATTATACTAGTTTCAGGTGTACGACATAGATACTAATATAACTTACAAAGTGATCACCCCAATAAGTCTGTCATAGTTAATACAATATTACTGACTATATTCCTTACGCTGGATTTTTACATGCCTATCACTATTATTAAATCGTGTACTTTAAATGGGTGAATTGTAAGGTATGTGACTTATATCTTAATAAAGCTCATCGACGTTTTTAAAAAGCACAGGTGGAGGGATAGGCAGTAAAAGGGAAGCAGGAGTTTCGGGGGTGATGGAAATATTCTAAATTAATTTGCTGATGGTTCCCAAGGTGCACAAATTTTGTCACAGCTCATCAACATGTGTCATATAAAGTAATCTTCGATAAAGTTGATTTAAAAAACGAGACGCGTGGAAAAGGCAGGAAGGAGCTACGGATCTGCGGTGGCAGGAATCAAGGCCATTAGGACAAGTCCTCCCTAGTCTCCAAGGTAAACAACTCAGATGGGACCTGGACGCCCCACCTCCATTTGCAAACGCTGCTCCTCAAGGCCCTCCTAGCTCTCTGCCTGCTTCTTGCAGCCACCCTGGAACCCTATCATTTCACCACAAGGCCACTCTTCCTGAACCAACCTGCCTCCCAATGCCCTGTCATTGGGGCCATCCCTTATGCCATCTGCTGCTTCCTTATAGATAACCCTAGCAGGGGCGGAGCAGCCCCTGGCGGAGCGGGTGCTGCCCAGAGCAGAGTTTAAGACCTCCCTAGCGCCACCCCTGAGGCCTCAGCTCTCTTCCCACAGCCAAAGCAGGTGCCCCCAGGGACTCGGGTTGAGGGGAAGGTCACTAATATTTATCATGCACCATTGACTCTCACAGCACTCCCATGGAACAGGGCGATTGAGGTTCAATGTTTTAAGGAACTCACTGATGTCACCCAGCTGGTAAAACTGGTGGACAGTGGGATTCGAACCCCAGCTGGCCTTCTTCCAAGAGCCTGTGTCAAAATATGGAAGTTTGAGCAAAAGAATGAGCAGGGTAGGTGTCAAAATCCACATCGATCCATCCTTGGCCAAAGCTCGTCAGCACAGCTCCCTCCTTTCCAGTAGACCGCCCAGGGCAGTTATTAGTGAGATACAGTTAGATACGGTTAAGTTACCTTAGATATGGAGCATTAAACTTCCCACTCCCTCTTTGAGTGTCATAGAAATTGAAATAAAACAGGGGACCCTCCCTAATGCCTAGCCTAGAGGAAATGAGGCTATTAACTTTGTACAAATGGGTGATTTGAAGACCTGGGAGCCAAAAGATTCTGAAAAAAGACCGCAGGCCCTTTACAATCGCTTTGCAGGCTCTCCTGGGCCTTACTTAGCTTTACCAGAGCCCTAGTCGCAAATCCCTCACCAGCTTAGGAGTTAGCACTTCCCCTTCTAGAAGTCTCCATCTCGGAGGTCAGTGCCAGGTCCCGGATGCCTTGCGGGATGCCTGGCATTCAGCGAGGGCTGGATCCGATAAAGTAGGCAGAGAGGGCAGAGTGCGGCTCAACCCGGAGATGAAGTCTGACGGGGGTCAGGAAGTGGGCTGTCCAACCCCCTGCCCGCTGCTCCGGTTTAAGCAGCCCTGTTTTCTGTCCACTCGGCCACCTGTCCTTCTCTGGTGTCCACCTGCCCCCGCTGCTGCCCCTCCCCCAGCCCGACTGGCCCCCTCTCGGGCATACCTTGGCACAGGCTGGAATAGAAGCCCTCGTTCTTGAGCATGATCAGCAGGGAGCCCCAGCCCAGGAGCACCGCGGAGCAGAGCAGGTTCTCCAGCACGGCGGTGCCGGCCATCCACCGGCGCCGCTCGTACGCCTGCTGCAGCGTGGGGGCCATGCTGGCCGCGAGCCTGCACAGGAACAGAGCACTGAGCGAAGGGCCCCCCAGCGGGCCTTGACTAGGGTCTTGCATCGTGGTGGCTCCTCAGACCCTTCGGCCCTGCCCACGAGGGGTCCTTCATGGAGACTCCATAGAGCCCTGGGCTTCCCAGCGGGTGCTGCTGAGCCGGCTCTGGGCGCACTGGCAGTGCCAGGGGCGCACGCGGCACTGAGTTCCCGCCAGACGGCTCTCTGAGATAAGGCAGGTCCTGTCTACCGGCAACATCCCGCTGGTGCGCTGCCCGGCATTTCCACCCCGGCCAGAACGCTTAGACCCCGTTCCCAGGGGCCAAACCCTCACTTCCTTAAGTCCCCAAAGGGCAGCAGAGCGCGCTCTGAAGCCTCAGTTAACCTCCTGTGCCAGGAAGGACGCCCAGAAAGGGGAAGTCCGAGGCAGACCTAAGAACCCTCCCCGCCCTTTCTGTAGTCTCTGTAAGACCACTCTTCTCCTCTGGGGCTGGACGACAGCAAGCCCTCCCCCTCGACGCACCCGGCGACCCGTGTCCCTACTGTCTCTCGGCGCAAGGCAACAGCTGCCACGTGGACGGTGACCCAGAGCGGGCCCTCCTGCGCCCCTAGCGCCCCAGGGTGCCCATCACTCACTTCGCAGGGCTCCGCGCACCACACCGCACGCCCGGGAGCCCGCCCTCCCACTCCTGCCAGGGGAGGGGGCGCGGGCTCCAGCAGGAGACCGCCGACTTTGTCTGGGCAGAGGCGACGGATGGGCTGGCGGGCGGGTGTGTTTACCAGAAGGAGGAAAAGCGCCCGAGCTTCCCCCGCCCCGCGGCCGTGGCCGTGGCTGCGGCCGTGGCCGTGGCCGTGGGAGGAGACGGGACGCGCGCGGCGCGGGGGCGGGGAGTGGCCGGGGGGGGGGGCGAGGCCGAGCAAAGCAGAGAAGAGCCGGGCAGGGGAGAGCCGGAGGGGGAAGGAAAGCGTGAGTCGCTTCTTCAGGGGGGCGGCGGGGAGGAGTGCCGTACCCTCATCCGTGCATGGGGCTTTGGATTCGGGCGCTCCCGCAGGTCCGTTCGACCCCCAGGGGTGTCGCTCTGAACAGAGGAAGTGCAACCAGAGGGGGCCGAGAGGGGGAGGAGGAGTCGGAAGGAGCAGAGTAAAGGGGAGGGAGGGGCGCGCTTGGAGCGACGAGACAAGGCGCCGCAGGACCCTGGGGTTCAGGTAACGGTTTTTTTTTTTTTTTTTTTTTTTTAGAGCCTGGGTGTGTCGGTGTCAGGCAGCCCGGGTGGCTCTCAGCGGGTACGTGGCCACGGACCCCTACCCCACACCCGCTGCTCACCTGGGCTGGGGGCCAAACGCCCCTGCTGCCGCAGCGGACGCCTCTGCGAGCGCAGCTCCTTGTTGGCGCGTCCGCGCTCAAGGTGTCGCGTGTTTTGCTGGCCCAGCCCAGACCAGCACCGGCACTCAGCACTTCTCTGCGCCGGGGGTTCAGCCTGACAGCTAGGTGTTTACCGGACTCCGAAGCGGGACAGGGACGTAGTGGACATACAGAGTTGATAGTTTACTTATACCCATCCTGGGCAGCACCCTGAGGTAGGGGCGGGGGCTCCCTTCCCAACCCCTCCTCCTAGGTCGAGTTTCAGGCGCCCATGACTCACCCTCTGGTCTTCCGCACGTGCTCCAGCACCTAAAATTTCTACACTCACCTCCTCGCCCTCTTCCTTCGGCCCCCAGACCAATCAGGCAGCGCCCTCTGTATCCTCGATCAAAACAACCAAAAATTGAGCTGCAGCTGACAGCGACGCAGGGCCATCTTGGGTGAGGTTTTAAACTGTGCAGTTGAGCGTAATGTTTTTCAAGAGCAGAACGACACAGGTTTCTTTGGAGTTAAGTCAGATCGAGGTCTGAGCCTTGATTTGAAAACTAACTGACTGAGGTTACCTTGGGCAACTTGCTTTACTTCTCTGAGCCAGGAGGTGACGATGGAATTGGATGTTAGGACACAGGGGACATGCCAAGCACAGCTCTTGGTACACCTAGTAGACATAATGTTCATTTTGTTGCTGCTGTCGTAATTTTTTCAGAAGGCCGTGTGACGGGATGCTTCCAGACACTTATTAACTGATTGATTCCTGGCCAATCTCAACTTCCAGGGCCTGTTTACTTATTTGTAAAAGAGGAGAGGTGTCACCACTTGGACTGGGGTATGGATTAACAAGATGAGAAAGGCCAATCAATAGAGAAGTTTAATACAGTATGTTGAAGGCAAAATTGTTGATAACCACAAAGCTCTCTGGGCATATGAGCAACCACCCAGAAAGTTCCAAGAAGACATCAGACAATAGGGAATCTCTGAACAGCTGAGCCACCAAGCCAAGCGAGGAACTAAGATTTGCTAAGTGGCTATTATATGCTGGGTGCTTTCCAAACAAAAAATGAGCATTAAATCCTCAAAACATCATGGTCTCATTTAAACATCACAGAGGGAAAAGGCAGGCAGCTTAGCGGCTGGGACACGGTGAGGAGAGAGCGGCTGGGATACGGTGAGGAGAGAGGCAGGATGCAAACTCAGATCTGCCTGGCTTTTAAGCGTGGCCCTTCCCATCCCTCCAGGTTGGGAGGAGGGCAAGAGCAGTCATCACAGCAGAAAGGGCACAAGGAGTACAGGGTCAGGCTCTCATGGTTTCACTTCTTAAAATTCATCACTGACTGCCACTTCGAGCTCAAACTCTGTAGCTTAGCACCCTAGAACAGCACTTTGTACCTAAAAGGCACTCAGTAAGCACCTGTGGAATGAAATGTGAAGCCAGCTGGTTTCGCACCTCCTTGCCTTTGCACCTGTTCCTTCTCGTGCGAATGACGGAGTTTCTTCTTCGTGTCCTCCCTCCACAACTCGCCTCCAGTTTCACTTCTTTCTGGAAGCTGTCTGATCTCCTAGGCTAGCTTAGGAGCCCTGCCCATGTACTCCCCCAAAACGCTATTCTAATCTCTATTGAATTCCTGATCTCGAATCATTAGTTGACACAAGCCTTTCTCCCTGTGAGATACAAATCTCTTGGGGGCAGCAATCACATTGTAGGTGGCTTGTATACCTGCCGCCTGTCACAGGACCTGGCATATAATGAGCCCATGGTAAACATTGGTCGAATAAATAAAACGAAATAATGGGAAATGAAGCTGCAAAGGCAGGCCTGGTTTATTTTGAATGACCTCTGTGAGGCCAATGACTTCCAAAGTGGTCAGATAGGTGACTGGAAACTCTTGATTTTGTTTTCTTTTGGCTTTGTTTGTTTGTTTGTTTGTTTTGAAGGAAAGGAATAGATATGGTTGGGTTTGTGTTTTTAATGAGTGGAGGAGGATACGTGGGAAAGGAGACTCTGAACCCCCGGCACAACCTGTAGCTTGAGCAGCACAGTGTCATCACATCGGACCTCCTGCAGGCTCCTGGCTGGGACACAGCTGAGTGGACAGGAGTACTGGCTCAGGAGTGACACCGGCTGCTGGTCCTTATCCTGGCTCTGCAGGTGATTGGCCATGCAATTTAGCCCAAGGCACTTAGGCTTCCTGAGCTCCACTCTCCTAGTGAAGTGCCAGAAATAATAGCAAATTGGGTTCCTGGACCCAATTCCAACATCGGTGGAGAGGTTTCCCCCACTCTGACAAATGATTCACAGGACACCAGCAGGGTGTCAGAGAATTTGACTCACTTCTGACACTATCTACTTGGAGGTAACATCAGATTCCATGGGTTAAGATTCAGTCCTATGAGACCGCCCCCACCCCCAAACACACACGCGCGCACACACACACACACACACACACACACACACACACACACTCTTCAGGCACCAGCCACAAGCCTAGGCTCTATGTGCTTTTGGCCAACTGGCTACAGACTGGAGGTCCCAACAAACGCCTCCTCGGGTTCCGTTAATTTGCTAGAGCGGTTCACGGAACTCAGAGAAACATGTTACTAGATTACTGCAAAAGGGCATAACTCAGGAGCAGCCAGGTGGCAGAGACGCATAGGCTAAGGGGTGAGGGAAGGGGCTCGGAGCTTCCATGCCCTCTCCAAGTCTGCCACTCTGCATCTCCACGTGTTCACCATCCAGAAGCTCCCCCAGTCCTGTCCTGTTGGGTTTTTATGGAGACCTCATTACACAGAAATGATGGATTAAATCATTGGGCATTGGCAATTACTTCAACCTCCAGTCCCTCTCCCCTCCCTGGGAATCAGGAGGTGTGGGACCGAAAGTTCCAACCCTCTCATCACTTGGTTGGTTCTCCTGGCAACCAGCCCCCATTCTTAGGTGCTTCTGAAAGTCACCTCATTCACATAACAGAAGACACATTTATCACTCTCAAGACTTAGGAAATTCCAAGAGTTTAGGGAGCTGTGAGCCAGAAACTGTGGATGAAGACCAAATATATATGAGAAATATATTTTGGTCATCTGAATGACCAAATACATATTTCTTATAATATCTCAAATAGAATCCAGTTTACTACGTAAGAAATTACTTCTAATAACAAATAGTTATTGTAAATTTTTGCAGGAAGAATATAAATAGTATGGAACAGCTGCTTTGGAAAAGTTTGGCAGTTCCTCAAAGAGTTAAATATGGAGTTACCACTCTGGCCAGCAATTCCACTCCTAGATATATACCCAAGAGAATGGAAAACATACGTTGACACAAAAATGAACACAAATATGCAAAACAACGTTATTCGTTATAGCCAATAAGTGCAAACAATACAGTTGTCCATCAACCGATGGGTAAACAAAACGTGTGTATACTAATACACAATATAATATCATTTGGCCATAAAAAAGATGAAAGCACTGATTCATGCCACGAGATGGCTGGACCTTGAAAACATTATGCTCAGGGGAAGAAGTCGGACACACACCAAAACAACACACATCGTGTGACCGCGCTATGTGAAATGCCCAGGACAGGCGGGTCCATTGGGACAGCAGCAGACTAGTGGCTGCCAGGAACGGGGGGAGGGGAAATTGGAAGCGATTGCCAGTGGGCATGGGCTTGGTCTTGGGGCGATGAGGATGTCGTGCAGCTGGATGCTGGTGATGGTTGTACGACTCTGTGAATATCCTGAAACCCTGGACTGTGCGCTTTTTAAAAATTTTTGATTAACTTTATTGGGGTAACATTGGTTAATACAATTATGTAATTTTCAGGTGTACATTATCATTTGACATCTGTATATCCTATTGTGTGTTTACCACCCAAAGTCCAGCTTCCTTCAGCTACCATATCTTTGATCCCCTTTACCCACTTCACCCTCCCCCTAAACCCTATATTTGACCCCCTTTACCCTGTCTACCTCCCCCCTCCTCCTCAACCCCACTAGTAACCACTAGTCCATAGTCCATGTCCATGAGTCTCTGTTTGTTTGTCCTGCTCATTTATTGCTTTTAGGTTTATATCCCACATAGAAATGATATCATGTCATTTTCAACTTTTTTTCTCTGGCTTATTTTGCTTAGTATGATTATCTTGAGGTCCATCCATGTTGTTGCAAATGGCAGTATTTCATCTCTTCTTATGGCTGAGTAATATTCCAGTGTATATATGTACCACAGCTTCTGTAGCCAATCATCTATCGTAGGACATTTCAGTTGCTTCCATGTCCTGGCCACTATGAATAATGCTGCTATAAACATCGGTGTGCAAATACCTTTTTGGATATGTGTTTTCAAGTCTTTGGGGTAAATGCCCGTAGTGAGATTGCTGGATCACATGGTAGATCAATTCTTAGTTTTTTGAGGAACCTCCATACCGTTTTCCATAGTGGCTGTACCAGTTTGCAGTCCCACCAGCAGTGTATAAGGGTTCCTTTTTCTCCGCATCTGTACGCTTTTTGAAAGAATGAATTTCATGATGTGTGAATCCTGTCTCAATTTAAAAAATTTCAAAAACACCTTTGCCTGTGTCAGGCATGAGGGATTCGATTGTGAATAAGACACAGACCCTACCCTCAGGGAACACAAAGTTCAGTGGGAGAGAGACTCAGACGAATCAATCGAATAGTCACATATGAAGTGCAGTTCCATCTAAAGGAAGTGCCATGGAGGAAACAGATACGATGCAATAAGAACATAGCATTGGAGCAGGGGGATGCTAACAGACTGGAGGTCAGAGAGGAGTCCATGAGGAGGCTGCTTGTGCTAAGATCTGAAAATAGCTTTCTATATCTCGATCAGTCAGATTTATCATCTCCTAAGAGAAAGACACAGTAAATGCAGAGATCCTACCACAGAAAGATGCCTGAGGCCTTCAGAGAACTGAACAAGGGCCAGAGTGGATGAAGCACACGGAATGACGGGACTGTGAGGTTCCAGCTGGAGAAGCAGACATGGGCCAATTGCACTGGATCCTCTAAGAGTAGGAAGTGCTCAGGAAGGACCAAAACGACCCGTGCCTTCCCTAACTTGCTCCTCCTCCACTGTTGCCTGTCTGGTTTAAAAGCACCACCTCCACCCAGTTGCTTAAGCCATGGAACTAGAATCACTCCAATGTGTTCCTAGCCTCACCTCCAAGTCCAACCTACCAGCGAGCCTGAGGTTCCTACGTTTAAAGACCACTCGTCTCCATCCACTGCCATCCCCCAAGCCCGAGTCATCATCAGCTCCCACCTGGACTCCTGCAACCCTTTTTTCCGCCAGGCTTTTTGAATTACACGACGCACATGACCCCACCGTCCAGTCAGAATGACCTACTGGAAATCCAGATTCGATCAGGCCACTCCCTGGGAAGCTTCCCATGATGGTTGGGGAAACGTACAAACCCCCAACAGTGCCCTGAGTCTGTCGGGCTTCACCTGTTGTCCCCAGCCTCCCTCTGGCCTCCATCCTCCATTGTGCTTTCTTGCCCATGAATACTCCATGTTCTCTCCTGCCTCAAGTTCCTCCTGGGCCTGGAACATTCCCCTGTCCTGGCCTAGCTAAATCTTCAGATTTTGACTTAATGGTCACTTCCTTGGGGAAGCCTCTTTGCCTGTCTCCAGCAATATAACCTTTTGCCGTGTGACCCATATAACATCCGAATTTCCCTTTGACAAAACTCACCCCAATGTGTCCATTTCCTCCGACGGACTGTATGGGCCGGAGGGCAGGGACCTGTGGCCCGCCTTCCTCACCACTGTCCTCCCACCACTCAACTCAGAAACCATCATCCACCATGCCCCTGCCTGACAAACTCCCACCCATCCTTCAAATCTCACCTGTGACTTTCAGGGGGACAGCCTGCTCTGAGCACCCAGGCCTGGGGGCGCATTCCACACAACTCCCCGAACATCCCCTGCAGCACTTGTAAAAACAATGCTCTTCACAAGACCTCCTGCAAGGTCAGACCACAAGGATTCTTATGAAAATTCCTAAAATTGCATGGAAAATTCTACATGCATGTACGTTTTTCTAAAAAACAGTCTGTGGCTTTCATTAGTGTTTCGAAGGGGGTCTAAGATCGGAAAGAGGTTAAGCACCTCTCTCAAAGAGCCGAGGGAGCCATCTCTCCTTTAGAATCGTACTGCCAACCCAGACTTCTGCTATGTGTTTATGTGAACCATCCCCACTAGAATATGAGTTCCAAGAGGACAAAGGTCTTTATCTATTTTGCTCACCGATGTATCCCAAATGCCTGGACTGGCGCCTGGCTCATGCTCAGTGTAGCTGTGGAATGACCACAGTGTCAGGCAATTGTAACAGCTATGAGAACTGGGTGTGTATTGGTTACTTATTGCTGCATAACAAATCATCCCAAAATGTAATAGCTTGAAACAACATTTATCAACTCAGTTTCTCTAGGTCAGGAGTCAGGGTGCAGCTTCAGTGGGTGTTTTATCTCAGGGTCTCTAATGAGGCTGCAAAGTGCTGGTCATGGCTGTAATCATCTGAAAGCTTGACCGGAAGAGCTCACTTGTGGTTGTTGGCAGGATTCGGTTCCTCCCAGGCTGTCAGCTGGAGGCTGCCCTCAGTTCCTTGCCACATGGCCTCTTCACAGGGCAGCTCACCAGATGGAAGCCTGCTTCATCGGGGTAAGCAAAAGGAGAGGGAGAGAGAGAGAACTAACATGATGGCCATTACAGTTTTTTGTACCTTAACCTCAGAAGTGGCATCCCAGCCCATTTCGAAGCAAGTCTCAGGTTTCATGGGAAGGGAGTTTATACGAGGGATGAACAGCAGCAGACAGCATAGTGGGGGCCACCCAGGAGGAGGCTGCCTACACCGGAACATTTACCAGCGTTTTCTCATATGGCGTCCGGCTCATCTGAACACCCGGAGCAGAAGGCATGGGAAAAATGCCTACAGGTCAAGCAGACGATGACGAGGGAAGAAATTAGTGGTGGGAGGCATAGTGGACAGCCGAGCCTCTGCCCATCCTCCAGCAGACTGCTGCTACCAAGCAGGAATGCGGGCTGACTTGTCAGATCTTCTAAATTTTCAAAAGAAGCCAACGTCCAGATTTTCATGAGACATATTGTGATTTTTAAAAACATGATGAACTAGCAAAAACACATCTAAGGATTCGTTTTTGACTCTTTGCTAGGGCGCAAAGGGCCTAAGCCAGCCTAACACCCTGTCATGTTTGTTCTATCTCTGCTATACCTACCCCTCACCCCTTGCGTTAAGTCACTGAGGGCAGGGACCTGGAGAATTCACTTTGGATACTTTCCACAGCTCTGGGCATGTGACAAGAGGCCGACAGTAAATACTGTTGAATGAAACACGAGGTTGCTGACCTACATCTCATTAGGGAGCATTCCCCTCAATCCTAGGGGCTGGTTACAAGTTGGCACTGGTGTGTGAGTAGGTTGGAATCCCGGCTCTATCATTTGCCAGCTGTGTGACCTTTAGCAAGTTACTCATTTTTCAGAGCCTCATCTATAAAGTGAGCATAATCATCCCTGCCTCAGTTGTTACAGGGAGGGATTAACTGAAATAAGTATACTTATTAGCACAGTGTAGCGACTCAAAGCTGTTCTTACATCAGCCCTTCTTTCTTCACTGGCTCCCTGGCATGGCTCCTTTAATCCATTAAACCATCATTTACCACTATCCACTTGGCTGGCAGCTAGAGGGAGCCTTAAAATAACAGCTGTCATTCACACCGCCAGGGTTTACATCCCTCAACAGCTTGCTGATCCCCCTAGTAGAGAAAATCCTAACTCTTTAGCAGCTCACCAGGATCTTTTGGAGCTGTGCCTGGCCAGCCCTAAAGTCTCATCTCTCACCACTGTCTCCCTCCACACTCAGCTCTCCAGGCACACCCAAGCTTTCCTGAAAGCTCCGTACTTTCTGCCACTTCAAAGAAAGCGCTATTCTCTCCAGATGGAACCTCAGCTTCCACTCCTACCACCCCTCCCACATGTTCCAGCTATGCGCTCGGAAAATTCTTGACGTCCCCTGCTAAACCTGAGGACAGGTACAATATCATTTTTCCTCACCACGTCCCTCTTTCTAGCACAACGCCGGCATAGAACAGGCAAAAATACATTTGCAGCATTGGCCACAGCACTGCTGATTCCGTGAGCAGACAGCGCCACCTGTTGACCAAAACTTGCACTTCAGTACTTAGAAAGGAGCATTTGCGCTGTCCACCAAGGTAGACGGACAATGGTTTTGAAGCTTTCCAGGGGTCTGTCCACTGTCTCCTGACACCAAAGTAGCAATTAAAACAAACAAACAAAAAAGAGAGCTAATATTATTGAGTACTTAATGTGAGAGAGCTAGCATTCACCTGAATGCTTTAGTTTATTAACACATTTAGTTTCACACTCAATGAGGTAGATAACATTTATTGCCATTTTGCAGATAGGGTGACTGAGGCAGTTAAGTGCCTCGCCCAACATCACACTGCTAGAAAACTTCACCTTGGGCGGTCTGGCTTGAACCTGCACCTTTAAGACTGAAACTCACTGCCTCTACTCTGTTTCCTTCACTCCACACCTGGTGACCCGGCGAAGTTACATCCCAGACACCTCCTTCTACTGTGAAGCCCCACTGCAGAGGCGCTGCTATCAGTGGCATTGCTGTCGACCCAAAGCTCATGTGGATCGAGCAACCCACACATCCTGAAGGCGGCACAACTCCCCAAGGGCACTCCTCAGGGCATGAATCCGGCACGACGGCCTCTCCTTGGTGAGGCAGCAGACGCAGCAGTCACGTTACTGCGTGTGACCTCCAGCGAGCAATCACTCCTCTGAGTCTCCAGTCCCTAACGGGACCCTCGGTCCAGCTGGCTGGACCAGAATGGATGGATATTTGTATGAAAAGCGAAGAGCGCAGTCCGATTCAGATCAAAGGCAGTGATCACCCAGTCCCCTGGCTGGATCGCTCACATCATGAATGAGGTTGAGGCCCTTCACGTGTTCGATATCGCCATTTAGAACCAAGAGTTTGGCTGCTGCTTTCTTAAATCTCGTCTGCTTTTCACTCACTCCTCTAAATATTCCTTTATGTCATTTGTGAAAATGCCTGCCTCCGCTTAATTTTGTTATTTAAATATATACTCATGTATATCATTAGTTACTTATTTTGGTAATTAACTTATAATTTTTATTAATCATTAACGTGTAATTTTAATATATTTTATAAATTATAATTTATCATTTTATAATATATAACATATAGTTGTTTATGTATTTAAAGGATATAATATATATTAGCTGTATATAATATGTATTAGCCATGTATATTTAAATATATACTGTTTAAATGTAATATGTATATTTAAGTGTATGTTTAAATGTATATTTAAATATACTTGAATACTTCCTATACTCTAGTCATTTTTCTAAATACTTTACACATATCAACTCATTTAATCTTCACAACAGTGCTATGATTATCCCCACTTTACAATGAGGAAGCTAAAGTACAGTGAAATGACACATTCAGTGTCATACATCAAGTGACCTAGAGTGAAAACCGACGTCATTGTACCCGCCTATACTTTTAAATGCTACATCGGACTCCCTCTGCTGGTGGAGGCTGTGTGTGCTGCCTTTACTCCCAGGTGCCAGGCACACTGCTTCTCACATTGGTGTCAAACTTGTTTTAATATATATATACACACACATACACGCACATGTACACGGTCACATTCCAGTGTGACAAATACCCCTTCTTCAACCAGGAGATAGCACTACCATAGCCTGGGCTCCTGGAGACTCCAGAGAGAGCCTAGGCCTGGCAGTCTCAAAGATGACACCCAACGGGAGTACTTTAATCAGGCAAGTGCGAAGGGGCCGGGTGCACCTGCCTGGGGCTTCACGCGGGCCCAGAGCTCTGCTGCACCCTCTTCATCAGCTCTTCATCCTGCATAGACAACTCTGTCAACTTTTTGCCCATCCGCTCATGGATGTCTAGGTACTTGGAGACACACCGGTCCAGGCATACAGACTCGCCCTTGGACAGTTCTGCTTCCTTGTAGTGGGGAGGCACACACTTCCGGTGGCAGGCACTGGTCATTCTGAGGAAAAGGAAGGGCAAGGTTAGGTCAGCAGCATCCCGTGGCACACCAGGGACTCTCAACCTTCCCTGCCCTGCTATATTGACTCACCTCCTAAGAAGGCAGTGTAAATCCTCAATTTGCACCTCAACCATCTTGGAAGGTCCTTGAGGAAACTTGCCTAAACCCACGTCTAACACTAACTAAACAGGAACCATTAGCTGAGTACTGGTTACATTTTAGGCATCATGTTAAATGTTTGACATGATTCTGTTATGCAATTCTTATAATCCTATGACGTAGGCATGATCATTATCCCCATTTTACAGATAAGGAAATTAAGGCACAGAGAGCTCCAGGACCACATATGCACAGGCCTCAGCCTCCCCTAGATTGAGGAAAGCAGTTTTCAAAAGTCCGCCTCTACCATCTGACTTCACAGCCTACATTTAAAAATTATTCTAACATATAGCTTCAAGTATCAACCAACTAATCAAGAGGATGCCAGGGGGCTTAAGCCAATAAAAATAGCAGACATTTACTGCTTACTATGTGCTGGGCTTGATGCTAAGAGCTGGTCATATATTTTTACATTTAATATTTACAATGTCTCTATGAGGTAATAGATACTAGTATTAGCTCCACAGTTCAAATAACTTGCCCAAGGCCATACTAGTGGTGACTGGTGAAGGTACAAATTGTTCCTGAATTTGCTAAATGGTTACAGGCACTAGTTTGGAGTCAGACTGAGATACTGGACCTGCTATTGCTACTGACCAGCGGTGGAGCCTGAGGAAGTTATTTAGCTCTGGAAGCCTCAACGTCCTCATTGTAAAATTAACCCAGTGGATTATTGAGAGGATTAAAAAAGCTAATGATTCATGCAAAATGCTAAGCAAATGCCTGAGGTGGAGTAAGAGTCTAAGAAATGTTACTTAAGTGGGCTAAGTGCTATCTGCCAAAAGGCAAAATGTTCGACTGCTCCTGGAACCTAACCGGAGCCAGGACTGCAGCTTCTCTCATCTCCCGCTCTTTCATCAGCAGTTCCATCCCAGTCTAAATGCCCGGCTCGTTCTAATGATTCCATCTGCGTCTGCATTAGCTTTCAACCACGGGAATGGGCGGCGAGGGAGGGGGTGGGTCAGTGGGCGAGCAAAAAGGGTAACGACCGGCCTCAGACTCCCCTAGATTGAGGAAAGCGTTTTTCAAAAGTCCACCTCTATTCTCGGAAAGGATGACCTAGGATCATGCTTCTGAGACAAGGTAGCGCAGAGTCGGCTCTTACCTGTTGTACATATCAGCCATCATCTCTACCTCCAACTCCGCTGCCAGCTGCTGGGCCCTGAGCGGATCCATCGCAGCTCCGCACCGTGGATATCTCCTTCTGGCCACCTGGTCCTTGGAGCGGACATCACATCACCATCAGCATCCACCCTTCCCGTTCACTTTCCCAACCCAGGGGCTAGCGGATGAAGAGACAGCAAAGGGCATCAGACTGGCAGGGGCCACTACTAGCCTCACTGAATTCAACCGCCCCATTTCACAGATGTGGAAACTGAGGCCCCAAGGTCACACAGCACGTTGACAGCGGGGCTGGAAACTGAGCCCTAGGGCCCCGATGCCCATTGCCTCTAGATCACTTCTATCCAGGAGAAAATCGAAAGACGGGAACGAAAACACGCTAAACCTTGGACCTGAACCTGTGAGGCCCTGAGAGTTCGATCATACGCGGAATTAATGCGCCCGGGCCCCGGACCTGGGGCTGCACCTCAGAAATGACGGCGCCATCGTCAGGGTCACCTTGATGTTAGAGGTCACTCACCACGGCCCGAAGCCGGTCACAATGCCCCCGGTGTCCCCAACTTCAGGCAAACGCTAGAAACTTAACCCGGACCCAGGTATGGCAAAGCGGAAGCACGTGGGCTCACTTCCGGGAGGGAAGTCCCGCCTCCTCTCTGATACAGACTCGCTTCCGGAACGAAGTAACAGCTAGGCGGCGCTGGGAAATCGGCTACCATAGAGAAGAAGCTGCGGGCCCTAGCCCAACGTGGAGGCGACCTGCCAATGCTAGAGAGGACACCCAAGTGTCATAGAGGTTTGGGTGGGGTGCAGAGCGCCTGCAGCCTTGTCAAATCTCTGGGGCTGTCCCCAAGAGGATTGAGTGTATTGGTTCTGTAGAAGGGGCAGGGCGTCAGAGCTCAAAGAAGTTGTCCCCACCCCCAGAGAGGTACGCCAGGTTACAAATCAGGCGTGGAGCAGGAAGAAGGCCCCCAAACCGTAGGTCCCCAAACAATAGTTCTCTGTGTGTGCTGTTTGTTAAGGTCACCTGGGACACTTTTAAAAATCCCCATGCCCAGCCCCTCACCTCATAACATGTCAATCTCTGGGACTAAGACTCAGGCATCAGTAAGTTTTTATTTTTATTTTTATTTTTTTTAATGCATACAGCACCTGGTCTTCCTAGGTGGTCTCCCATCCAAGTACTAACCAGGCCAACCGGAGATCAGACGGAATCAAGCGTGTCCAGGGTAGCATGGCCATAGACATCCGTAAATTTTTCAACTTCCCAGATGAATTAGATGTACGTTAATGTGCATTAGATGACATTTAGAAATTTGAGAGTGAAAATGACACTGGAAAAAAGACTTAGAGATAAAAACAGATGAAGAAAATATGGCTAAATGTTAATTGTTAAATCCTGGTGATGGGTATATAGACATTCAATATACTGTGCTTGCCACTTTGCCGTACGTTTTAAATTTGGCCTAATAAAAGTGTAAAAATTAAAAAACATAAGAACAATGATTCCTTTTTATTGAGATCTGCCATGGACTAAGGGGCTTTAATGACGTACTTCTTTCGGTAATGATTTTTAAAACTTTTTTTTTTTTTTAATAATTATAGGTTTACAGAAAGTTTCATAAATAGTACATAATTTCCCTTTTGCAACCAAGTTTGGGAACCAGTGCTCCAAGAAACTTTGTGTGACTACAGCTGCCTGCACGCAGGTCACTGCACTTTCTCTGGGGTTGCAAAGAGGCATGGTTCCTGCTTATAGAAAGATGAGACATGTACACTTATGCTTTATTCTGTTAGACGTGCTGCCCATTGAAGAAGGTGGGCTGGACGCTTTATGTGGTCGATCACTATATGCTTTCCTAATTGTCCAAGAAAGATGTTCAACACCGGGCCTCATTACTGCTCTAAGGACTCATCTTTGTTAATCCCTGTTCCCTGATATTTTAAAATTGAGGTATAACATTCATAGAGTAAACTGTAAAATACATGAAGCTTACATTTAATTTTAAAATACATATTCATTCCTATAAGCACCATTCAGATCAAGATAAAAAATACTTCCAGAATATAACCCTGAAAAGTTATTTCATGTTCCTTCCCATTCAATACTCCCTCTCTTGCAATTAACCACTATTTTGACTTCTATCACCACCCGTTTTGCCTTCATGAAGTTCATGTAAATGGAATTATATATTATTTTCTGTTTTGTGCCTGGCTTCTTTAGCTCATTGCAATGTTTGTAAGATTTTATCCATATTGTTTTGTATATCTTTATTTATGCTTTTTTTTATTGCTGTTTAGTGTTTAATTGTATATTCATTCTCCTTTTGACGGATTCTGGGGTTGTTTCCAGTTTGGGGCTATTATTAATAATGCTGTTATGAATACTATTGTTTTAGTGGACATGTGTTGCCCTGGTTTTTGCTTTTGAAAATATAGTCAACATATTGTAGAATATGAATAAATGTCATGGAAAAAAAGACATAGGTTCTCACAAAAAGAATCTATTTCCTAGATGGGGTTTTTGTTAAGTGAAATGAAAAGTTAAATACCGTATAATGTCATTTAAATAACATTCTCCAAATGACAAAATTGTAGACGTGGAGAGGAGATTAATGGTTGCCCGGGGTTAGAGCTAGTGGGGGGAGGGAGGGAGGTGTGCTTACAAGGGCATCACACAAAGGAGATCTGTATGGGGATACAATGGTTCTCTATCCATTCAGGTGGTTACCTAAATCTACACATATGATAAAATGTCACAGAAGTATGCACACCATTGTGCCAATGTCAGTTGTGCCAATTGTGTCAAATTGTGCCAATTTCCTTCATTGCTTATAGTTATGTAAAATTCACCTTTAGTAGAGCTAGGTGAAGGGTACACAAGGACCTCTTTGTACTATTTACATAACTTCCTGAAAGCCTATAATTATTTCAAAACAAAAAGTTTTAAAAATCATTGCACAAAAAGATAACAAACAGAAAAGGTAATGTAATTAAAGCACCTAGTTCATGACAGATGCTCAATAAAAAGAAATCACTGTTCTTATTTTTTTTTTAATTTTTAGACTTTTATTAGGACAAATTTAAAATGTACAGAGAAGTGGAGAGCACAGTGTATTGAACTTCCATATACCCATCACCAGATTTTAACAATTGTTAACATTTAGCCACATTTTCTTCATCTGTTTTTATCTATCACATCAAGTCTTTTTTCCACAATGCTATTTTCACACTCAAAATTCTAGTAATTCCTTAATGTCATCTAATGCACATACTCAATTTCCCCCAATTTCTCAAAATGTTATTGTTTTTTTTTTTAGGTGAGGCAACCCTTGGTTGACCTCACAGATTGCCAGAACCTTGTCAACTTACAGTCCTTTTTTTTTTTTTTAATATTCTTTTTATGCCTACAGCACCTGGTCTTCCTAGGTGGTCTTCCATCCAAGTACTAACCAGGCCCAACCCTGCTTAGCTTCTAACACTGCTTAGCTTCTGAGATCAGACGGGATCAGGCTCGTTCAGGGTGGCATGGCCATAGACTCAAAAATGTTTTTTTTTTTTTTAATTGTGACAAGAACATTTAACATAAGATTTACCCTCTTAACATTTTTAAGTGCACCATATACTATTGGTAATTAGGCATAATGTTGTGCAGCAGCTCTCTAAAATTATTCATCCTGAATAACTGAAACTATACCCTTTGAACAGCAGCTCCTCATTTCCCCCTCCCTCCGGTATTTGGGAAATCATCGTTCTTATTGATGATAACATTATTACCATTGTTGTCTAGGAGACTGCGTCTTTTCCTCCCTGTTCTTATACCGTTGGGGATTTGAAGACCCATAAGTAGGACTCTCCAGTTGTTCCTGTTAAGATGCTTCTCGTAAAAGACAGTCTACATAGCTCCCGCCTTCTAAGGTCTCTGGAGTCCAGATGTGTCATCCGAAACGCTGACCTCTGTCAGCACGATGCTGAAGCTCTGCCCCCTCACTCTATCCTGCCATCTGTCTCCTCCCAGCCTCACAGCCTCCCAAAGGGGAGTTGTGTATTTGTAATTCACCATGGTCACTCCTCTTGGATGGGACCTCATCTCTGAGGAAGGGATACGGGGTTGTCACTCAGGATCTATCTCCCCATGTGGGCCCTGACCATTCATGAGAGGTGTGGACTCCCCTGAGATGAGCAGGACATGAGAGAATAAGAACGTCAAGGGCTTTAACAGAATGGTCGTTCTGTGACCTGGAAGAGAAAGCTGGCACAGCCTTAGTCACTGTTATCCACTATCGCCGTTCCTCACCACGTCTCCCCTCCGCTGCTGACTGTCAGGTCCAAGCCACCATCATCTTGCATTTGAGTCATTGTCATAGTTTCCTCACTGGTTTTGCCCACTTCATTCATTTTCCCCCTTCAGGCGATCTTCAGAACAGCAGCCAGAGTGATCTTATTAAGAACTAAAGTTAGGTCATGTCACTTGGCAACCTGAAACACTCCAAGGGCTTCCAAAGACCTCTAAGGCCCCACATGACTCGGCCCCCCACCGCCTTTTATCTCTCACTATTCTCCAGCTCCATCACTCTGCCGCAGCCCTGCTGGCCTCCCTTCTGTCAGTCAAACACACCAAGCTCTCTTGCTGTTCCCTCGGCCCGCCCGGAATGCTTTCTCCCCAGGTGACCGCATGCCTCGCTCCCTCGCGTCCTTCACTCCAATATCACCTTCTCAGGGATGCCTTCCTTGACCACTCTAAATATATCGCCATGGCCCCCAGATAAAATGTTTCCTCATCCTCTCCGCTTCATTTTTCCCTCCAGAACTTATCACCAGCTAACATAACATATCCTGTTTATTGATTTGCTTACTCTCTATCTCCCCCATACAGAATGTAAGCTCTAAGGTCTGGTGTTCACTGCTGTATTCCCAGCATGTACTAAGTGTTCAAAAAATCATTTGATCAATGAATACATGAATTGTCTAAGAGAAGTTTTAATGAGTGATACCATGGTTTTATTTTTTTGCTGTTTGTAGTGCCTAATGGCAGTAGGGCACGAAGAGAAATGAGTTTTAATTTGTAAAAAGGACAGCAGACCAGAGAGATATATGGAAAAGCTCACCAATCTTGAGCAGATAAATTCTAGATGGGTGAAAAAGACATCTTGATACTAGAAGCAGGCAGTAACCATCAATATTGGACTGTTCAACCATTGGCACCCAACCTTCGCTTTCAAATAATCCCCCAAACACAGGTCCCCAAGTTCTAATTCCATATTTCTGTTAACTAATTCATTTATTCAAAATATATTTATCAAACAACTCGAATGAACCAGTTAATTTGCTAGTTCCTGGACATATAGCCATGAGCAGAGCAGATAAAGACCCTGCTTCATGGAACTTTGAGTCTAGTGAGAGAGTCAGATAATAAGGAAATGAATAAGGTAACTTCAGATTCAAATAAATATTGTGAAGAAAATAAAACAGGTTGAAACGATGATGAGGAACCAAAGGTCATGAAGCCCTCTCTAAGGAAATGAAATCTGAGCTGAGTGCAGGAGGATGAGAAGGTGCCAGTCTTGCAAAGACCAGAATCAAAAAGGTTACAATCGTGAGTGTGGAAAGAAATCGATTTATCTGAGGAACAGGAAGGAGGCCAGCACGGTTGGAGTTTGAGGGCCTGGGGGAGGGGCCTGGGGGAGTCACAAGCTCCCCAAGTGGGGGGGAGTGTCCCCTGCACACAATCTGCAACAGTAGTGCCTTTCTTAGACCACGGGACACGTAGAGAAGGTGAAGACGTGTTTGGTTTTTTTCTGAGCAAAATTTCCATTTAGTACAAAAATTTGTACAGAGCCTACTGCTGTACCAGTCACTTCACTCAAAATAGAACTCGGCTTAGTATTTTCTAGACTCTAAACCCAGCGCTCCATCAGCGCGGCCCATGTCTTCTCCTCATTACCCCACCCCCCACCATACCTCTCTGTCCGGTGGAAGCTGGAAGCGGGGAGACAATCCTCCCTGGGTCCAGTGTGCAGCTGTCCCATGCACTCCCTCCTTAGCCCACCCCTCAGCAGCTGCTTTTGTCTGAAGAAGAGTAAAAGGGACTATTTAAAGAGTCAAGGGGGTTGGGGAGCAAAGGAGGCCTTGCTCGCACTCTGGATGAACAGAGGAGGCCAGAGAGGGCTGGTGACCATCCAGATGGGCCTGCAGATGGTTTTTCAGGTCTCCAGGGCTAGGCAAGTACATTGGGAAGAGAGGTGACCACAGGATGCATGCTGCTGGGGTCAGGGCAAGAGGGACGGACATGCTGTGATTGAAAGGTACCACCTGTCAGGTCTCTGTGGGAAACCCGAGCCTCCCAGGCCAAGGAGAGTGTTGTACCAACAGGGCGTAAACAATGCTCTTCTGAGACCCAAGGCTCCTGAAGTGGGGGTGGGGTGGAGTGGAAGGAGGGAGGAAGGTACAGGGGGGACAGGGACGGAGGAGCTGGGGGCTAGAGGCCTCTGGGGCTTAAAGGCAGCCCAGGAGTAAGGCCGCTCAGCTAGAAGAAGGAGACAGCTCCCAAGTCAGAAGGCAGAGGCCGCACAGGTAGGAGAAGCCCTGGGCCCCTTTCTAAGCCCCTCCCCTGCCTACCCCATCTACCAACCCCTCTCCCACCTTCCAAGGGCGGGAGCTTCCAAGCGGTGGGGCCCCACGGTTGGAGAAATCCAGGCTTTTTTCTAATTCTCTCCACTACTATGTCAACCGTCTTTAGAAGCCAGACTCAGGGACCCAGCCTTGGGGTGCTGAGAAACTTGAGATCACCTACAGAGCAGCTCACTGGTAGCCACCTTGCAGAGGACTTGACAGGAACCTGACAGGGTAGAGAGTCTCAACAGTCCAGCCAGGTAGGAAGACAGACTCCCTAAGCAGTTAAGAGTGGCCTCGCCCAGGGAGGGTCCCTGGCTGGGGCAAAGGACAGTAGAAGCCTCAGGACCACCTGAAGACAGACAAGGTGACAGTGGGTCTGGAGTTGTCAGCAGAACCATCAAATGTCATCTATATTATCTGGGGCTCGGAACTCGGGCTCCTGGGTTCCTTTCCTTTGGGTCTGCCGCCAAGAGCCGGGAGAGAGGGAGAGAGGAGCTGTCTGCAGTGCTGCCTCAGACACGAGACAGGGGTGGTACGAGGGCTTCCCGGGGAAGGAAGGAGGAAGGAAGGTGGAGAGGAACGAAGGAAGGAGAGGGCCTGCTGTGCCCTTAGAAGAGAGAGCGCTGAACTCCTGAGACATGTGTGTCTGTCCTTCCCGACCAGGGGTCCCCTCACTCTGGGCAGAAGCCTTTAAACGGACACTGGCTGAGGACCTGGTTGCAGCAGCATCTTTGGCGCAGGCTCCAGACTGGTCGTCAGGGGTTCTAGGAATGATCTGGCCATGAAATTGTCCTATGACTTTAGTCAAGGGACTTGAACGCCCCCAGCTCCAAATCCCTCATCTGTTCACCTATTCCCTAGGATTAGAGGAGGGGGGTGGGGGCGGTGGGGGGCGGGAGGGGGCGAGCGAGGTAAAGTGTGCACTGCAGCAAGAGCTGTGAGCTGCTCTAGAGTTGTTAATGCTGGGGGTGGGGGTGTTATCCTGGTTGCTGAGCGTTCTGGGTTTCTTCACTCCTTGTCTATTTATGACAAGCCTGGAGGGTGGAAAGCTGAGGTGATGAACACGCAAGATGGCCAAGGAGTGTGTGTGTGCGTGTGCGTGTGTGTGTGTGCGCGTGCGCACACCTGCCCTTCCCCTCCAACACGCCAAGCGTGTAGCACGTAGGTGAAAGAAAAGATGGTCGCAGCACTCTGCTATGTCTTAGCCAACCACGACCGCATTCTGAGGTATAGAAAGAGCTTGTTATCGACTCCCTGGCGTTCGGTTCTCTTTGCCTTGTCTCGCTAACTAAATGCCCTCACGGCTGGGTCAGGGCCTTAACCTGGCACAAGGCAGGGCAGAGGCCAACCTACGCCGTACGTGTACTGAGAGCTCCCTCCGTGCCAAGCACGCCTTGAAGTACTTCCTGTTCGCGGGCTTTCTAACCTCCCCAATCCCCGCTGCGGTGAGACTTGTTTTTACCTCCAGAAATCGAGACACTGGGAGGGCAGGTAGCTTGCTCAAGGTCACACAGTCAGTCAACTCTGGGAGCTGGGAGCCCATCGTAGGAAGCCTCCTACTGCTCCACACCGTCTTCCAAAGAAGAGCGTGGCGCAGGAAGGGATCGTGTGGGTCATTCGGACCAGCGTTTGCCATCCTCTCTTCTGCTAAACGTGGCGTTGCTCAAGGGGGTAGTAATAGTGGCTTCTCAGGAAAAATAGCAAAAAAGTAAAGGAAGCAAAAAATAATGATGATAATAATTCCTGGTCAAACACGTGTGGAGGAAAGTGAGTTAAATAAGGCTAAGCAAAGTTAAGGGTTCTCTACTATGGGGTATCTATTTAAGTGCTAACGAAGAATATTTCTAAAAGGATAAAGAGTAAGTTCTTTCTGGAACAACCTTAGCCAGAGAATAAATCCCTTCCCCCAAGCCCCTGTTAATGTCTTAGGAGACCCTAGTTTTCTACAGAACACAGTTCAGAAAACCTGATCTAGGCCAATCCTGTCATTGTCAGTGGAAACCGAAGCCCAGAGAGGCAAAGGGACTTGCTCAGGTCTTAGTGTGAGTGACTGGGAGGCAGGGGTCAAGGCCAGCTTCACGGCCTCCTGGCTCCCTGCTGATGTGCATTCCACGTCCTGGCTCATTTGCTGCCCTCTGGAAGGGGCCCAAGCGGGAGGGGTGGAGCTGGAGGCTCTGCAAATCCCGGCCTGCTTCCCAGGAAACAGTGGGAGCACCGAATCCAGGGACCCCAGGACTCTGGTCCGGGGGCAGTAGAACCCACATTAGTGGCAGGATAGAGCCACGGCCGTCATCTGCCTGTCTTCCTGCCTCTGTCCCAATTACCCAGGTGCCCTGGGTACTGTCACCCAGAACGATGGCACTGCAGAGGGCAGGAGGTATTTTTAGCCAGTGACAGGAGTGTCTACTTTTCTTTCTGCCTGAGTCATGCCCTGAACACTATTTGGGGATCATTTCTCTGTAAACAGACCCCCGAGAAGGGCAAGGGGATTCAGGAGCTGGCCCTGTCCCCCCACCCACCTGTTTTCTTAGATCCTAGAGTAGGTACAGTACTTGAACAGGAAACCCCAAGTTAGGATGTCGTAATCTCCCCGACTCCCGCCACCCGCAGGCAGTTGGGGGGTCAGGTTTCCCTGCAGAGATTAGGGAGAGAACATTTCTATTCTTCACCAACAGAAAGTCTTCCATGTCCGGGCCCACCTTTTCATAGAACCAGAGGCTGGCAGAGGATGCCCCAGGCCCAGAGACAAGCTGGCCCAGGCTTTCCCAAATTTCAGGCATTTTTCTACCACTTCCATGATTTAGCGACATCTGTACCACCTACATTCTGCTTTCCTGAATGCCTTCCTCTGAATTAACTTACGTTTAAATCCAATACATGTACTTTTATTTTTATTTTTTTATTCACTTTTCAAATTTTATTTTTTTTAACACCTGCAGCACCCAGTGCTCCTAGGTGGTCTCCCAACCAAGTATATTAACCAGGCCCGACCCTGCTTAGCTTCTGAGATGAGACGAGATTGGACACGTTCAGGGTGGCAAGGCTGTAGACCAATTCATGTGTTTTTAAACGAAACTTTATATCACTATTGGAAATGGAAACTCAGTATCATTGGCCAGAAATAGAAAGTAACAGTAAAAATAAATACGATGGAGACCAAACAGTATTACTAGACTCTGTCTTGACACTCCTGCCTGCTTTGGGCTGAGTCTGAGGCTAGCCACCTCCATTCAGAGGGGGAGAGTAGCACCTGCTCCACAGGTTTTGCTGGATGCCACTATGGCATTGTAGCCGCCTCGTCGTCTTGATCCAAGAGGCGAAATCCTTGAAAAGGCATCATGAGGCCCCAGTCACAACCTGCGGAGGACCAGGAGGTGAACGCCACCCAACCTCGCGTCGGCGGGGCCCGCACCCCACCTCTGGGGGAGCAGTGCTCTGCCCCTTCGTTTTGCCCCAAGGAAAACGGGTACTCGGGTCACATGTCCAAGTAGAGGGGACCCAGAACTGAACCGCAGGCCTCCAGCCTCTAGGCCGGTGGTGTCTGCAGGCAGGCCTTCACCTCACGCAAACACGGAGCGTGACCAGGTCGGCCTGTCTTCTCTTCCCAGAAATGGAGCAGAAGGAAGAGAAACCCTCTGAGGATGGGACCACTGTCTCCCCAACCGCAGGAACTCCGGGGTCGCTGGGAGGTGGAGCCTCCGCAGAGGAACAGGCCAAAGGCACGGCAGGGAGCCCCATCACAGAGGGGCCCCCCGATGGGGCAGGACGGCGGGAAAGAGCTCCAGCCCAGAATGGTGAGGCGGACGAATGCCAGGCAGAAGCTGATGGGTTGGGTGAAGTCGAGGGGGAGCCCCAGGCGAAGGCCGAGCCTCCAGCGGAGGACGGTCGGGGGGAAGAGACCACAGCTGCTCCTCAGGAGCTGAGCGACGGGAAAGAAGACAACAGAGCTGAACCCAAGCAGGCTGAGGGGAAAGAGGAGGCAGCGCAGGCCTCTGGGAAGCAGGAGGCTGGCACGAAAGCAGCCGAGCCCGAAGCCAGGGAGAAAGGCAAAGCGGGTGACGAGGCCAAGGCTGAGCCGAAGCGGGCCGCTGGGGAGCCGGAGACCACGGCGGCCTCTCGGGAGGAGAACCACCAGACAGAGACGCCCAAGGCCGAAGCCCAGGAGAAGGCAGGTGCCCCAGAGGCCAAGTCGGACTCCGAGGGGAGGGCTGCTCTGGAAGCCGAGGCCAAGGCCGAGCCGCAGGAGGGTGACCTGGAAGAGGCAGAGGTGAGTGAGGCGGAGCAGCGATGGGAGGGGGCCCCACCCCCTTCTGGAGTCCCCAAGCCCCCTGCTTTATTCCCTGGAGAAAGGCCAGTCTTCCTCCCACTGATATCAAGAGCCTGGGGTGGGGCGTGCAGCACTGTGGTCCCAGGCTGCCTTCTAGATCTTTCTGAAGTCCTCGCAAAGCCTTGGGCAGGCTCTTGTGTGACCACTGCTCACACAGATCACGTTTGTTCCAGAAGCCAGGTAGTCCCCGTGAAGAGCAGGATCAGGCTGTGGAGACAGTGTCGGAGGAAGGGGCAGAGGTGACCCCCAGCTCCCCCGAGGAGTGGCCCGAGAGCCCCACGGAGGAGGGCCACAGCCTCGGCCCAGGTGAGCGAGAGCCCAGGAGCCCAGGGGCTGCCGCAGGGGCCACCCGCAAGGGGCATGCAGGGAGCACGTCACTGTCGCTGGTGGCCCCACTTTCCTCCCTCCTGCTCCTTTCCTCCAGATGGGTTGGGCCCAGACACTGTAGCTTCTGGAGAGACCAGTCCTTCAGCCAGGTAATGTCCAACCGCAGGGCCCCGGCGCCAGGTCCCCCTACCACCTGCTCCCTTCTAAGTCTGCCCTCCCCTGAGCCTGGGCCTCCCCAGCACCTGACCTCTAGACGTTCCAGAATTCCTGGCATTTAGGCCCTCTCCCAGGGCAGAGCCCAAGAAACCAAAGCGACCAGAGCCAGGGGCGTGTGCGGCACACCTGGTCCACCTCTCGCTCACTCCTGAGGCCTCTCGGCATCCCTGACAGGTCTTATAGGGACCCTCATCTTGCCACTCAGCATGCTTCCAGGTTTCAGCACCATCCCTAGAGCATGGGCAGCGATGAGTTTGGACGAGGACTCTGCCTCTTACCAGCTGTGTGACCTTGGCCATGTCACTCTGCTGCTCCTCATCTGTGACCTGGGTGCAGTCACCGTGGTTCCCTCGCAGGATTATTGTGGGGCTTAAACTATGAAATGTGTGCAAAGCGCCTAGCGCAGTGCCTGGTGCCTGGTGGGCGCGAGATAAATCGAGAGCTCTATTCTTGCCATTGCCCTACTTTAGTCATTAGAAGCCTCTTCCTTTATTTTGGCCAGAAATCCACCTCCGTGTGACTTTCTTGGGGAAAGGTAACCAGTGACTATTCGCTGAGCACTCAGGCAGTCAGTCATGTGACAGACACAGCGGAGCGCTGTCCGTTCCCCGTCTTGCCCAAGCCTGAGAACCACCTGGGAGGGAGGTGTTGTCCCCATGTTATAGATGAGGAAGCCGAGGCCCAGAGAAGTGACATGGCAGCCCCGAGGTCACACAGCGAGGAAGAGGCAAAGCCAGGATTCTCACTCCGGTCAGACCTCGGACTTGTCCTAGTCCTGCCCGCACATCCCACCAGACCACGTGCTCCCCAAGTTAGATCGA
Source organism: Rousettus aegyptiacus (assembly GCF_014176215.1). Classification (NCBI taxonomy): domain Eukaryota; kingdom Metazoa; phylum Chordata; class Mammalia; order Chiroptera; family Pteropodidae; genus Rousettus; species Rousettus aegyptiacus. The sequence goes on from NW_023416308.1 coordinate 112,244,674, forward strand.
GCCTCCTTGTTCCTTCGCAGCCCCCTCCTAGCGCTTGGCGCAGAGGAAGTGTGTACCCCTTGGAGGAAGTGGGTGCCCCAACTGTGCACGCCCCTTCAGACTGCGCCCCAGCCAGCCCCGCGCCCCTCCCTACGCCCTGCACTCTCCGGTCCCAGACCCTCTTACATGTCTTTAAACCTTTCCACGTAGCGAGCCTTCGCCCAGTGAGGTGCCCCAGAGTCCGGCGGAGCCCCCGCCCCCACAGGAGAAGAAGAAGGAGAAGGCGCCCGAACGCAGGGTGTCAGCCCCTGCCCGGCCCCGAGGGGCCCGTGCGCAGAACCGCAAAGCCATCGTGGACAAGTTCGGCGGGTAGGATACAGCCCTGGCTGGGCTGGGCTTTCTCCGGGAACCATGGCGGGTCTGGGGGAGGCCTGAGGGGCAGTGGTAACAGCCCAGGCCAAGGCGGGAGAGCTGACCCTGGCGCTGGGGCTCCTCCCCGAGGGGGCCTCCCAACGGCCTCCCACCTCTCTGGCCTGGGCTTCTCCGTCCCTCCCCTCACAGGGCGGCCTCGGGCCCCACGGCCCTGTTCCGGAACACTAAGGCAGCCGGCGCGGCCATCGGTAGCGTCAAGAACATGCTCTTAGAGTGGTGCCGAGCCATGACGAGAAACTACGAGGTGGGCACGGGACGGGGACCCTTCCCCAGGGCCAAAGTGCAGGGTCTGAGCAGGCGGGAGGCCCAGAGCGGGCCGAGCCCAGGCCCCGCGGCCTGAGGCTCACCGAGGCCTGCTCCGGCCTGCCCGCCTGCAGCACGTGGACATCCAGAACTTCTCCTCCAGCTGGAGCAGCGGCATGGCCTTCTGCGCCCTCATCCACAAGTTCTTCCCTGACGCCTTCGACTACGCCGGGCTGGACCCCACTGAGCGCCGACACAACTTCGCCCTGGCCTTCTCCACAGCAGAGTAAGCCGCAGCCGCAGACAGCAGGGCCGGCAGGGGCTCAGGGCGCCTAAGCCCAGCGCCTCACTCACAGCGCTTGGGGAGGGGGCTGCGGCCACACATTCAGGTAACCAATAGTGTTTGATGGCCAGTGAGTGAAACCCCCAAAATCCCTGCTCGCCATGGCCGATACTCCAAAGGGAGAGAGATCATAAACACACATGCGCGTGAAATACAGCACCGGGGGCAGGAGCCATAGAGGCAGTGCCAGCAGAGTGAGGGGCTGAGGCGGGGCAGGTCGGGTCTGCTGTTTTAGACAGGGTGGTGCAGAGAGTCAGGGTCAGGGGCAGACTCAGCCGTTTGTCGGCTGTGCGATCTTAGGCTCCTTTACCAACCGATCTGAGCCTCCACGTTCTCCTGTCCAAGTACTAACCAGGCCTGACCCTGCTCAGCCTCCGAGATCAGACAAGATCGGGCACATTCAGGGCGGGCTGGTCATAGATTGAGCCTCCATATTCTGATCATTAAAATGGTTTGAGGTTTCCTCTTTCGCAGGGCTATTGTGAGGTTTCCTCTTTCCCAGGGCTATTGTGAGAATTAAGGAAGTAACTAAGCAAGGACCCTATAACAGTGCCTAACCCGTGGCAAATGCTTCAAAATATCTTAATAGCTGTTCCTGTATTATAATGAATGATATCACAGCTGTTATGATAGCTATTATTTGCTTTGGAACCTGGAGGACATTTTATTCTCGAGATTCACATAGCTGGGTGCTCGGGTGGGGGCAGGATGGAGAAAGGGGGAGGTTCTAGAAAGGCAGGAGGGATGTGAGGAACAGTGTGGTCCAAGGAAGAACCTGAGAGGCAAAGACGAGACTTCGGTTGGCAGAGGAGGGGGAGGTTCTCTCACCAACAAAGCACCAAAACCAGCCTCGGTTGGAGACCTCCATCTCTACCCACCTGCAAGGCCCAAACACCCTGATGGCATTCAGGCCCCCAAGGAGCTCACACAGCGAGCCCCGGTTCTTCTGGCCCCAGAGAGAAGCTTCTGAGCTTTTCGGTAGAGACAGGACTGTGCAGAGGGCAACAGCCAATGAGGGTGGCTCCGGGTGCATTTCTAAAGCCCCATCACAGGGGAGAAGCCACCTGGGATGTTAGCAGCGCCTTGGCCTGGGAAGCTGAGCCCTCTGGTCCTGTCCAGGCCTGACCACCAACTCGCAGGGAGGCCTGGGGCAGCAACCTTCTCCTCTCTGGGCCTGCATGTCCCCATCAGCAAAACGTGAGGATTGAATATTGATCTGTGCTTTTCAGATGGTATTTTGTTTTTATTCAGCAGATTCCTCAAACCAAATATTAAGTGAACGCCCAACATATAAAACAGATTAAAATACATTTTTAGGTTGGGAGGGGTCCCTGGAACTCAGAGCCCGACCTCCCTTCCCAAGATGGCCCTGGAGGCATGTCTAAAGGGCCCCAGGGCACCAACAGTGCCATTTGGAAAACCACCAGGAGATCTCTCCCAGTTTCACAGGATCCTGCCTGGGGAAGGGGTGAGTGCCCCGGGGGTGGGCAGCCGAGAGGGTCAGGAGCACATGCCCTGCTCTGGGCTCAGAAACACCTTTAGTGTTGATGACGAGCCCCGGAATGGAGAGGGATTAGCTGCCAGGCGTTCTGCTAAGTGCTCTCCTTGGATCGTCCTACTCGATGCTCGTGGGGATCCTAGAGTGTGGACACGAGTGGAGAGGTTGTGTGACACCCCGGGGTCGTACAGGAGGGCTGTGGCAGAACCGGGATTTGCAAGTGGACTCCTGGTTGGGACCGAGAACTCCAAGTGAACATCGAAGGGCATGTGGCTCCACCCTGACCAGACGTCCCCGTCCCATGGGGCACTGGTCATTGTCCCGCGGCTGCCTTGCCTTGGTTCCAAGCCAGGCAGAGCCAGAAGAAGGCGGAAGGAATGGCCAGTGATAATGTCAGGCTGACAGGAGGCATCAGGCAGCAGTGAAAAGGGGAGGACACGGTGGGGACCGTGGGGCTGGAGGGTGGAGAATAGAGGTTGAGGTCTGGGTTTGAATCCTGCCTCCTGCCCAGCTCTGTGACCCTCGGCAGCTGACTTCACCTCTCTTAGGGGTTGGTGTGAAGATTAAATGTGCAAAGTAAGGGAGCCCCTGCTTTGGCCATCGCGCCCCACTGCCCATTCTAGAACTATCCTCTGATTCCTTGGAGTCCTGGCATGAGGGAGGGGAGCAGCCGGTGCTGGAGCCCCTGTGGGCTCGGTCAGCCATGCTGCTGGAGGAGTTGGACCGGCTCCGCAGGGCCAGTGGGAATGAAGCTTTTGCCTGTCCAGTGTGGAGGGACAGGGCCCGCAGGAGCCAAGATCACCGTGTTGGGTCCAGGGAGCTTGGCCTGTTCTTCGAAATCCTCCAGCCTGTGGTCCTCCCCCTTGCGCCCAGGCCAGTGCGGCTTGGGTTTCGGCCCAGCTGTCTCAGCCCCAAGAGAGGATTTCCGCCGGGGACCCTGGTTTCTCCTACTGCCAGCACCCATGGCGATCTGGCAGGCTGGGGCTGCTGGGGCCTGGCTCCAGGGCAAGGATGCCAAAGGTGGCGGGCCAGCCTGGGGTAGAGTCCCAGCTGTGTTACTCGCTTTGACCTTGGGCAAATCACCAAACCGCTGAGTCTCCAGTTCCTCTTCTGCTGGTTGAGGGCGGAGGGTAGGCGTGAATGAGACCGATCAGGCGGAAGCACTTGATAAAGTGCCCGGCACACGGCAGTGAGGCCCCAACAGTGGTTAACTCAGATGATCGGCCTTAGCGAAGCCAAGAGTGGCGGGTCGCCCCAAAGGGCAGCTGGGAAGTTAGAGAAAGAGGACTTGGGGCTAACTCCCACGCAGTTCCTCAGACACATCGAGCAGGCCTGTCTCGGGGCCTTTGCACATGCTGCTTCCACTGCCTGGGATCCTCTTTCCCCAGATTTATTCTCTTCGACCTCCCCTAAGCAACCTGTTAAAAATACCCACAATACGGGAAGGTACGCTGCCTCCCTTTCCTGCCTCATTTTTCTCCACGGCGCTTCTCCCCCGTCCGACGCGCTGTCTGTGACACGAGTTCGATGACTGTTTCCCACCACGAGAATGTCGGTGACGCGAGGGCAAGAAGTTTGGGTTTTGTTCAGCGCTCAATACTCTCAGTAAATACACGGAGACTGAGTGAAGACGGAGCCAGGGCGGCTGCAAGCCAGCCTAGGACCGGGGTTCTGTCCCTTAAGCGCTTCCTGAGGGGCCTGGCCCTCCGTGGGACAAATCCCAAATCCGGCAGCATGAGGAAGGGGCGGGTTAATGCAGAGCTGGAGACCAGAGGGTCTCGCGCCCATGTGAGAACACAGTGCAATGGAAACGGGAGCTTGGGGATCTGACTAAGCTGAGCCTGAGTTTTAAGGGTCGAGGCCTCTATTCCCTGACCTACACAGTGGGATGGTTGGCCCCGGCGACGCCCCATCTCTAACACACAGGATCCGTCCTTGTCGAGCTGCCCCCACCCTTTCCCCTAGCTCCCATGTCCTTTGCCTTTGGCTCTCTGCTCCTCACGCCGCCCCACCCCTGCCTCCCAGGAAACTGGCCGACTGTGCCCAGCTGCTGGAGGTGGATGATATGGTACGGCTGGCAGTGCCCGACTCCAAGTGCGTCTACACCTACATCCAAGAGCTGTATCGCAGCCTCGTGCAGAAGGGACTGGTGAAGACCAAGAAGAAATGAGCCGACCCAGCCCGTGGGCAGAGGTGGGCAGGACGCCCAGGTGGCCGGCCACGGCCCCGAGGCTCCCTTCTGCTCTGTGGAGACGGGAGAGTCGGGGCTCGGGCAAAGGGCAGGTGGCACTGGTCTTAGTGGCATTAAAAGTACTTTTGTAAAATCCTGTCTGGCCCCTCAGCGCTCCCTCCCTATCCCACCCAGGAAGCTCCCTTACTCAAATAAGAATAAACTCCAGCAGCTGCCAGGGTTGCTCACCTGGTACAATCCTCTCAACAACCATGGGAGGCATTTGGGAAAGGTCAATGGCCTGGGTCCTGCTGCTAACCAGCTGTGTGACCTTGGGCCAGTGAGTTAACTTCTCTGAGCCTCAGTTTACCACCGGAATGGGGATAACAGGAATTCAAACCTCATGAAGATGTTGCGAGGGTTAAATGAGATCACGAAAAGAAAAAAACCTTACCTGGCACCTGTCACATAAGTATTCAATAAGTGGTGGCCAAAAGTAAAAACAAATCTTACATTGCGAGCCATCGCTGGCACTTCTCCCAATTCTCTTCCCTCTTTCCACACTCCTCCCAGATTAGGGAGAGTTCCAAGGCAGGGGCTGGAATCGAAAACTCCCTAGAAATCTCACTCAAAGTGGGCTCGTTGGGCCTACGCTGATTTCTTTGGCTCAAAGATACTCTACATTCTGTCTCTTAAAAGCAGGTACTTTTCCAGTAGCCTAGAACCGCTGCACCCAGAAAGTTCTTCCTTTGAGTTAAGTTAATCCCTCCAACTCTGGCTGAAGTTCTGGCTTGTTTTATATTTTTCCATTGCCCGTTAGAGATGAACCGCTGAGCTGATGATAATGTCCTGCTAACAATCCTGTCTGGCTTTATCAGCCGCTCGGAGAATGTGTGCTGATGTGAACAGGCCATGAAAAACACAAAAACGAAAACCAGCCAGCTTGGTACTGCAGCAGGTGTGGACTCTGCCCTGACGGGCAGAGTGGACCTGGCAACGCACTGAAGCAATCCACTGTGCCTCTGTTGCCTCATCTACAAAATGGGGACATTACCCTTCCGGATGCGTTAACGGTCCCTCTGGCCGGGATGGCCTAGTCCCTCGTGGCCCCACGATGTCTGGGGTTACATGAGGCTTGAGGCCATCAGTTCATGGGAAGCAGGGTCACACCTTTTATTAGGTGGCTGCTAAGTCCCCGACCTTCTCCTCTCCTGATGAAATCACTCCATTCGTTCAGTGAGCACTGAGCCAGATTCCACAATTCATTTGTGACTTTATTTAATTTATTATTATTATTATTATTATTATTATTATTATTATTTTATTTTTATTTTTTTTACACCTATAGCACCTGGTCTTCTTAGGTGGTCTCCTATCCACGTACTAACCAGGCCTGACCCTGCTTAGCTTCCGAGATCAGATGAGATCGGGCACACTTGGGGTGACATGGCCGTAGACATCTGTGACTTTAATGGCTGCACAGACACATGGTTTCCATGACTCCCCCTGGATGGGACACTCCCTCTAGCCTGAAGCTTGGTCCCCAGTAAGGAGCAGCCCAATGAGGCTGCAAGTGGCTTTGAAACCATGTAGTCAGATGTCTAGGATAGATATCATATTCACCACTTAGTGATTCATCTGTGGAACAGAAAGGTTCAGCACCTAAACTATAGGTCTATCAGCAGCCTGGCCGATTTCAATCATACAATCAACCAAGTGCCCAATCATAAGTGACTCCCTCCGTATGTCTCACCTCTCACCCTTACTCCCCACCTCCCACCCCTCCCCCCTGATGCCTGGGGCCCAGGGAGATTCCGGTTGGCTGCCGGGCTCATTTCCTGTGAGCTGGCCTGGAAGGTGACCTGCATCTCTAAGATGGAACAACTAGTGAGACCAGGGTCCCCATGTCAGAGAGTACTGGAGAGCCGGCCTGTGACTCTGCAAACCTAAACTGCCTGACTCTGGCTCAGAGAGAGGGCGCGGGAAAGCACACCTGTGGCCAGGTGAACCTGGGACTGAGTCCATACACACTACATGCACAACCTAAGAAGGAAAAAAATGAGCAGGGAATGGGCCACGAACGGGCTCTGGGCCCCAGTCCATGTGTGTGTGTCCGTCACGCGCAGAGGGTCGGGAGCAGAGTTAGGAGGGCCGGTTCTCTCCAAACTTGAGGGTGAACTCTTCGGCCTCCCTGTAGAATAGCTCCGGGTCCTGATACTGCTCCAGCTCCGGTCTATTCACCAGCATGCACAGGTCCTCCAAGACTGGGGAGAGGCCAGATCAGCCCATCAGCACGGACAGAGAAACCCCGGGGAAGGAGGCAGTGGCTGCTCACTCCCGGACCCCCCCGCACCTCCGCGCACACTCCTTGGGGGACCCCCCCAAGGAGATTCCATAGTTCGGGATGACTCTCCAACCAAATCAAATGCCCTCACATTCCTGGCTGATGATGCCCAAAGCCCTGACTGGTTCCATCAGTGGTTTTCAAACTACGTTCTGTGGCTTCAGAGGCACCTCTGCAGGAGGGGTCAGTGGGATGAATGGGGTGTCTGGGTCCCCCTCCCCTTCTAACAATAACCAAGCCATTTTCCTCTGTTTGGTATTAGGATTCCGAATAGAATTTTATTTGGAGACAAAGAGTTCTGAGGCTAAAGACTGGACACCCCTACTGACCCGTGGCTCTGATCTTTTGCAGATGCCCTTGGCCCATGGCTCTGAGCTTTCGCAGATGCCCTGGGGAATGAGTGAGGCAGTGACCTGTTGCCCCGGGCACGTGTGCACATGCACGAACATGCAGTTCTGAGCTAAGAACGTTCCCAGAGCCCCTGAAGCTCATCCAAGGGCCACTCTGCCAGTCCCCCCAGGAGCCCCGTTCCCGGGATAAGACCTCCCGAGTGGGCCCTGAGGCAGAATCACACACAGCGATTACACCCAAAGGCTCAAAGGGACATGCTGTCCAACAAGGTGGCTGCTAGCCACGCGTGTATCTAAATTTAAATTAATTCAAATGAACTACAATTAGAAATTCATTTCCTCAGTCTCATTAGCCACATGTCAAGGGGTCGAGAGCCACATGTGCCAGTGACCATGGAATTGGACCATCGCGGCAGACAGTTCTGCCCGACGGGCTGCTCTAGAGTCAGCCAAGCCTGACTTCGCATCCCGGCTGCGCCACCTGAAACCCGTATGACCTTCGGCAAGTGCTTCACCTCTCCTTTGCCTGAGTGTCCTCATCTCTGAAACGGAGCTAACGAGAGCACCGTTCCGTGGGGTTGCTGGAGGGATTAAGCAAAACCGGTGTGTGAAGCTCTTCGCACAGTGCCAAACGCGCTAAATTAAGTGATGTGCGTTATCATTTTGGGGCCAATCCCCTCAACTGTCTGTTGTGTAGGGCACTGAGCCCTGGGAAGGAGCGAATCCTTCACTGAGGTCCACGGATAGGGCAGTGGGCATTCCCATCCCAAGCCCTTCCCTCTGCACTACAGCCCAGCTGCTTCTCTCGCTCATGAACCTGACAATGTTGCTGTCATACCTGCCTAGGTGTAAGAACAGGGGCAGGAACAGGTCAGCCAGCCTAGGATCTCAGGAGGCATCCCTTCTATCCGACAACAGCCTCAGCTGAGAGCCGTAATTTTTCATCTCCTCTCTTTTGGGCTTCTCTAACTCAAAATCAGCCCGTAAGCCCCACCTGGCCTTCAGGCACCGCCCAGCCTCACCTTGGTAGGTCTTGGTGTTAGGCTTCCAGTTCTCCTTGCTGATGATGGCCAGGCAAACCCGGCCGCTGCTGTCCACGTTGGGGTGGTAGATCTTGGTCGTGAACGTCACCTTGGGCGGCATGAAGGGATACTCCTCGGGGAAGGTGATGAGCAGGTTGAAGGCCCTGAGGTTGTAGGGCGGCTTTTCCTGTGCACCAGAAGAGGTTGCTCTGGAAAGATGGTTTTCCTCCTCGGCCTCAGTCTGGTTCCCACCCCCACCCCAGGGTCCTAGGCATCCTCCGTTCCACGCTTAGGAAGAATCATGAACAGGGACAGAGGGTTGGGAGTGGGGGGAAATGAGCATTTGTCAACTGATCTACGGTTTAGTGGAAGAGTGGAATCACAAAGAATACTGGCCTGGGGAGGGAGGTCACAAAAGTCGGATCCTGTGTGACCATGGGCCGGCACCTCCCATCTCTAGGCCTCAGTTTCCTCATTTGAAAAATGGGTAAAGTCTGACTAGATGAGTTTTAAGGGCCATCTCAGCTTCCCCCCACCTCCGCCCCAGCTTTATTAAAAAATACATAACATCTATCACTGTATCAGTTTAAGGCGTACGGAGTGATGGTTTGATTTACATGTATTATGAGATGATGACCGTGACAGGGTCAGCAAACACCCGTCTTCACAGACAGATACGATAAAAGGAAAGGAAAAAGGGGGAAAAAATGTCTTCCCGTGACAAGAACTCTCTGACAACTTTCCTACGTATCGTACAGCAGGGTGACCTGCAGTCCCCAGCCCGGGCACCGCGTCCCTGGCGGTTACTTATCTTACAACTGGACGTTCATATCTTTTAACCGCCTTGCTCAGTCCCCCCACTCCCAACCCTCTGCCTCTGGTAACCACGAGATGTCTTTTTCCAGCAGTTTTTTGTTTTGGGTGTCTTTTTTTTTTTTTTTTTTCTTTTTAGATTTCACATATAAGAGAGATCATATGGTATCTGCCTTTCTCAGTTTGCTTTCAAGGTCCACTCCTATTGTCACAAATGGTCATCTCGGCTTTAAAGTTTTGCTGAGAGTTATGGAAGAGGAGCTGTTTTGGAGCTGTTGGCAACTGCAAGAGAACCTAATCATTACAGGTGAGGAAAGCGAGAAAGTGAAGAAATCAGAAGAACTCAGAGCGTTGGGGGTGTAAAATGGTGCGGCCGCTGTGGAAAATCGTAAGACGGTTCCTCAGGAAATTAAACACAGAATTACTATATGATCCAGCGATTCCGCTACTGGGTAGACAGCACGAATAATCAAAAGCAGAGACTCACACAGGGATTTTCACACCTGTGTTCACAGCAGCACAATTCACAATAGCCAAAAGGTGGACACAACACAAATGTCCATTGATGAATGACCAAATAAGCAAAATGCGGCCTATACATACAGCAGAATATTATTCAGCTTTAAATAGGAACGAAACTCCGACACGTGCCACAACATGAACTTGGAAGACATTACGCCAAGTGGAATAAGTGGACGAAAAGGGATAAGTTTTGTATGACCGCACTTATGGGAGGTACCTAGAACAGTCAAATTCACAGACATAAAACAGAAAGGTAGTTACCAGAGGCTGGGGAGAAGGGGGAATGGGGGGTTAGTGTGTAATGGGTATAGTTTCAGTTTGGGAAAATGAAAAAGCCCTGGAGATGAGCGCTAGTAATGCCTGCATAACGACGCGAATGTACTTAGTGCCTCTGAACTGTCCATTTGAAAACAGTTAAGGTGGTAAATACTGTTACGTGTCTTCTACCATGATTTAAACAAATAAAGAACCCAGGGGCTGGAGTGACCAAGGGTTGGGAGCTGTCGGGATCAGGTAGGAAACCCTCCAGGTTTTGGGCAACCTGAAGATTTTCTTGAGGACCTACTCTGTGCTGGGCATGACACACAGTGGCCCATGTTGCAGAGTGTCGGAGTTACATGGACTCTGGAGCCAGCCTGCATGGGTGTGATTCTAGGCCCTGCCACTCCCTAGCTGTGCAACCGCAGGCCAGTAACCTAACCTCTCTGTACTTTCGTATGGCAATAATAACAGACTTCTTCATAGGACTTACGTGTGGATCAAATGAGTTACTTTATGCTAAGAACGGGGCCTGGGACATGCCCCAGGCTACGTATACATCAGCTATTACAATGGAAAGTATTATGAAAACTCACAATTATCGGCATCTCCATGTTCAGACTGAGGAAACTCAAGTTCAATGTACGCAGCTAACGTGCCCAGGGTCGCAGTGGCAGTGCCAGGATGGGAAGCCAGTGCTGTCAACTTTACGTCTCTACACGTGAGCACCACTCTCCATTCTTAGGGAGGAACCTCAGAAACTGGGTGACCCCAACATGGAGCACAGGGGCCTCCAGGCTGGTTCCAAAGCCTCAGACTCTTTCAAAACCTTCGTCATTGAGAAAACGGACAGGATGACATATGTATTTAAGCACAGAGGCAAGGATTTAAGAGCGGTCCTCTACCTCACCAGAAAGGCAAAAGAGAAGTCATAGTGGACTTGGATGTGTCTAAAACAGGAGATGAGGCAACTGCAAGGGAGATAAAGAAAATGTCTCAGCTTCATGTCCTCGATAGCAAGGGACTGGGACCTGGACAGCAGAGACAAGGCCAAGGGTTGGCCTCTTATCTGCAAGCTTTGGAATCTGAACAGCACTACTCCAGTATAACTAAGCAGTAACGTCGTGGGAAAACCTCTCCTAAATAAAACATTCTCGGTTCCGTTTGCTCATTTTTTGTGTCCATTTTCCCTGACCCCCTTCAGGATATTGCATGAAATATGCTTTATTTCGACAACCTTTTACTGAGGTCTCTCGTGTTCAATGTGTTAGCTTCACCGACGGTCTTGACATATAACAAATGTCTGGATAACACGCTGAGGTTGGCAAAATTTCGGAAACTAATCTTTACCCTCTATCAACTATGAGAAACAGGGAGATTATCTCTATCCCTTGATAAAGATCCAAGAGATTTTTTTTTTTTTTTTTTTTTTTTTTTGTCTGCTGAATCTTCTGTGGTGGGCTACCGGTTTGAGAAGGGGGTCTCCAACCCAGTCCAAAAGTCGTTTAGCTTTTTCATCAGTCAACTTCAGCCTCAGAAACAATCAATCCAGAGAGAGACTCCCTCTGCCAATGACAGGGGCAGTAAAAAAAAAAAGGGCTCTAAGGCAGGGAGAATTCTTGTGCAGTCCTAACCCTCCCTGCCCAGGCTCCTGGCCTCAGTCCCTTCGACCTAAGGTCATGATCCCGGGGACACTCACGGGCAGGAGGACTGCATGCCACACCAGGACGTTGTTGTCCTCGCAGGACAGTTTCCACAGGTACGGGGGGAGCTCGTTCTGAAGTCTCTCCAGCTCCTGCAGGAGGCACAGCAAGGGGACAGGTGACTAGTCTCTGACTTCCGCTGCACAGGCTGTCCCAAGTCCCGAACAGCACACCCTGGGGGACGGAAGCCTGCAAAGTCAGAGCCCCCATTTATCGAGCACTTCGTTTGTGTCAGGTGTGGCGCCAAGTGCTTTCAGTGACTTCCCCAGCATTAGCCTCGGCACCACCCTGTACGTGCTAGGTGGAGGGCAATGAAGGTCACTGCTTCACGGCGTCACAACTTAGAAGTCGATTTTCCTTGGAGCCTTCTGAAACCAAGGCACTTAACCTCTGTCCTCTAGTCCTTTTCCTAGAGAGTCACAAGGTCCTGATACCCGCCCTCCCTCCCTTCCTCCCATAGGCTCCACTGAGTGTCCAGCATGACAACGCCATGATAGGGCCCATGGCATCAGAGACATCGCCCTGTGCCTGTCAGACTGCTCCAGCCCAGGGCTGGGGAAGGGGGATGACTCAGATGGACCACAGCAAAGCAAAACTCTATACACCAAGCAGAGAAACAAGGGGATAAGAGTGACCGGCATTCCCAATCACCGAGACATCACTAAATTCTCCCAGCAGCCCTTTCATGAGCATCCTCTACGGACACCTGACTAAGGCAGAGCCCAGCTCTCAAGAACTTCTTTGGAATAATGGCAGAAGGAGGAATGTGATTATGTGGACAATGTGTGGAGACAGAATGGGGAAGGAAAGGAGAGGGCGGCAGGAAGGCTTCACAGAGGGTGATGGTGGGCTCGGCCACGTAGAATAAAGGAGCTCGCTGTGCAGAGAAGGGGGAGGCAGCAAGGCAAAGGGCCCCGTCAGAGCAACTGTGTATGGTGGGTCCCACGCGAGGTTAGTAGTTATTACAGGAAAAGGGTTCCATGGTCGAGTACATTGAGAAGCACTAGGTTGAACAGACTTCTTGTCTGCAGGACTTCCCAAAGCCTTTAAATGCTTTTGTGTATCGTCAGTCTTTAAGATGTGCGGCCAGGGCATGTGGCACTTCCCAAACGTATCTGACCAAGGAGCCCTTTCAAGGTCCATCCTGTGGGACAACAGACTTTTTTTGAGGGGCGGGGGGGGGAGGGAGGGTGGGAACAATTACAATATTAAAGATTAGAAGACATTCAAGGGCAGGTCACATGCTCTGAAACACTGAAGGCGTAAACCAGTGGTTCTCTACTTAGGGCAATTAGGGGATACTTGGCAATGTCTAGAATCATTTTGGGGTGTCACCATGGGGGAGTGCCACTAGTTATCTAGTGGGCAGAGGCCAAGGATGCTGATAAACAAATTATTAGGCCCAGAATGCCAATGGTGACGAGGCTGAGAAGCACTGGTGGAAATGAAGGCAGAGAGAAAACTTCCCACAGCCCGTCCACGGATGGGGAGGGTCTAACACTGTGGACCACCGAAATGTTCTCTACGCCCCACATGTAAACACGCCCGTCCCCCACTCCCTAGCTTTCTGCCCATACTCCGTGTCTGTCCATACTAATAATTGCTTCTAGAGCCTTCTGCCCAAAGTCTACTCTCTGACTTTCATTTATCTTTTATTTTTTCCCCCAGTTACCGTTAACATTGACTGTTATATTAGTTTTGGGTGTACAGCATAGTGGGTAGACACTACCCTCAAACTAGAAGCATCTGCTACTTCGAGTCCTAGTTCCAATATCAACTGTGTCTCTTTGGCAAGAACGAAGGTCAAGGCCGAAGAGAGAAGCCGTGGGATGGATGTTTTCCGGCTTCGCTGTAACCGGAAACACTTGGACTGTCATCAAAAGTCCCGCTGAGTTCTGCCAAAACTTTCCCAAAGTCTGAGGATGTCGAAACCCGAGTGAGGAAACACAGCTCTTCACCGATGCCTGTGAGGAAATCACTCGACTCAGAGGAACAGAAAATGAAAGTAGAGAGGCCACTCGAAATAACCTGCTGGGTGGAGCTCTACTGACCTGCGCTCAAATCCCAGCCCCCTCACTCCCGACTGGGTGACCCTGACATCTGAGTCATTATCTCTGAGCCTCAACTTCCTCATCTGTAAGGTGAGGGTATATGACTTATCTCACAGGGTTGCTGAGAGAATAAAATAAAATAACTAATATAAACTGCTTGGCACTTAATAGTGCCAATGGGCTAAACACCAAACACCAGCTCCTAGCTCTTTCCCATTTGGCTGGAAAGACCGTCTGTCCCGTCTGGGTGCCAGCCTCCTTGCTGCACCTGCTCTGGGTGCCCCCATCTGGGACCATCTTCATCTCAGAGGCTGAGGGTAGTAGGCACCCCCTTCTATTCCCCTCAAGACTGCACCCCACTCTGTACATTGTAGGGGAACTTCTGAGCTACTCCAAGTCTGGGAGGTGTCACACCCACCTCACCAGGATTGCTCTTCCTTCCCCATCTACTCCCGTCTCCATCTCCCGGCTGTTCTCCAGTCCTGCAAACACTCTGGGTTTTCCCTCCTCCCTGGGGGGAAACTGGTCCCTCCCTATCTTTCCGGGCTGCATTTCAAATTGTTTTTAATTGGAAAGAAAGCTCGCTGAGGGCAGGATTTTTGCTCCTCTCTGCCTCCCCAACTCCTAGAGCAGGAGGCAGCACACGACAGGAATTTAACACCTGTAGAACGAATGAACGCACGCCACCTACTCTAGGACGCCTTCCAGGTCCTCCTCGGCAGCGTTTCCTCCCAAGAATACCCAGGGAACTTTGCTCGCGACTCCTACTCAGCAGCATCCCAGACTTCTCGCGACTCTAGTTAGGCAGGTACCAAATTAGGGGGCGGGTCCTGAGCTATTCCGAGGCCAGGACCGTGTCCTAATTATGTCAGTTCAGAACCATCCCACCCCGCCCCCCAAGCAGAGAACCCGGTTCCTGGGACCCTTGGGCAACCTGAGACGCAAACAATTGTTATCACAAGTTTCTGGCAGATGAAAAGAAACTGAAACCAGTTTGGGAGAAGCCGGCTCATCCTCATCTCCTGCACAGCTTAGGGAGCCTGCGACATCCCCGCCGGATATGCCCCTGCCCCCCAAAACTCTCGCTCTGGCCCCTATGGAAGAACCACTCTTCCTCTAGGAGTGGACCGTGATAACAGGGTTCAGGCCGCCCCGAAACTGGGACAAACAAATGCACAGCGAGAGCCCGGGGGAAGGAAGGATGGAGAAGGGAGTGAGGAGGGCGAGGGGATCCGTGAGAAAGGGGTCACCTCCGCAGAGTTACCTTCGCCACTCGCTTGCTCGCCGTCATCTCGGGATGGAGTGTGGACTCTGGCGACTCCAGCGAGATTATGCGCTGGCCGGCGGCCTGGTGGCGCCCCGCCCCGGGGGCCTCCGGGAGCCCCGCCCGCGCTCCGCTCACCGGCGCGCCCTTGACCGTGTGGACCTGCTCCTTGCCTCCTCCGCTGACCTGGGAAGCCGTCGAGGGCAGGAGCCTCCCGGGCCCCACCGGCGCAGTGGACAGGGATACCCGGAACTCGCGCTCTTTGTGGGGGAACCCGGCGGGCCCGGGAGCGCGCGTCGTGGCGGGATCCCAGTATCCCACTGGGGGGCGCCGTGCACCAGGCTACGAGCGCTCGCAGGCTGGAGGCTGGGGTCCGCCCATCCGGGTTCTGATTCCAGCTCTGCCGCGGGAGACCGTGTGGGGGCTCCCCCATTTCCCCGCTGCCCCAAACAGACACTCCTCCTAAGTCAATACAGGATGCTGGCTTTGCTGTCGCAGCTCCCGACAGCTTGCTCTGCGGCTCCACCAACAGACCGCCGCCCTGAACTCCCCTAGCGAATTCCTCAGGCCCCCTAGACCAGTCATTTCCCCTCTCTGAGCCCAAAGCCTCATTACGCCCTCCAAAGACCCCTCCCCTAGCAGTTTGAGATCCTTTGTGTGGCTGCATGGCGAAAAGCACCCTGCAAAGGGGCGCTGTTGGACCCATTCTCTCTCGGTTTAGAGTTTGGGTCCTTTAGGTTTAGCTTCTAGTTGAGTTCCTACTATGTGCCCAATAAGGAAACAGTTGAAGGGGGCGGCCCTACGACGGATTAAAAGAGCCTCCCTTATTTTACCATCAGTCCATTACAAACCGCGGGCGTACCTTTTGCCCCCACAGACTTTAGCCAGGAGTGCAGAGATCCCCAGAAGGGCAGAGATCCCTTCCCCCAGCCCGGAGCTGAAGCTGCGGTGGAAGAGCAGCCGCTGAGCGCCGAGCAGCACCTGGGGAAGAATGTCCTAGTAATAACCAGACTCCTCGGGAGGACTGAACCCATCTTCCTCACCCCCGCCGCTTTTCGGCTCACTGCCTCCTGTAGTTTTCATCTAAGTGTCTTGGAACCAAATGACTTCTCCGTTCAGATGTGGGATGTATTTTCAGAACGATTAATTCTGTCTAATTCAATTCAATAAATTGTAAGTGGGCATCTTCTATATTCCAGAAATGAATAGGATGCTGTCCACAATCTTAACCCAGGTAGCGATGAGGCAACCCAGGCACTTGACCTTGCTTCTGGTCATTCATCTCGGTTAACATGCATTTACTACTGACTGTCAGGCACTGACTTTAGGGAACCGCCGGATGAGAAAGTGGGGTCCTTGTCCCTGAGAAGGGAAAGAATACAGCCTCTGCATTTTTAATGCACAGTGGTAAGCATGTAGGGTAAGGATACAGGGAACCATCTGGTGCTGCGAGAGCCTGCAGAAGAGTCACGTGATGCAGACTTAGAGAGGGGCAGAGGTTTCCTGGAAGAGAGAAAAATCCAAGAGAATTGCAAAGCACCGTGAGTTAGTTACAGTCAGAACGTAGGATTAGGGAGTTCCCAGAAGAGGATGAAGGTGCAGTGTATGGAAACTGAAAGCAGTTCCAGAACGTGGAACAGTTTGTCCCGCGCCAGAGAGACTCTGCGTCCCCGAAGCGAATTCGGAGTCATGGATTTAGCCCAGCCTCCCCATCCTGGCATGAATGCTAACCGCCCATATAGCTGGGACACTCACATGCATATCTTTGTACCCTCACACAGTGCAGGCCTTTGAGTGCCAGACCAAGCGCCCAGAAGACTCCAACTCTAGTTCCACATCCGCCCTCCAGAGCAGGATAGTCTCCATCCGCGGCCCCGCCCCCCATGCAGCATGGCCTCCGGTGGGCTGTGGAACCCCCCCACCTGCTTCCCAGGAACGCTGTGAGGCCAAGCTCACAGAAGTGGAGGAACTTTGAAAATTGTACCTTCTAGCTAGAAATAATCAGGGTTCAATCCCAGCTTGACTATTAATGGCTGAGTAACCTTGGGCAAAGTATTTAAGCTGTCTTTCTGAGCTTCCATGCCCTCATCTGTAAAATGGGACTAAGAATAATGGATGAGTCTATAGCCATGCTACCTTGAACAAGCCTGATCCTGTCCTATCTCAGAAGCTAAGCAGGACCTGGTTAGAACTTAGATGGGAGACCACCTAGGAAAACCAGATGCTGTAGGTGTAAAAAATAAATAAATAAGGAATTGTAAACTGATAAGGTCCTTGCAATTTGTGAGATCAACCAAGGGTTGTCGCGCCTAAAAAACAAACAAACAAAAAGAATAGTGGATGTGAAGAGTAATCAACTGATATTCGGACAATAACTGATAGTTATTATAGTAATATTTGCCTCTGTATGCCCGTAGCACGTCTAAAAGGACACATGATACTGTGACTGTCTTTGGGGAAGGTAGCTCCGGGACGGCATGTGGGAGGGGGAGGAAAACTTTTCACTATTAATCCCATTTCCTTTTAAATTTTTGAACAATGTGAAGATGCTACCTCTTCA
Organism: Rousettus aegyptiacus; assembly: GCF_014176215.1. Lineage (NCBI taxonomy): Eukaryota > Metazoa > Chordata > Mammalia > Chiroptera > Pteropodidae > Rousettus > Rousettus aegyptiacus. The sequence goes on from NW_023416308.1 coordinate 112,262,226, forward strand.
AAAATAAATGACTTCAAATTGAACAACTTTTTATCTTTAAAACTGCAAAGTTTTTTACATTAAAATGTTTATTCCTGGCTTCTCTAAGAACATAAGACTCTGGCCAGTACTAGGCCGGTGATCCCTCATGAGGATGTTGGCCGGCTGGAGTTGGCCACCATGAGACTCTGGGCAATATTAGGCCCATGATCCCTCATGGGGATGTTGGCTGCTCCTTTAAAGCAGGAATGCAGGCCAGTTTACTGGTTTTCCATGGGCCTTACCACTCCCTGTTCCCCCTGCCTAGCCGGCCTCACCTGCTTTTTTAGCTGCCTAATCCTGTAAGGAATCCCCACTCTGGAGTCTCTTTACACTGGCTAACTTCCTATCTCTCAAACCCTCTCTTTTCTTTCTTTCCTAGGGTCAGGGTTTTTCATACCCCTTGATGGCTGTGGCCTTTGTAGACAGGGAAGTGTAATAGGGAGGTGTGACAGTGCCCGGTTCCCGGTCAGAACCATTCCAGGGACTTCACAGGGAAAAAATTGTCATCTTCCACTCCTGGCAGCTCTGTCATTGCTGGGAGAGGGGCAGGGGTCACAGAGACCATCTGAACAAAAGAAGGGAAAAATACTTTTCATACACCATCGACAATGCGGCATGTCAGTCGTGTGTTTAAAGACCACAGCGTATACATTTATGTTTGCATGTTAGAGACTAAGCTGGAAGACGCTTAAGAACCCAAGAGAGTAGTTATCAGCTGGGGAGGAAAAAATGTGGCTTGTATACAGCACACCCTTTTCAGATGTTCTGCCTTTCATCATCTTTGAGTTATTACACACTCTGTAAATTGTCGTAAGTGATGGCAGGCAAAATAACTCTCATAGACATGCAAATGATTTCTGTCCAATATAAGTTTAATTGATTTTCTTTCTCCTACCCTACGGAAAAATCAGCTTTGCTTTTAGTTGCATGTTCATTTCAATACTCTTGATCTATCTATAAACGTGCCTGTTTTCAGATTCTCTTTGGTTCTAACATCTGCCTTGTTCCCTTGTCAATTAATGAGTAGAACGAGATCTCAGATACGTATCCATTTTATATCTGTACGAGAGTCATGATTTTGCCTTTTTTCTGAAAATTATCTTTATCGAGTTGTAGACTAATCTGGAAGGATGCTTAAGAAACTGACAAGTGGTTTTACCCACTCAGTGCGGGAAGCTGTGAGTCCCAGGATGGAGCTGGAAAGAGGCTTCCTTTCCACTGTTTTGTACTTTTAAATTTTCCTACCATGTGAATAACTACCCATTCAAAACTATAAACAAATACTACATGTTTTTTTTTTTAAAGAAAATTAATCAGAAAGAGGGAAACAAGAACAGGACACATAACCTAGCAGTGAAGAACATGGGATTCAAGGTCAATTAGACCTAGATTTCCAGCTCTGACATTTTCTGAGTGATTTAGGGCAAATTACTTAACCTAAGTTTTAGCTGATCTATAAAATGGAGATAATAATACCTTGTTCTCAATATATTTGCGAGGATTATGTGAGATTTTAAAATGAAAAATTTTAGCCCAGGGCCTGACACACAGTGAGCACTCATAACAAACCTGGACCACAATAATGTGATAACCAACATCATCATTGTCTTCTCCATCACCAACAAGTCCAGTGTCTCCCAGGTACTGAATGAACCCACTAATGGGGTGTCAAGCAATTTTAGGTGGTACTAAATCACAGATTAAGAAAGTTTTTTCTTATTCAATATTTTTCCGGCCCTTATTGATTTCTCAAAGACAAAGTTTCAGTTTAGGGTTAGTGATCTTTTGTACCCAACACATGCTAATTTCATTTTTTAACAAGGAATGAGGAGGCATAGAAAAAAGGAGGTATAGAGATTTCAGCAGGCAGAATCAGCTAGAATTAAGTAACATCATTCTGTTTCATAGCTAGCTTTCTTTCTTTCTTTCTTTCTTTCTTTCTTTCTTTCTTTCTTTCTTTCTTTTTTTGGCCAGTTAAATTATATTTATTATATAAATCCTATAACTTGATATGAAAAACAAAGCAACTCCAATAAGTACTACAAAGGCAAAGAACATGAACATTTGACCAGAGAGAAACACAGCTACTCAAAAAACACAAATATTTAACCTTATCAATAATTAAGAAAATGATTGAGATGCCATTACTTGCTCATTCAAAGCACAAGGGTAACAGCAATTTCTACTTTTTCTATTTTCTAAATGTACTCAACTGTGCTATTTTTAGTCATAAAAAATTGAGTCTTTAAAAAAGAAACATTGAAAGTATGAAAATTTCTGCAGAAATCATAAAAAGCATGAAAATGAACCAACACTTGTATAGGCAGCAAGGTTCAGATCCCTAGAAGCCAATTCCTTTTATCTTGGTTCCTGAGTTTTATTATGGGATTGCCAATAAAAAGAAGGCTGTTCCTAATTTACACTGTGACAGCCTCCCAAGTGTAAGGGTCTACATACACACGTGTAAGTGTATATGTATGTATGTCAATGTCTATATGTAAATTTTTTCTTCAGGTAGATTATTATGCCAGGATAGGACTTCTTCAGAATCATTCAACCAGTGGAGATGCCCTTGGTACTGAAGAGGCTGAAAATCTACTTCAGTGTTGTCTGCAAGACAGCAGTATCCTAGACCTTCTGTGGCTAGCACCTTAGAGAATCTGAGATTAGTCCTGTCCTTCAAACATAGCCCAAAGGACATTTTTCTGATTCGATGCAGAACAGAGTATCTCCCGCTTGCTCAGATCATAGCCTTGAGGCAGATCACACAAAGCTCAAGATGCACAGGGCCTGAGCAGCACCAAGGCAACCAGCCCAGATCAAATCATCATGTTAGGGTGACTAAGTTAGGAGACTGAACTTCAAATTCTATAACTTTGTTCAGCATATTTCTTTGCTTTTATAATGTCATAACTTTCATTGATAAAGAAATGGGAAACAGAAAACAGCGGAGCCTAAATTGACCGAGCGAAAACAATTGTCTGAAACCTGAACGTCGCTAAATAATCTGTATAAAAGCAACTTTACAGAAAACAATATACAGGTAGGAAAAGTAAACAAATTTCATCGGAAGTAACAATTTAGTCAAATGCTGAATTTGGTTTACAATATGTCGTAGCCTTTCTCTATGTCGATCCGGTATGACTGCAAAGACTTTCTTCTCTGGCACTGAATTCCTCCTAGCGTTCCTTTATAGGCACATTCATTCCAGGGCTACATTCTGACTTTCAGGGTCCCTAGGTACTTTGGCCTTGGGGGGATCTTTTCTCCATTAAAAAAAAAGAAAAAAAATATTAAAAATTAAATTTTATGGTTGTAATGGCATAAACAATTAATCCAGGCCATATTCATTACTGTATTTAGTTTTTAAAAATTTTTTATAAGATTAAAAAGAAATTAAAATTAAAGGATTTTTGTAGGCCCCTAAAAGTATCCTAGGCTTGAGGCCCTGTGTTTGGTCTGCCCTGATTCATTCTATTAATAGTGAGGGCTACTGACTTTCCATTTCCAGAGAAGCTGTCAAATTTCCTTCTTATATAAATAAGTGTATTCAAGTAAACAACATGAGTCCATTAAATAGTATTGTATTAGTCAACTTGACTTGCCATAACGAAATGCCGTAGTCTGGGCGACATAAACAATAGAAAGTTATTGTCTTCCAGTTCCAGAGGCCGGAAGTGTGAGATCAGGGTGCTAGCATAGTAGAGGTCTCAGGACGATTCTCTTCCTGGCTTGCAGATGGCCTTTTCCCTTGGCGTCTTCATATGGAGGGTGTGTGTGTGACTCTCTTCCTCTTACAAAGTCACAGTCCAGTTGGATCTGGGCCCCGCCCTTACAACCTCAGTAAATCTTAATTACCTCCTTAAAACCCTAATTCCAGACACAATCACACTGCAGGTTAGGGCTTCAACATTTGAATTGTGGGGCAACACAGTTCAGTCCATAGCAAATACGATAATACATAGTAGTACAGGAGTGTATGAGAATATAACAAAAATGAAAGCCATCATTTTACAGAAGAGGAGTCTAGGGCTATAAAGCCCTCTGATATCAAGACTAGAATTCCTAAGCCTTCTGGACCCTTGAGGCACATTGGGATGAGGCACCTGGGCTCCTGCAGGGCAGCCCTGGGAACGGGGGGGGGGGGGGGGGACCCCTTCCCCACTGGCCTTACGTGGGCACAGGGGTGCGGGACTTACCGCACAGCTGCTCTTGCCCACCCCTGGGGTCTGGGGAGTCGGCTTCCAGAGAACCCAACTAGAACTGGGCTTTGTTTCCATCAGAACACTGCCCTAAAAACCATTTAGAGAGCCCAAGAAAGGACAAAGTCCCTTTAAATCCAGGCGGCAGCACCTTGTTACAAAATAATAATAATAAAGAAATGAGGGAGCTTTGAAGTAAAGTAAATTAGCGTTCTGTCTGGGGGCCTTTTCAAAGGCCTGCGGACTGACTCCTGTCACCCAGGTAACCAGATCCTGATCAGGGGATGCTTCCTAAAGTGAAAAGAAGGGGCCCTAGCTACCCCATCCCCCCAGGGTTTTGTTCTCCCCTCACTTTTCCATTTTAGCCCAGTGGAGAAGACGCCGAGGAGGGAGTCCAGAGGCGAAGCAGGAAAGCCACATCCACCAACGCACCAGCTTTTTGGGTCAGCTTTTCGTGTCATCTATCTGGATGGCAAATGAGAACGACAGTGGGGGACGAAAATGCAGTTCCGTGAGCTGGGAGCTTCTGCCGCTAGTCCGAGCTGCACCGCGGACCGAAGCAGGGACCAGAGAGGCCCCAGGGAGCTTCCGACTAAATGAAAAGACTCGGCCGGGTTCTGTTCCTGGACGGAACCGTCTGCACGCTCAGTAGTTCCAGCCAAGAGACAACTCTGAGATGATTTTATGAGAAGGAGCTTTATTGTGAGCCAGCAAGCAAGGACATTCTGGAGATTGTTCCTAGAGCCAAGTGTCCCTGAAGAAGCACCACATCCACCTTTATTAGGGGAAATCGAGCGTACACATCAAGGCAGACTTCGCCATAGGGCATTTCAGCACACACACAGTCAGAGTATATGGCTATGCATATATGCCTGTTCAAAAACAGCAGAAAATTTCTGCCCCTGGAAGGAGATTTTAGTATTATAATGAGTGCATAATGAGGACAGCTCACAAGGAGGTCACCGAAGGGTCTTTCCAGATGCTCTAGCCTTTTCCAGGCAGTTTCAGCTGGTTCGCCCCCTGGTCCTGTAAAACATCCTGGGCTTTTTCCTGAAAAACAGTTCTACCATTTTCCATCAACGTCAGAGTTGGCATACGTATGGATGAACATCTGACTAAGTCTTGATCTTTCTGTGAAACTTTCAGCAAATTACGAGATAGCATTGCACAAACCTTATACATTTTAGGGTGATCCAAGTGGGGTTGTAAGTTAATGGAGGCAAAGTTATGAACTCTAAACAAAGGTTAAGTTATGCTAGGTTACCTGAATAGGCTACATGTGTAGATTAGGTTACAGTTGAAATCCCAGATGAATACTAGGCTAAATGAGTCACCCCAGGGATGAAATGAAGATAGAATAGAGCTGGGTTAGATAGAAAGCAACAATCCAGCCCTATTTGTAATATTTAAAAATTTTCACCCAAAGATCATTTTCTTGTAGCACATACATAAATGTAGGCAACTAATGTAAATTTCTACTTATTTAATACAGTGGTGTTTTTAGTGGGAAAATGAGAGTAACCCAGGGCTAGCAGTCACAGGGAAAGCATGGCTGAAGTATGCTGGGGTACGGAGGTGGGGAAGGGCGAAGAACATGCCCTAGACTTAAATTGTTACTGTGCTCCTGGAATTTGAGGAAGGGCTTTCTCTCTCCTATCTCACACTCACCTCCAGGGAATACTTTTGCGTCTCTCCTCACTTAGCCTGATCAGTTCTCTAGAGAAGGTAACAGACACCTAGAAGCAGCTGCCAGAAGTGCCTGATGGATGTATAGGAGAAAATAACTGCTAGAAGGCACAGTGGGATGATTTCATCTGTGTCCTTGGTGGCCAGTATCAAAGGGCCTTGCTCATTGAATCAGTCAACGAATATCTACTGAGTTTCTGCTGTGTGCTGGTGATGGGCAGAAAGAAAGTTACATGGACCCAAAGTGGAATCTGAGCCTTTCGCATGGCAGGCGAGAATTTGGACTCTGAACCACAAGGACATCCCTGGGAGTACCCCACATTAGCCCCAGCCACACACAAGTTAACAGTGGACACAAGTTTGCAATTGGTGTGCTTCTTTTAAATCCCACTCTTAGAAACAATAAGCAAAAACAGTAAAGTTTCTGAATACAAAATCAATGTTCAAAAGTCCATAGTGTTCCTGTACTCTAATAACAAAGTGTCAGGTAATGAAGTGGAAAAAATAATTCCTTTTGTAATTGCAACAAAAAGAATAAAATACTTAGGAATAAATCTAACAAAACATGTGAAGAATCTATATAATGAAAACTATAAGACCCTGTTAAAAGAAATCGAAGAAGATACAGAGAAATGGAAAGATATTCCATCTTTTTAGATTGGAAGAATAAAAATAGTTAAAATGACCATATTACCTAAAGCATTATACAGATTTAATGCAGTCCCCATCAAAATCCAACAAAAAAAAAAAAATCAAAAGATTTATATGGAAGCACAAAAGATCTCGAATTGCCAAAGCCGTACTGAGAAAAAAGAATGAGGCTGGAGGCATTACTCTGCTCGTCTTCAAATTATACTACAAAGCAACAGTAATTAAAACGGCATGGTATCGGCATGCCAATAATTAAAACAGGCACATGGACCAGTGGAACAGAATCGAGAGTCCAGAAGTAAATCCATATTTATAGGGGCAAATAATTTTCAACAAAGGAGCCAAAACCTACAGTGGAGAAAGTAAAGCCTCTTCAATAAATGGTGCTGGGAAAACTGGAAAGCCACCTGCAAAAGAATGAAACTAGACTGTTGTCTATCACCACACACCAAAATTAACTCAAAATGGATTAAGTACCTGAGTATAAGACCTGGAACAATAAAATGCATAGAAGAAAACATAGGAACTGAACTCAAAGACCTTGGACTTAAAGAGGATTTTATGAATTTGACCTCAAAGGCAAGGGAAGTAAAAGCTAAAATAAGTGAATGGGACTACATCAAACTAAAAAGCTTCTGCTCAGCAAAAGAAATCGTCAACAAGGTAGAGAGACAATCATCTGAATGGGAAAATATATTTGCAAGCAACGCCTCCGATAAGGGCCTAATGTCCAAAATATACAAGAACTCATACGACTCAATAACAACAAAAAAATGGGCAGAGGACCTGAACAGACACTTCTCCCTAGAGGACATACAAATGGCCAACAAATATATAAAAAGATGCTCAACATCGCTAGCTATTAGGCAAATGCAAATCAAAACCACAATGGGATACCATCTTATACCTGTTAGAAAAGCTATGATCAATAGGACGAGTAATAATAAATGCTGGAGAGGATGTGGAGAGATAGGAACCCTCATACACTGCTGGTGGGACTGCAAATTGGTACAGCCACAATGGAAAACAGTATAGAGTTTCCTCAAAAAACTAAGAATTGATATATCATATCCCTCTATTGGGTATTTACCCCAAAGACTTGAAAATGCATATCCAAAAAGATATTTGCACACCGATGTTTATAGCAGCATTATTCATAGTGGCCAGGACATGGAAGCAACCGAAGTGTCCTACGACAGATGATTGGCTACAGAAGCTGTGGTACATATATACAATGGAATATTACTCAGTCATAAGAAGAGATGAAATATTGCCATTTGCAACAACATGGATGGACCTTGAAATAAGCATACTAAGTGAAATAAGCCAGACAGAAAAAAGGTGAAAATCACATGATATCACTTTTATGTGGGATATAAACCTGAAAGCAACAAATGAACAGGACAAACAAACAGAAACTCATGGACATGGACCATAGATTAGTGGTTCCTGGGGTAGGAAGGTAGCCAAGGGTGAAAATTTTAAATCACTTCTTCAAGTAAATAAGAAAGTTAATTAATTTTTAAAATATTAGAAATAAAATCTATTCCTCAAAAAAATAAATAAAAATTAAAAATACAATAAATAAATAAATAAACACCCACTCTTCCTGTTCATGGGTTGTCTTCTTCCTTTCACTTCCTCTGATGAAGGATGGAGAGGGATCAGAAAGACGAAATTGTTAGAGACCAACAGGTGGAAATTCCAAGTGCCTATAACTGGATAAAGAACTTTTGTACTGGGATCACTCCAAAGTAATTCACCCACCTCCTCGCCCAGACATGTATACCATGTACATATGAAGCTGAGAGTCCTTATGACTTTGATTAAAAATGCCTTTAAACTCTAGTTCTAGAAATCATATTGCTTTTTCTATATATACCCCTTAGTGACCTAGCCTTTCCCACAGATAATCAACAATCCCCAAGGCAGCAAAAGACAGTAGCCCAGACCTGATCAATGGTCACACGTTCTGAACCTCTGGCAGGATAAAGATAACATCTTGACCTAAGTTATGTTTCAGTTCCTGAGACCTAAGGTGGAACAACAGCCTGGCTACTTTCCCATGCGACTGGACAGAGGGGCTTCGGAAAAGACCTCAGAGCTGTCCTCAAGGTCTGAAGAAATGATTTATTACCCTTACCTCATCTCCAACAAATCAGCCCTAACCACAACCCCAAACCCCTAACCCATGGTGTTTTATAATTTTGTCCTATATAATCTGTAACCTACAAGCCATCAAGGATCCAGATTTTTGAGCATTAGCTCACCTGTGTCTCCAGACTTGCACCATTTCCTTAAATAAATCTTTACTTTCTTTGCTGCAAACCTCTGTTCGTGTCCTGTTTGGCTTTGATGCACACAGGCGAATGATCCCCTTTTAGTTTGGTAACACCAGGAACAGAAAGGTGAATGAGACAAACAGGGTCCCTGCCCTCGTGTAATTCACAGTGTGATGGGGAAGACAAATAATAATCAAATAAACAATGGGCAAATAAAATGGTTGTCCCTCTTGCGATAAATGTGATGAGAAAAATCAAAGGGCCACTCTTGTAGAGAATAGCACAGAGGGTGATCCGCAAGGTCTCTGAGGAGGCACATTTAAAAGCTCAAACCTGATGGATGAACCAGCCGCGCAAAAAAGTAGATGAAAGAGCAATTCTGGCACTGAGAATCGCAAGGGCAAAGGCAAGAAAAAGCAAACATCCCTAGAAACCGTCATTGGCGGGGTAGGTGGAATTAGGGGTTGAGTAATACAAGAGGGGTTGGCCAGGGAGGCTGAGGTTAGTTTGGATCAGTCTCGTTGGCCAAGCTAAATAGTTTAGATTTTATTATAAGTGTGGTGAGAAAGCTCATGGAAATGCAAATTATCTTTTTTTTTTTTTTTTAGATGAGGCAACCTTTGGTTGACCTCACAGATTGCAAGGACCTTGTCAGTTTACAATCCTTTATTTTTTTAATATATTTTATGCATACAGCACCTGGTCTACCTAGGTGGTCTCCCATCCAAGTACTAACCAGGCCCAATCCTGCTTAGCTGCCGAGGTCAGACAGGATCGGGCTTGTTCAGGGAAGCACGGTTGTAAACCCAATTCATCTTTTTACAGTTCTGGCTTTGAAATGGAGAATGCACAGAAGGGTCCGAGTGGAAGCATGGACACCAGTTAGGAAGCTAGTCAGTGGTCGGGGTGAGAGATGGCTGTAGCTAGACGGGGTTCATACTTCAGAGAAGGAGAGAAGTGAGTGGATTCTGGCTGGGTATGGGGTAAGATCAATCGTCCTCAGGCATTATGGGTGAGAGGTTGACCAGTCTTCCATCACTTTCTGCCCTCACACACTGAACTCCAATGGGAATACTGGATTCAGATTAGGATCTAAGATTGAAGACCCAAAGCCAACCAAATTCAGTGTACCTGGGGCTGAAAAGTAAGTACAACATCTAAGACCACTAGGCCAGTAATGAAACTAGGCCTTGGTACACAACCAGAAGAAAGGGGAACTAGACACAAAAATGATTTTTAATAATATAGATCAAACTAAAATATAAACTGTATTTACTAACATAAAATATATCAAGGACCTAGGAATAAAATGAGCACAAATAGGTGGAATACGGCTGCAGATAAAAGTATACAACTATCTTGAGAGACATTAAAGAAGACCCAAATAACTGGAAAACTATAATCTATTTACTTATTAGAACACTTGCCATTGTGACGTTGTCAATTTCATCCCACAAAATCTGTAGATGTGAAGTGATACCAGTCAAAATCCCAACGGTTTTGTTTGTTTGTTTGTTTGTTTTGTTCTGCAGAACCTGACAACCTGATTCTAAAATATGTATAGAAATGCAGGGATCAAAAAGAACAAAGATACTCTTGAAGAAAAAAAAAAAGTGGAGAGACTTGGTCTACCAGATATCAAAACTTATAAATGGTGCTGTCACAATTTGATATCCACATAGAAAAAAGAAGTTATACCACACTACTTTACCCCCTAGGAAAAAAAATTAGTTCCAAGTGGATTGTAAACTTAAATTTGAAAGCCCTTTCCCCAAAAAATTTTAGCTGACAAGAGAATACATCCTTAACCACGGATGGAAAAAATTTAAGAACGAATGCAAAATCATACTAATCGTAAAGGAAAAGAGTGATTAATTTGACTACATCGCAGTGAAGAATTTTTATTCTTCAAAAGACAGTATTTAAAATAGAAGGAAAAGGCAAACCACAGGATAGACTATATTTGTAACATATATAACTGACAAAAGACTTCTATCCAAAAAGAATTCCTAAATCAAAAGAAAACTCCAAATGGAGAAATGGATAAATATTAGTTAAAGTAGACTAACGGTTATGACAACCAAGTCCCAAATCTCAGTGTCATATACAATGAAAGCTGTAGAAATTTATCTCTTGCTCAGATAAAGTCCAAAATTAATGTTCCCCATCAGAGGAAGTTCTGCTCCAAAAAGTCACTCAGGCACCCAGGCTGACCGACACTTGGCTATCTTCAACATGTGGCCAAAGGCATCCTGGACATAAACATCCAGCCAGCAGATGGGAGAGAAAAGAGAGTTTCAGGAGTGAGAGGATTTTCAAGATCAGGCATAGAAATGGCTTGTGTCACTTCGACCTGCATTCCATTAGCTAGATCTCAGCCACATGCTCACATAACTGCAAGGGAAGATGGGAAATCCAGCCTAGCTGTACAGCCCGGAGAAAAAGGAAACAACTTGGATAAACACAGCTCATCAGTTTCTGCCACAAGGTATTTCACTAAAGAAAAAATCTGAATGGCTCATAAGCATGAAAAAGTACTCAATCTCATTAGTAATCAAGGAAATAAAAATTAAAACTATAATGAGACATTGATAGATTGGCTAAAAGTTTAAATTATGGCGATACCAAGTGTTGGGAGAATTTGATGGAAGAGTTAACTTTTTCTTTTAGACACCTCTTATTCATTCCTTCGGTGAGGGGGGGTATTACTGCCGTATGGTCAGTGGGGTGGTTGAGCACGTGACCCCGACACTGAACAGATAAGTAAGATCAATGGTAGCTTATTGGTCACAAATACTTACATCCCAAGGGGGGAAGATATCACATGCCACATAAGACCTCATGGAGATTTCATTCAGGGACAGAGTGAGCAACCAGGGTTGTGGGATGCAGACTTTCTAGTACCAAGAGGACGTGGGGCCCCCTGGTTCCCATGGGAGGGTGCACGTGACTGGCTTTGAATAATTCTGCAGGTTTGTAAGGAACTGAAACCCACCACTCAGAGGTAAGCAGGAACTCTGCCTGGTCTCCTTGATAAGGAAGTTAGTTTGACTAGGGGACCTTATCCAAGGGAGCAAAGAGGACAGGGGACTTGCAGTTAGGCCATTCAAATCTCTCAGGGTTTCACCAGTTTCACCGGGTGTTGAGGCAGCACAGAGGACTGAGTCTTCGGTTTAGGGCTGTATTAGGGTTAGCCTGAAAAGCAGAACCAATGGGACATGTGTGTGCACACACATGCGTGTGTGCGTGCTTATGTGTGTACATACATATATACATATACATATATAAATCAGTGGACTTTGAATAATACAGATTTCTAACTATGATCGGTTGAAGGCCTTGCTAGAACAAAACTGACCTTTGTCTGTCTGTCTCTCTTTCTTTTGATAGATCGATAAAATGGATAAGATAGATATAGATATATAGATGTCTCGATAGATATTTCAAAACAAGATTCAAAACAGGAAATCACGATTTGGAGAGAACTACATTCACAGCTAAGTAAATTGTCCAAATCTGTGGCTTCTATCCAAAGAAGTGGCAACAGAGAGCCGGAGTCAAAGGTCAAATAAAGAAATATGGCAGAGAACCCAGGTAAGCTGCTAGATGAGAAGTGTGAAAGTGGGCAGGCAAGAGGGAGCCTTTTGGAACCAGCATGCAATTGGGGGGTTAGAAATCAATCTAAATATCTCTCACTGCGAGATCAAAGAAATACTTTGTGATACGATGGAATACTATGCAGCTGTTAGGAAGAATGAAATAAAGCTGCCTATAATGACATGGTACAATGCCTGTGATATTTAATTAAGAAGAGGAATCATGAAAGAGTAATAACTATGTGTGGGGGAGAGGTGTATACAATTGTATATACAGAAAAGAGAGTCTGGAAGAATATACTTGTCACTGTTACCAGTAGTTCTATCTGGAATAACTTTTCATTTTCTACTTGTCAGGGGTGTCTGAAAACTTTTACAAATTTTTAAAAAACTTTGACGAAATAATATTAAAATGTCCTTAGAAAGAAATGAGCCCATTTACAACACCCATTAGGAGTCATAGCATGTTTCTCTTCCACTCATAAAAGTTTTATGTTCCTTGGCTTCTGGGATCTTCAAATAGGTTATGAATGTCAGGTTCAGAGTTTTGGTGTCTGAACAATTATTTGGATCTAATTCCTGTCTTTGTCCCTCATTTCCACCCACCTCCTACCAGAAGACTGAGGGAAGATGAAAAGAAGAGGATCTATCTTATTTTATTTTGAGAAGAACACAACACGAGATTTCTCGTCTTAACAAATTTTGATCGCACATTATTGTGGAGTATAGATATAATATTGTACAGCAAATCTCAAGAATTTGTTCATCTTATTTAACCAAAACTCTATGCCTGTCGATTAATATCTTCCTAGAACCCCCTCCCTCACAGCCTCTGATAACCACTATTCCAATCTTTGATTTTGTGAATTTGACTATTTTAGGTATCTCATATAAGTGACATCATATAGCATTTGTCTTTCTGCGTCTGGCTTATTTCATTCAGGTCCAATATGTTGTCTCTTATTGCAGAATTTCCTTCTTTTTTAAGGCTGAATAGTACTCCACTGTGATACATATCACATTTCTCTTTATCCATGTGTCGATGGACATTTAGCTACGGTGAACAGTGCTGCGGTGGACATGGGAGTGCTGATGTCTGAGAAGATGGTCTTCAGCAGAAAGGTTCTGTGAATGTAGACTGTCTGGTGGGTTGCCAGGAAGGCTTGGTCCTGGAGAGTTGAGCAGGAAGGAGCCCACGTGAGACAGACTGGTGAGGAAGGGAATGAGTGAAGATGTCAGGGGCACGCTGGCAGCAGGAACCCGCACGGCGGCCCCTCCACTCACGGCTGCCAAACCCGTGCCTTCCCGCAGGGAGGATTATGTAGGAGCAGGAGACACGGTTACAGAATATCTATAGCCCCACTAAAGGGAAAGCCACAACACTGTTCTCAGAACGGCAGAAACATTCTTACACAAATGCACAGTGAGAGCATGAATGAGACAAGCATCAGGAGGACAAAGCTGGTCCAAAGAATAATGCAAGAAAGCGGCGTGCGTGCGTGTGTGTGTGTGTGTGTGTGTATGGAGAACTCCGTGAAAAGAAAGAATGCTAGAATAACAAAGCTAAGTTAGCTACAGAACTGGCTACTGCCCTAAAGGACAAGAGGTCATAACCTTTAGTGTCATCATTATCATCTCTTCCAAATGTTTCCATTTCACACTCATCTCTACCAAACAGAAAAACATTCGTGTCTGATCCATAGTTAAGTAAGAAGCCAAAGAAAATTTTTTTCCCTTGAAATGGCATTTTTCAGCCAGGGTTCAGAAAGGGGACTGGGCCCTAATGCCTGAAGGGAACCAAAATTTGGCTCCCTTCCGAAGCTGTTTTTTGGATATTGATTTTAAGCCGTTTATTAAGAAACAAAGACTCGGAAAGAAACTGTGACCTTCCCCTCTTACATGCCCAAGAGATTCAGACAGAAAACCTCCCAGGCTCCGGAGGGAGCCTGGGCTTAGTCACCTTAAGAGTCTTTACCCTAGTGTTAGTCAGGGAGACTCCAAGCCTGTTAGCTGGACACCCCAGGCCCCATTGTTTCTAGGTGGCCAGCAAGGCTTTTCCTGCCATGTACATTCTGCTCTTCCTCAACTACCTATAAATCACCCATTCTAACTTCTGCAATCTAACACCTTGTCCCCTCCCTTTTTCCTTTGTCCAAAAATGTCTTATATATCCAAAATTGCCTCACTTTCTTTGGAATATTCATGCTTACGTGACTGTCTCTCACACATGTATTAAACATTTGAAATTCTTCTGTTAATCTATCTCTGTTAATTTGATTATTAGCCCAGCTAGAAGAACTTAGAAGGTGGGAGGAAAAGTATTATTTTTTTTTTTCATTTTTTTTAGCCCCCACATGCCCAAGGCATTCTTTGTAATCAATCAATTTCTCTGCAACTAGAGTGGGACTGCTGAGTTCTTCTGCCTGTATGGGAACTGAGAAAATTATCATTTGAATCATTCTCCATGTTCTGAGAATCACCTGATCCTAATTCTTCTGCTTTTTTTCCAAGTTTCGTATAATTTTTCTTTAGAGGGTAAACTAATCTATAGATATATAGATTGTGTGAAAGCATTCGCTGACAGCAACTTGTACGTTTAGTATCTGAGGACTCACCTGAAAGAAAAACCTAATAATAGTAATAACAATAACAACAACAACAACAATAAACTGTTTTGAGTACGGAGAGCTTTCGTGAGACCTTGAACTTCGTCTAATCCACAGGAGGGAGAAGCCATGTACATAAACAACATAAAGGAAGAGCTCCCTGTGGGCTCATCTGTCCTCACCCACCAGAAGGGTAGGTTCTCATGGCAGAGAAACCCTAGACCTGCCCCAGGGTTGGGGGAAGGACTGAATTCACAGCCTCAGGCTGATTGACTATCTGATCGACTAGGGAGAAATTCTCCACACACCTCAGTTAAGTCAACCACCAGCGTAAAAGGGCTAGTGCCTCAGTCGGGGAGAGCCTCAGCTTCAGAGCCAGCTTCCTCAGGCAGGGGAGTCTGCACAGAGCAGACACCCTCTCCTTTAAATGTCTGTCGTGCAGGGATAGCTTTGGTCAGAGCGCTAAGATGGCTAATAGCAGTAGACCCACGGGCTGGGAAAACCTCGCCATTGAGCCTTGTCTGCCCTGAGACTTCCGTCCACAGAGCATCAGGCTCCTGCACCTGGGCACAGGATGTTCACTCTGCTTCCTGCTTTGAGCTAGCCCTCAGTGTATTTTATTGGGGGTTAATACAAGATTTCAGGATTAAATAGACTTGCTCCATATCCTGGCTCTGTCACTAACTAGCTCTGTCAGTTAATTTCTGTCTCATTTTTTTTTTCATTCATTTAAGATGGGACTCATGTTAGCACCCACTTCATAGGTGTTGTGAGAATTAATGAGAGGATAAGCGAGGATGTTTTCCACTACCTTCTTTTTTGTTAAGCTGACCCATTTCCCAGAACCCACAAGCTCAATGTGCCTTCAGGGCCCTCGTCTTGGGCCCTGGGGATGGAGAAGTGGTATTGTGTGAGCAGCTGATCCAATCATGTGTCCAATGAACTCAAAAAAGAGTCTCGAAGCTTTGTCTAGAAATAAATGATGAAGATTTATTCAAGTCTTAGAGTTTGCAAACTGGAAATGCAACTAGATAATACCCAGAGCGTTCCAAAGAAGAAAGAAAAATTCAGTCCTTATAGTAAAAAGTGCTTGAGAGTAATCAGTCCTGCCCTCTTAGCCCTAGGATTGGTCCAGGATGTCTATTAGTCAGATGTCAGGCAGTCTGGATGATGGGTGACAGGTGGATGTTAGGTGATGTGGGTGCATGAGTTCTTCAGGAGGTAATCAGAGGGTTGTCTGGAGGTTCGATCAAATCCAGGCATCGACTCAGAACTGAGAAGTTCAAACCTTTACATTCCTAGCCTGGTTAAAACACGAATAGAGTCGCTTCCTCATACCTCATCCTACTTGATTTTAGTAATTTAGCAGCTTGACTATAGTGCCTCCATTTTATTTCTTCACTCTATTCCTCAAATGGCACTGAGGCGAAGGAATTTCCCCACAGTTGAGGAGGGTCCCAAAAGGCCACAGGGAATGAATGAAGCACTGGCAAAGCAGGAACAGAGTCTTTAGGGGTCTTTTCCAAGGACCCCCAAAGAGACACACAAACATCCTCTCGTTTCTGCCCTTGGTCAGTCCCCTAGAGTAGTAGTTCTGGAGCTGGCATCCAATAACTTCCTTTAATGTCCCAAATAGGACAAGCCCAGCAGCGAGACAATCATCAAACATTAGATCTGGATTAGGTCATTGGAGGCCACCTTGTTTTTAAAGGAGGTATGGTTGCCGGATTTAGTAAATAAGATACAGAATGCCCCCTTAAATGTGTATTTCAGAGAAATAACAAAAAAATTTTTCCCGTATAAGTATGTCCCAATAGTGCATGGAACATACTTCAGAAAACTGTGTTTGTTTATCCGAAATTCAAATTTAACGGGGCTTCCTGTATTTTATCTGGCAGCTCTTGCCGGAGTCACATAGCCTGGTCTGTTGGTTCCCAGGACACGGCTACTGTTCCCCACCAACACAGACACCCCCAGCTTTCCGCTTTTTTGCTTTTTTTCTCTTCCTTTCTTTTTTTTTACTTAAAGCTAATGCTTGCTGTACTGGGTGCCTCGGACTCCTTGTTTGTATTACAAAGGAAGAATCATTGATTCCAGGTCACCCAGAGGAGAAACGGCAGCCTCACCCCTCACCGCCGAGCCCAGGGGAGGGCAGGAGCGGGGCCGGGACCTTGGGAGATGCAGGTCGGTCCAGACCTGTCTCCAGTGAGAGTGGTCATGGGCCAGACCATCAGTGGTCCAAGGCTCTGTTTCTTAACTATCAAACCGGCACAGCCGGGTCTGTTTCGAAAGGGCGCCTCGGAAGATCAGCCGAGATGAGCAACAGCTGGTTGCTTGCGAACCGTGGAGCACAGTTTGTGTCTGTGCGGTTTTGTATCAGGACCCGAGAAGAAGGTGGGGGAAGCTTCGTTGCGCAAAGCCGAGAGCTGCGCCCAAGATTCCCCACCCTCCGGCTCCCAGAGGGCTTTGGGCTAAGTCCCTGGTTCGGCCCCCACAAAGCTCCATCAAGGGGTCTAGTCCCATCTGGTTTACGGGAACTCACACCAGCGATCAATCATCCTTAATTTGTAACTGGCCAGTGTTCTGGGCCAACCAATAGAGAAGACCTACCCCCACAACACACACACACCCCACCCTCCCTGACCCCGTGGGACTGTCCACTCAGTCTGCACTGAAACTGCCCAGCGACGAGGACTGGGAGCAGGTTTGCTTCTTGGGAGGGGAGAGGGGGTCCGGGGGCGGGGGTCCTCCTCATCTCTCTTTCCCTCCCCCAGTTTCCCCTCCCCTTTTATCTCTGCTGCCTGCAGGCTTCCACTCGAGACTTCTGCCTTCCCCCTCCCCTCCCCCCCTCTCTCCCCCTCTCTGTTCCCCTCTTGGGGCTGTCGCCCCCCGCCCCTCTGGACGTCCCCTCCTCCCCAAGCCTCTGGCCTCATTGTTTGGCTAGAGCAGAACCCCCGGAATGGAACAGATGGACAGACACCCCGACGAGGGTCCGGGGAAAGGCCGGGCCAGCCGGTGCCGGGAAAAAGGAGCGTTTTGGGGAAAACAAAACAGAGGGAGGAGCCGGGAAGGAGGTGGCCCCGAGCCCGGGAGGAGGGCTTTCGCGGAGAGGGGCTAGGACCTGGAATGGAATGGGGGCGGGCCCCAGGGTGGGGTCTCAGGGCCCCGGGGCTCAGAGCTGGCCCTGAAGGCCGACTGGCTCTGCAGGTCTGGGCTGACGTCGCCGCCCAGATGGCCTCCAGGCTGACCCCGCTGACCCTCCTGCTGCTGCTGCTGGCTGGGGTGAGTGGCCCCTTCGTGGAATGGGGGAGGGGGCTGAGGATTAACCCTTCAGGCCCTGGAGAATGAGGAGCGCGCCTCTTGGGATCAGCCAGTGTGACCCTTGCAGCGTCATTGGTAGAAAGCGTGAAAAGAGCGAAGAGCGGAGACCCAGAGTGACGCAGGTTCGAATTCGGGCCCGCTGTGCACCAGCCTTGGTGGCCTTGAGCAAGTCACTTCTCCCAGCCTACCCGCCCTGATTGACAAAGCGGAGAGTAAAGGAGATGGCCAGTATTTTGTGATATAAAAGCGAGGGGTTGTTGCGGAGGCTGAGCTGCGGGAGCAGGGGGTTTGCCTGCTGAAACGCACACTCCCCTGAGGGGCTGGAGCACGTGAAAACCCCAGGAGCGGCGGCCGCAGACACACCTGGGCCTAAGCGGGGAGTAATCCAGTGAGAGGTCTGGGAGGTCGTGGGTCGTGGGTAAGGGCTGAGCCCAGAGG
The DNA here is from genome assembly GCF_014176215.1 of Rousettus aegyptiacus. Classification (NCBI taxonomy): domain Eukaryota; kingdom Metazoa; phylum Chordata; class Mammalia; order Chiroptera; family Pteropodidae; genus Rousettus; species Rousettus aegyptiacus. The sequence continues at coordinate 112,281,029 of NW_023416308.1, forward strand.
CAGGTGGGTGCTTGCTTTCGCAGCGTGTTCACGTGTGTGGAAGTTGGCAGTCTGTGCCTTTTGAGATTTAGCAGGTGATGAGCAGGGACCTGGAATCAGACAGAGGTTTGCCTCAGTTTTTCTTTTGGCTTCTGTGAGCCCTTGGGCCAGTTACTTATGTTGCAGCATCAGTTTCTTTGATCAGTGAAATGGGATTAATACATGGTTTCTCAACCGGGAACTGCTAACATTTGGGGCTGGATAATTCCTCATTGTGAGGGGCTGTCCTGTGCATCGTGGGATGTTTCGCAGTATCCCAAGCCTCTCCCTGCCAAATGCCAGTAGCCTCTCTGCCCTCCCTCCATACCTCCTTTATGACAATCAAAAATGCCTGCAGATTTTGCCACGGGTCCTCTGGGGGCCAAAATTGTCTCTGATTGAAAGCCACTGATCTATACTATTTCTTCCTTCCCCCTTCTCTTTCCATCCCCTCTTCCTTCCTTCCTTCCTTCCTTCCTTCCTCCTTCCTTCCTTCCTTCCTTCCTTCCCTCCCTCCCTCCCTCCCTCCCTCCCTCCCTCCCTCCTTCCTTCCTTCCTTCCTTCCTTCCTTCCTTCCTTCCTTCCTTCCTTCCTTCCTTCCAGAATGCTGGTTATTTTCAATACCCACTAATGGTTGCAACCCACAATCTGAAAAGGCACTGTTCTAAGGCAAAGACCACAATTTCAAATGACTGGACTGACTAGGCAGGTGAGCCAGGACAGGCAGGTGTTTTTTAAAAATCGCAGGAACATAGGTAAATGGCTGTGGACACTTTAGCTCCAAAATTTGGGAAACTACTTCCTCTATAGCAGTAACTGCTCAGCACTGTCAGAGGCCCTGCCTGGTCTTCATCTTCTGTGGAGACCACCCCTGCCCCCACCCACCTCGCTCCTGCTTTGTGCTCCCCCCACCCCACCAAAGAATTAGCGGTGGTGGCTCCAGGGCAGGCGCCTCACCCACCAGGCTTTTTCAGGAAGTATTTTTCAGGTACAGGACATTGCCCATATCCTACCTTCTCTTGCCTTGAGTGTTTGAGGGAACTGTGCCTCAGAGAGAAATGAGAATGAGTTTCTTGAACCGCAGGATAGAACCTCAAGTCTGAATGGCATCAGCCGCAACACCAAAGACCCAAAGACCCTCCCAGGAGAAATCAAAGAAAACATCTCAGAGGAAGAGATCTCCGAGAACCTACCCACTCAATACACCGTGGGCTCTTCCGCCATGCCGACAACCAACTCAGCCATCCTAAGAGCCAATACCACCACGCAGCCTATCCAACCAACCACTGCACCCACTACTGTGGGCTCTTCCAACTCAACCAACTCAACCATCCTAAGAACCAGTACCACCACGCAGCCTATCCAGCCAACCACCACACCCACTACTGGGCCCCTGTGCCCGGAGCCTGTCGCTTTCTGCCCTGAGTCGAAGGGTCGTTCAGCAGAGACCTTGTTAGGGGAGGCTTTGGTAGATTTCTCCGTGAAGCTCTACCATGCCTTCTCGGCAGTGAAGCAGGTCGAGACCAACATGGCCTTCTCCCCTTTCAGCATCGCCAGCCTGCTCACGCAGGTCCTGCTTGGTAAGAACCTGACCGAATTCTTTCCAGGTTATATGTTGGGCCCTCCCGTGAGGGTCCCCAGCTCAGACACCTACACAGCTGTGCCTCAGTGAGGAAGCTGTGAAAATGGGCCACGTTATTTCTTGGGGGGGTGGGAGATGCATAATCTTTGTATTCTTGAACATTCATTTAACGATGACTTAATAGGTACTATTACTTATAAATCCCTACGGACCAGACAAGAACATATAAAACAAGGTGCCAGCCACCAACCATGGTTCAAGGTAAGGTGATAAAAGAGATGAAACCAAAGAGATAGGTGTAGAGAAGCCTTGCGATAATGCTGCTTCCTTGCTGTGTGACCTCGGGCAGGTCGCTTAACTTCTCTGAGGCCGAGTCTTCACGTGTAAAATGGAGATGGTCGTATTTACATCAGAAAATTAAGCTGATAGTAGCCCAATGCCTGGCTTGGTGGGAGGTCAAAGGATGTTACTTCCTGTGACCTCCTGAGGGATCAGTGTCAAGTCTCAAAGGGTAATTACCCTAGAAATGGCACAAACAAATTGCTACAAGCGGTGGAGACAGAGCCATCACTCTAAGGGAGAAATTCCAGGAAGGCTACTAGAGATAATACAATGAACATATGAGAACCTTCCCTCTGGAGTCCCAGAATCCTAATATCCTTAGCCTCTACCCACTACATCCTAGTAGCACCTCCCTACCCCCCATACCTCCCACATTATGACAACCAAAGTGTCTTCAGACATTTCCAAATGTCCTCTGGGGGGGCACATTTCAGTTGGTTGGTTTCAGTTAATTTCCTTATTGCCCAGAAGATGCCGATTGAATCCTGTCTCCATCCTCCACTAAGTAGGCTACTTAATCTCTTAAAACCCGTTTCTCATCTGCACAGCGGGGATAGTAATTGTCCTTATGGAGAAGGGTTATTGTGACTCAATGACATAATAGGAGAGAAACACTTTAATGCCTGGAACCAAGTAAGTACTCAATAAATTTTATCTATTGCTACACAAAGATATGCACAATACATATTTAATAATGAATAACTGAAGTATTGAAGATCCATCCTCACTTATGATGCTCTGTCCGATGTCTGCTCTTAATAGTGATCTAGTGTTTCTGCCTATAGGATGAACATTTAGTAAACTCAAACCAACTAAATAATAGTATGTCGAACAGGCAGTGATTGACCAGTCTTTGAATGATGAGTGGAATAAAAATTAGGTAGGAAAATGGGAGAGAATATTCAAAGCTCTAGAAAAACTTAACTGATTATTTATAATTCCCTACCCCTCTCTTTCTGATATACATGTTGTCTTGCGAAACCATGCGTCCAGCTGTGGTGATGCGTCATCCCTACCACAGCAAGCAACAACCCCCCATTCCAGCCTGGGCCTTCAAAAGTGGTTTTGAATGGTGGGTCCCCACACCTCCTGTAGGTGGCCCTCATCTCCACTCTTTGTTTAGGGGCTGGGAACAGCACCAAGACAAACCTGGAGACCACCCTCTCCTACCCTACGGACTTTGCCTGCGTCCACCAGGCCCTGCAGGCCTTCACATCCAAAGGCTTCACCTCAGCCTCACAGATCTTCCACAGCCCAGGTAAGTGCCCCGAGGAAGGGTGACAGCTGCTGAGCAGGGTCCTGAGGGGATTCTGAAGGGGACCCAGTACTGAGGAAAGAGGACAGAGGGAATGTTAGAGCTGGAACATCTCAGATGGGCTTCAGAGCAGGTGAGGGCCTCAGCAGACTTATGGGGTGGCTCCAGGAACTGGGTAGTTCCCCCTGGGGAGAGTTTGGGCAAATCATTTGCATTCATCAACTCTGTTTAGAATAAGAGTCCCTGAACAGATAGGGCTAGATAGCTTATAGAAGCAAACAAACAAACAAACAGATGTTAGCTAACACGAGTCAGGGGAATCTTGGGGTTCCTAGTCTTTGTACTTTTTTTGTATTATATCAATTTTTTTATCATTTACATGTGTTAGATTATTAAGTAGGTAATAAGAACAAAAGGATCTAATATAATTGATTTCAAATTTTGTTCCCCAGAGCCCCAGTGTTCTGCAGAGCTGCTTTGGGAGTCATGATGGGAGTTGGGGGATCAGGGTGGCTGAGTAGGGGTGGGGTACCACTTCCTATGAGCGAGAGATGGAGCCACATGGGCTCGGAAGTCACAGCAGCCTCAACCAGAGCCCTTTTATATTGTGTGCTTCAGATATGACTTTATTTGAAAACACAGTTCTGCTGTTTAATAAGATTTGAAAACTATAGATCTCGTCTGACCCCCTCTTTAAATAAAGGAAAAATTTTTTTCTGTCCTTTTTTTTAACTTATAGAAGTAATACTCATTCTTTTTAGAAACTGAGAAACATATAGAAAAGCAAAGAGAAAGCAAGAAAGAAAACTCACCTAAGATTATATTGGCTAAAAAAAAAAATCCTCTTTTTTTAAATTAAGTTTATTGGAGTAAAATTGGTTAACGTAATTATGTAATTTTCAGGTGTACATTTTAATTTGACATCTGCATATTCTATTGTGTGTTTACCACCAAAACCCTCTTTTTAGAAATGGGAAAATATGGCTCAGAGGTGTTCAAGTAATGTCGCATTTACTTACTTGCTATAAATCAGCTTTATCTTCTGTCTTGCTAGGTTGGTGGAAAATACAACTGTATTCAATATTAGTTGTTTAGTCCAGGAAATGTTTCTCTTTCAAACACTATTTTCCTCCGTGGACATGGGCTTTGGAGAGCAAAAGCCAGGAAGTCTTGTTACAAACTTTCCCGGAGACCAGGAAGCAAACTGTTCCCCCTTGAATTAAGGAACAAAAAAACTACAGGCTAACGGAAGTTCAGATCTCAAAGAGTTATCTTGCCGAGCCATGGTCACATGGCAAGCAGAGGCAGCAAGGTCCTAGGATGAATTCTGCTCCAAATTCAGGGTTTGCTGGCTTTGGCCCTCATTATAAGAGGAGTAGGCTGGACCCCTACTCCAACATGCTGCGTTGAGTGAGCACAAAGAGTGAAGGGGAGAAGGTGTTCAGGGGACTCTCGCCTCCTTTTTTGACCTGCCCACCCTCTGCTCCCCAGACCTGACCATAAAGGATGCCTTTGTGAGTGCCTCTAGGAGCTTATATGGCAGCATCCCCCAAGTCCTGGGAAATGACAGCAATGCCAACTTGGAGCTCGTCAACGCATGGGTGGCAGAGAAGACCAACCAAAAGATTAGCCAGATTCTAGACAGCCTGCCCTCTGATACCCGCCTCATCCTCCTCAACACGATCTACCTTAATGGTAAGGGGGCCCTGGACCAGGTCACCTGCCCATCCTGAGTCCTTCCTCCTCTGCTGGCTCCAAAGCCCACCCAAGCCCAAGCTCCACAGCTGGATCCCGTTGTACCTGCCCCACCCCTTGCAATCAGGGATTTTAGCTTTTCATCCTTTCCCCTACCTGCACTGGACTAACTAACCCTACCCCCCTCTCTTTCCTCCAGCCAAATGGAAGGTAACATTTGATCCAAAAAAAACTAAGAAGGAGACCTTTTACCACAAGCGCTCTGATTTAAAAGTGCCCATGATGATAAGCAAAAAGTACCCAGTGGCCCAGTTCACTGACGCGACTTTGAAAGCCAAGGTAGGTTCTGGCCTCTTCCCACTCTTGTTTCAGAGCCTCTTGTGTATCCTGATTTTGTTTCTGGTCTCAGTTTGGGGTGTACCCTTACTAATTCATCATTTCTACTCTTTCCCTCTGTTTTTCCACCCTGTCTTTTCTCCTTCCCCCCTCTCCAGCCTTGGCCGAGGCAGGCATTGTTTATGTTAGGCTGGAAAGCAGGATTCTAAAGTTTCTTCATTCATCTCTACTGCACTGAGTAGCAAAAAGTGAGTCACGTTTCTGTGCAGTGCATCTGATGTGTGCATGCATGTGCAGCATGCATATGTTTGTGTACACGTGTATAGGTATATTTGGGTGTGCCTGCACGTGGTAAGCATGTGCGTGTGCATGTCTTAAATGGCTTAAGTTTCTCAGCAGAAATTGAACTGTGTAATTTCAGCAGATGGGCGGGGAGGGAAGACAAAATCGGGAGCCCAGAGGATTCTAGTTAGTAAACTGTCTTACGTCAGCTATTTCTGCCTTGTTAGGTCAGCAAGACACAGACCTATGAGATAGGAAACAATGGGAGACACCCAGGGACTTAGTTCCAGGCTGACATGCCAGGTTCGTTTCCACTTTGGGAGGTGTCCCTAGCTTTCCCTCTGCCTGTAGCATTCTTCACTCAGGTTTTCACATAACTTGTTACTTCTCTTCTTCCAGGCGTCAGCTCAGAGGTCACTTTGGTGGAGGGGGCTTCCCCCTCCTTAAAGTAACCCCCTCCTCACCTTGTAACATCATCCCATTTTATTGTATTTGTGGTATTTATCGCTATCTGAAATGATGTTATTTGCTTATTTGATTACAATATTCTCTGTCTCCCTGAGATATTATCTCTCTACTTGGGAATAGAGCAACCTTATCTGTCTCGTTTATACTACAATGTCCCCAATGCCTAGACAATGCCACATAGAAGAAGTGTTCATTATATGTTTGCTGAATAAATGAATGAATTCAGTGCTAACATGAGTGGCTGGAAAGACTTCATGAAGGAGGTTACTTTTGACCATTCATGCACGTTTCCACCCAGTCATCCAGCCCTATTCAATGACTTTGACCATTCATAACTATTTAACAAAACCAGAATAGCATATGTATAAGGCCGAGAAAAGTAAATATATATGGCATGGTCCAGCCATTGCTCTCACTCATAGTATACAGGGGGAGGGTATCAACGTGAGGTCTTTTTTATGCCAAAGGAACAGGAGTTTTCTGCCTGAAATACAGTTCCTTGGATTTTAAATGGATAGTTGATTTAATGTTTTAATGTTATAAGTTCAAAATCAAAATCATACTTAAGCTTTTTAATTTTAAGCAAATTTACTACATTATAATTTTATTTAAACGCAATTTTGTTTATTCTCTAAGCCGCTTTGAACCGATTAAACTTGAAACCATTTGTTTAATTTACAAATATGGTTAATTAACATTCCCCAAAGCATTTCGAGTTTATGTGTATACTTTATAAATTTAATATACTTGATTTTTTTAAGGATGTCATACACTTGACAGGGCAGAATTACAGTCCTGCTTTGCCATATCTTCCTAGCACCTATAGCCTAATTGTAAACTGAAAATTAAATTTGAAGAATAAATCAACTTTCACTTAACATCTCAACATCATCCTCAAAGTTAGTGGAATTATGCTACCCCTTTTTGCTTAAAAGCATAAAACTAGCATGTCTGAGTCTCTTTAAAACTATGAACACTATTTTAAATAATAAACAGATTATCCTGAATTTATCACCTGGTGTTAATATTACAGAAGTGGTTCACTTTGTCCTTCTTATACTTAATTCTAAGTCTTCCTGGGACTTGAATATTTACCCAACTAAGGGGATTAGATTTATCAACTCAGGAATGCCAAGGTTACTGCCTTAGAAATCCAAGACCATATATGGTACTTCCTGGCTAGAGATTAGAGGTCCATATGCAAGGTTTGAAGAATACAGACTGCCCAGATGAGTACACCCTGTATTGTCTAAGGTTTCTCAGCCTTGGCACTGTTGATATTTCGAGTTGGATAATCCTTTGTCATGGGAAACTGTCCTGGACATTGTAGGATTTAGCATCATCCCTGACTTCTACCCACCAGTAGCACCATGAGCCTCCTCTCCTGTCGCACTCAAATGTGGCAACCGAAGTGTCTTCAGATATTGCCAAATGTCCATGGGGGGCCAAATTCACCCTTGGTTGAGAACCCCTACATTAGACCCAAGGGTCCTGCAGTTCTCACTTTTGTCTGGCCGTCAGTGAAAGTCTTCCTAATGGCCAACTGGAAAGGTAAGCTGGAATCAGCTTGTACACAATCTTGAATGCCACACTAAGAGATTTATACTTAGTCTCATAGGCAGCGAGGAGCCATAAGTCTTTAAAAGGACCGACCTGGTAACTGGTGATATCTTATGCACGTTATATTTTTTATGCACGACGCACTGGAGAGGAAGGGAACAGAATTCAGAGACATCGCGTCACTTGCCTGTGTTACATAGCTCGTCAGTAGCAGAGTTGGGGTGTGATCCTTGGCCCACGTGATCAGAAACGTGTGCTCGTCCTCCTGCATATCACCAGCGCAGAGTCAGACCAGCACTATTCCCCTAGCTGGCATCCCCGTTTCGTGGCAAAGCCTGGGAGCCTAGGCCTGTCTGCTGCTTGATGAAGTCGTACAGACTGCAGCAGCAGGCTGAAGATCAGCCTTGGGACCCAACAGCTAGGAAGACTGATAAGGTTCACTTCTTGTTCTCCAGGTGGGGCAGCTGCAGCTCTCCAACAACCTGAGCTTGGTGATCTTGGTGCCCCAGAGCATAAAACACCGTCTCGAAGACATGGAGCAGGCTCTCACCCCATATGTCTTCAAGGCCATCATGAGGAAGCTGGAGATGGCCAAGTTCCAGCCCACTTTTCTGATGATGCCCCGCATCAAAGTGAAGTCCAACCAGGACATGCTGGCAGTCATGGAGAAACTGGGTGAGCCCCAGCAGCTCGGGGTTGCTTCCAGACCATCCGAGGAGAAAAGTGGGTGGGGGGAGGGTCCCTAAAATGCAGTTAGCACTCTAGAGTATTTTTTACTTTCATAATTTCAGGTTGTCCCTCAATCCTTTAAGTTAGAAGGGCAGGTGCTTTTATCCCATTCGATCGTTAAGGAAGTGGCTCAGAAGGTTCACATGACTTAACCAAGGTCCTTTGAGCTAGTTAGAAGTGAGCCAGAACCTCAATCTAGGTCTCCAGGTCTCTTGACTGTTTCCACTATGGATCATTGTGACAGAGACACTGGGACAGGTGACTAAGGTGGGCCTTGGATGCTGCTGCTCCCCCAGACGTTTCATAACACTCAACCACCCCATGGAATATGTGAGAAGTGATCTGGGCAAGAGGGTCTGGAGGCTGCTGAATTTAGGAGAGGCTCCAGAAACTCCGTTCCCTGACCTTTAGCCTCGCTTCCTGATCTTTGACCTCATGTCCAGATATATCACTTTATTTTCCATTAAAAAACTTGACCTCCTAATAGATGATCCTGGTTGCTAGTGTGTGACATCACACCCTTGCCTGTGACCTCATTTGGTAACATGGGCCCTCTCTCTGATATAATACCTCACTTCCACGTTTTTGGTTGACAAGGAAGCAGTGACATTATTTTTCAGGGTTTTGGGGCGGGGTGGGGGCAAGGCCTCTCAGCAGCTGAGAGAAAGTGGTGGCTGGAATGACGATGGGCCCCCTGACAGAGCATCCCATGAACTGGACCAGAAGATGCGATGTATTTTTTTTTTTGATAAGCAAGAGGGAGGAAGAAGAGAGTATTGGGAGAAAATTCAGGAGCTAATTGGGAGAAAATTCAGTCTTGGACTCATTGTTTTTCTCTGGTCATGCCCTAGAATTCTTTGACTTTTCTTACGACCTCAACCTGTGCGGGCTGACAGAGGAGCAGGATCTTCAGGTGTCTGCGATGCAGCACCAGACAACGCTGGAGCTGACGGAGACGGGGGTGGAGGCGGCGGCGGCCTCGGCCATCTCTGTGGCCCGTACGCTGTTGCTCTTCGAAGTGCAGCAGCCTTTCCTCTTCTTGCTCTGGGACCAGCAGCACAAGTTCCCTGTCTTCATGGGGCGGGTGTATGACCCCACGGCCTAAGACCTACCCCTCAGGCCTCAGCTCTCCCAGTGACAGCCCTGCCGCCACCCGCCTGGACTTGCCTCCAGCCACCTCCCACCTCTGGCGTCTTCTGACCTTCACCTGGAGGGCTCCCTTGGGTTCTGGCAAAGGGACCTGCTTCTAGCATCCCTTCCCTCACCAAATCACTTTATGCAGCTTTCCCTGGTCTGAATTCACTAAACTACAAATAAAACCTGGCAGACCATGACTTTCTCTTTCATTTGCCTTTCGGTTTTAAAGGGCAAGCACTACCATGTCCCCACATCAGCCAGATATTGCCTTGTAATAAGCTCTCCAAACTAGTGGCTTCGAACAAGAATCGCTGGTTTCACCTAAGCCTCAGGTTGGCAAAATGGTTTTACGGATCCGGGCTGGACCCGGTTGATCTTCCTCAGGCTTGCTTACACATCTGAAGTAGTTGACAGGGTGATAGTTGGGGGAAGACTAACCTACAGTGGCCTCAGGTGGGACACCTTGGCTGTTGTCCACACCTACATCCCTCCAGCAGGCTCGCCTGCAGTGGCAGAATTCCAAAAAGGGAGTCAGGAACAGGCCATCTTTTTCACACCTCTGCACCTCTGCTTGCATCAAGTTTCCCATCAGCCAAAGCAAGCAAGTCACATGGCCAGACCTGGAGTCTGAGTTGAAAAGCACTAGTTACAGGGCAAAGTCATTAATTGGAGGCTATTCATGCAATTCATTTATCAGAGTTCTTATCTCCCTTATTTGGCTGTGACAACGGTAATAACACCATTGGGAACTCACACAAGCAGTCAAGAGCTTCACAGACAGTCATCCTCACAACTTTATATGGTGAACTCTCAACTCAGAGGCTACGTCTCACTCAGAGTCACGCAGTTAGGAAATGGCAGGACTGGGGTTCAAAAGCACGTCTCTGTGACTCTGAGCTCATGGCCGTTCCATGTCTCTGCTCTTCTATCTTAAAAATCCTGCCTTTTCTTCGTATTTTATTTGTTCAACAAACATAGTGCTCTTGTGTCTGCACTATGCTAAGTGCAGAGGATGTAAAGATGACTTAAACTAGCATCTGCCTTCAAAACCTACACCTCGAGACAGCTAGGAAGATAGATTTTTAACCCAGAGTGTTCTTGTCATCTCTGAAGATGTCTCATAATACATGTTACTCCGTTTCTAGTCTATTCTCATAGACTCACTGATGGTCTACCTCTTAGCCTTCCATCTCCCTCTTTCCCCTTCTCCTAGTCCCATTTTGGTCTGAATCCCATCTCTATTTATCCCCTTTTCTCCATCTTCGATGTCTTCTATTTATTTTTATTAAGTACACAGTACATTGGTTAGACATTTATATAGTTTATGAAATGATTGCCCTGCTCAGTCTGTCACTCATCCGGCTCTACACGTAGCCAGTCATGACCTCCGACTACATGCCCTATGCCGTGCTCCCAGCCCCCCCCCCCATAACTGTCTTCTCTCCCCATCTTTCCCTCGCCCAGGTAGTGTTGTCAACCCCAAGGGGCTGACCGATTTCTGGGTTTAGCCCTCTGGCTGCTGGTCTGATCATCCTTGGCCCTTCTCACTCACCTACCTGCCTTCGGCTCTCACTCAAGACATTCAGGTTCACAGCCACAAACAGCGCAGAGGTACCTGTCCCCCCACGCCGCCCCCCAGGTGATAATAGGGGTCTGGGCATCAGCCCACAGATATTTCTCAAGCATCTGCCCTACACAGAGACTTGATTTGCTAGTAGGGTCTCGGCTTAGGTCAAGGTGGTCCTGCCCAAGATATTGGTATGGGATGAGTCTTTTCCTTAAGGCCCTCAGAGGGACCAGGATATATGTTCACGTAATTGCTGCCCCTGCTTCAAGGATTTCCGCCAACCGCAGAGTCTAGTTTCCCAGTTCCCGCTCTCACGGACTACCCTGGTGATAAGGAGAAACTGAGGCATAGAGGCAGAATAGTGACTGACCTAGTTGGGTTCTTCGGCCAGGCTGGATGCTCTCAGCCCTCTGGGCTGGTCTCTTTCTCAATGGCCTGAGCTGGGTGCCAAGTTCCCAGATGAAATGCAAGATGGGAGGTGACCCAAGCTTCCACTGTGCTCTTTCTAGTTTATGCGTGCTTCAGTTGAGGTCAGGAGGTTCTGAGAGGGGAGGAAAGAAGACTAGGTTTGAGGATCATTCCTGGCTTAGCCCTTACCCCATCATTCAGTCATTCATCCGCTACCCCTTGCTTCCTATTTCAGGACCTGGCTCCCCACGCAGGCAAAACCTCAGGATGCCAGGTCCCAGGTCAGAGGCCTTCCTTGTAGTTCAGTCTCCCAGGCAAGGCTAAGAACCAAATGGGATTCACTCAGACTTGGCTTATAGCTCTGGGTGCATGGAGAGATCACCACTTCAAGTCAGGCTCGATTAGCAGAATGATCTCTGCCTGCCCTTCCCTACTTAGTTCCCCAAAAGACAAGTCTCTCAGGCTGCTGGGAAGATGCCAAATTCCTGCCTGGGCTGGTCCTACAGTGATTTCACCGATTTTTCTGTGAGAAACTGTTGAAAGCAAATACACCTCTCAAATTCGGAAAGACTCCCCGCTCTTGGGGGAGATGCTGACGTGATGAAATGTGACTGAGCAGTCAGAAGATGAGAAGCTACCCCCACAGTGCTTTGCGAATGTTTTAGCCCTCCCTCGCCCCATCATGAGAGTCAGGTATTATTCCTGTTAGTGAGATAAGGAAGCTAAAACTCAGAAAGGTTAAGTAACTATCCAAAGGTCACACAGCTGTACAGTGATCCCGTGTCTGAATTCAAATGTATTTGGTGGCTTGTTTGGCCAGGTTTATTTCCTTTATGCTCAAACCAGATTATAAAACAGTTCTGTTTTTTTTTAATGCCCTGCACCTTGTGCCCCCACCCTAGGCCCATCAAAGTGCCTTACACACACACACACAACACACACGACACACATACACACACACACACACACACACACACACAATCCATTGAGTGAATGACTGAATCACCTCATCTGGAAAGAGTAGGAAATCTGGAAATGAAGAGAATTTGAATATTTTCTGTTCTGAGATTTTTCTTGTAAGAGGCCATATGTCGCTTTTTTTTTTTTTTTTTTTTTGGTTTGTTTGTTTAAGACAATAAACATTTATTTAGCTCATGAGTCACCGAGTCCGGTGGGCCTGGCAGGTTTACAGTGGCCTTGGTTATGTGCCTGCTGCAGTCAGCTGGGGGCTAGCTGGGAGATCAGATGAGGTTTGGCTTTGCTGAACTTGTATAGTTTCTTTCACATGTCTTGAGCCTTAGCTGAGATGAATCAGCTGACAGGCTTTGCTCTATTTGGTCTCTCATCTTCCAAGGGGGCTAGTCTGGTAATTCATATGGAGGTTGCAGGGGTCTGATAAAGTGAGCAGAGGGATGCAAGAGGCCCTGCCCTCTTGAGTCGGAAGCTAGAAGGTAATATAGCATTACTTCTGCCTCATTCTATAGACCAAAGCAAGTCATGAGATCAGCTTAGATTCAAAGAGTAAGAGGAAAGTCCCCATTTTTTTAAAGATCTGCAAAGTCATTCTACAAAAGGCGTGGATATAAAACAAAAACATGAATAATCGTGACCAGTTTTCTATCTACCATAGTGGTCTCACATGTTTGTAGGGAGACTGTTAGCAATTTTCCCAGCAACTTGCTGTTCTAGATTTTCCTTAAAGAATCAAGAGCTTTTTGTCTGTATCATGACATTAGAAATGATTTATTATAGGAAGTCTCGAGTTGCTTACATGTAATTTTACTTTTTTCTGCTTTCTCTGACATACTTAACAAACCCTAGTTCCTCTACATGTGTGTGTCACTTTTGAGAAAGACAGAGGGCCATACACTCATAGACACACACACACACAAACACACACACACACAATCTAAGACCCCTGCCCTCCCAACGTGCCCTGCAGTAGTGCTCTGGGACAGACAACAAGACAACATTCCAGGGATCTGCTTCGTCTTCCCAGAGACACAACCTTCCACACGTGGTTTGGTTGAGGGCGTCCTGAGAAAGAGCCCTGAAATGCTGAAATGTAAGGGTCCGTTGCAGTTAGTCCTTGCTGCCACATGGTGTCACTGTTGAAACTTTGTCTCGCATAGCCTTTTGGATACTTGCAACTTCCTGTGAGCTTCCATATTCTTAAACCAACTGTGGAGATTTAAACTTTGATTCCAAAGTTTACAGTTCACACTCTCAAAGATCAATACGTTCAGGTTCTGCCTGGATTCCAGAAGGCTTTTGACCTGAGCCACACTCTGCGTCAGCACCAGCCCTTAGGGCTCATGTTGATAACCATAGAACTATCTAACAGCATCGAGCATTTACCAAGCTGTCCGGTGCTGCTGTGCTGAGAATTTCATGGATTACAGAAATTCGTATAAGGGGAGATGATACCTATGAAAAGGTGTTACTTAAGACATCAAATAATTCAAGACTTACATAATTTGACACTATATTTTCCAGAATAATTGTAAAAGTTAAGGGGAAAGGAATCTTCAACCACTGTAGCATACGTTTGCCTTTATGCTATTATTTTGTTAAACACTAAACACCAAAATCTCTAATGTTTCACAGAGGAGTCATTCCTAAGTTAACTGCTTGGCCTGCCATGACAATTTTGGGGCTTTTTCATGTTTTATCATACCTAACTTCCATTACAAAGCTATCAATTTTGGAGAGTGTTCTTTGGTATTTATGCTACCACTTAATGAACTCTAAGGATACAGAAAATATTTTAAATGATAATGCCGAATATTAAAATCACAGCGTGTTAGTCATTAATGTTACTATCAGAAGTTATGAAAAACATAAACAATAGCTTGAGTCACATGACATGAATATTGACAGCAATTATTTACTTTTGAAGCTCAGGTGACCCCATCCTGTGGCAATAGTTGGCAACAGTCTACAACCCGCTCAGTTCACCAATTGTAAAATCAATCAACCCTGATGATTTTTTTAATTTAGGGGAATTCGCAGTTTTTCAAATTTGCTTAATTCAATTTTACATAATATATGTTAACACCTCACCATTTTTATCTCCTTTTTGTAGATGAAAAATAAAGCCTGAGAGAGCAATTAACCCACTCTTTCGAGGGCTCATGGCTGGTGAAGAGTGGAGTTGAGAGGAGACCTCGGTACTTACTAACCTAGATTCCTCGCCTCTCAAGGTGATTTTATTTTAGAGAACTTACCGATATTCTTTGTCCTAAGTCTGGGTTGAAATTCCTCTCATTCATCTCAAAAGCTCTCTACAATTTTGAGTCTCTGGAAAAATTGTTGGGGAGATGTGAATTCCCCTTATGCCAGAAAAAAAACCCATGTACAGATTGAGACAAATCTGTCGTCCTGATCTGCTTAGGCTGCCAGGGGCTTTGGGGAGTGGCAGCATTCAGAGAGGCGTGGACGCTGGTCATTTCTGCTCCCTGGACAGGGGCTGCCTGCCTTTTGAATAACTTGGAGGGACCTGACAAGTGACTTCTTGAAACTGAAAGTCTGCTTCAAGTGATCCAGACAAAAGTCTAGCATTTTATACATTCTTCTCATTGCACATTTAATCTTTGTCTTGACTAGCAATTTAGCACACGTGCACACTCATATCCATGTAAGTACATGTGAACATGTATGTATGCAGAGATGTTCACCCGTGCACTAATACGAGAGTCACAAATATACACATATACTCACATGCACACATATGTACCAAAGCACGTGCACACCAGCCTTTGGGAGTCTGTGCCGGAGTTTCAGGGCAAACTTTGCATCCAGCCCAGCCCCCATCCCTGAGCAGGGCTTCCGGGCACGAAGGAGCAGGCAACACTCCCTCCAGGGAAGAATCTCAGAGCCAGTCAGCACTAATTACAAGCCATGGAATGGGCTCATCCATCATCCTGGAGTGGCAGGCTGGCTGTGGGGCCCACCTCCTGGCCTCCCGACCCCCATCCCATTCCTCTCCATTTCTCCTTGAGTGACCGCTGATGGCTCCTCGGAGTAAGAAGCAGCGTTTTAGTCGAGTATCAGTCCTCTCCGAAATCATAAACTTGGGCATGCCTCGGCTCAGAGGCTAGCCTTCAGCTCTTCTCGCTACAGACTGAGATCTCACGGAAACAGCCCCATGTCCTCCCGTGCATAATCCCCTTTCAACTGGGCTTTTACCACGTGCCCCACATGGAGCTCCATCTTCAGTATTTCACTGCAACTTTGACATAATCTTGTGACTTGGTATTATTTTGCCAGAGTTGCAAATGAAGAAAAAGAGCCTCTAAGATATAATTCGCTCGGGGTGACCCAGCAGGAAAACTAGATATTCAAACCAGTCTGTTATTTGTATCCCCCAGGATCCCAGCGCTTCTCCCATCCCACCCACCTCCATGCTGGAGGTGGCTCCCCAACTCTGCCATGTCAGTTTGAAAGGCCAGTTTATCGTTGAGCATGTCCTCTTAGAAACCCTAGGGCACTTCTTCCTTATCTTCTCTCTTAAATCAGCTTAAGAGCCAAAGTCTGAAGGAGTTTCACAGTGGGAGACCAGACACCAGCACCAAGGGCCAAAGGTCAGGGGCTGAGCAGAAAATGCACAGCACCAGCCAGCCAGAGTGAGACGGGGGAGGGGAGAGGGCTGGAGGACGGCCACACTGAGGACTGAGTCGGTGCGGACACAGCTTGCCTGACTGTTGGTGGCTTCGGGGTAGAGCATCAGAGCCAACTCCTGTGCTGCCGCCACAACCAGACTGTCAGCCCTGGATGCCCAATTCCTGCTCTTCAAGCTGTGCTTCTTGGGGACTGAGTGTCCTGGGGGTGCCTCTGGGACCCCTTCCGAGGCTGAGGCTGGGGCAGCGTGGGTCTCATTAAGAAAATCTGCTTCCCCACTGAAACAATTTGGGAAATCTGGGAGACGGAGACCACCCATGTCTTTTTGACGTTGTCCTCAGCTTCACTCACAGAGCTTAGCACCTACAGAGCTGGTGTTCAGTATCTATTGTCTGAAACAAAGGAAAGCAAACCAAAAAAAAATGCCTTTCTGAACTCTGTTCACTTATTTAAATGCTGCAGCTCTTCTAAGTCCAGTGTAAACCGCCATCCCTCAGCCTTGTCCTCTGCTCTCCCCAGCCGAGTGCATCTCTCCCTCCTCTAAACTCCATGCTGAACATGCGTGGTCTTGTATTTTTTGTACCATGTTCATGAGTATTTGCTTTTTCACTCCATCTACTAGGAAGCTCTTTAGGAACCTGATTTGGTCTGCGCTTCTCTGACACCATCTGTGCTTATAAATGCACTTTTGATTCAAAGTGTGCAATATCCGCATTTGGGTGAAGATTTTGCTTTACAAATGACAATGTCGATGTTAGTCTCTTTATGTGTCTCTTTGGTAAACCACTGGAGGAAGGGAAACCAAAGCATAGCGTCTTATATTTATTATCGGCTAAGGTTTTGCCTTTACAAATCGTCTCTCACCGTGGGAATTACACATCTGCATTTGGGTGGTCTTTTCTCCTCGCCGCTGCCCCCCAGCCTTTGATCCTTGGGTCAGAATTTAGGACTCCACTGGGGGATGGTTCTGCACCTTTCATGCAAGTAAGCATCTGGAGTCTGGAATTTTAGCTGCTCTAGAATTAAACAATGTGACAGTCTTAGGGGATTGTCTTTCCTTACCTATTCACATGGACCACCCAAAGATAATCTATATTATTATCCTAGAGGGTCTTTTCCCTTCTCCTCTCATTGATATGTAGTATCCGTAGAATTCCTACATCTACCCACTCCATTTCCACCTAAGATGTTTAACCTAACAATTATTCACATACAGAAAAACAAACAAACAAACAAACAAACAAAAAACCATGAAGGCCCCCACCCCAAGGGCATTGAAAGAAAGGAGAAAACTAGTCTCTGCAAAGAAGCACCAGCCCTGCATCATCATTCACAATAGCTTGAGGTGGAAGCATCCTAAAGGTCCATTGAATGAAAAATATGTGGATTAAAAAAGATGGTATAAATGTACAATGGAATATTATTCAGTCTTAAAAAAGGAAAAAATCCTGCCATATGCTACAACATAGATAAAACTTGAGGATGTTATGCTAAGTGAATAAACCAGTCACAAAAAGACAAATATTTTATGTGACTCCATTTATACGAGGTATCTAAAGGAGTCAAATTCTTAGAGTAGAATGGTGGCTGCCGGGGGCTGGAGGGAGGGGGAGAGGAGGAATTATTGTTCACTAGGTGCAGTGTTTCAGCTTTGCAAGATGAAAAAGTTCTAGAAATCTGTTGTACTATATGCACAGTACGGTGCACGTAATTAACACTACTGTACTGTACACTAAAAATGATTAAGAGAGTAAATTATATGGCATATGCTTTTACCACACACACACATGCACATGCGCACGTGCGCGCGCGCACACACACACACGTGCGCGCGCACACACACACACACACAAAGCATCATTCAAGGGTAATACCTGTCTCAGGGATTTCCCAGTACTATAATTCTCACCACAAACATGCACAATGTATGTATACCATTTTCCTCACTTAATAAAGAGAGGAAAGAGAAGTCCAGAGATGTATTTGAAGCTAGAGCCATCTGACTCCAGCAGCCGTGCTTTCTAACAACGTCTCAGACTCTTCTGCCCTCAGCTGGCACTGGGCTGGTGACCATCACTCCACAGATCAGAGCTGTGAGTGGGGACATGAGTGCAGAGGGGTTTCTCTGGTTTGGAAGGCCAGACTTTCTATGTCAGACTGCCTCTCCAGCCATTTCAACTGTCTCCCCCAGTAAGTTCTCCATTTTGTCCTTAATAATAGAACCTCTGATTTTCAGTTGGTTACTTGGCCCCCTGAAATAAAGACTTCCTCCCTTGAAGCTAGCTGTGGCCATGTGACTAGGTTCTGGCTAATGGGATGTAAGCAAGGGTATCATAGGTAACTTTTTAGAGGTCTCCTTGTAAGAGAGTATACCCTTCTTCAGTCCTCCTTCCTCCCTTCTGCTGGCTGAGATAAAAGATGATGGCTGGAGCCTGAGTGGCCATCATGGGCCATGAGGTAGACGTTAATCTTAACTGATAACTCAAACCATAGCAGGTTGATACAATCCTGTGAGGCCCTTGTGTACAATAAGCGCATCTGATTTATCATTGTTGCATCTGCTGCACATGGGAGAGATTCCAAGTCATTCCACGGGTCCTGGCATGTCTAGTAGAACCCACGTCTTTCGATGCTCATGGTTGGATAAAATCACAAGACACCAAGAGCCCACAAAGTATAGAGGTTTCCGAAGATAAACATTTACAAACTAGAAGCTGAGTTCATTCACCTCCAGTTTCCTCACTTATTCATTCATTCGACCAGTATTAATTGAATACCTGCTACGTACTAGGCATTGTTTTAGCACTGGAAATACAATGTCGCACAAGACAGACAGAGTCTTTGTCCACAGCCCCCTCAAAACGTTCACTTTCGTGAACTGATAACATCTTCCTTCCACTTCCCACCATGTGATGTGAAATGTTCCAGTGTATGTGGAGGGAGCAGGGAAGGACTGAAATGTGGAAGGGATTTTGAAATGTGGCCAAGAAGGAGCAATTTTCTCCTGCCCCAGATTTCCTCAGAATGTCCCATTTCGGAGGGACATAGGATACATACCAGCCCTGGCTTGCGCTGGTGCTTGAGGTTGAATGAGAGCTATAATATGAAGTCAACAACTCTCCTAGAAATCTACCAACTAAACCAGCTTTTAAGTTTCTCTGGGTATCCAAAGGGCCCTACATATCCTAAAAGTATTTCTGGCAGCAGTAATTGGCATATATGGTGAGTTCACCAGGGAGAAACCTGTATTTTGTAAACCAAAATCATGGCACGGGTCTGAGAAGTCCCTATACCTATGAAGTCCACTAAAACTGAAAACAGAACTCTCCCCAAATATAAATTTGGAGCATATGACATTGTATCATATTAGCTAAGCCCATCACCCTAAAACTCTTTGGCTGCTTGAAATAATAAATCTAGCAGTTCATTGTAGCACTATTCACAATATTCAAGATTTGGAAATAACCTAAATGTCCTTTGACAGTTGAATAGATTAAAATATTTATATTCATATTTATATAATATATATACATATAACAGAATATTATTCAGCCTTAAAAAAAATTAAATTCTGTAACATGGATGGACCTTGAGGACATAGGCTAAGTGAAATAAGCCTGTCACAGAAATAAAAATCTACATGATTCCACTTATCTAAAATAGGCAAGCTCTTAGAATCGAAGAATTAAGTAGTGGTTACCAAGGGCTGGAGGGAGGGGAAATGAGGAATTACTAATCAACCGGCATAAAGTTTGAATTAAGCAAGATGAACAAGTCCTAGAGATCGTACCTATGGTCAATGATACTTTATCACACATTTTAAATTTTTTCTTAAGTGGGCAGATTTTGTGTTAAGTGTTTAAGTGTTTTTACCACAATAAAAATAAATTTTAAAAAATAAGTAAACCTGGCAGTGAACCAACACTTTATTGGGGCGTTCTGATTGCCGGTCCTGAGAAACTTCCATTTTATCGGGGGATACAGGACAAGAAAAGAGGAAAGGCACAATCTCTGCTGTTGGGTTGGCTTTGGGTCTGGTGAGGAATCCGATAACAAATAACCCTAACCGCCGGAGGCAGAGCTACAGCTAGAAAGGCTAGAAGGGATGAACTGGGAGTTAGCCTTGAATGCCATGCCAAGAAGTTTGGAACATATTCTCTTTAAGAAAATCTAACCTGCAGGAAGATGAGAGGCTATGTGGTCAAGTGGGCAGGGTATATTAATAAGACTCCGGACAGGTCATGTTCGCCTTGGGATGCACAGCGAAACACAGAATACAAATTTTTCTAGAAAGAGTTACCCACAGTTTCATCAACTTCTTAAAAAAGAGTCCATGACCCAGCAAAGGTTAGGAAGCATTGTCTAGGCACCAGTGAGCCATCACAGTTTGTGACAGATCAATGATCCGTGTTGTGTACTATGGATTCACACTCTGACGGGGTGGAGGGTCAGAAGGAAAGTCTTTCAGAGGTGATACAAAACCCCAAGGTGGATACTAAGCTGGCAGGAGAACGGAGAAAAAGCACAGGGTTTGGGGCAATTTGGATGAAGGTGGCATAGGAAAGGAAAAGTAAAAATTCAAATTATGATTGGAACCCTAAGGAAAAAGACATAAAGATTTATGACTGACTTTCAAAAGACACAATTTCTTTTAATCTGCTTAGAAACAGAAGGTTATTTTCACAAATCCAGCCCAGGGTGCCTTCCAAACCACAAGCTCACCAGGCAGTTTGCCAGAATTTCATTTTAGTCTATGGTGTGTTTTGATATGAGAGTCAGACACACTATTCTCATCCTCGAAATCATGTGATTCACATCCAGAAATTCTTTAAGATCCTAATGACTTGGGGGGAAATGTAGAATTACTTATTTAATTGTGCTTAAGACTGTGTTCCATCGAGTTACTTTAGGATTTCCCCCATCTCTGCAAAGCAGGTCTGTAGAATCAACCTATGTTGCATGAGCTGTTCCAATTTCCACAACAGATAAGGAAGAGCAAAGATGATTACAAGGTCGTCAGTCCAAACAACTGTGTTACACTTTTAACTGTGAAATAGAACATAGGAAGGTTCGTGGGGAAAGGTGAAGGTAAGATAATTAAATTGGGTTTGGGCAAACTAAATTCAAGGTATCTCTGAGACATTTCATCAGTTAGAAACCTTTTTCTTGTGGGTGACAGAATCCATCTGAAACCAATGTAAGTAGAAGAGGCAACAACTTCTTGGTTTATTTACATAACTAAAAACTCAGGGAGGTTCTGCTGTAGGCATGGCTGCATCACTTCTCAAATGATGTTATCAGACACTTATCTCTCCCCATCTCCTGCCTTCTTGTTCTTATTTATGTTTTCATTTTAGGCGCATTCTCCTCCACCAACATGACCTCTGTGGTTTATGTTGTGACCACCAGCAATTTCAAGCTTACCTTCTTCTACCAACACAGCGACTCCAGCAACGCCACTTTCCCGAAGGTTCCAGCAAATATCTCAGGCCTAATTCTGATTGACTCTGATTGGATACCCATCCTTGAATCAAGTGTTGTGATTTAATCAGCTGAATCGGCTGTGGTTGACAGCAGATAAGCCCGAAGTCGGCCCCCAGTGATCCCATTTCCTCATAGCCATCCGCTCGTGTAATCCCCTCCTCTTGAGTAACTTCTAACCAATAGAATATGGTAACATGGAGGGGCTGTCACTTTTGTGATTAAGTTACAAAAGACTGTGACTTCCAACTCGCTAGCAGACTCCCTTGCTGACATTGATGATGCAAACTGCCACATAGGAGACATTCGCAATGCAAGGAACTGAAGGTGACCTACAACCAACAGCCACCAAAAACCGAGGCCCTCAGTCCAATAGCCCTTGAGGAACTGAATCCTGCCCACAATGGCGAAAGTGAGCTTGGAAGCAAATTCTTCCCCATTGAGCTTTAGATGACGCTTTGATTGCAATCTTATGAGAAACCGTGATTAGAAGACCCAAATAAGCCCTGACCAGATTCCTGACCCACAGAATTCGTAAGAAAATAAATGTGTGTTGTCTTAAGCGACTATGGTTTGGACTAATTTGTTACACAGCAATAGACAACTAATATACCTGGGTTGTGTGACTGCCCCTGAAGGGGCAGATGGGTCAGCCTCCTGTCAACCACAGGGACTAAGAGTAGAGAATAGGTGTCTCCCTGAAGGAAAGTTAAAGTGTCGTTAACAGAAGAGGGATGGAATCTGGGCAGCCAAAGGTACCAGGTGTCTACCTCACACATCTATATAGGAAACAGCTGCAAACACACCTGGAGATGCATGCAGATTTGGCATGATTCATGGCCAGCCATGTTGAAATTGTAAAAATGGATGGAATTGCCCCCAAGATAGAAGAGTCAAAGGCAGATCTCTCGAAAATGGCAACAATTAAGAGGCAAATGGAAGGGGCGAAGGTGATTAGGTGAGGACAGAGGTGTAGGAAGACGTATTTGATGATGGACAAATTTGGCTTGTCTCATCAGTAAGACATGTTAGAAATCTGGGCACCCTCAGTTCAGAAGTGGTATGTTAGGAAGCCACCAACATAGAAGTGACTGTTGAACTTAGGCAAATGAATGATTTTGTCCAGTGAGAAGGTATGGAGGGAGAAGAGGGTCAAGGAAAAATCCTTGTAGAATGTGTATATTCAGGCAACAGGGGAAGAAGACCCATGGGAAGGGACCTGAGAAGGAAGAGTTGGAGAGGTAAGAGACAATCCCATCCAGAAACAGTGGGTAATGGAGGCAAACGCTAAAGAGAGGTTATGTGTGATGAGGACTTGAGAAAGAATGCTGGGTCAATAATGAGGATGTCACTGGTGGTCTTAGTGGGAACAATTTGCAGTGGAAATTAGGGGCAGAAGCCAAACTGCCTGGGTTTAAGAATGGGTGGGGCATGAAGGAGAGATATAAAAAGCCAACTAGCATTGCGAGAAGTTTCATGGTAGGTTGTGGGAAGACCTGGGCTTATGTGTAGGCTGAGGGAAAAAGTCTGGGCTGTGTCCTTCCACTCCCATCTCAAGGTCATTTTAGTTGACTTTCTTGAGTTCTATTACATCTTTCTGAGGTAACAGGGCCCAAAACTGCCCACGAACTAGATGTTGGCAAACTTTTGTTGTAAAGAGCCAGGTAGTAAATGACCTAGGCTTCGCTGGCCATAGGGTCTTGTCACCACTGCTCAACTCTGCCTTTGTAGTGTGAAAGTAGGCAGAGACAGTATGCAACCAACTGACATGGCTGTGTTCCAGTGAACTTTATTGACAACAAACTGGTGGAGGGCTGGATTTGGCCTGTGGGCTGTAGCTTGTGGACCCTTGCTCGAGGCTCACAGAAAGGGACGGGAGGTGCAATAAGTGGGGCCACTGGTAAAGCAAGAATAGGATCAAGACCTCAAGGAAGTGGGTCTGCCCCAGAAGAAGGTTCTTGCATTTACTGGGGCACTGTTGCAGTCTGACTTCCTCTTTGTGCGTCTGCCTTGCACTCCTCGTCTGTGAGCACCTCCGGGCCAGGAATGTTTCCCAGCAATGATTCCAGAGCCTTCCACACAGGAAGTGCTCAGACACATAAGTGGTCGAGAGACGCAGGACAATAAGGATGCAGAGGTGCCTTATTGTGGAAGGAAGGGGAAATCGAAGAAACTCCCAGGGACAGGCCTTCAACATCTCCGTGAATTAGGAGCCACATGATCACCAACCCAGCTACCTCTGTTGTTTAAGCAGGGAGGCAAACTGTCCTCCAAGGTTTCGGATTCAGTCCTTCCAAGTGACAGAGGTCTTCTCGTCTCACAATTACAGCCTTCTATGTGGTGTACCCAGAGAGACATCTGGGTAGGACTCTAGGGGTTAAGGAGGAAGGCAAAGGGGGTACCTCCAGAACGGTCCTGGACTTGCTGTGGGGATGGCAGGAAAAGGAGGCTACGGCAAAGCCCAGGCACATTACGGAACTCCCAGAGGAGGAGGGAAGGGCACGGAGGTGGGGTGGGATGGCGAAGGTGGGGTGGGGTGGCTAGGAGCCAGATAGCTTTGGGCCTATTTTTTTTTTTTTTTACACTCTTATAACAGATTGGAGCATGTCTAGCTATTCCTGGCTGCCATTATCGACTTTCCCGAGAAGGGATGGGGCCAAAGAGGGATTTGGAAGGTGGAGAGTGAAAAAAGGAAGCCCTCTCTGTGCAGCTCATGCCTGGGCGGGAGGAATCCAGAGGCTGGAGACTGATCAGAGAGGGACCGAGGAGAGTCCATTCCCTGATGGGGACCTGGAGTCCTCTCTGCCCTGGGAAGGATGCTTGCGGAACATAGACAGGGGGCCTGCAAACTAAGGCAGAAGTGACAGAGAACTGAGGGTGGAGGCATTGGGGTTGCTGGAGGACGAGGTGAGAGGTGTTTCTTGGCGAGCAAAAAGGATGAAGGCATCCTTAAGAAAAATGATGTCCCTGGAGGTGAGCAGAGGACAGATGGAAGTGCTCAAGACCTCCACGACCTGTCCCGGCCTGCCTTTCCTTCCTTGCCATTCCCTCTCATACATCCCAGGTTCCCACTGAATTTCCATTCATCCTGAACACATCCCACTGTTTTCCCACCTTTCAGCCTTTGTGTTGTTTCTTCTTCTTCTTGGCATTTCCCCATCTTCTTTCTGTTTTTCACGTCTTAGATGCTACTTTCTCTAGGAAGCCTACTTAGCTTCCACTCTCCATTGGGAGCAATCCTTCCCTCCTCTGAACATCTTATCTGTCTGTCACCAGAGAAATCATTTCGCAATTTTTACCTAGTAAACAAATACTAGGTAGTAGTAAAGAAATACTGAGAACAAAAACGCAGCTCTGCGTCTTCTCCTTACCCATAGCACATTACCCAGGCAGAGGCCCTCGGGAAACGGGAATTGGACAAATACTGTATGAGCTCTGGCTTTTGCAGTGTCCCCTTTACCAGCTCCCTGTGGCGGTTCTCTCGCTACTAGGTTAGGACCCCACATGCACCAGTCCTAGCCTGTAGTTACCAGAATCCTGGACACTTTGCACCTCCCCACCTCCAGTAGCCCTGGCCCCTTGCTAATTCTACTTCCTGGTCCATCCAAGGATGAACCTAGAGCGGTCTTCACCTGCCTCTAGGCTTCCTTTCCTCATGGTGTGGAATGCCACCAGAATGTCTCTCAAACACATTGATCCAGGAAGTGGGATCCAGGCTGTACGCGAGCTTGTGGTTTAGCGTATCCAAGAGCTCTTGGTTGTCACATGCTGCTCAGAGGGCCTATCCGACCCTCCCATGGAGTTGGCTCTGCCTTGGTATCAACCATTTGTCCTGGGTCAGAGATGTACATTTATTGCATGAACTTAATGAGTATGTGTGGGGGCGTGCAGAGCCCCAAAGAGAGGTACTTAAAGTTTATAAGTACATGTTAACTTGTAGGCAAACATAACCTGCTACTTGCCCTTGGGCAAGTGACACCCCCACATCCTCAACCCTGTCGGTCTTGGTTTCTATCCTTCAAACACCAAGAAGGTTGGGCAAACCTGCGAATTCCCTGCTAGCCGAATCTTCCATCGTGTCGCAGGTGTGTGTGTCCTGGCTCCCTCGTGGGGACAGAGATGACAGACATGAGCATTCCTGACCAAGGAGGCAGGGATGTGAACCTCGCCTGGGTGTCAATGCCTCTGGTGATGTGTGACTTGGAGGATTTTGTACCTGAGGACAAAGAGAATTTTTTTTTCCCCCAATGAGAATCCTAGATGTTCTTCACCAGCGGGACAACAAAGATTCTGGACTTGCACTGGCCAATAGGGTAGCCTCTGGCTACATGTGGCTATTTAAAATTAATTAAAATTAAAAGGCCAGTTTCTCAGTCATGGTGACTACATTTCAAGTGCTCAATTCCCACATGTTGGTAGTGGCTACTGTATTGGATGACTCATCTATAGAACATTTCCATCTTCACACAGAAACTTCTATAGGACTGCGTTTTTCTAGACAGATCTTTTGCATATGAGGAAATTGAGGCCCAGAGAAGGGGTATGACCTGGCCTAGCATGTCATGAGCAGATCTGGGCGGAGAGAAAAGCCACCCCGAAACCCCAGGCCTGGCTCCCTGCCCCATTCCCTGCTGACTCCTTCCTCCATGCCTCTCTGGGCTCCCAACTCAGAGCCCCTACTAGGCCCAGCACTTGGGCCAGGCGGCCCGGCTGGTCCCAGGGGATGTTTATGACCGCGCAGAGCTCCAGATGCTGCACATTCCTCGTAGGGTCAGACCTGCCCCCTGGCACTCAGGGAATTAGCTTCTCTGAAGAGCCTCAGATCTTCTTTCCCGACCCTCGTCCCCGCCAGCCGCGGAGGCTGGTGGGTTCAGGAACGCTCTCTGGGTGAGGCTAAAAGGCTGCATGGCTTCCCTCGTGGAGAGGTACTGCTAGTCAAGGAGGCGTAGGAGGGGGACAGGAAATTGCACCCCTTCCATCTTCCAGGGGCTCCAAGTCCAGCACGAGGGGCATCTGGGAACAAGGTTTCTGCCAGCCCAACCTTGGGGCCGCATTTGGCGGGAACTGGATCTGCCTTCACCTGCAGCCCTATGGGGGGGGTGTGTGATGGAAAGAGCAGGGAGTGGGGCGTCCTGGGGTGGGGATGTGGGGGTGAGAGGCCAGGGGAGGGGGCGCCCGGGAGCGCCCTGACCTCGCGGGCTGTTGGGAGGCGGAGGGGATGGGGGTTGGGGGAGAAGAGGGGAGCCTGGCAGCCAATGAGAGGGAGGATCTCGTTTCAAAAGGGTTAACCCACAGCCAATGAGAGCCTGGGGGAGCGGATCCTGCTCACTCCATTCAAGAATCCCAAGTATTCAAGATGGACGGCAGGGAGTGTGGAAGGAGAAAGGGGGCGAGGGGGAAGAGCCAGATCCGCCGAGGAGAGGGCGCAGCGGCAGGCCGGCCCCGGGCCCTCGGTCCCGGGGGGCGGGCGGAGGCGCGGCCGCGGGGGGTCGGAGCCCGGCCCGGGAGAGGCGCTGGCGGAGGGCGAGAGGGCGTGAGAGAGGGGGAGCGCGGCCGGGGAGGGGAGCCAAGAGGGAGGGAAGGGCAGAGAAAGAGCCCGGGAAGAAGGAGGTGGCGGGCAGAGGAACGTAACGAAGAGCCATGTGTAGGTGTCGGGAGCTCCCAGAAGGGTAACGCCACCCGTTTTCGGTTTTATTCTCTCTCTGGGAGGGGAGGGGGTGGCCTGGGCTCTTTCTCTCTTCTTTCTCCCCTCTTCATTCTCCTCCACTCGTGGGCATCTCCTCTGTCTCCTCCTTTCGAAACAACCGTAACTGGGAAAGCACTAAGCCTGCCTTGCTGGGGCGGCTTCACTGTCATTTTCCAGTGGGGGGTGTGGTGGGTGGGGAGGGGTGGGGGGCTCTGCTGGGCAGGGCTGAGGCCGGGCCATCTGTCTGTGCCCGAGTGTGTGTGAGGGTGTGTGAGGGTGTGGGGCCTTGGCGGGAGCAGGACACAGCGAGTTCTGCATCTTGAGAAGTTGTGGGCTGAGCCCAGGGCCTGTGTGTGTGTGTGTGTGGGGAGGGGGAGCCCGCCCCTGCGCTAAGAGTTGTGGGGTGTCGAGGGGTGCGAGGGTGTGGGGCGCCGTGTGCTCACACTCCAGTGCTTGCGATTTGGGTTAAGTGTGTAGTAAGTGCAGAGTTGTGCAGCAAGTGTGGCTGAGAGTTGTGTGTGTGTGCCCGCGTGTGTGGTCCAGCCTCGAGGTGTGTGTGCACGGGGTGGGGGGGAGCACAGTGGGGTGTTGAGAGAGAGCGCCCCTCACCCCCTGCTTCCCCCCTGCCCCTCTCATCCCATTCACAGAACATGGCTTTCACTCCTCCTGTCGCCATGGCTGCGGGGAGGGGGTGGGAGGAGACAGTTGGGGCCAGCCGCTGCCCCTGCTGCTCCAGCTAACCCTCCACCTGCCCTTTCTCTCCCTTCCACAGGCTGGGCCCCATCCCCTGCTGCTCTGGGGGGCAGGGGCCGGAAGATGGTGGCCAATGAGGAGGGGGAGTGGAGAGAACTTGAGCCGGGCCTCCCCTCCCCCATTTCCTCCTCGGTCTCTACACCGCCTCTGGAAGGAGCTGGGGGATGGCTCCTGGGCCCAAGGTGGGGGAGGGGCCCGGCTGGCTGGTGAATCGCTGGGAATCCCGCTCTGGAATGAGTTGGGTGTGAGAGCTGAGTGGATCTTGGCTCCAGCCCCCTCTCCCTTATCTCTTCAAGGAGACATCTGGGCACTCCTTGGTGAAGAATCTTCCCTTGGCTCCCTGAAGCTCGCTGGGCAGTCCTGTCTTTGCCCCTCTGCTCTCTGTTGACAAGCTCCAGTTCCCAGCTGGGACTGGTTTGCCCAATCCAGGAGCAGAGGCCTGGCGATTGACCCTAGCCGGGCCTTAATTTCCATCCACTAGAACGACAAACTGTGGGACAGGGCCCCATGTTTGCAGATCTCAGGAACAAACTCCGCCTGGGAGGGCGGGAGAGAATCTTTCCTGCTTCCTGAGGGGGGTGGGAGAAGGCTGGAGGGGAAACCCAGAGAAGAGCTCCCAACTGGAATTCTGCCCTCCATCCCTCCTGCTGGCTGTGGAGTGGGGAGGAGGGCACGGCCCGGAGGCCTTCATTGGTCGGTGCTGGAGAGGAATAGCCCCAGCCTCTGCCCCTCTGGGCTGCACTCAGTTCACGGGGTCAGAACTGGAGCTGGGCTTCCTGGGCCACAGCTCTACCAGGAGTGCACCCCGCTGGAGCGCTGACCTGTCGGCTGTTCAGGTGTCCCCTAGGGCAGTCTTTTGGCTTCAGGTTTTAATCAGTCTCAAGATTGCTTATCCAAGGTTTAACTAAGGTAGGATGGGCAAGTTCTGGGTGAGCTTGAAGACTTCCTGATGGGAAGCCCTGGATAAAACAAGAAACAACTCAGATTCTAATCTCACTGCAAGTAGGGAAACCTATCCCTACTGCTCATGCGAGAGAGGAGCTCACTCTCGCTGTTCTGTTGCATGCGGAATCCATAAAACCCATAAGGTGGATTTTGAAGACCTCAATGAGGAGATGCAGGGGTGGGGTGTCACTTGCAGCTTCTGCCTCTGGGCTTGGAAGCTTCTCTGTGCCGCCTAAGGACCTGTGACAGTAGCCCCCCACCCTCTGGTCCTGGAGCTTCATGTGAGGTCCCCGTGAGGTGTGGAACTCCCCTGTAAACTATGAAAGAGCTTTGAGGGTAGGGAAGAAGAGAGAGCTCTGCAGTCCCAGTCAGGAAATCCTCCAGAGTGGAAGTGGGCAGAGACACAAATCCAGATAAACTGCTTCGTGTGAGTGTCCCCCAAACTGCCGGGACCCCTACCAGTCACTTCCTGTGAAGACTGCGTTTCAACCTCAAGGTATCCCCTTGGCTGCCTCCATGGATCTTGTTCACCATCTCAAGACCTCAAGTAAAAGGTGGTCTCAGTGCTGGGAAGGATGTAAGGAAGAAAGGCAAAAGGAGGAGTGGAGAGAAAATAGATTAACCCTCAGAATGGAGGAGAAGGGCAGAGGGAGGCGGGCTGGGTGGGCTGGGAGACCTGGACCAGGGGCGAGGAGGCAGGGCCGGCACGCCTCTGCTGCAGGCCGGAGCTCTTTTCACATTGTGCTACTGTCTGCACCTACCACTAGCAGTGCAATGTTAAAAGGGCATTGGCTGTGCAGCGCTACCAGCGCCGGCTGCCTCCTCGGCACCCCTTAGCGTCGAGACTTCCTCTCCCATCTGGGTGCCAATCTGCCACCCTGGTGGGAATGTGAGAAGCCTCACTATTATAGTCAAAAGAATAGCTCACGTTTATGGATGCACTACGGCATGCAGACCATGTCCTAGACACTTTTACGTTATGGTGAAGGCTAATGACTTGGCAATGCGCCCATTTTACAGATGGAAAAAACTGAGGGCTGGAAGGTTTAAGCAATGTGGCCAAGGTTATACAGCCCTGAAATTGCAGAGCCTAGATACGAGCCTGTCTTAGGTGTGACAGCTAACCCATCTTTTTGTAGACCTACCTGAAGAGATTTTGGTAGGTTCTCAACTGGGAGATTGCCTGAGCTGAGGGGTGTAAGGTTTTGTTGCCATCTGCTGGTTGTATGAAGGTATCTTCCAGTCTCAAGCCTTTAGAGATAAAAGTGATGGCTTGCTGGGTAAGAAGGAGGAGCCCCCAGAGTTGGCCTGGGATTAGAGGGTGGACAGAGAGGATTGGAAGAACACTCAGAACCTGAGTAGACCTCCATAAGACAAAGGGGATGCATAGGAAAGGGAAAAGGGTTAACCAAAGAGGACTGGCCCCAGCGACAAAAACATGGATTTTAGGACACTCTTAGTCCCATTCCACACCCATTGCTCCTTCCCTGGTCCTTGGGGCATAGAAAGGAGACCCCACCTCCACCTGTAATTAATTCCCAGCATGACCCCTCTTGGTCACAGGTATTTGATAATGCTTCTTGAGGCATCCGGGCTTTGGACAGCATTGCCCATGGGCTGTTCGTAGAAACTAAATAGGATCCCTGAGCTAAGCCCACGGAATGATTCTCTCAGAAGAGATTTCTCAGAAGAGATTACAAGAAACTCGAAAGCAATGACTGTCATTTACTTCTTCGTTTTCCACAGTGCCTAGGTGGCTTAATAAATTGAGAGAGGCATGTTTGAGCAGCCTTAAGAAGGCAGCTGGTTTGTGCCCGATTTTCAAGGTCAGAGCTTGGGGCTTCAGAAACCTTCCTAAACCTTGGTACAAGAAATGTGACCAAGCAGGACAGGGTTCTGGATTCCTTGCTGGAGCCTGAGAGGATCTCTAGGCATCACCAGGTATTCAGAAACTGAACGATGGCACAGACCCCTCCACCCCAAGTCCTCCCAGATGGCAGGGGGGTGGGGAGGTGCTGGACATCATTCCTCCATGGCTTGAATTTGCCTTCTTGCCCCTCTGCCAGTTCCTTCCAACCTTTGGCTCAGCTTCTCCAGGCTGACGTTGGTAATAGTATTGGTGATGCCCCTTCAGCCTATTAACATTTCTATTTGACTCTCTTCTCTGGGCACAAAATAGCTATTTAATGATGCCACTCCACTCTTGTTAAAAAAAAACAAAAAAACAACAAAAAAACTTTTCAGTGTTTCTCTAATGCCCCGGGATGATATCTAGATTCCCTGAGTGTTAGGGCTGCTGCCTGTCTTTCCTGTGTCATCTCATCTCACTTTTTTGGACCTACACTCCAGTTATAGGAAACTTATTTCCACACATAGATTAAGCTTGAGCCACGTGACACAATTCTCTGCCCGAAATCGTCTCCCTCCTCCCACTCTTCCCATTGCCCACCCAACTTCTCATCCTTCAAGCGCTATAATAGCCATTACTTCTGCAAAGCCTACCTTGACTCCTTAAATCTAGGCTAAGCCTCTCCTGTGAACTAGCTTACTCTCCATCCCTGTTCAGCACCCTTTTCACCTACTGGAATTGCTCAGCTATTGTTTGTCCTCGCAGTAGACTAAAAGCTCCATGAAATCAGGCCATGGCTGCCTTGTTCTCTACTGCATCCCCAGTGCTTAACGCAATGCCTGGCGAGTAATAGTTGCTCTACAAATATTTGCGATGTCAATGAATGAGTCTGGAAATAAGCTGGCTTACCAAAAAAAAAAAAATGATTTTTATGATGTGTACAGTCCTCCCTGCAGTTGTCGGTGACCCAACAACAATAGGAATTTCACGTCTCTGCCAAAAATTGCACTTGGGTCACATGGTTACACTGATGCTGCAATTTTGAGCTGTTTTGTTCCACTACGTATCAACCGCTAGGGCAGCATCTTGGCTGATTGATTTTCCTTTTAGCCTCAAGTGTGGCCATCAGCTGACCAAAACAGTACAGAATCAGGCGGAAAAGCAATGGGATCCAAGAACACCCTTCTTTCAGGGATGTTCCTCTTCCAGGTGTCCAATCCTGGGTCTAGGCAGAATATGATTAATTGTCAAGGCTCCGGAAGATGCACTATTTTGGATGCTCCAGCTGGACTACACACAGAAGCCATCTCTTACTAAGCAGAACCTCACCTGAATGCCCATCTGGTAAAAGCTGGAGGGGGCTCTTGTCACAGGCAGTGATTGCTGCCCCCTAGTGGCATGAAGGGACAGGTTTCTGGGGATGCACGTGACTGGTACAGGCATAAGGAAGGAAAGTCAGAGGATAGCGCCTCATAGCTGCTTTTCCCCCTTTTTATTAAAAATAGACCCAAACACTTTATATATCATACAAAAGTTTCATTCGCTGGTGGCAGCCACGAGGAAGCCTGGCCCCGTAGCACTGATTTCCCGCCACCCCTTCAAGGGCCTGGCTCCCAGGGAGCAGTGGCTGGGCCTCAGGATGCCCACAATGACTGCTCACTCGAAACTGCCAACTGGGTGGGGGCTGTTTTAGGGGCAGCTGACCCCAGCCCACCCAATGGCAAAGGTCAGATGCTCGAAAGTGCTTCTCTAGTGCCAAGATAAACAAGTGGAGTGAAATGGAAACCCTTCTGATTCCTTTTATTTCCCAGGGCCCGGGATAGGGATTTTTCCCTCCACCCCCCGAGTCCTTTCTCCTACAGAGGGGGCGGAATGCTTCACCCTTGGAGATTGGTATCTCCCAGTGTCTCAGGCCAAAATTTCACTCCAACCCAAGCCTCTTCTCATCTGCTATTCTGGGGCCCAGGATCTAGGGGCCCCACAACTCAAGATTCGTCCCCTGTTCACTCAAAAACTGACCCCTCCCATGGTCCTCTCTGCCTGAATCTATGCCCTGCCCTTGCCTCAGTTTACAGGACCTTGGGGCTAGGAGGGCCCACAACCATCCCTTTCTCCCAGCTCTGTCCCTGACTGCTGCCCACTCCTGAGCCTTGAACACCCCTGGAAGTGAAGATTGGAGGTGGAGGGTTTGGTGGGAGCTGGGTTCCCCCAGGGGTGGGGCAGTACTCATGCTGGTGTGGACTGCTTGGCAGGGCCAGGGGACAGGCGTGGGAGGGTGGGGCATGCGGAGGAAGGGCACAGCCTGCCTGAGCCCCTCAGTCCCAGCCGTTGTCCTTCACCATGTGTGACATTTCAATGATGTACTTTCCCTCCTTGTACTTCTGGCTCGTCTCAAAGGCCTGCTCCTGGTGGAGAGGAAGCAGTGAATGTGGGACCAAGCTGTTCCCTTCCAGGCCCTACTACTACTTCTATGACCCTTGCCCCCCAAATCCCCCCTCCCCACCCAGTCCGCCTGGTCCCATCCTCTTCCTTCTGGACCATGCGAAGACCTGACATGTGGTCACTGGGGCTTGGAGGGCCATGGAGACTGTCCACTTTGGAGGGTCCCCTCAGGTACTTACATATTTCCAGCCCAGCGTGGTTTTGCAGCTCTCACAGAAAATATCAGCTACCGAGTGCAGCCCCGTGAGCAGGAGGCGCTGTTCAGCTGGCCCGCAACCCACGTTGACCCTGTCTCAGGAAACAGGAAGGACCCAGCACCCAGTGGGGTAGCTCTGTCAGTCCAGCCCCCAAGTAGCCCAAGAGGAACTTCCATCTGGAGAGAGATTAGCCCACCCAACGGGAAGCCCCTGCCTTCAGCAATCCAGCCCTTCCGGACTCGCACCCGGGCCTCCTTTCTCCAGTGCAGTGAGTCCAGTTCTGCCCAGATTCCCCACAAGAGAACTGCAGACTGAGTTTCTGAACCCTTTTGCAAGAGGAGAGGCAAAACGGAAGGCGAAAGGCCACCTTCCGATGGCTCATCCCCTTTTCCACAGAGGAAAATTATGCACACACGGTCACACACACACAAGGAGAGAGGTGGACTCACACGGAGTTAAACAGGTAGGCTCGGCCATGGCTCCCTTGGAAAGACTGTGGAGACAGGACATACAGTGACTACTGGGTGGCCCATGGCCCCACCGCCTGAATCCCCAGGGGCATGGAGGGGGGAGGATAGGCTGCCTTGCCTCACCCCAGGTGAGTTTGGACAAGCCCAGTGGGAGAGAGGAGGGGAGCGGCAGGTGCTCGCTTGACGTACCTTGGAAATAAGCTCATCGTGTTTAGCCAGGTGTGCCCGGCAGTGGACGCAGCTGTAGGTGCGGTGGCAGCGGGGCAGGTAGCTACGGAATGTCTTGGTGGGGAGGCAGGCCGGGCCTGGGCCGGGGTCACAGCTGGGCATGACGGGCTGGAGGACGATGCCCTGGCGGGCTGGGGGGGCTGGCGCCGTGCAGCCCCCACACAGGCGGTCGCAGGTGAAGCAGCGGAGCAGGTTGGCTAGAGCCGTGTTTCAGAGCAGGCGCAATGCGGGGGGGCTGCCCGGCCAGGGCCCCCCCAGACGTGAACCAGATAGAAATAGAAGTCACCTGGGTAGAGGAGAAGGTGCGTCAGGAGAGCCGTGGCCTCGCGAGGCGCCCCTCCTGCGGGAATGGAGCAGATGGGGCTCATCTCGCCCCTGCCCCTCCGCCCCCATCGCCATCGGTCCTCTCGGCGTTCGGTCTCACTGAGCCTCCCGGTCCCGGGACTTCCCGCCTGCTTAGCAAGCCCGGCAGCGGCGCCCGGCCTCTGGTGCCACAGCCGGGGAGGTGGTGTCTCTCCCTCCTGGGGCGAGCGCAGCCTCCAGCATTTTCCACCGGGAGCAGCCCGCTGGCACGAATGCTGCCATGGGAGCAGCGTCATCTGCCAGCGCTCCCTCCTTGATTTCGGTTCTTTGGTGTGGATCTGCCTCCCACATGCTCTGATAGGCTCTGGGGCTCGAAGTCTTTTCAAAGTTGGGGATGCCTGGCAGTATTTCTGTTCTCCATTTGCGATGCAATTGGTCCTTCGTACAGTACATTTCGTGTGGGAGGAGGGGCACGCTGAGGGGGAGGGAGGGCAGGCGGGCAGGTGCGCACACCTTGCTTGGGCCCTCTCCTGGGGTTGGGGTCCTGGTCTCTGTGAAGCAGAACTTCAAGGATGGCCCCTTTAAGGACAGGGACCTCAGGCATGGCCACGGCCCATCTCTGCATTTTGGTCCAGTCATTTTGGCCCCGGAGAAGCGCCTGGCTGTCTTCTCAGCTTCTGAGCCCCTTCGGCTCTCTGTTGCTCCTTACTAACTGTTGCCTTAGTTCTCAGTTAAGGACTTAGCCCCTCAGCTGTAGGAGAGAAACTCCTTCAGGCAAATCCGACAGCTGGAATCAACAGGAAATGGGGACCACGGCAGGGAGGCCAGCGCTCCTGGGCTGAGCAGGCTGGGTGGCGTGGTGTGGGGGCACCGTCCACCGCGGGCAGCCAAAGGGGACTCGTTTTCAAAAGCTGTGCTTTGGGGTACAAGGCAGAAAATTTTTTTTTCCCCACCTTCTCTCAGGGACAGGGACAAATAGCAGTGCCTCTGCGGGTGACAGAAGATAAAATACTTGCTGGGTTCTGATTAGGAATTTTGAGAAAGATGTTGATATCTGTCCAAACTCCAGCCCCCAAGTGGCTGAGGGTGTGGAGGCAGAGGATAAGAAGGGAGGTGTCCTCTGTGGCTCCGATAAGCAGGTGAGCTGCTGCCTTCTTCACAGGGCCGTCGGGCTCCATCGTGAATGGTGTAGCCCAAGTTTGGTTTAGAGGTGCCAGCTGGGTATCTGGCAATGCCAGGCCATGAAGCAGAACGGAGGCAGCAAGGCTCCGGGTCACCAGGGCAAACAGGCTCCCATCCTGAGGTGGCTGCTAGTGCCCCAGCTGTTCCAGTCTGTCCTGGGGCCATCAGGAGGTCTCTCCACAAAAGCCCATCAGAGACCGCCTTCAGTTTCAGGTCCTCTCCCCCTGGCGTGGCCCCAGGAAGACACCTTGTGCTGAGTTCAGGGTGACATTGGGCTCTGGCCGCAGGAAGCGGGCCCTCCTCACCAGCACGACACTGGTCAGTGTCCACTTCACTGGTCTGCCTCCAACTGTGCCTGTGAGTACCCCTCTGCCGCGCCACCCAGCACACCTTCAAGGGGCAAGGGAGGGGGCCGGCCAGGTCTCTGCTCTGCCTCCTTCCCCAGCCTCCGTCACGCCTCCCGCCCTCTCCCCAGCTTCCCCGTCAAGCCAAGAAGAGGCTGCACAGAAGGCTAGAGAACCACTCACAGGAGGGGGAGAGGGGGCATTTCTTCCCCGACTCCCATCACCGGGAGAAGCAAGTTGGGCAAATGACTGGGAAAAAAACAAAGGCGAGCTGAGTGCTGGGGAGAGGATGTTCACCCAAGTGAGCCGGGGCTGGACCGTGGGAGGTAGCGGGGAGAGAGAGGGCTGGGGTGGGGGTGCCGAGCAACCCTTGCCGCCAGCAGAGGCCCAGAGGCAGAGGCTAGAGGAACCAGGTGCGAATCCCGTGCCTCTCAGGGGAAGAAAAAGGGAGGGGGCCACCTGCTCACAATGGATTTTCTCATCTGCTCTGAGGCTTTGGCCCCCTCTGGCTGGCATTCTCGGCATGGTATGGTCCAAAATCATTAGCAGCGCAGCCAGCTCCCGGGGCGGGCTTTGGGGGGTCTGCACCAGCAGCAAAACAATAAACAGTGATGCCTGATGCTGCAGCCAAAGTTGCCGGGAAATAAGTGCGGGAGCCGTGAGAGCTAAGGAGAGGGATGGAGGAGCTGAGAGAGGAGCGGAGGCAGCAGGGAGGGGGAAGGGAGGACAAAGGGTGGATGAATAATGCTTTTGCAAAGGGGAGAAAGCAACACGCAGCAGGAGGAGGAAATTTGCAAAGGGGAAAAAAAATTCGTTTGGAGAAGGGCTGCCCCCTCACCTTGAGGTCTGCTCCAGAGATCTCCGTCTATCTCTCTCTCTCTCTCTCAATCTCTCTGCTCACTCTTCTCTCTTCTCTTTCCGCTCCTTCAATTGGGAAGGGGATGGGGGCAGGGAGGGGAGTTAGGGGCTCAAGACGGGCTGCAAAGCTGGCCAGCTGCTGGGGGCCAGAGGTTGTCTCTCGTCTGTACCTCGGTCTGTGGGTGAATGTAGCTGTGTGTTGTGGAACTGCATCATAACACTGTGAGTCATCCATCCCCCACCCCCCTCACCTCCCACGTCAGAGCAGGGCTGGGAGACACAGGAGGCGGGTCGGGAGGAAGGGAGGGGGCAGGCATCCAGGGATGGGGCTGGGGGAGTTGAGGCAGGGGGTGGGAGCAGAGGGACGGGACAGGGAGTGGGCGAGAAAGAGGAGAGGCTGGTTGCTGAGGAGAAAGGCAGTGTGGCCAAGGAGATAGAACCTGGGGAGGAGGACAGGGCTGGGCAAGGATGGAGTACGGGTGGCAGGGCTATCGGAAAGGAGGTGGCGAGGCGGGTGATGATGAGAGATGGATGCAGAGTCAGGCGCGTGCACACACATTCAAGATGATACATTCTTCTTGTTAGCTCAGACGCCAGCCCTGATGCAGAGAAAAGATATACTAATTTAACACATATAGCAAACCGTGCCCCAAGCTTGTACCAGGCACTTAAAGCTTCAAAGTCTCAGCTTAATACCCTTGAAGGAGTCTAGACCAAATATGACATCTCACATACAGGAACCTCTCATCAACTATCTCCAAATTTCTTATGCTTCATGAACTGAGACACCCACGTTACATAAGGTTCTCTACTGGGCTGTAAACTTTCTGAGGCTACCCCTCTGGGCAACCCCTCTGCGTCCCAGGACTGCACTGCCTGGTGCAGAGATGATGCTCCCAAAACAGCAGTTGAGTTGCATCTTCAGACATGATTCAAGTGTCTGGCGTTGGTTTCAAAGAGACCTGGGTTGGAATCCCAGCTCTGCCAAAATACTCACCAGGAACCGCTGGGCAACCTACTTTGTGCCCCGGTTTTCCTCTTCTAAATGAAGCTAACAATATTTACGTCATGGGGATGTGAAGCCAAGTGAGATAACACGTAAACACCTAAAAAGTGCCTGGCACCTGATAGGCACTTAAGAAACAGAAGTTGTCGTTATTTCAAAACTGTATTCTCAATTTAATGAGCAGAAACCCAGAGAAAGTTTACTATAAAATTCTTTTTTTTTTTTTAACAATTATTCTTTTGTTTTAACAAATTTATTTTTTAATTCCCTCCCACACACCGGTAACCACTAGTTCATTGTCCATGTCAGTGAGTCTCTGTTTGTCCTGTTCATTTGTTGCATTTAGGTTTATATCCCACATATAAGTGATCCCATGTGATTTTCAACCTTTTCTGTCTGGCTTATTTTGCTTAGTATGATTATTTCAAGGTCCATCCATGTTATTGCAAATGGCAGTATTTCATCTCTTCTTATGGTTACTATACAACTGTGATACCTCAAGAGACCCGTGTCAAATTTGTGTCTTATGAAGAACTCACACCTTTCAGTGCTATTTTTCCATCATCTTCCAGTTGTAGTTTATTTGACTCAGAATATTTCTCATGGAGTGCTGCCCTGTGCATGTCACTGAAATATGTGGACAAGAACATATCACCCAAGAGAATCCCCCACCCCACCGATTTCCAACAGGCTTACATTCAGAAAATGTGTGACAAAGATAGGGACTTACAGAAAGGACTGCTTGTGAGCTTTTTTTTTTTTCTTTCACACGTAAAGAGAGGGAAAAATTAAGGTAAGGAAGTGTGCTAATGCGAGGCATTGCTAGCTGGGTAAGAATAAAGGAATTCTGAATATTTAATCAAAGATTCTGAGGTTTAAGGTAAATTCAGAAAAGACAATGTGGCTACCTTGAGTGATAGTACCAGAAGTTTGAAGTTGAGACGGTGAACTTGGTACAGAAAGAAGAGGGAAGTGTTCTTGTCTGGGGCAACAGATAAGAAAAGGAGGACTATGAGAAACCACTGTTGAGGAAAAACAGTGGGAAATGGGGGAAAGGAAGGTGAGTAGATTTTAGGACAAGAACGGAAAGTTTGGAAGCGAAAAGGATATCAGTTTAAATTAGCTCAGGAAGAAAATGCTCAAGGGTTTAGCTGGAGAGGAGATCGAAAAAGACATATGAAGACAGCATTATTTAGGGGTGGGGTGGAGATGGTGGGAATGCTTAGCGAAAGTGAGAAAAGAGTGTAGGCAAGCACAGATGCTTTAAATGTGCCCTTTCTGTGTTTAAGAAGCAAAATGGAGAGCAGTCTGGGGGGCGGGGCGGGGAGTGGTTCTTCATAAATTAAGCTCGAGATAGTTATAAAATATCCAAATAAAGATGACCTTCAGGTAATTGGATGAAATTGCCTCAAGGGAGAGAGTGTGGAGGTGAAGAAACAGACCTGGAAGACAGACTGCATGGAAACAGGAGAGGATGAGCTCACGGGGGGGGGGGGGGGGGGATTTGCGAATGGAAGCCTGGAATTGAATTTTTGAAGAATGATGAAAGATTGGGGGATACTGAATAGTTCATTGAAGAACTAACGCACGTATGGTGAATGAACAAAACAATTAAAGAAAACCATCAAAGGAAAAGCTGTAAGAAGTGAGAATGGCACTCTTAGAAAGTGAGTGCTAAGGTAGGGCCAATGGGACAAAGGCAAAACAGAAAATCGGATTAACTGTGTGAGCTGGACTCAAAAGAGTACTCATCTGTAAAGTGAAGATGACAATGATAGTATGTGCTTCACAGAATTCTTGTGATTAAATGAATCTACACCTGTATAGCTCATAATACGGTACCTGACATCTAACTCTATGTGTGTGTTTGCTATTATTATGGTAACTGGACTCAGACTCCAAAATCCTGGGTTTGAGTCCTAGCCCAGTCAAGTCCCTTCACCTATCTTCATCTCCCTCATGTGAAACTGGAGATAATAAAACTGACTTTCCGGGGTGCCTGTGAAAGAAGATACCTGAAATGTAAAACACTGTACAAATAAATGGCATTATTACAGCTCTCCCCTCCTCAAACTGTAATAAAAACTTAAAAGCTAACATCAGATGTGTTCTAAGTTACAGGCATCATGCTTAATATTTTATGTGTATCATCCCATTCAATCAACAAAACTCTGAGGTTAGGTATTTATCCCCACTTTGCAGGCAAGAAAGTGGGTCTAGCGAGTTTAAGCCTATGCCTTGCCCAAAGTCACACAGTGAGCAAGTGGCATAGCGAAGAATACAAGATTCCAAAGCCCAAGTTCCTGAGAAGAGACTTACAGACGTGGCCCAACCTGTTGCCCATCGGCTAAATGACCTTGTGTAACTGTCAGAGATTTGGGGAGTGAAAAGAGTGATGACAAAACTCCCCGCTCAACTGGAGAGAGGTGGTTGGATGACTGCGTAAGGAGTAACTTGGAGAAATTCTTGGAGTTTTATTTTTATTTAAATGTTTTTAAATGCCCTCTAAGGAAGAAAAATAATGAAAGAAAGGGAGAAAAAGAAAGAAAGAGAAAAAAGAAGAAAAGGAAGAAAAGGAAAAATAAAGAAAGAAAAAGAAAAAAACGCCCTCTAGGTGCCAAGTACTGTGTCAGTCAGGTAGGGGATAACGGCCCAGGTTAGCCTGTGACAGGCTGTTTTCCTCCACTTTCCCTACGCCTAGATTTCTTCGTGTCTAAAAGGAGTTAAGCTAATTTCGCCACTTATTGGCTTGTGGTCCAGACAAGCAGGTTATCATGCGACTCAGACAACGAGTCCTCCTCCCCGGGAAGCAGGCGAGAAGGAACACCGGGCAACAGTCCACATCTGCTGCGACCCGACGACCGTTGGCCCCTTGGCCAGTCCCAGCCCCGCGCGGGGGCGTAACGGTCACTCCTACCCTCGTCTGGCCGGCTTGGCGAACAATGACGGTCTCCGCCCCTCCCACCTTTGGCGTCACAATCAAAACAATCCTTTAACTACAACTCCCAGAAGGCCTAGCGGCTGCACGAGCGCAACCGCCCGCGGCTGTTCCACTACAACTACATGTCCCATGGGGCATCGCGCGACCGTGTCTACTCCACTGCGCAAGTGCGGAAACGCCTTTGTTTCCGGCGTGGCTTTGGTCTGGCCGGGCTCGCGATTGGTGTTAGGTCCTGCCTAGGAGGGCTTATTGGTTTATCATTCAGGGCTCGTGGCTGTGCAGGTGAGATAATAAGCTGAGAAACGCAACCGTCGCCTTCTTGGGTCCTAGGCAGATTTCCTATCCGGCGGGAATGTAGGGATGAGCGTATCCGTGAGTATTTCCTATCTCCAGACCTAGAGCTGCAGTCCGTTATCGGAAATAATTATTCCTCCGCATTTTCTAGTTTACGAAGTGGCTTTTTTTTTTTTTTTTCCCCTTTCCCTTTTCTCCCTCCAACAGTCCGGGTTAATCCCCAGAATAGCACTTTGTGTGAGGAAGTGTAAGTCCTTCCAGCTGACAGCTGAGGAAAAGGTTCAGAGAGGTTAAGTGATTTGTCTATAGACACTGCTTACTGTTCGGTGCTGAGCGGGGTCTTGATGCTAATCTGTAAGTCCAAAACCGGTATTCTCTGCTTTGCATCCGGATGGCAGATGCCCTTTCTTGTTGACTAAGAGGGTTAGTTAGGAAGTCAGCATCTCTTTCCTCCTCAAGTTTGGAGTTATCCCAGTAGAGTGAAGGGAGTGATGAGGTGATGTAATCAAGTTTTCTGTTAATTTGTAGATAGAGTTTTCTTACGTCTGAGCAATTTATTCACTCGATGTATTTATAGTGATGCCTACCGATTGTTAAGTCCTGTTCTAGATACTAGAGAGAGACAGCAGCAAACAAAAATGCCCAAACATAGGGTAGACAATAAAATGTATAGTGAGACAGATGGTGATCAGAGATAGGAGAAAGCAGGATAAGGGGAAACAGCCACTGGAGGATTTTGAATGGAGTTCTAACTTATGTTTAGATGCAAAGTTTAATTTGTGTTTTAGGCACAGCAGCTGCACAGAAAAGATGGGAGAGGAGGCCAATGATGACAAGAAGCCAACAACTAAATTTGAATTAGAGCGAGAGACAGAACTTCGCTTTGAGGTGGAGGCATCTCAGTCAGTTCAGTTGGAGCTGCTGGCTGGCATGGCAGAAATCTTCGGCACAGA
The DNA here is from genome assembly GCF_014176215.1 of Rousettus aegyptiacus. NCBI lineage: Eukaryota > Metazoa > Chordata > Mammalia > Chiroptera > Pteropodidae > Rousettus > Rousettus aegyptiacus. The sequence goes on from NW_023416308.1 coordinate 112,322,960, forward strand.
GCTGACCCGAAACAAGAAATTCACCTTTGATGCTGGTGCGAAGGTGGCTGTTTTCACTTGGCATGGTTGTTCTCTACAACTGAGTGGCCGCACCGAGGTGGCATATGTCTCCAAGGACACCCCTATGTTGCTTTACCTCAACACACATACAGCCCTGGAGCAGATGCGGAGGCAGGCGGAGAAGGAAGAAGAGCGAGGCCCCCGGGTGATGGTGGTGGGCCCCACTGATGTGGGCAAGTCCACAGTATGCCGTCTACTGCTCAACTACGCAGTGCGTTTGGGCCGCCGTCCCACTTACGTGGAGCTGGATGTGGGCCAGGGTTCTGTGTCTATCCCTGGTACCATGGGGGCCCTCTACATTGAGCGGCCAGCAGATGTCGAAGAGGGATTCTCGATCCAGGCCCCTCTGGTATATCATTTTGGCTCAACCACTCCTGGCACCAACATCAAGCTTTATAATAAGGTCAGAGCCAAAGTGGGGTGGAGGGAAGGGCTGCTATCAAGAAGCTGTGCAGAAGTTTGCTGGTTAGAACTATCTGTGGCCATCTCTTTGCTCGCTCTCAGCTGATATTGCCACATGATTTTGGAAAAGACAGTTTCAAATATAAATCAGCCTCAGATTGTTAAATGTTTCTGTAGACCTATTAAGTAATTGTAAAATTTCTACAGATTTCCACTTAGGATGTGAAACAGGAGACAGAAGAAGCAACATAAAAATTCATATTATGAATGCAAAATCACGGTCATTAAAAATGTTGTTTTTTTCTGCATCATAATCAGTGGTTGTAAAGGAGGACAAAATAGCTATGGGTTTGTGCGTTTTTGGTTTTTTTCTTCACCTTGATTCTTTCTTCTGCAGATTACATCTCGTTTAGCAGATGTGTTCAACCAAAGGTGTGAAGTGAACCGAAGGGCTTCTGTTAGTGGCTGTGTCATTAACACCTGTGGCTGGGTCAAGGGCTCTGGTTACCAGGCCTTGGTGCATGCAGCCTCAGCCTTTGAAGTGGACGTGGTTGTGGTTCTGGATCAGGAACGACTGTACAATGAACTGAAACGGGACCTCCCTCACTTTGTGCGCACTGTGCTGCTCCCTAAATCGGGGGGTGTGGTGGAGCGTTCCAAGGACTTCCGGCGGGAATGTAGGGATGAGCGTATCCGTGAGTATTTCTATGGATTCCGGGGGTGTTTCTATCCCCATGCCTTCAATGTCAAGTTTTCAGATGTGAAAATCTACAAAGTGGGGGCACCTACCATCCCAGACTCCTGTTTGCCTTTGGGCATGTCTCAGGAGGACAATCAGCTCAAGCTAGTACCTGTCACCCCTGGGCGAGATATGGTGCACCATCTCCTGAGTGTTAGCACTGCCGAGGGCACAGAAGAGAACCTTTCTGAGACTAGTGTGGCTGGCTTCATTGTGGTGACCAGTGTGGACCTGGAGCATCAGGTGTTTACCGTTCTCTCTCCAGCCCCCCGCCCACTGCCTAAGAACTTCCTTCTCATCATGGATATCCGGTTCATGGATCTTAAGTAGAGATCTGGGGCATGGAGGCCTAGCCATCATGAAAGGCAGATGGGCTGAGGTATGAGAATCTGTTGAGGCCAGGCTGACCAGTAAATGGTGGACTAGCAGGAAACATGTATTCTACCTCTTAAAACAGATGGTAGTAACCCAACTCTTCTAATCTTGAACCTAAAGGAAAACCATGAGAATTTAATTGGTTTCTTAGATCACGTGAAGTGCTACTTCGAATTCTCTAAGGTTCTAGAGAATTCCATTTTTTTCCCGTTTTTATCACTGCTTTATATTTTGTATATAGCACCTGTTACCTCATTAACCCAGGATGAAAAAGTGTATTAGAAGGCCTCCTTCCAATAAAGTTCAAACTTGGGAAAAAAAATTATTTTAACATTTTTGCATATCATAGAAGTTGGTATATTTAGTTTTGTTTTTTCCCCTCAAAGAATTACAGAACAACATTGGAATGATTTATTGCTAAATACTTAGAGGAGAAGAAAGCCGAGAGCCCACCTGTGAGCCAAGCAGGTGAATTTTTATGATGGTTCTTTTCTCTGCACGTAGGTAAATAGACGCTAAATCTTTTGCCAATGTCAGGCTTACTATGAGGAACCAAAGAGGCTGGTAATAAACTTGGGTGGAGATTTCAGATCTGATCATTTTCCAGAGATAGCTCATTTTCTCCCAGCTGCAGCTATCTTTCCTATTGTGTATTTGATTGGAATCAGTTAGAGTGTAAGTCGAGTGTAAATTTCACGTCGTAAGCAACTGGGAAAGCCCATCGTCTGATCTCTTTCAAATAATTGGTGTTCTTGGTTTGGACGTGGATTACTGAATAAGTATCTGATGCCTTTCATTCATTCTTGCCACAAGTATTTATCAGGCACCCACTATTTGCCAGTAACCATCTACATAGATACAGGATAGACAAAGTCTTAGGGAACGTATTATAGAACAAACACAAGAAAGGTAAGTGGTGTACAGAGACTTAAAATTGGGTGATATGGGACAATGACTGAGAGGCTTCTTTAGATTAGGTGGTCAGGAGAGGCCTCTCTTGAGCTTACATTTCAAGTGAATACCTGAAAGGCCATATAAAATTCGGGCAAAGTCTTCCTGGTGGAGAGAGGAAAAAGCGTGATGTGTTTGGTGAAAGGAAAGGCCAGTATGGCTGGAGTATAGCGAATCAAGGGGAGAGGGGTAAAAATTTAGGCTGGAGGGAACAGCAAAGATGAGATAAAGTTTTTGTAATCCAACAGCAGTGGGAAGAAGTGGGAGGGGGGTGTGTCTAGTCCCTTCCATTTGCTATAACAACATACTACTGACTGTGTAGCTTATAAACACCAGAAACCTCATGGTTCTGGAGGCTGAAAAGTTCAAGATCAAGGCACCAGCATGGTCGTGTTATGATGAAGGCTCTCTTCCAGGCGGCAAACCGCCAACTTCTAGCTGTGTCCTCATGAAGTGGTAAGGGTAAGGGTGCCCTATGGACCCTCTTTGGAATAGGCACTAATTTCATTCATAAGGGCTCTATAGTCATGACCTAAGCACCAAAGGCCCCACCTCCTAATACCATCTTTAGGGGTTAGGATTTCAGTATGTGAATTCTGCGGGACACATTTAGACCCTAGCAGATAGTTAAAACAGAGGAATGAGATCTAGTTTACATTTTGAGATTACTGCTGTGTGGAACATAGATTATAGAGGCAAGAGTAGAAGCAAGGACACAAGTTAGTTTCAATGTGAGAATTGGTGAATTAGAGTAGGGCAGCAAAGGTGGAGCCAGTGAGTAAATTGGGACATTTTGGAGATAAAGTCGATAGGACTTGCTGATGGGAGTGGTGAGGAAAAGAAGTGGAATCAAAGATGATTCCTAGATTTTTTACTGGAACCACTAGATTGACTATGAGAAACTCCAGGAGGGAATAAAGGAATATCAGGAGTTCTACTTCGGCACTGTTAGGTTTGAATTATTAGTCATCCGTATGGAGATGCCATGTAGATGCTGGAAACATGAATCTGGAGGGTGGGGGAAAGTTAGGGCTGAAGGTTCTTGGGAGCTATTGACCAATAGAGGGCATTTAAGGAAGTGGTATTGGATGAAGTCACTTAGGGGACTGTGTAAGTGTTAATCAGAAGGCAGAAGAGGAATTTTCAGGGAACTCCCAGCATAAGAGGTGAAGTATAATGCGAGCTAGCAAAGGAGACTTGACTATGGATCTGGAAGCATGGATGTCAGTATTGACCTTGAACAGTACAGTCTTGGAATGGTGGGGGTAAAAGTCCTGTTGAAATATATTGAGGTAATATAAACTGTAGAAGTAGAGAACAATTATAGACAACCCTTTTAAGAAGCTTTGCTAAGAAAGGGACTGGGGTGGTGGTATGGGATTAAGGAAAAGTTTGTTAAGTCTTTTAGATAGGGTGCCTCAGCATATTGACAGACTCTGGAGGTTGAGAATTTAATGATGACCATGGTATGTTCTTGCCACCATTTTTTCAGTATGTTTTCATTTTTCAAATGTCAGAAAATTCAGAAGAAAATGCAGAGATGAAAGATGAGATCCAGAGCACAAAGAGAGAAACTGTCATCTAACACAAGCAGAGCTATTTCACAGGGACAGGAGGGAAGGCAGCAATATTTAAACAGGTTGGTGCTGCAAGGTCATTCCTCTCTGCGTCTAAATTCTAGGGTAGAATTTTGTTGTCTGCTTGTTTATTTGCCAATGAGTTGGTCTAAAAATGACACTGTGGTTTGCCTCCTATAGGCATGAGGAAATGCACGTGAACAGGATTTGAAAAAGTACAGATAAAGTACACTAGAAAAACTAGAGTATTTCTTGATGTACATAGCAAGTAATTTTTTTGAAGTTTGGTGGTCTGGCTAGCCCATTGTTTTAACCTAGATTTTACTGTTTAATACTTTGCAGAAGTGGCTGGCAGTTTAAACCTTATGCTCTATTAAACATTCTTTCCAGGAAATATCTTGCATGATCCTAAGGAAAACTGGACAGGAAACTGGAAACTCTCTAAACCTTTGTAGTGATGATACCAACTGTGCTCATCCACCTAGGAGCTTGGCATCCAGTAGTCCAGTATATCAAGAGAGTTTAGGATGGTGGGAGGTTTAATTTTTATTCCCATTTAGCACTTTCTAGCAAAGAGACAAAACAATTTGCAGCATCTTAGGCTCTTGAAAAGAAAGATGCCAAATTTGCGAAGTTGGGGAAATGAAGTTTTAAGATCTAAAAAATATATATAATAGAAAAAAAAGGAATTTGATCTCTTCCTGAGGAAACAAATTAACCTTAAAAGATAGAAAATTCTCTATAAATAAAAGAAATATTCTATCTTTGGTAGTACCCTAACTTTATCTTTTATAAAGTCTAAAGTATTTTAAAGATTTAATTTTTTAATACACACTCATTAAAGAGAACGCTCAGTGTGTTACAATAAATGGATTGAAGCCTTTAGCATGGATAAACTAAAACCTGATGTATATGCCATGCCAGAGAAGGAACTAGAGTAGACCCCAGAAAACAAGGTAGACCTTTCTCCTTCACCTTGCTGTCCAGTGCTAAAGTATCAGACCATAGTTAAACCACCACCATCTGACACCAAACCCCAAGACAGACCACAGGATTTAGAATCAGGTGAGGAACCTTGGCTTCAGAGAAGTAGCTGGTGTAACACTTTTTTGAAAGACTCTTATGTAATAGCCAGAGCTGCTTTCGTAAAAGAAATGGCCTTGAGCTTAATGAGAGAACACTTGGGCCTTGCTCTTGGGTTTACAGCTGTGTAGGGCTAATTAGAGCAAAGTGTGGCGCTGTGATCTGAGCTGGCCAACATCTCGCCAGGGACAGGAGAGCTTCTAGAGAACCTTTTCTTTCCACCGCGGTTAGGGATGCAGCGCCCATTCCTTGGGTTGCAGATGTAAAAACTAAGGAAATTAGGTGCAATCAAGAGCCGGGTCGCACCCCGGGGGGGCTGCCACCGCCCCAGATGGTGCGCACTCCCTGTGCCTCCTTCCACAGTGGACGCTACGGCTCCAAGGCTCGTGCCCGCTCTTCCCTCTTCATCCCGGGCCTTTGGCAGGAGCATCGCCCCACACTGATTCTTCCAGACCCGGGACCCCTTCCATGCAAGAGCCACAACCCAGACTGTTCCATCCCATTGGGATTCTGCTGGTTCTAGGAAACTCGCTGGACCGAGAACTGCTTCAAGTTTCTTTTAAATAAAGTTTTCTCCATCAAAAAAAAAAGGGGGGGGGAAGGGCTATTTACTCGCCAAACGTTTGGCCAATGCTTGAAGGAGGTGAAACAGGAAAACGCCGGGGCCTATACTGGTGATTGGTTACACTGGAAGCCAGTCTGGACTATACCACATTTGCTTGGGAGGGCTTAGCGAATTCGAGGGGGTAGCTCCTTGCTTTTGAGTTCTTCCAGCAGACACATATTACTACGTTTTTACTTCCAAGGATTTCTGTTTGGATCCAGCGGGAACAGAAAGTAGGACGTGGGAAAAAGGAACACTCGCCCGACCATTTCCCCATTTCTGACTCCTGCGCAGTACTCCAAACCCCCCTCTCCCAGTCGCCTGCGGAACCCCACGGCTTTGCGCGCGCGTTCTCGTTTTCTCGCGTGCGTACGGCGCTGTGCCTGTGCAGCCAATCAGAGCGCGAGGTCGCCGCGGTCGCCGGGGTTCGCGCGCACGCCATAGAGCGGCGTGGGGGTGGGGGCTATAGGTGAATGGGAGAGTGAGCGGGGGCGGGCGCGGCGGCGCGAGTCGCATGAATGAGAGAAACGTGCCCCGCTCGAGACGTCGCGCGCGTCCGGGACGGGGAGCCAATGGGAACGCGGGGAGGGCTAGAGACCTGGCACTGAGGGCAACGGCCGCGCGCCGGCTCGAAGACGAGCGCCGCCGAGCGGGAGCGCGCGGAGCAGGGCGGGCGTGGAGCGTGCGGGGGCCGCGCGCTGCTTCTCAGAGGCCGGACGGCACTGCTGGGAGGCGGCAGCGACGACGACGGCGGCGGTGACGGGAACCGCGCCGGGGGTGAGTATCGGGGACACCGGCCCCTGCGGAACCGGAAGTGCGGGGCCAGTGAGGTGGGAGGGGAGTGTGACCTCTAGGGAAGGGGGACTGAGGAGGAGGAGGTGGTGTGAGGCCCCATTCCTCCTTCGGGCCGGGTCATCCAACTGCGGCAGGACCTGTGGGCCCCGGAAACGGACGACGAGTAGAGGCCGGAGATCCACGGCCGCTGGGACTCAGAACGGGTTACTGCCCGGCTGCCCGGTCCTAGCCCGGGACCCAGGTCCCCTTCGGCGCCCGGTGCCCAGCCGCCACCCTTTCCGCCCCCGGCCGTACGCCGCGGGCTCTGCCGTCCTCCGCAGCCCTCTCCCGCAGCAGCCCGAGTGGGCCCTGCCACCGCGGATTCCGTCTTCTCAATCTCAGTCAGCGCTGCCCCATACGGTGATTCTCCTTGCCCCAGCTCCGGGGTGGGGACTGGGTGCTGTTCCCCTTTTATCTCCCTGCGTTTTAGGTCCCTCGCCCACTCTGCTGATACTTATTTTGGCTCAAGTCTCATCCTGTTACCTGTTGTCTCCCATCCGTCCGCTCCCTCGCCCCCTCCAGCCTGGTGCTCCATGCTTTTAGTACTGTGGACTTTTTACAAGCGGAGCTCGGATGTGATTGCCAATGTTTTATCTATAGGAATCTCTTTGTGGGACAGGGAGATTGAAGATGTTTTATCCACTTGGCCGAATGAAAATACTGAAATGTGAAGTAAGAAAGTGACTTAAAGTTATGAAGCGAGGGGTAGAATCAAATATGTTATATTCTAGACCATTTTTCTGCTCGGATATTTCACTTCCTGCTTAATGCCGTCTTGTCTAGGTTGATCTTATATTTTCATCCCTATCTCTTTATCCCAGTATCTCTCTCTACTGTATCAAATCTCTTCAGAAGGCTCATTATTACCCGTTCTTAAAAACCCACCTAATGCCTACAAGAATTGTATATCCATGTATTTTGCTCCTTCGGCATATAAAGGTAGAACCCATATTAAATTTCCACTTGACTCTTAAGCCAGTGTCTTGATATGTGGATTATTCCACGATACCTTGATTACTTAGTATTCAGATTTACTAAATTGTATTATTTCTCCACTTTATATCAACCAACAATATTTGTGCTATCAGTGGTACTGCCCGTATCCATTCACCCTTTAAAGGAGGTCCTGAATTAAACCTTTATTAAAGCCTTCAAACCGTATATTCTCTGATTTGTTTTATATATGCATATTTCCATTCCATAGATTACTCTGTGACTGAATATGCCCTATACATACATGCTTGTACACCTTTCTCATACTGGCGTGGACCCAGACTGCTGGCTCTGCTGAACCACACTCATCCTGTAGTCTTATCCCTACTACCCACAGCACTTCTGCTAAGACTTGGTGCTTCTTTATTATACCCAGTAAATTCTTAGGTTATGTCTCCTCCCTTCCAGTGTATACTCCCCAGACATCTCAGGTGCAGATCTCTTTTGTTTCTCAGTATTGTACTCCCAAATTGCATGGCCTTTTATGATCCTGCATTGCTATGGCAGTATTAGTTCATGTGATTTTTTTTTCTGTCAGAAAATATGATCTTAAATAATATATGGTGTCTAAATGATATTCTACTCCAGATAAAATAAAAGCAATGCAATTTCCATCTTCTCTATTCTTTTGGGCTTTGAGGGGAAAGTTTAATAGTACTATGTACAAACCAAGAATTTGCTTCTCATTGTTAGCAAAGATTCCTAGGCCTGCATTCAGATTGTTGGGATTTGATTAGGAAACCAAGAGTTAAGTCATAACGTTAGAGGCTAAAGAAGAGTTGTCTTTTCTAGGACTTGAACAATTTCTTGTAATCTCGGAGTATTCACTTTGTTCTTGTATTACTGTTTGGCCCTCTAAAATGCTGTGTCTTAAAGAGAGACATGATGTACCTTGAAGGAAGGCACCTTTGCCTTCAGTGCCATAGGTAAGAGAGGAAGTGATAAATTCCAGGGCATGTTTGTATTTCATTATCTGAATCTTTTGATGTTTTAATCTCTGGCTTTGATATTAAGGGAAATACTAGACCACTGGGTGCGATAAAACTTATTTTTAAATTCTAACAAGTAAAATTTTTAGTCTGCAGAGTCCAAGTTGTCACTTGGCAGGTAGTTTAGTGGATGAAAAAGGAGTAGAAAGGGTTTGTTGGCAAAGGCGCACATGAATGAACCCTTGCATTCTGAACTTGACTGCTCAAGTGATTCAGTGGAATGGCCTGAGGCATTCTCTAGCCTTCAATTTTTTGAAATGGTATAAGGGACTGCGTCACCGATAATGTGAGTTAAGTGCTTTGAGATCACTAGATGAAAAGCATCCTATAAAATCCAAAGTGCTAGGATTATTTTGCTACTGCCATCAACAGAAATAATTGTTATTCTTAATCATATTGCGGAAGGTGGGGCTCAGTTGACTTCCTAACAGGCTAATATAGGAACAAAAAACTGTTGAATTAGGTAGAAAAGGACCAGCCCTGTGGTTGACTCAGTTTCTCATACAGGGCATAAAACCTTTCAGTGCAAGAACATTTTTCGTTCAGGTCCTTTCATGTGTTATTCTAGAAGACCAAACATTCAGCTTCTACCTCTTCAGGGTTATAACTACAAAGCATAGAGGGATGAGAGAGAGGGAGACATGCACAGAAAGGAAATGAGACTAACTGTCCTAATTTTGAGGTTATTTTTTTCTCTTTTCATTGTAGCAATAAATACTCTTCGTCCAAAGAGAAATCTCTTTTCTAGGGCTGCCCTTCACTGCTGTGCCCTTGTTTGTTTTTAGATTTTGATATTTGTTACTATTTGTGTCAGGTGAGATGGGCCCCTTATAAGACGACCTGAGGCCAGGTGAAGCCAGGTTCTCTTTCTAATGTGAACAGCAAGCACTTAGAAAAGTGGAGGATCCATCTTCCTGCCAGTTCAGAGCCCCACATACACATAAGTGAAGTGGCAAATAATCTTTCTCTCAAAAGACACTTTTTAACAGAATGACCTGTGGGGTTTTAGCCTTGATGTTCTTAAGAAATGCCCCGAAAGAATTTCTTTGATAAAGATATTTGTTTTTTTTTTTTTTTTTTTTTTTTCCAGGTAAGGCCCTGTAACCCAGCGAAACTCTTCATCTAGAAAACCCAAGACTGAGGAAGAAAGAGCAGAGACATTGACTAACCTGGAAACGGGGACCCCTTTGGAACTTTGCTTTCATCCACAGAAAACTTTAAAAAGTATCATCGAGTGGAACTGAGTTCTTCCTCTTATTTTGCTTGTTGGGAAGAACATGGCTTCAGGGATTTTATGTTACGCTTTAGTTTTGCATGAACTCTCTAGGAAAAGAAGCTCTTGAAGGGCTTGGGAATAACAAGAAGATACTGAAGACATACAAGCTTGCTGTCTCTCTGTTTTCCCTCCCCCTTCAAAGAAAAGGATTTACAACTCAACCTTGTAACAGCTGCTGCCCAGCTTTAGCCATCAAGAGAAAATAAATAAAATTAAACCACCATTGCCAGACTACAAGCCCTGAAGTCAAGGTGTCATTGAGAAAACTGCCTAAAAAGGACAAAGACTGCAGTAAAAACAGCTTCTCTTTAAAGCTGGAAGGGGCCCCGGGTTCCTTCTCGGATTAAAATAGAAACACAGGGCACACCTCTTTGGGTGCAGCTCACATTCTGTGGAAGTGTAGTCGTGGAGGTACTAGAGTATCTCTTCAGAAGAATCTTTCTTTGCCCAAAGTATTCTGCCCTATCTTGATATTCTCCCCTTCTTTCCTTCTGAAGACTTATCTCCATCCATGAGCTATTTTTCCTTGATCTATCTGACTGCCTGTGTTCTCTACCTGCAACCATTTGCATGTGTACGGCCTATTGTTTGTCTTCAATTTTTAAACTGTACAAGCTGGGTTTCTTAATCTCTCCTGCCTTGTTCTGGGGAGGTGGTTATTCGTCACTTGGAATCACCTTTCCCCCTCCCATGCGCTTTCCTTCATTTGAGATCTTTTGACCTTTGGTTTTATTTGGGAGGGGGAAGGGTGATAATTTAAAGTTTTCTGTTCCCTGGTGTCCTTCTGTGCTCTTATTTCCGTTGTTGCCCTCGTCCTGTTTTCTTGTCTGTTCTGCCGCTGTGTGGGCCTGGGCTATGCGGCAGGGCAGATCTCCCATCAGAGCTCCAACATGCCCGCAGAGTCTGGAAAGAGATTCAAACCCAGCAAGTATGTTCCGGTCTCAGCAGCCGCCATCTTCTTAGTGGGAGCCACGACCCTCTTCTTTGCCTTTACGTGAGTTTCCTCCCAGTGGTATTTGGGGCCACTCCATGGTATTTGGGGCCACTCTGTGGTAGGTGAAGGGGTATTTTTTTTTTTCCTGAATTTTGCTTTCAAAGCCAAACGACTGGGCATGCCTAATGTTCGATAGAGGTAAATCCAGATCTAAGGGACATGGTAGGAAGAGTGAAGAAGAGCCTATCTCAGCCACGGTAGACATCTGACTCCATAGAATCCTCTACCTTCCCGTCTCCCTTCCTTTGGAATCACAGCTGTCTTCATATTTTCCTACCCAGCTCCATCATTAGATAACCCTGAACTAGGAAGGAAGTGGGAGGAAACCACCAGAAAGGCTTCAAGCAGTTTAAGCATTCAATTCTATGAAAGAAAAGAGAACTAGACTAGGTGAAAGGTTTTTCAGATAGTAATGGCTTTTCTCCTGGATATCTGAATCTAGATATGAGACCGACAGTACTGGAGAATTTCAGAAATGATTGAGACCTACCAATGAGACCGTTAGGGCTTTTACAATTACTCAGCTGGTTTTCAGTGTACTCTTAAGAACTAAAGCCTGGAGAATTGAAGGCCACTGGGAAAGGGCAAGTTTTTTGTAGGAAGAGAGTTCTAGAAGACTTCCTTTACATTAGTTCCTGCTGAAGAGGTGTCAGTAATTCTCCCCATTTCCTGGTCCTATTTGGAAAAGCGGTTGGTATTGAAAGATTTCCCACTTAATGGTATTCAGACTGTCTGCTTGTTATTGGAGGAGACTGAGTAACTTATTCTTCCCCTAGTCCCCAGTATTTTAGCTGTTAACCATCTGGCAAGCATCTTTGCTCTTACCTGTTTATAAATTAACAGGTACCACGGTTCTGAGCCTTAAATTGTCGAGTCATTGAGTTGGTCTTCTAGTTGTAGCTCTTGGAACAATCAGAGCATGGTAGATTTTCTGTGGATTTTACTTTGCTGTGATTCAGGCTCAAATCTAATTGTGAGGTGCTGTTTAGAGCAATGGGAGGTTACTGGGAAGAGGAAGAACGTGTATTGAAGTGGTAAGGAAGGAAGGCGGTTTGGACTCATCGAAGGGTGAACAAAGCAGGAATTGCTGGGGTGGGGACAGTTACTATTATGGGGGAGAAATCAAGAACAAATTAAATCTGAGATAGGGAGGGAACACCCCCAAATTGAGCTTCAGATGGCAAAAGGAATTAAAAATGTGAGTGGTTTGGCTAAAAGTCAGCAAAGTAATAGTGATGTTTTCTACTTAGTTTTTAAAAAGGGAAAAGTTCTGTTACCTAAGATGTGAGCATCATCCTACTTCTCACCTCTTCCTCTGATAAGTAGAAGTCATAGATTCTGCGGCCCCCTGCTCTCCAGCCCGAGCCTCCCTGCTGAATCCCTCAGGGGTGCAGGGCAGCCCTGTTCTTCTCTGGCTCCCCTTGTTCTTCATAATCTTTGTCTCTTGCTTTAACTCAGCATGCTCAGTGTTCTGTCCTTCATGCACTGACTACCAATAAGGAGGAATGAGTCTTCAGCATCAGGCTTGTTTTGGTTTCTGCTATTATGGCCAGTATGTAGAGTCAAATCAACATTATAACCAAGGGACATTTATGTGGGATCTTACTATCCTTGTAGCAGTTGCGCTGTGTCATGAGGGATATGTACAAGACCACTTGGATACCCACAGACCTGCTTAATTGGCGAGGGTCTATTTTCCTTCAAGGGACAAAGACTTTGGGAAGCTACAAAATTAAGGGGACTGACTGGTTTTTCCCTCAACCCATCTGTTCTTGAGATAGGGCAGGCAGAACCCTTGTCCTTAACTTGCTACTCTGGAGCCACTGAAGTACTTGGCTGGTTATACCAGTTTCACCACAAAGAGTTATCCTGACATAGACATTTTCTCAACTGATATTTGAAGCTATTTACCCTACTTTTTCATTCCGTAGTTCCAGAAAAGTAGGGGCCCTCCTTATTCTGTAGTTCCTCAACCCCAGGAAAAAGAATTTTGGAGGACAGTATTGACTCTATTTGGAATTATTGCCTTTAGTCCAAAGTTTGAAGCCTTAAGTCATGGTGAGAATTTCCCCTGGGAGTTTCTGGGCCCTCTTTTCCTCCCTAGGGTCTCCCCTGCACACCTGTGGAGGCATAGACACTATTTATCTTACTCTATCACCAGCTCTTGGAACCTCTGAAATTCTCATCTCTTCCTCTCCTGACCATAACAGTTCCTCTGCAAGCATGGATGTGGGCTGAGGTACCACTCTTTTCAAAAATTATTGTCCCTTTAGAGATTTAATTCCTTGGAGAACCCCCTGTTTAAAATCATATAGAACCTAAAAAAGGATTTATGATTTCAAATAGAAAGACAAGAGGAAGGCTGTCTTTGAACCAGCTCCTATTTGGAGCCCTAAATCTATAACAACTTTGTTGTCCTCCGGTTCTCTTTACTAGGCTACAGCTATCTGTTCTTACATCAATATAATAAGCCCAGGTGAGAATTACTATGGGACCTGGAGGACTGGGAGTAGGAGGAAATGTCCCCTTCAGCTGGCAGACAATTAGTGGAGGCAAAGTAGGCTTCAAACAATTAGGAACAATTTCTCCATCATGTTTCTTTGTCAAATAGAGAAATCTGTGAGCAGAAATTCTCAGTTGGGCTTGGTCATCAAAAAATGGTAGTCTTATCCTGCAGAGAAGCCTGAGTAGAACAATTGAGGTCTTCCTCCTAGAAGTCTAATCCTCTCATTCACTGAATTTGTCCAGTACTAAAACTAAGCAGGTAGGTTATTATGCATCATGACTTAATTCTTTTCCCTTTTCACTGTTCGAGGAGAATGTCTGCTAAAGTAACCCTCCCCCTCCCAATTAGATACAGATTCTGCACTTGAGAGAAGGTGCCTGGATCCTCATCTATCTGTCTTTAGTCTCCTTTGGTGATGGGCAAGGGGGCAGTGCTAGGTAAAAGGAGTAAGCACTTTTTGGGCATCAGGAGACTGATTTTAGTAAAGCCTGTTAATCTTCATGGACCTGTTTCTTCTATGTATATGAAGAAATTGACCTAGAGCAGTTTATTTAAGCAGCGTGACCCTTTTTTCAAATGAGATCTTATGTAGAACCCCAGTATATAAAACATAAGAGTAGGACTGTCTGGTTCAAGTGAGGCTAGTGCATAGAGCGCCAGCCCCTTCGTGTCTCCTCCTTGCCTGCCTTGGGGCACGAGACCTTTTTAGGGCTCCTTGCCCTACTGTTGGAAACAAATCACTGAATTGTATCTTTTATCTAAAGTCTTGAGCTGTGAGTGAAGTCAGCCAGTGTCTCGTTTATTTCTAAAATTGGTAGGGAGGGCGTGGGGGAAGTCTCTGCTGCAGGTGATAAAAGTCAGGGTTGTCCAGAGATTCGTGGTCTTTCCAGTGCCCACCCATGAGAGCTTTCTTCCTTTCAATTTCTGCCTTTGGTCCCTCCCAACCCTTTATTCCAAAGAGTTGGGCAACCTGAGTGACTCTCCCTCTGGTCCTTTTTCATGACTGTGGAGGTGTGAGCACCTGATTTGAGTGGGAGCAGCCTTGTGATTTAGGGCATTAATTGAGCAGTGGTTGTTCCTTTGCCTTCCCACGTCATCCAGGAATAAGTGCCCAGGTCCTATGTCTTTCACTGAGCTGCTCGGAAGTCTGGGTAACAGACCCACCACAAATGAAGAGTTTTAAGAGAAACTTACCTATAAGGAAGAAGTTGTTTTCCTATGGAGTGTTGAGGACCCCCCAGGGGCAGGAAGTGGGCTGTCTATTCTAGCCTTGCCTCATTGACAAGGAACACTAGTCATACACTCATACTGTTTGCTAGGCATGGGTGGAATGCATAGACCTATTCTTTAGGAGCGTAGTGCCTATGCTCTAAGTGCTGTTGAATCTCCTGTACCTGGGAGCAGGTGATGGGGGGAGTGGAATAAGGATGAAGGCGGAGCTGGAATGATAATTGATGATGATGGTAATAATTAAGAATGTTTTTTTTATGTGTCTTCTAGCCAGTGGATGCCCAGTATTAAGCCGGCTGGTTCTGAAAGAATCCTAAGATCTTTTCAAACATCGTCCCCTTCACTCTCATGTCTATGTTATGTAGCTGAAGTAACGAGTTTGGGAAGTTTCCTGTGGATTACCTAAGGCTAGTTATTGGCAGACCAGTGATGAGATAGGATTAAAACCCAAAGTTTTTTGACTCCTACTTTGTTTTTCTTACCAAGAATTAAACTTTTTTTCTTTCTTTTTTTTTTTTTTTTTAATATATGATGGGAAGTGTCAGGGCTAGGAAACATTTTCAGGAGTGTGGGTACTGAAACCTACTCACCTGATTTATTTGGCCTTGAAAACAGGAGTGATGAATGGGTGGGCAGAAGAACCTGTTCTTTCGGGGATGGTATAGGTCTGGGAGTTTCATCAATGAGTCAGCCAGCCTTCCGGGCTGGGGCCACTCCCTATACTTTGGAGCTCTGTGATTATTGCTATAGGCTGAGGACGAGCCCCAACAACTCCTCTCAACTCAGGCCTCATCTCCTTCCATCTAAGGCGACAGATTCAGACAGGCTACTTGGGGTGGTCACCTAGGAATCTGGCAAAATACCCTAGCAACAGCAAGCCTCTCCACAAGTCAAGCAGAATGTGGGAGATGGCAGAACAGGCTCTGCTCACGCACGCCTTCTTGGCAGGGTGCTCCTCAGAGCGTTCACGTTGGCAGCAGCGGTTCTCCGATTTGAATCTAGTAGCAAATACTGCCTGCGAAGTTGAGCTCTCTGCATCATTTCTAGGTGCTGCCACTCTGGGGGCAGGCTTTATTTTGACAGTAGATAGTGGATCTCAATTCTAGGACTTCACACTTCACCTGGGTTGGGTCGATATCAAGAAGGCTGTAGGGGTAAAGTTCGTTATCCAGGGCTAGGTGTTTGGCAGGCTACCCAAGAAATTGTGTGGTTTGCTTTGTTTGGAAATGCAGAAACTGAAGAAAGAATGGGGTCAGAATGACATTTGAGTGTGCGAGGGGGCTGATTTTTTATTCTCATTCACCTTAGTTTCCCTCAGGGATGGAGGTAACCCTTATTTCTTCAGAAGCTCAAGACGCCACAGTAGCCACAGTGGCCAGTTCTAGAAATGAGACTTTTAAATCATGGCACCTCAGTGTTCTAAGGATTTAATTTCTTTTTCCCTTCTAATTATCTTCCCAGGCTGTAGGAGTCAAGTGAGTCACCCTTTCTCCTCTTCCCCAGGCGGAAATTGAAGCGACAGCTAAGTACTAGGGAGGGGCCCTGACCTGGATGACCGGTTTTCAGTTTCTCTTCCTCTTTAGGAGCCTAGGAGGTCAGGCTTTAGGTGGGGCTGTGTAAGAACTCTTCCTTCAGCTTCTAGTTCATCCCAAACTCTGCCAAGGTAGAGGGACACCTTTTCTGAACCAGAGAACCCCCAGAGGAAGAGGCTTTCATAGGAGACTTGCTAGAATAAACTTAGAACTGTGACAGAAGGTCTCTTTTGTCCTTGAAATTGATGCTTTCGCTGTAGCTTCGTTATTTTATCTCCCAGTTATGTACTGACCTATCAGGAGAAGCAGAAAGTTAATTGATATTTATTGTCCAAAAAGGCTAACACATAATGGATATTTACTTCAAAAAATTTTTTTAATGATTAAATGGAATTTGAATAATTCCATTATTCAAATAGAGTGATGGTAGTCAGGACTTGTGAGATGCTTTGTGACAGTTTTGTCTCTTTTCATGAGTTTGTTTATATCTCATCAGGGAGCTCAGTTCCTGTTAACTGTCCTGAATCACTTTCCAGGGCTGTACTTTCTGTTTTGGTGGAGACAGATCACCTCTCAGCAGAATTCAGGACTGCGCTGTGGATGAATTCTCCAGACTCATGTGCTGTCTTGTTCTCTGGTCCCTCCTTCCTTTCTTTCAATGAACTCTTCCTTTCCTTTTGACTGGATTAGATAAAGGGGAGAAAGACAGATGCTGTCCTAATTCTGGAGATTAAGTTCTCAGCCAAAAAGCAGATTAGGGTATTTAGCCGCTGTCTTGTAATGAGAGTTCTTGAGCTGAGAGGGGAGAGAGGGCATTAGATACTACTGACAAAGCAAGTTGCACATCTGTGTTCTGAAACTTCCAGCTTCCAGGAAGTCATCAGAGAAAGGAAGAGCTCTTGCAGCATTCCTACTGGACTCATATCCTGACGGAAACTGAGCATAATTCTAGACCAGGGCACTCTTTTTTTTTTTTTTGGTCAAAGAAAAGTTACCCAAGTGTATCTCCTTGATTTGGACCCCATGGGAATACTGGATATGTTTGGCCAGTTCTTTTTTCCTATAGGATTTAAGGCTGCTTTGGTCTGATATCCTTTTTTTTTTTCTTTTTTTTCCTTCCCTGCTCTTCTGCTTCATTTATAGACCTCAAGGGTTCTAGTTCTGTGTCTCAAGACCCATCCTTTTCTGGCTGTGGTGTTTTTCTTTTCCCTACCTTGAGAACTAGCCTCTAGTTGAATAAAACTATCAAGAATATCTGATGCAGCGAAGAAACTTTAGGCATTTGAGAGTGGTTCAAAGCCAGAGGGAATAGGAACCATAGGCAGGTGGTATCCCATGCTTTGGGCCAATGTGCAGGTCAGTGGGGCATGGCTGGGATCCAGAAGCCTCTGGCTTCTCCAGAGGAGGGAGTGTAGCTGGCATCAGTTACATACTCAGTCCCTAACTCTTGTGCCTGGTTAAAAAGGAGAAAAGAACATATCGAAAACATAGAAAGATCCACCAGGGAAGAAAGTATCTGAAGAACATAGAACTTAGTGCAAGGGGTTTTGGAAGGAGAGATTCTGAGTCTTGTACCTTCATCTAAAATGAGCGTTTCCGTGGGAAACTGGATTCATTTGTTGGGAAGGATAAAAATAATTCGAGACAGCAAAGGTGAGCCACAGAAGATTTATATATAGGTATGGGGGCTGAATCTTGATAGATCTTTATATGGTTGGTGTCCAAAGGGTTAGAGGCAGCTTCTCATTTTTTTTCATATCTGTGCAGCTGTCCAGGACTAAGCCTCTATGTGTCACCTGCAGTGCCCATCTACAATGCGATTGTTTTTCTTTTTGTGCTGGCCAACTTCAGCATGGCCACCTTCATGGACCCAGGGATTTTCCCTCGAGGTAAGATTTCCCTCTCCTCTCTTGAAATTCCTTACTACATTTGAAAAATAAATATTTTAGACATACACATTTGGTTCTGGGCTTTAGGAGTCCTAGGGTTTTGGGATATTTTTACAGTCTAATGATGAAAAGCAGGTCAGGGTCTTCAGGAATATATGTCATAACTTTTAGCCATCTGATTCCCTTTCAGTCAACTTATTGATTTTCAATTAACTATTCAGAAATATTTCAAGCATATGGGTTGGATATTATTGCTAGGCACAATAATAGCCAAGAAAAATTAGAACAGTGTTTTACAAGCTGTAATAGAGGCACGAATAAGGTTCTCTGAGACTGTAGAAAATGGTGCCCTCACGTCTGCCTAGATAAATTGGGGAAGTGCTGCTAAAGGTAGATAGGAAAGACTTTACCAAATAGAGGATGGAGGGGAAGGGCGTTCTCTGCAGAGAAAGGAGCATATGCAGAAGATTGTGGCCATGAAATGCTGAACACAGTGGTATGGAAGATGGAGTGCATGGTGAAGCCAGAAGGAGCAAACTATAAACCCAGAGCCAAATTGTGGGAGGCTTTCGATCCTAAGTTAAATGGATTATATTTCTTCCTTTGGATAGCAAGACGTCTTTAATTGGAGGAATCACAGGATCAGATTTCATTTTATAAAAATAATTCTTGTAATAACACACAGATTCCATATGGGAGGCTATTGGATTAATGCAAACCAGATGAGAACTTGAATTCAAGGCTAGATTTATAGATTTTTCAAAAGTAGACTCAACAGAACTATTCATGACCAATTGCTTATTAGGGGAGAGTATGAGGGTGAAGGAATTATCTAAGACAGTTCCAAGGTTCCTGATGTGGAAGATAAGTTGGATGCTGATTTTTAGAAATCAAGATACGAGTTACAGGTTTGGAGGGAAGACAGAGCATCTTAGACATGTGAATTTGAGATACTTATTGGTCATTTAGGTAGAGTTACCCAGTGAGCAATTAAGTAGTCTGACTTGGAGTCTTCAGCCATGTGGTATTTGAAGCAACAGGGGTAGTAAGATTGTCTAGAGAAAGTAGAATGAGATTAGGAAAGAACCAAGGTCAGACCTGATCAGCACTGACATTTTAATGAGGAGCAGAGGATAAGGAGGCACCATTGAAGAGGGATTGAGCAAGAAGGGTTAGTAGGAGGAGAAACTGGACAAAGTGGGAGCTAAGGAAAGTTCATGTCGTCGCCAGTGGTTGACAGTATCAGATATTAGGTCCAATTGTGTGGAAATTCAGAATGCCCATTGTTTTGGTAACTAAGAAATTAGTGATATGAACAAGAGTAGTTTTAATGGTGTGTTTATATTTGCATGTGGGGGAGATACAGTTAAATTACCCAAATTGTAATGGTCTGTAAGGCAGTGAATGGGAAATGAGGAGGCAGAGTTAACGAGTGTTAGGATTACTCTTTCAAGGAGTGAAACCTAGACGGCAGAAGAAAGAATATCTTACAGGAAAGGAAGCGGGTTTTTTTTTTTGTTGTTTTTTTTTAATGATACAGAAGGCTTTAGCATGTTGGTAGCCTGAGGAGATAGAACCAGAATAGAGAGAGAAGCTAGAATAGAATAAAGGGGATAATTGAAGAGTGATCTTGAGCAGTGGTTGCCAACCTTTTTGGCACCAGGGAGCAATGCTCCTAAGAGAATCTAATGCTTAATGATCTGAGGTGGAGCTGAGGTGGCGATCCTGGGGAGCGGCTGCAAATACAGATGAAGCTTCACTCCCTGGCTGGCCGCTGCTCACCTGCTGCTGTGCTGCCAGATTCCTACTTGTTGGTGGCCTGGGGATTGGGGACCCCTGACCTAGAGGAAGGAGAAGTTTTTTCCCATGCACATGGAAGGGTTCTGCTTACAGAAGAAGTAGGCTGTTTCTGGGATAGGAGGTGAAAGTAAGAACCGTCATTAGTGGAATAAGAGATAGAAAGAGAAACTGATGAAGGTTGTTGCTGGTGACATCTGATTTTCTCCCGAATGTGGAATTGGAATAGCAATTTTGGTGAGATTAGGTTTTTCTGAAATTGTGCTCAGAAGCCTATGTCACTGCACTTTCTTTGTGACTTCTGTTTCAAAGATTAGGTGAATGAAAGGAACTTTGAGTCCCTAAAGCCAAGGAGGGCTGCTTTCATGAGCCATTAGTGATCTTTTAGCAAGCGTTTATTATCTATATGGAAGGCATTTTGGTCATTTGGAATGATTTTTTTTTTTTTTAAAGATCCTTAGTTTCAAATAGCTTTGTCTAGAGAAGGAGGTGAGGAAGACATTTATACGAATAAATACACTGTGATAGGTTATAAGAGTAATCAAAGAACTATGTAGTACTTTAAGAAGAGAAAGAGCTCACTTTTGATAGATGATGGGTGGAAGAAAAACGTTTTTTGAAAAGTAAAGATTTTAATAAATAGTGAATATTCATTATGTAGAAACTTCAGCTGTAATTTCACAGCCCAGAGATAGCTTCTGTTTATATCTCCGCATTTTTGAAGACATAGATACAGTAAACTATGTAGTTGTGTGTATTTTTATCTGTTCTCAAGGTGGGATTTTTTTTGTTTGTACCATTCTTCACCTCGCATTGTTTTCACTTACAAGCATTTCTCCAAGTCAGTAAAATTGGAAAATTTAATTTTTAACTCTACACCATATTTAAGTTTTCCTTCCCACATGTATTTTTTTCTAAATTAATAATAAAAAATAAAAATTGCACACTGTAACAATCTAAATGCCTATCAACAGACGATTGGATAAAGAAATTATGGTTCATATATACAATGGAATATTACTCAGCCATTAAAAAAAATGAAATCCATTTGCGATGACATGGATGGACCTAGAGGTTATTATACTGAGTGAAATAAGTCAGACAGAGAAAGATACCTTATGATTTCACTTATATGTGGTATCTAAGGAACAAAAAGAACAAACTAATCAAAACAGATTCACAAACATAGTGGACAATTTGGTGACAAACAGAGGGGACATGGGTTGGGAGGCTGGGAGAATGGGGTTAAGGATTAAAGAAGTACAAATTAGTAGTTAGTAGTTGGCCATGGGGAGCATGGAAGAGGTAATGTAGTCAACGTTAATATGATGGCTAAGTGGAGGGCCAGGGGAGGGAGGGAGCATTTGCAGAGTTCATTTTATGAACATTATAGATGTCTAACTAATGTACTGTATACTTGAAACTAATGTAAATAGATTTATTTTTTAAAAAATACACAGTGTCGATGAGAAGGCAAATAATGTCCTTTAAGTTTTGAAGTGGGATGGTGAGTTTTTGGTAGCTAATAATTGAAAGGCATTCAAGTAAAGAATGCTGAGAAACAGTACCAAAATATATATGTATAGGTAATACAGTGGGGGAAGATCTTTTGGGCAGGGGCTTTGTACACAGAATAATCCTCTCTTGGATTATTACAGTTCAGCCATGCACTTGTAGGTACTGAATTGTTATGCAAACTCATTATATATATGTGGTTTGATCTGTAAATTACTTCTTTTAAAATTCATAATATGCAAACCAAGACTGTCAGCATACCCATTATCAGGGCCACCTCTGAGTCATTCTCTTGAACCTTATTTCCAGTGCATAATAAATTGCTTCCTCATATGTATTCCCCATAGTGTTGTATGTAGAGCTGATCTCACGTTATTAAGATTAACTAGTTCTTAGTTTCTCTCCCCCATTAGTCTGAATTCCTTGAAAGCAGAGGCCATATTTTAAATATCACTGCATCCTTGGTGCTTTGTACAGTTCTGGCACAATTATTTTTTAACTGACTTCCTTTCTGCAGCTGAGGAGGATGAAGACAAGGAAGATGACTTCCGAGCTCCCCTTTACAAAACAGTGGAAATCAAGGGCATCCAGGTGCGCATGAAATGGTGCGCCACCTGCCGCTTCTATCGTCCTCCTCGATGTTCCCACTGCAGCGTCTGTGACAATTGCGTGGAGGTAAGAACCATGAGTCAGGTAAGACTTGCTACTGAACCTCACTTACCTTCTTCCTGTCCTAGAGTAGGATTCAAATCCTATAGGTTCTTGGCCTTGGATGAAATACAGTTCTGGCTAAGTATCTGGGCTAGGTGTTCTAGCTCTGTCAAAAAGTGTTAGTGGTGATGTACAGAGGAGAGGTAGAGCATAAATAGTCTGCTGTTACAGGGGGGGTCCCCAAGTGGCCATACGCTTTCTCAACACCAAGATTCATACATAGCTCCAGCTTTCCATCCTTTGGCTCATCTTTCTGGTTATTCGTACTGGCTTTATCTCTTGCTTCCACTACATCATGATGCATTTGAATTTTACAGTTATATTTCTCTTCCTGCTTATCTTTCTGCATCCCATGCTTTTATTTTTAACTTTTTTTTTCAGTCGGTTCTTACTTAGCTATTGTCTGCCAGATTTTCCTTCTAGTCTTCTTTTCTTGTGAATCTTGATGTTTTTACAAAGCCTCTGATATTTGTCCCTTTCATTGTTCCTTGATCACATAGGATAAGCTTTGAGAAGTGGCCTTGTCCTTTGATCAGCCTTTTGAAGCACTTCCTTTCAGATTGATAGAGCAAGATAAAAGTGCATGAGTCTGTTTTTAATTTTGCAACCAAATGATGAACATGATCACAGGTTACTGAAAACAACACTTAAGTTTTCTCATTTGTTCCTCCTCTTGACCAAAATGATCTATTGCTGTGGTACGAGGATGCCTCTCAGTCTGTCTCTTTTTGCCCCTAGGAATTTGATCATCACTGCCCCTGGGTGAACAACTGTATTGGTCGCCGGAACTACCGTTATTTCTTCCTCTTCCTCCTTTCCCTGACAGCGCACATTATGGGCGTGTTTGGCTTTGGCCTCCTTTATGTCCTCTACCACATGGAGGAACTCTCAGGGGTCCGCACGGCTGTCACGTATCCTTCAAGGCCTGTGGGTTGCACGATTGGGAGGGGGAAGAATGAGGGAAGTTGAATGCCATGCGGCGAGGTTCAAGGGAAAATGGCTACAGTTTGTGCCAGGGAGGGTGACATCGTGGTGCTCTGTTCTCCTTGACCGTTTGGCTTCAGAATGGCAGTGATGTGTGTGGCTGGCTTATTCTTCATCCCTGTAGCTGGCCTCACGGGATTTCACGTGGTGCTGGTGGCTAGGGGACGTACAACCAATGAACAGGTATGGGACGAAGTGACCAGAAGACCCCTGGAGAGCAGGCAGGGCATGTGTCTGTTAGCTCTCCGATTAGTGTGTAGCATAGAGCTTCCACAGACGTATGCTTAATGAATACTTTTTATGAGGAGGTGTCCAAGTTCCTCATGTAAGCATGAGAGCAGAGGCCATCTCTCAGTTAACAGATGTATACAGAATGCCTGCTGGGTACTGGACAGTTTGGGCTCTGAGCTTATAAGAAACTTAATAAAAGACCCAAGCCAGCCCTCAAGGAGCTTATAGTGCACTTAAAGGGAAACAAGTATTTTTGTGCTTATAATAGATAACCTTACTTGCTTGCTCTTAGTGTATCATGTTAGCTTTCAGTAGAGAGCTGTTCATCCCCATTTTACATGAGGAAACTGATGTTCAGGGTGAGATAGCTACCATGAGATCGGCCTAGGTTTGAACTAAGGACCCTGACTCTAGAGTTTCTGTTTTAACCATCATAGGTATAAGCTGCTTGTTGGCAGGATTGTGTTTTACCCATTTTTGTATCTCCTAGATAGTGGGTACACAATAATTTGTCATTGATTTGTGTTTTGGCCATTGGAGGTCAGGATCCTCATGTCTTGACTGATCGGGTCCTTTTTTCCTCCCTCTAGGTTACGGGTAAATTCCGGGGAGGTGTGAACCCCTTCACCAATGGCTGCTGTAACAATGTCAGCCGTGTACTCTGCAGTTCCCCAGCGCCCAGGTACGTCCACCCTTTGGTCTAGTGTTCACTTTTCATCAAAATTTGTGTTTTCTTTGGGGTTCATTCTGGTACAGGGGAAGTCTGGTGGGAGGGTGCTCTTAGAATGGAGAGTGCCTGCAAGGAGGAGACGTGCCATCCTTTGGACTCTGTGAGTTCAGTTGATATTCATCAGATATTATGTGTGATTACTCTCCTCCGAGAGTTGAGATTTACTCCAGAGTGCTTGAGCTAGGTATCTGCCCAGAGGCCTAATCTTCCTGCAGTTCTTCATGGAATCAAAGAAATCAATTCAGTGTTGACCTTGTCACTGGCCTTCTAGGACTGTTTCTTGTTTAAAAATGCTTTATTTGAGGTAGGCAACCAAAAGATACGCTGGAATGAATGAATGAAACCCCTTACTCTCGACACTCAGGTATTTGGGGAGACCAAAGAAAGAGAAGACAATTGTAATCCGACCTCCCTTCATTCGACCAGAAATGTCAGATGGGCAGATAACTGTGAAAATCATGGACAATGGCATCCAGGGAGAGCTAAGGAGAAGTAAGGTGAGGAATTTAGGGGAGTAAAGCTAGATTACTTAGGGACTCTCACTCATGGCAAAGACATGGAATCTTGCTTTTAGTTGACATCTCATAGCATTCATCACTTTCTTATTTGTGTTAAAATTATTTAAATACATCTTCTTTTCTCTGTTAGATTGTAAGTTCATTGACATTAAAAATCAAGTCCATTCATGTCTATGTCTTCATAGGACTTAACATAGCAGCTTGCAGATGGTAGGATCCCAACAAGTAGTTTTAGTGAAAATGAAAAAAAAAGTGACAGGATTAAACCCTTGTTGAAAACTTTTCTTTATCCAGTACTGTTCCCAAACTAACTCTTGTCCCGTATTTTCCAGGCCTTGTTTAGAAATATATGATAATTGCCTCCCCAAAACCCCTCGTATACTAGTTTAATACTTTGGGTTGTCCTGACACCCAGTTTGCCAATCTGATTTTCCCTCCTGTGTCCAGTCTAAGGGAAGCTTGGAGATCACAGAGAGCCAGTCTGCAGATGCCGAACCTCCACCTCCTCCTAAACCCGACCTGAGCCGTTACACGGGGCTGCGAACACACCTCAGCCTGGCTACTAATGAGGGTAAGGGCTGTTGCAGGTTAGGTGACTGAACAGGCAGGCAAAAGGCTGGGAGAGGATACTTGTGCTGTGTATGGGAATACCTGACAAGTGGTATTTGAGCCACCTCTTTGGACACTGAGAGAAAGGGGATACCACTTAGCTCTTGGGCATTTGTCGGGGGAACTGTCAGCTCTAGACAGAGCAGACCTGTTTGGTGCATTCTCTCATACTGAGTTCTGAGCTGGTATGAGTCATTAGTCTTGATATTAGCAAAATCATGTTCCCAGGACTTGCCGTTCGCTGGGGGTAGCGAGTCCTCCCTCGTTCTCCCCTGTACTTAGGAACCCTAGTCAGGCTAAGAGAGCAGCCTGTAAAGTGGTGTCCTGGGCCTCTCTTCCTGCAGATAGCAGCCTCTTGGGCAAGGACAGCCCCCCCACACCTACCATGTACAAGTATCGGCCAGGCTACAGCAGCAGCAGCGCGTCGGCCGCTATGCCTCACTCTTCCAGCGCCAAGGTACTGAGTTCTCTCTGAGAAGCAGGTCGTAATGTATGCCAGCTGTGGTGGAAAAAAGAAGATTGGGAGAAGAGAAAGAAGAGGCAGAGGGAGGAAAAGAGACCAAAGGCATTTTGCTAATTGTTGGTGTTGGTGGGATTGAATCTCCTTGATAATCTTACTTCATCAAAGGGGACAACTAGCATAATAGGTAAAAGCAGATTACAGCATCATACCTGACTTCAGAACCCATCAGTAAAAGTTACTTAACCTCGCTAAGCCTAATTTCTGTACCTTAAAATGAGATTATTTGTCCAACTGATAGATTTGCTTTAGAGATTAAATAAGATAATGCATGTAAATGATCTAAACTTATTGCTGGCACCTAAGAGAGTTTTTGACTGGCCCTGGGGCCCTGGGGCCTTGTGTCTGTCACATGAGGAACACTAAGAACCTGCTTTACTTTCTCCCCCAGTTGAGTCGTGGTGACAGCTTGAAGGAGCCCACCTCAATTGCAGAGAGCAGCCGCCATCCCAGCTACCGCTCAGAGCCCAGCTTGGAGCCCGAGAGCTTCCGTTCTCCCACCTTCGGCAAAAGCTTTCACTTTGATCCACTGTCCAGTGGCTCACGCTCCTCCAGTCTCAAGTCGGCCCAGGGCACAGGCTTTGAGCTGGGCCAGCTGCAGTCCATTCGTTCAGAGGGCACAACCTCCACCTCCTATAAGAGCCTGGCCAACCAGACACGCAATGGAAGCCTGTCTTACGACAGCCTGCTCACTCCTTCAGACAGCCCTGATTTTGAGTCCGTGCAGGCGGGGCCTGAGCCAGACCCGCCCCTAGGCTACACCTCTCCCTTCCTGTCGGCCCGGCTGGCCCAGCAACGGGAAGCTGAGAGGCACCCACATTTGGTGCCAACTGGCCCAACACACCGAGAGCCCTCACCAGTTCGGTACGACAATCTGTCGCGCCATATCGTGGCCTCCCTCCAGGAACGAGAGAAGCTGCTACGCCAGTCACCCCCACTCCCAAGCCGTGAGGAAGAATCAGCCTTGGGGGACTCTGGCATTCAGTCAACACCAGGCTCAGGCCATGCTCCTCGCACTAGTTCCTCCTCAGATGATTCGAAGAGATCACCCTTGGGCAAGACTCCACTGGGACGACCCACTGCGCCCCGTTTTGGCAAGCCAGATGGGCTAAGGGGCCGGGGGCTAGGGTCCCCTGAACCAGGCCCAACTGCCCCGTACCTGGGCCGATCTATATCTTACAGCAGCCAAAAAGCCCCACCTGGTGTCTCTGAGACAGAGGAAGTGGCTTTGCAGCCCTTACTGACACCCAAGTAAGTAATTAGCCCATCCTGGCCCTCTACAGACTTATAATTAGCATGCCGCCCCCTGCAGGTGTCAGGACTGAGCTGTACATTCTAGTACAGATGGACCCAGGATTAGCCCACTTGTAGATAGCTCTTCATTTTCACTCTCACTTCAGCTGCCTTCATCGGCCATTCCAGTTAAAAGACTGAAGATTAATACTTCTTTCTTAATCCCATCTTCCTAAAAAGTAATGTATTTGTCTGGGAGCAAGGTATGCAAGATAACCGTTATTGGAGAGAAGGAATTAGGGAATCAGGGGTTTAAGCAGAGCAATAAAATAGAAGGGAATGGTTGAGTAAGAAAGTGCATGTGTAGAAATGTAATTTTTTTCTCTAAACTTTTAAAACTGTCTCCCTTCTGTGTTTTATGTCCCACTTCCTGACATCTCCCTCTCCTTTTCTTCCCAGAGATGAAGTACAGCTCAAGACCGCCTACAGCAGATCCAACGGGCAGCCCAAGAGCATAGGCTCAGCCTCCCCTGGCCCAGGCCAGCCACCTCTCAGTAGCCCCACAAGGGGAGGAGTCAAGAAGGTGTCAGGGGTGGGCGGCACCACCTATGAGATTTCCGTGTGAGCCTTTGGCACCTCCCCTCCCCCACACCTCTACGCCTACACCAAAGGGCCCCAGGCGGCCACCGTCCTTTCCTCAAGGGGCTCCCCTCCCCTGCATGGACATTTTTTAAACCACCGATTCCGAGAGGATGAGGAGCGTTTTATAAAATGCAATGGGGTTGGGGAGTCGGAGAGTTGGGGCCCTGAGACGGGGTAGCAACCCCTTTACCTTTAAGACCCTCCCTTCCTTGACCCCTGGACCAGACTCAGTGGACATTTGTGCAATTGCTCGCCCTGGAGGGAACCAGATCATTTTTAAACCAGAAATAATTTTTTTTATTATTGTTACGGATTCTATTTTTTTCCTCTTCTGCGTTACCAGGTGTGTGTGTACATATATATATATATTATAAATATCAAAGAAATTATATATCTATCCCGGGATGGGAAAATGAGGGAGGGATGTTTAAGGAGGGGGATCTTACTCTTCCCATTCCTCAGACCAGCAGGAAAGGAAAATAGGGGATAGAAGTCTTCCTTTTCCCAAGGGTTCCCTCTCTTTTGTCCCGGTTACCAACTAAGGAAATAGCACCCCCTGTCGTTGGTGCTAAGTGAACAGGAAATAAACCAGGGAGAGGCGAGTTTGGGGTCTTGGTCAGAGGAAGGAAGGATTTGGAGAAGAGAGTTAGTTTTCTAGGCTTATTGGGAGTTTCCCCAGGAGAGGGGTCACAGCCCTATGACTTTGGTGGTGGTGGGCAGATCAGGAAGAGCTTTGCTGAACTCCAGAAACAATTTTGGAAAATCCCCCCTTCTTGGGGGAGAGGCATTTGGGTGGGCGTCTTCAACCAGCCCCTCAAAGCCTTCCCCCATCTCACACAGTTAATGTTATTTTTAAATCAAAGGCCGGGAGAGAAGAATCCAAAAAGCAATATTTTTCATCACATGCCAAAAATGGGATAGAGAGTAGGAGTGGCAGGCCTAGGCCCCTCCAGTTGTCCCTTGGGGGTTACCCTTCAGCCCACCTCAATATGGTGCTGGGTAGAGGGGATACCTGGGTTCTAACCTCTAACTAGGGGAGACCCCAGCCTCTAAGTAGAGGCCCTTTTATTTTTTATTCTGACTAGCCATTTTAAACCAACAAGGAATAAAAAAATCCTGATCTAACCAGCTCCCCCTGACTTGTGTTGTTTTGTCTGGTTAAAGCAGGGTGAGTAATCCCTGGTGGGAAGTTTGAAAATTTCATAAGCTTCTCTGGGCCTGACCCATTTTTAGGCATGACTACGTGAAAATAACCACTTAAAACAACAGGTCCTGTTTTTATTTCCATGATTTAATTAAAAAATTCCTGAAAGAAATCTTTTGCAACCACTAAAGCTTCTTGTCATTTTGAAGCTTAGAGAACCCTTTGACTTGTGCCATAATTGTTCCTTACTACAGAATTTTGTCTCCGGAAAGTAAAGTTCATTTTAGAGGCAGCCAAAGGGGAGACAGTGGGTGACCCAAGTATGCAAAAGGCAGATGGGACATACGGGTGGCAGTTCAATTTGCTAGCTCATGTTTTCTGTTCGCAAAAGACTCTACCCTAATTTTGACAGGTGTCCTCAGGCACTAAATCTCAGAACACTGGCCAGAACCCTTTATTTTCACTGTCTATAACTTTAGTATATAAACTCTTGTGCCGAAATCCTAGATTAAAACAAGTTAAATGATTGGTTTTCAGTCTACTGATCTAGGAACAACCTTGGCTTTGTGCAACAGATTTTAACTGTTCTGTGTCAAATGTAGCTTAAGTCAGATTACATTAGCTTGTTTATTCATGGATGTTTTCAGTTACCTGTCCTGCTGCAAAGACTGAAGGGATTTATTTTACATTTGCTAGTTTATGTTGCCTTTTTGTTGCCGTCTTAGAAGCTTTGAATTGTTTTCACATCAGCCAAATACTTTGATTGTTTTAACTCAGAAATGAGGCAGGTCAAAAGTTATTATTATAAAGATAAGGATTTACCTTTGCTTGCCAGTTGTTTACTTCAACGACAACAAAAAAAATCATAGGCTTGACCAAGAATCAACCTATTGAAATACACTGGTGACTGCGGGTACTTTTTCAGTTGGCTATTGTTTCAACACAAAATTGACCTAGAACACAGAGGAGCCCTAACTAGATCAGCTGTTCAGATGGAGCCTGAAGATCATCCAGGTGGTTTGGTTCTCAACATTATGGGCAAGGTGTTATGTGTCTGCTGTGGGAAGGTATTAGCAAAATCACCTAAATCTCATTTTGGTTTCTCTACCTGCTGATGAGATACTATAATACAAGACCCAAATCCCCTCAGATCTTAGCATGCCTTAGTTTAAACCCTGACCCTCACAGAAAGGCACTTACCTCTTAATAGGCAGCCACACTTAAGCCAGTTTGATAAATGCCATTTTTTTTTTAAAGAAAAAAAACCATAATAAATCAGATAAAGTCCCAAATCAGACAAATTGCACAAAAGAGATGAGATGAAAGCTTCCCCGGAGAGGAAGAGATGTCCACAAGAAAGCTGAGCTGAGCCTCGTAAAAAGCACGGCCCTTCTCTCACGATGCGTGAGCACAGTAGGAGCTGGCTTCTGTTCCAGCCTTTGGGGATGCTTCTAAGGCAGTGTCCGAGAGCCAACAGGCAGCTTTTGTCAGGTTTAGGACAGCAGGAGGCCATTCTGGCATAGTCCAGTGGTCCTGTTAGCGGAGGCTGCTGCTGCTGCTGGCCTGAGAGCTACCCATACCTGGATGGTCGGGACTGTGTCGGTTCTGGAGAAAGCAAAAGAGGGTAAGAAAACAGCCTTTATCAGGGCTGTACAGGAAAACACTGCAACATGCTCTGGGTTTTCAGTCTTTGGTGCAACCTGAGGCCAGGGACTCCACCCAGGACAGGGGTGGGACATGGGGAAACTTACTGGACTGCAGCACCAGGCCCCTACCCTACCTTCTTTTTCTTCTTCTCTTTCTTCTTCCTTTTCCGCTCAGGATCCTCTTCTTTTTTCTTTTTCTTCTTCTTGTGATCCGAATCAGATGGTGTTTCTGTAGGAGACATTAGGTAGCTATCATACGTAGAGCTCAAAATTCCCTCCTGCTAGCACTGTAAACTACAGGCAACCCCTAGTCAAGGACAACTGCATTTCCTCAGATGGCCAGAGAGGATACAGAGGTACTTTGCTAAGGCCAAGTTCCCACCTGCCTGGGGGACCCCAGTACATCAGTTTCTTCCTTCAGGAAAATTTGGGAGTCCAGGGCTCTGTAAGAAGAGCCCTGGGCTTTCAAATGAGGAAGGCTGAACCAGATTCAAAATGTCAGGTTTTCTGGCTTTGAATAGAACAGCTTCTTACCTGGGGGGACAGGATCTTGGGTACGGCTCTGTTTGTGCTTGTGCTTATTCTTCTTCTTGGGAGGCTGAATATGCATCAGACGACACTGCTCTGGCAACTGAAGGAACCAAAGGAAGGTCCAGGTGAGTGCAGCGGGGAAATCCCCCGCTCCCATCATCTGTTCTTCTCAATAAGCTAGGAAGGAACAGACTTGGACAGAAAAACCACCTCCATGCCTTTCAGGGCTCCCCATTTGGCTTCTTCCTCCCCAAGAGGGGACTTACCGGGCCAGTGTGGAGGCGAAAGCCAGCTAGCATGGTCCCTGTGATAGGATTGAAAGAGCCACCAAGAATAGGGGGCTTCTCGATGAGGGAGCGGAGGCTGCTGTTATCATGGGAACCAGGCAGATCAATCATCCCTGGCAGGTCAGGCAGGAAGTTGCTCAGCTTCTCTTTCACCTTCTTCCCACAGAATTTATTATAGGCATGTTCCAGGTTGTAGTGTGTGATCAGGTTAGTGCTGCCTGTCAGCTCAGTGTTGCCTAGAGGCCACAGGGAGTATTATGAAGTATTAGTCCCAAGAGTAGAGAATTTTTAAGTCACCCAAAGGGAAAGTGAAGACTAGATTTTAGCCTAAATAAGGAATCTTTTAAGTGAGAATTACAAAAAAATTTAAATTTATTTTTAAAGTAAGAATAGCAAAAGTAAGTTAAAAAACACTAAAAGTATGATATTATAGAAGGGTAAATTAGAATGGGAATGAGGAAAAAAATAGGCAAAAATCCAAATAGGGCAGAGATGGAAATAGCTCTACCCCAGTGAAAGAGACACTCCTCTCCTTGAATTAACCAGAATAATTTCCATGACACTTAACTCTGTGCTAAACACTGTTCTGGGTGTTTTTCATAGAAATTACTCTCCCTGACACAACCAGATTACTATTACCTCACAGCTCAGCTACAACCAAGCTAAGGGCCAAATATGACCCAATGGCTTCCTTTTTTTTTCCCCCTCCCAAGAAACACTGATCAACTTTATATGGAGAAACAGTCAGATTTTTCTAGCCACTGCTGCTAATGTATTACCATCATCTTCATTCCTCCTAATAATACCAAATTATTCTTAACAATTCTTCGTGAAGAAGAAATATTTGATTAGAAGTTGGGCAACTAGAATTCTAATCTTAATTGCCCTCTATGCCTCAGTTTCTTCTTATCCATGGAATGTCATAATAATTATCCTAACTATACTAAATTATTTTTTAAGGTTCAAATGAAAACGTGCTGAAAGGTATGAAGTGTATAAATGTAAAGCATTCTCAGTATAAATATTGCACGGCTGACTTTTTCTAAAGAACATAAACTTATTAGTAATAAGGATCCAGTGGCTAGGGTGGAAATATCCAGTCCACAACTTCATCTAGAGTAATGATGAACATGAAAGGTAAAATGACAAAAGTGGCCTGTTTATAATCACTCACTTGGAACACTCAGGTCTTGAATCGTAAGGCCCTTGAGGGCAGAGACAACACCTGTTAACTCATGGATGGCTGGTGCCCTGAATGCCACAGCATCGGTGCTCAATAACTATTAAAGGAATAAGATATTTTTCTCCATACCTCCAGGCCTTACCCTATTCTTTTCCTGGTAATTTTACGTCAAACATCTCAGAATTGTGGGCTACTGTTACTGGTATGAGGCTTGTGCCATAGCGCCTTTCCTCATAACTTGGCACTGCCTCCTGCTGTTATAATATCCTGATTTTTCCCCTCTTTCTGTCACCTCTCCTACTTCCAGGTGGTTATGCTCAAGGCTCAGGTGTGCTTTTTCTGAACTCTAACAAGAGTTCTATCTGACTTTTAGACTAGTGGTTCTATGAAGGTGATTTATAAATTTCTCTCTCCAGCCCTGACTCCTCTCCTGAAAACTAATCTTCCATTTCCAACTTCCTCTTAGTCAATTCTATGCAGATTCTCTTTTTTTCTTAAATGCCTACGGCACCTGGTGTTCCAAGGTGGTCTCCCATCCAAGTACTAACCAGGCCCGATCCTGCTTAGCTCCTGAGATAACTATTCAGGCGAGATCTGACACGTTCAGGGTGGCATGGCTGTAGACTCCTATTTTTTATTTTTAACTCCAAATCTTCCTCACCTCATTCATGGTTTCTCTATTTCAATACATAGCACACTCATTCTCTAGATATTTTTAGAAGCACTACTTCCCAGTTCAAAAATCTCAGTGGTTTCCTATCACCCTCAAAAAAGCTCAAATTCTTTTTTATCTGGCACTCATGGTTAAACATATCGTACTATATGATTTAGCTTTGAGGCCTACTCAACCACCAGTCCTCTATGCAAAATTTCTGATCCATACAAATGGGTTTCTACCATCTCCTGAAAAAAAAAACAAAACAACAACAACAACAAAAAACCCACCACTCATAGTGTTTCCTTTTTGGAAATTTCTTTTAGGAAAATTGACCTAATTATAGGAAAATTCTTCCTAATATTCCTCACCAATATGAATTCTTCAAGGTCCAGCTCAAGTGACAACTTCTTCCTGCTGTCATTTTGGATAACAAGAAACACATTTTGAAAAACATCATGTAGTTCTTAAAAGTTGCTGTATGTGAGGCATGACCATGAAGTAATGCAATTTGCCTTGACAAGAAATACAGTCACTACTTTATCCTTAAACCATATGATAGGCATCCCTAAGTAAAACAAGCTCCTTAAAAGCAAGAATCAAGCTTATTAATCTTTCTCCCCTTTCACCTCATGACCCCACCTTCC
This sequence comes from Rousettus aegyptiacus, assembly GCF_014176215.1. Classification (NCBI taxonomy): domain Eukaryota; kingdom Metazoa; phylum Chordata; class Mammalia; order Chiroptera; family Pteropodidae; genus Rousettus; species Rousettus aegyptiacus. Next base: position 112,356,577 of record NW_023416308.1, read on the forward strand.
TATACCACCAGCATTTGCCCAGAATATCTATTCAGCATCCGTCAACTGATCAATATAAATAGGTACAAACAGAATTGGTAAGGTTAAAGAAACTGCTGGTAGACATGAACCACTAACCAACCAACCAAAGTTAACCTCTCTGTGCTTGTGTTTTTAACTATAAATTGCAGGTAACAATGCCTACTCAAGGGGCTAGTCTAAGAATGCAATATGTTCATTATTAATTCCCTCAACTATTGATGAAGCAGTAGGACTTACAATGAACTGAAAGGCATTTTGAAGCCTTAACATGTCCAAAATGACTTGACTTCCACCTCCTCAAACTTGTTCCTTCCTGGTCACTGCACTACCATCTGCTCAATTATTCAAACCAAGAATTTAAAAATCATCCCTTATTCCTCTCTTCCTCACTACTTTATTCAACCCTCCATTCCTGTCAGCTCTACCTCTAACATTTATCCTGCATCCATTCATTTCTCTCCTCTATTGTTATCACCTAGTCAAAACCATCATCTCTTTCATGGTTTCCCTACTTCCCATTCTTAATGTAGCTGCTTGAATGATTAAAAATAAATAAATTAGTTAGATCCTGTCACCTTCCTGTGTTAAAATGGATTCCCCTGACCTTAAAATCTAAATGCTTTATAAAGCCCTCTGCTTACCACCGCCCCACCACCCCTGCCTTTTCATCTTCTATCACTTTTTCCTTTTGTTCATGTTGCTGGAGTCCAAGTTTTTTTTCATGTGGGGGCTTCTGCTCTCATTTCCTGTATTTAGAATTATCTTTCCCTCTCATTCATACATGGCTGGCTCTTTCTCTATGCTTACCTTCTAGCTCCAATGTTATCTACTCAGGGCTTACCTGATTACTCTAGCTAAAGTAGTTATGCCCCCTCAATTCTTTATTACGTTTTCTCCTTGTAGCACTAGCCACCATCTTATCCTGTTTACTCTGTGCCTGCTCCACTGATACATAAACTTCAAAAACACAAGGATCTTGTCAGCCTCGTTCATAGCTGTATCGTCAGCATTTAGAACAGTGCTTGGTACATAGTAGGTCCTCAACAAAATAATTTTTTGATTGAAAGAATCTGGTTCAAATCTAATCACTTCAAACAGATGAAGAAACCCCAGAAGCCATGAGGCGGGTAACATGCCCCAAACCAACATTAAGTTTGTGGCAGATCTGAAACTAAAACCCTAGGTTCACAGGGATGTTAAATAGGGACTCTTGAGTTCCAAACTCAAACCCTGGATCATTTTTAGAGAGCCATAATCCAGTGTCGGGGACAGAGACCGGATATGACGTGAAAGATGGTCATGGAGATGCATTCTCTTCCCATTCCCAATCCATCCTAAGAATTCACATCATCCCTTTGGTTGTGAACCCTCAAAGGCCTTTCAATTTAGAGCTCCAAGGTGCTGGCACTCGTTGCCTAGGTTACTTGCACTTCTGCCACCTTAAAGCCACGCCCATCACCCTCTCGTTATGATCTGATTGGCTGACTTCGGCCAGGCCTAGTACTCACCTGGCAGTTCCCGCATTAGGTAGAAGGGACCACAACCAGCTGCTTTGTCGGCGCCGGGAGGGGCGGTGACCGCGATGGGGGGCGGAGCTGTGCCGGGTCCCCCGCCTGGAGGAGGGGGAGGCGGAGGTGGAGGTTTTCCGGGTCCGAAGCCGAGTGCAGTTGGGGGCGGCGGTGGGTCAGCCTGAGCTCCGAACAGCGCCGTGAAATTCTCCATTTTCCCCTCTGTCCGGCGCTGTCCCGGTGTCTGGCGCTAGTAATTTTCATTGGACAGTCCTTTCACGGCGTACCGTCCTTTTCCTCCCTGAGCCACTTATTATTGGATGCTTCGGGACCCGCCTACCTTTTCCCGGCAACTACTTCCGTCGCTGTTTGAGCACGTTCGGAAAGTGCTATCTAACCTTATTAAAACCTTTGTTCTCGCCGCCGGCCACATTCGCATATCCAATAAAATGACTTAGATGGAAAAAAGCGACAGCGAGATTGACGAATAAAGCATCAAGTCCCTTTTCCAGGGCCTCCCTGTCGCGGCGCCCAATCAGAGACCTGCTTCTGGCCCCGGAGGCGGTGCGTCCGAGGCCAGGCCCAATGGAAAGGCTGAACGGCGGGAGAGGCGGGGCCAGGCCCACCGACGCAGCAGAGCGGCGAGCGCCCCGGGGCCCAGAAGATGGCGGTGCTGGCACCACTAATTGCTCTGGTGTATTCGGTGCCGCGACTTTCACGATGGCTGGCCCGACCTTACTATCTTCTGTCAGCCCTGCTGTCTGCCGCCTTCCTACTCGTGAGGAAGCTGCCCCCGCTCTGCCACACTCTCCCCACGCAACGCGAAGACGGCAACCCGTGTGACTTTGACTGGGTGAGCGACCCCCGCCATGGGACCCCGCGACCTTGACTGTCCCTTCCCCCGCGGTTGCATCGGGGGACCCTAGGTTCACCTTTTTCAGAACACCTGAAGTTCCGATCCTGTAGCGAACTTACCATTAGAGTATAGGGCCTGGACCGCCATCGATGGCAAAACAGCAAGTTAGCCACCTGCACATCAGCCTGGGCCTTCTGACGCTTGAGTCTAGGATTCTTTCCATCTTACTATTCATATTCGTCAACAGCCCTACCCAAACGCTACACGCGCAGGTACGGTGTTTTACAGTGCTCTCATATATAAAGCCCCTTATGGAGCCAGAGAGATAGTCAAGTAGGAGTATTCCCGTCTTATTGGTGAAGAAATGATCTCTACGTGATTAGGAGACTTGTCCAAGGTCACAACCAGTGAGTGACTAGGATTTGAAATCACATTTCCGGTCACGGTACCTGCACACTCTTATCACCCATTTCTTAATTCAGTTAACACTAACAGAGTGCACGCTATATGCTAGACACTATGCTGCATCCTGAGGGTGCAAAAATGAATGAAACTGTTAGGCTTATTAAAAAGGAATTGTAAAAATTACATCGCAAAGAAATCTATCCCAAGCCTCTTGCTGTATTTCCTAAGTAGAGGTGGAGAGACCACTCAGGCAGATAAGCTGACATTCTAGGCCCTCTGCTCTGTGTTCTGAGAGAGGGTCATCCTGAGTTTTCCTTTTATTCCAGTCCAAAAATGAGTCTTGACCTTTACCAGAATCCACTTCCTTACTTTTATCCTCCACCTCTTGTTTTCTCTTTCATACTTCCCGGTCCTTTCTCAGACAGTGTTATTAAGTAGCTGAAGTGTCACCCTGCTATATCAAAAGATCTGACATGCTATACCACTTTAACCAAAATGGAACTAAAAGACATAAGTGGATAGTAAAAAAGATTTTAAAAAGGGTAGGGACATTTAATATAATGAATTTCTCTGTGTACTTTTGTCTAATACTATGCAAAATACTAGGAGGTTTTATATTTTGTTATTACTAATAGAATTTTTAACTTCAGATGGTCCCTGACTTAAGATAGTTTGACTTACAATTTTTCAACTAGGATCTAGGTGCGATATACATTCAGTAGAAACCATACATCAAATTTTGGACTTTGATCTTTTTCTGAACTAGCGATGTGTGTTACGGTACTCTTGTGATTTGGGGCATTGGCAGTGAGCCACAGCTCCCAGTCAGCCACACCATCAAGAGGCGAACAACATTTTCCACAGCGTAGTGTTGAATACCTTTTCAACTTACGATATTTTCAACTTTAATGATGGGTTTATCAGGTTCATTGTTGAGTCATAGAGCATCTCTGTTTAGGGTTCATAGCCAGTGTTTTCCTGGAAAATCTGTTTTGCTGATTTAACTCGGTGATTGGGAAGTTATGATAGTAAGGCAAATAATGCTAGCAATAACAGGTAAACCTCAAATTTTCTGTGGTTTAGCAGAATAAGAGCTTATTTCTATTTGCTTAAATAAAAGCAAAGAAGCATTTTTTTCCTGTGTATACTGTCTTTCAGCATAACCAAATAATAAGGAAATGTTGATTTCCTAATGGAAGAATTTGTACTAATAAATACAGAACGAATGATTAAATTTAAAAATCATTTAGCAATCCCTAATGAAATAATAACTCTATGCACTGATCATCTGTGGATGCTACAACCATCAGATGAAAAGTTGATATGTCCTCTAAAGGGATGCAGTCTAGCACCACTTGTGATGTCCTTTTGGCAAAAGATTTGAATTTCATTGTATTCAAACCTCTAAATTTCATTATTACTTTACAACAAATATGGAAGATAGAAGATCATCATGAGACAAATACCATGAGTATGCAAATAGCTAAATCCAGAAAGTGGGAAAGTTGACAGTACAACCAGCTCAATTTCTTCAACAGATAAATAACTTGGAGGGAAAAGGAAGAACAGGTATCTTTTAGAGATTAAGGAGGACCAAAGAATCACATCAGCCAAAGGCAGTGAGTGGATCTTGCTTGGTCCTGATTTGAACAAATAACAATAGAAAGGAAATTTGAGATAATTGAGATTTTTAAAATAAGGGCAAAGTATTAGGTGACATTAAAGAATTATTAATTGTGTTAGCTATGATAATGGTATTTTGGTTTTTTTAGAAAAAGAAATCTGTATCTGTAAGAGATACAGAAGTATATACAGGTGAAATGATACAGTTGGAATTTGCTTTAAGTTTTCTCCAGCAAAAAATTGGGTAGCATAGATGAAATGGAACCATTTTGGCAAAATGTTCCTGTTGAGTCTGAGTAATAGGAGTCCCTTTAAGTATTGTAGGGGAAGAAAAATAGCTTTCCATCTATCCTTCTGAGGTCTCAGCTGAGACCTCTAATAAAAGACAGATTAAAGACAAAAGACATAGAAGTCTATTAATATGTATACCTCATGTATACATGGGAGATACCCAGGGGAAAATGAGTAACTCCAAGAGGTGGCTTAGCACTCTGGCTTATGTAGCATCTTCAACGAAGAACAATAAATTTGTGGAGAAATGACTGGACAAGGGACAACAGTTTTAGGCTTCCAAGGGCAGCAAACTGTGGGAAGGTAAACTAATGGTAGATAAAGTCTAGTTTGTTATATAGATTCCTCTGGTGCTGTCTTCAGGCTGATAGGGTCTAAAGTTATCTCACTTGATTAACTTTTGTCTTTCTGGTACAGAGGGTTGAAAGGACACTTTTGAAATTTTATGTCCTACTTTTAGACAGAAAAGAGGAGGGCAGGGAGCTTTTCTTGTATCTACTTCTCATTTGCCTCAGGCTTAAAATAATCCTGAAGTGGCATATTTTGGAGTAGCATATTCTGTTTCCCTTCAGTATACTCCCTTGTGTATGTTTGAAAATTTCCATTTAAAAAAGTTTAAAAGCAATGAATAAACAAGCAGAACAGCCAAAGGGACTCTGCTTTATATAGTTATTCTGGAACCTGGGCTCATACTGTCTTCACCTTCCGGCCTTAAGATCATCTCAGTATCATGTAGACAGCAGCTGAAGAAAGAAAGCTGGAATGCAAGGCCACACCCTTTCTTACTGTGAGGATACAGAAGTGGCACATCACTTCCATTCAGGAGTGCTGGTCACACAGTTCTGCCTAGATGCTACTGAGAGTCTAGCTGCAATATGCCTAGGAAGAAAAGGAAATAAGGTTTGAAGTATACATAGCCAGTCTTCACCATAGACCCATTCTGTATCTTTAGAGAATATTTCTTTTTAGTCTTATCTTTGGTCTCCTGATTGACCACAGTTCGCTTTTTAAATTCCTCTTTCCACAGTTGGAAGTCCCAATTCTAACCCAATTTCATTTGTGAAAACTAATTTTGCTCAGGTGTATTTAGGAAAGTGTCATTTTTTCTCACCCCCACTTTACATGTCCATTTCTAAATCCGGTCAGTTACTCTTCGTTGAAGACTGAGGCTAAAAACCTAGGTCCCTAACTCCTAGTTGTAAGTCACAGTGGACTGGTTCTGTCTGAAATAATGATTTGGACCCCTGTATTATAAACAGAAGGGTACGGATGGTCTCAACCACCCAATCTACAGTTGCCCTCCTCCCATGCTTTCATATGGTCCTTGTTATTCTTCATTGCAGTCTTTACTCTTTAAAATTATTCTTTCTGGATGTGGTTCCATAGTGTAGCGCTTAGCACGTCTGCTTTACATGCAGAAGGTCCTGGGTTCACACCCCAGTGGAGGTGCGGTCTATGGTCTGTGGCCATGCCACCCTGAATAAGCCCAATGTCTGATCTTGGAAGCTAAGCAGGGTTGGGCCTGGTTAGTACTTGGATGGGAGACCACCTAGGAAGACCAGGTGCTGTAGGCATAAATTATAATTAAAAAATAGTAATAAAGTTATCCTTTCCTTGTTTTGTTTATTGTCTATCTCACTTGGCTCAAGTTGAATTTACATTCTGGAATGTGAGAAAGAACTCTAAGCCAAGGGTACTGGAAAGGGCCTTTGAGATCTCCGAAAGGCCTCCTTAAACTCTCAGATTATGTTGAAGGTACATGGATTATCACTATGATATTTGATGAAGAGGAACGATCTCAGTAAACTCAGATAGAATAACCAGATATTATATTAATGGAATATTACTGAGAAAGTTTCCCTGGAAGTTTTATTTTATCAGAGTCCACCTGAGTTGGTTGTAATATCTTACACTTTTACACCATTCATACTTTATACAGCTCTTCTATGCTTATTATCATTTAATCTTCACAATAGCATTTTGAAATAGGAAATCAAAGCTCAGTGGTTAAGTGACTTTCCGGAAGGCATCAGCCAGTTTGTGGCAGGGGCAGAACCTGAACCCAGATTTTTCTGGCCGGTGATTTTCCCTCTATGCCATAGCTAACTCCAGTTCTTTCTTTATCGTTACCATTTGGATCTCTGTTGCTTTTTTTGCTCCCTTACCTACCCAAATCGTCTCTGTTGACAGCATTCCTGTCACTTTGATTCTGTTCCAGAGAGAAGTAGAGATCCTGATGTTTCTCAGTGCCATTGTGATGATGAAGAACCGCAGATCCAGTGAGTTTAGCCTGCTTCTCAGTCTCCCAAGGGTGGGACTGACGCCCTCCAGAGGTGCTTTCATTCATGTTATGAGAGGGGCATTATTTGGTGAACTACTTTCTCATTCCACGCCAAGGCTGAATTTGATCTTAGACTTTTGTTCCCTCCCCCTCTCCAATTTCAAAGTACCTCAGGAAGAAAGACAAAGACTGGGATATAGGAGCATGCAGCCCAGCCTGACCTGTGACATCTTTGTGTTTCAGTCACCGTGGAGCAACATATAGGCAACATCTTCATGTTTAGTAAAGTGGCCAATGCAATTCTTTTCTTCCGCCTGGATATTCGCATGGGCCTGCTTTACATCACACTCTGCATAGGTAAGGAAACTACAGACTTGGTTGTGGGAACCCAATTGCAATCCCAAACCAGTTTCTTCATACCCTTCTTCCATATCTTTTACCTAATTGATTATGTGTGTGGCTGAGACGATAAGAATCTATGGAAACTATTTTAGGAGGAAGGGAACGTGTCAGTGGTCTGTGTATGTCCACAAAGTGTATACTTTGGTGCTTGAAATCTTTGAATTGGTTTGAAAGTAAATCCCCTCCCCAAGGCCTTGTATGGTTCCTCTGACATCTTTTTTCTATGTTTAGTGTTCCTGATGACGTGCAAACCTCCCCTGTACATGGGCCCTGAGTACATCAAGTACTTCAGTGATAAAACTATTGATGTGAGTGCTCATCCTCCTGTCTGTCTCTTGGGTGCCTGGCGGGTGATGTTGTAATTGTGCTCCGTACTCACCAGGAGCAACAGTGCTTCAGAATGGAAGTCAAGGGCACTGCGGATTTTCTTGGAGCTACGGGAGGCGGACAGGGGAAGCAGGGTGAAGAATTAGATGCTAAGGCCTGAATCTTTCCAGGAACCTGTGTGATCCAGCTCACTGTTTCTTCCCTGTGTGTGGCAGGAAGAGCTGGAGAGGGACAAGAGGGTCACTTGGATAGTGGAGTTCTTTGCCAATTGGTCTAGCGACTGCCAATCATTTGCTCCAATCTACGCTGACCTCTCCCTCAAGTGAGTAGTGCAGAGGGAGGGATGGCGGAAATTGCAGTGCTGCATCTTCCCTCTCATTGTTTTTGGCCTTGATTTTTGCACATTACAACCAAAGGCATCTCCCACCCCCTCTAATAGCTATACTTCTTCCCTCGATCCAGTCTCTTCTTTGACTATGTTAAATAATATGTTCTTCTTAGGTACAACTGTACCGGGCTAAATTTTGGGAAGGTGGACGTTGGACGCTACACCGATGTTAGTACGCGGTACGTAAGGGCCTAGGCAGAGGGTGTAAGCAGGGAGTCGCTTTGAGTGGTGTTTACAGGTGTATTTACAAAGTATTTTCTGGGCCCTGTAGGTACAAAGTGAGCACGTCGCCCCTTACCAAGCAGCTTCCTACCCTGATCCTGTTCCAAGGTGGCAAGGAAGTCATGCGGCGGCCACAGATTGACAAGAAAGGACGAGCTGTCTCTTGGACTTTCTCTGAGGTATAGAAGAGTGGGCCCATGGTTTGGAGAAGGGTGTGGAGCCCAACCTGGGTTTGATTCCTAGCTCTGCCACTTGCCTACAAGCCTTGAGAGTGTGGACTAGTTATTATCTCATTCCTGAATTCACTCAGCAGATTTATATTATGTTTCTACCATGTGTCAGACCTGCGAGTACTAGGGAACAGTTGTTAAGATTCAGTGTCAAAGGTCCTTGTATAAGTCATCTGTAGACTTGAGGTTCCTTAGTAATAAATTGGAGACAGTAACACTTGGCTCGCAGGGTGGTTTTGCAGATTACATTAAATGTTTAGGTGTAATTCTTGGCACAGTAATAGGTACTTAAATATTAGTTGACTTTTCCAGTTACCCAAAAAAGATTTAGGTTAGAGTAGACATTTGTCCTTTGCTTTCTCCTTTCCTAGACTGCTTCTAAATACCTTGCTTCCCAGGCTCTGAAGTCTCCTTTCCAACCTGAACCCTGTTGTGTGCATCTGTTTTGTGCAGGAGAACGTGATCCGTGAATTCAGCTTGAATGAGCTGTATCAACGGGCCAAGAAGCTATCGAAGGCTGGAGATAGTATTCCTGAGGAGCAGCCTGTGGCTCCAACCCCTATGGCAGTGCCAGAGGGGGAAAGCAAGAAGAACAAATAGGTTCCCTGCCTTGCTAGTGCCTCTCAACCATCCCAGGCACCTCTGAAACCCTGCCCCTTCTGTAACCACAAGCCTTGCCTGAGGCCTTGGCCTTTATTTATGTTTTCCCTGTTGGCTGTGCCTAGGTGGGGCAGGGTGCTGCTTCTCATTTTAAAGAAGCATCCAGGGAATCAACAGGCACCCTCCGAGAAGGCCTCCACTGCTGTGGCCAACTGTTTCACTGGAGGAAGGGGGAGAGCTCATGTGATGGCGAGGAAATGCTTTCCCCTCCAAGCTTGCATCAGTGTGCTGAGTGCTGCCCACCACTCATCTCCATCGCGCTGTGGTTTCATTATTCCTTAGTGGACCTACACAGACTACTTAGATTAGGTTAAACCTTCACGTAAGATGCCAGGGTACAGAGTCAGCACTAGGATTTTCCCGTCAAGGACCTTTACTACTTTAGACCCGTTTGGGTGGTCTGTGGCCTTCATTAAAAAGTATAAACCTAATTTTGTCACAGGTCCCAAGGAGAAGCCTTTAACCACAGTTTTCTCATTGAAAACAGTATTGAATCTATTTTATGGAGGTTGGGAGGAAGGGAAATAGAGGTTTGAGACCTTCCCTTGTGTAGTGGGCCTGGAGGAGAAGCCTCTGGGCAGAATTGGGGTTTCACTTACCCTCCTACTGATTCTCCCCACGCCCAGTTGCTGGTTTTCCATAATAAAGAGACTAGGATTTCCTTTTGATTGTGTCCTCTTGAGTTACTTGTGTGTTAAAAAGCCAGGCAATTGCAGAGGCATTGCCTACCTCCAACTTCACTCCAAAAGCCATTCTGATTAGTTTGATCAAACGTCATGTGACAGTCCCTGGGACTAGGAAGTCGGGGAAGTCCGGTTTCCATAAACCAGAGTACCAACCACTCCGAGTTAGACTGTAGACCTGGTGCCAGGGAGGAGGTTTTGAGGGCTGGTGGGGGTCGAGTTCATGATGCACTTGGTTTAGCCGGAGGCCCGGTTACAGAAAAACCAAGTTACCCTAGGTCCCGCCCCTGGCGTGCTCGCCCATCCCCACCCCTAAGCGCCAGTAGTTTGGTCTTGCTCTGGTACCGTACCTCCCCCCAATCTGCGCGCTGAGTGGCTGTGCCTGGAGGGCCCGCCTCCCCACCACGTGTGCGCCTGCGCCCCTCTTTCCACCGCTTGGCAGAGGTTTTGTTCTGCAGTGGAGTCCCTTAGCCTGCTGTTTGGAGCTCGGAGAGGGACCTTTCACTGTCGCGTGGCCGCTCAGTTGGCCGCGTCTTCACCCTATTCCCACCCCAGGTCGGCTCAGTTCCCGGCTGGGCTCCAGGTGCCATGGCTCCCGGCGGGAGGAAGCGGAAGGCCGAGGCGGCTGGGGTCGCAGCGGCCGAGAAGCGGGAGAAGCTGGCTGGCGGCCAGAAGGGAGTGGAGGTGGCGACCGTCGTTATCGAGCATTGGTGAGGGACCTGGAGGGTCACGGAGAGGGGGGCCAGGGCATTGCAGGCCCAGGGCCCCAGTCTCTGATGCTCCCCGTGTCTCCATAGCACTAGTTGACGCGTCTACGGGCGCAACGCCGCGGCCCTGAGCCAGGCGCTGCGCCTGGAGGCCCCGGAGCTTCCAGTGGAGGTGAACCCTGCCAAGCCCCGGAGGGGCAGCTTCGAGGTGACGTTGCTGCGCCCGGACGGCAGCAGTGAGTGGGGGCGCGGGTTTGGGGGGAGAGGGCGGGGGTCCGAGGCGGGGAAGGGCTGGTCTCAGAAGCCGCGGAGGAGAGAGAGAGTAACCTCATTCGGTCTTTTCCCAGGTGCGGAGCTCTGGACTGGGATTAAGAAGGGGCCCCCACGCAAACTCAAGTTCCCTGACCCGCAGGAGGTGGTGGAGGAGCTAAAGAAGTACCTTTCGTAGGGAGGTTGAGCAGCAGGCCTCGTGCTGAGGTTTGAAGGGGGGCGGGGGGCTAGGGAGGGGTTTGGTTCATCTTGTAGCTCTTTGTGAAGCAGCCCTTATTGTAGTCCCGCCTTTCACACAGGGGCTACAGTTTTTTTTGACACTTTTTCGTCAGTATTTCCTCTGCTGGGAATACCTCTCCTCCTTTTTACTGGTAGGAATAACTGAAATTGGCAAAAAAAAAAAAAGTTAGTTTTCTACCTAGTGTGCCCTTTGCTAATTGATGTTTTATTTCATGGTCTTTGAGCTAAGTCGTAGAACTGATAGACGTGTAAATGATTTATAGAAATGCAATTTTTGTCCTTTGAAGATGCAGTTAATTGTTACCCTGAAAGAATGGACCGGTTTTGTATTTTTGTTAAAAAAATTCATTTTCCACATCCCTGATGGCATGTGTTTTGATTCTTTGAAGTGGTTGTAAATTCCACCAGTTCCCTCCTTTATGAGTTAAATAAAATCATTGACATGTCTTTTTTTATTTGTATGGGTCGTGATTTTCCCCTTTTATTGGCAAAATCTTTGTGTAACTTTGGGTATGCTTAGGCTTACCCGTTTTTTGTTTCTTGTATGGTTAATAGCCTAGCCCCACGTGGTAACACTGTCTTACAGTACTCTCGCCCTTGGTTCCTTGGATTTAACCTTGTCTTTCTCCATAGTCTTTCATACAGTGCTTTGGCCTGTGGTCAGGCACCTGATATGTTGAGAGGTGGGAGGAGGATGCAATCCTTGAGCTCTGCAGAGTCTGTGGGTTCAAGGGTTGGGGGCATGTCTTCCTCAGGCTATGTGATTGCCTGGATCCCTTCTCTAACCTTTTTTCCCCTTATTTTCACAGCCATCTATACCTGGTGATGTTGGAGCATTTATGATGGGACATGGCTAAACTTCAGTCATGTGCCTGAAGCTATGGTTTCTTCTCCAGAAACGATGGTTCGGATGTGAGGCAACCCTCTAGTAAGGCATTGAAAAGATTTTGGATTTGATTTGTTTAATAAAAGTTGAAATAAAGTATTTGTGTAATAAAGTAAAAGTTAATCTTATGGTAAGGGATGGACAAAAGCCAGCCTTAAAGGATTGGTCCCCCCTACTTTTTTTCATAGCCTAAGGTCACCAATTAACCAAGAAATCCCAGGGTCTCTGGTAGAGCATGTGAAATACTTGTAAAAACTATGAGGGGGAAATAAATAATTTATTTTTTTAAAGCAACTTATTTTTTCAACTCACTTCTTGGAATTGATGATAGAAGTACTTGTTCCTGGCCCCTGCAGAGGTTTTGGCTAGACTTCCATACTGGCAATGGAAAAGCCCCACACATAGGTGCTGGACAACCTGTCACTCCCACTCACTTTGTTCCACCCCAGCACTGCTTCACACCTTCTGGAACATTTATTTTCTCTTGCATAGAATCCTACCATATAACCTGCCTCATAACCTGGTAGACCTGGCCTTGGCTATTATCTATGACCCATTAGAATTGAGGACCAAGCAATTTGTTTCATTTGTCAATAACTGGAAAATAGATTACAATAAGATGGTTCAAGTTCATAATTTTCTACCCATCATACTTATGCCTGGCTCCCAAAACCTAGGGAGTGGGGGGACAGGACATGTGCTAGCCTCTCTGCCAATAATCCTTTTGCTAGCCAAAGGATTATTCCCCCCAGTGCCCTAAACTGCCTTTCCCACTCCACTATGTTAGTATGTCTACCTCTGTTTCTGACTCTGAGGAAGGGTCAGGCCACATGGAAGGAATACTGGTCGGCACCAGCCTCCCCTCTGATGACCAGTCTACCACATCAATCTCTTCCTCTTCAGGGCTGGCAGGAAGTGGGTCCAGCTGCTCAGAGTTGCTACATACCTCCTTGCCTGTTTCTGGAGGAGAGTACACCTCATCTGTAGTTAGGGACACTTCCAGCCCAGTCTCCCCCCAGTTTGAACATGGAGGTGAGAGGTCTCCATAGGACCTTTGGGGAGGGTCAAGGGAGTCAATGTGGAGAAGTTTGTCTCTCTGATTATCTAGTGGCTGGGAGCTGGTAATTTCTAGGTCTTGAGTCCAAGAGCCTCCTACTGAAAGCACCTCACCTTCACTCATCTCAGAGGGCATGACAAGTGGGCTAAGGGGCTCAACAGGCTCTTTGTTTGCAGAGGACATGACAAGGGGACTAAAGGGTTCAGCTGGCTCTTTGTTCTCACCAACAGGTTCCTTTTCCAATCCTGTGAACTCCCTGGGCCAGAGTTCCACTTCTGGTAAATACCATTCTTCTCCTTCAATCCAGTTCTTCCCTGTTTCTGTCAGGTGATAACTAGGGGTCCTACAGCCCTCAGCTCCAGGACTCTCCAGAGATCCCGTAGGCAGCTTAACGTCTGAGCCACACAGCATGAAGTCCAGGATCTCCTCCAGCTCACTGGTGGCGGCAGCACTTGTGATTCCGTACTCCTCCGCTTCACAGGGTTGCCCGAGCAGGGATGTGTCAAATGCATACGGCTCTGTGCAGTCAATATCGAACTTAGGTTCCTTCCCTACCAGCTCTGGACTGGACCCAAACTCAGACTTCACCACTGGGGGGTCTGGGGAGTGGCTACCAGAAAGCAGAATGTCTTGTAACCTAGAGCACACTGGGGAGTCCTGACACACATCTATTCTTGCAGATGATATTTTCTGCTGGTTAACTGAGGATGGCTGAGTCCCTGGGGGTTCTTCTGAGTCTCCAGGTGCTGGGATCTGAGGACTGTCTGGAGAGTTTTTGGGGGGAGGCTCCTGCACCACCTCCCAGCAGGTCCCGTTGACAGTCTTCCGAAGTTTCACTCTCCCAACCTGTCCCTCTGCAGAGTCTGAATTAGGTGCCTTGGCTTCAGGGCTACGCTTCTTACTCCCACCTGTCTTTCCAAGACCAGATGGGCTTGGGGTGCTCGGTAGAGGACTAGTTCTCCCTGGTTTCTGCTTGTCCTCTGGTGCTTCTTTATTTATACTCTTTTGTCGCCAGAGACGCCGGCCAGGGGGTGTGGGCACTGAGCTGGGCCCACTTAAAATACTGGGAGGCTTGGATGTACAGACATCAGGAGATGGCTTTGAACGACTCAACCGGATCTTTCTGGGCAACAGTCGCTTATTCGTAGAGGGGTACAGGCTTGGGGGGGAAAGTGCTGTATGACCAAGGGCAGGGTCACTCTTGTTCTCTTTAGGCCCCTGACTATGGCTTGATGGTGAAGAGCTTTTTTCTTGTGGAGCTGGGCAGGCTCTGGCCTTCCTCTTGAGCAGAAGAGTGTCTGACAAGTTTTCTGCATTCTGTTGGCTGCTCTTGTCCTGGGCTCCCTCCTCCATCCCCAGTGACTTCAATCTCACTGCCCCAAGAGGACAGGGAGTCTGGGTAATAGGCAGTGGAGTTCGAGGACGGCGGCTGGATGCTACCACCCTGGCAGAGATGGGTGCAGCACTTGGAGGCTGTAAGCACTCCCTGTTGAGTCTTCTGCCCTGAGGGGCTTTCACCAACTTCCCACCCTCTAGCTGAAGGGATTCTAGTTCAGATACTCGGAGCTGACGGGCAGCAGAAAGCACATCCTGGGCTTCTTCTCGAGATACTTCCATCTCTGAGGTATACAGGAAGTTTACCAGCTTCCTAAGTGTCCTGATCTTCAGGCCTCCCAGCTCCAGCACCACCTTACGACCCTGAGCTGGCCTCTCCCGTTCCAGGCGCTCTGTGAAGAAGGGGCTGCAGGCAGACAAAATGCAGCAATGGGCTGGGACTGCCTCACCTGGGGGGAAACCCACATTGTTATTTCATGCAGACTGGAATGTTCATAAGCTAAGCATAGATACTACTACTACCCAACATGCTGCCCCTTCTCAATCTTCCTCCATGGAAGTTTAAGTAGAAGGAGAATTCTGTTCCTTTTGCTTTCCTGGAATCTGCCATTACCTAGCTAACTCAGTTTAGACATCACTTCTTTCAGAAAGCTTTCCCCCACTCTACCCCATATCTGGGTTAGATGCTCCTGGGGACAGAGGGGTATTCTATAGCTATCAGTATTGTCCATCTCCTTCACTAAACTGTAAGCTCTGTGAGGACAAAGACTGCCTGTCTTGCTCATTGAGGTATACCCAGGGTTTGACTAGGGGATCAAATACTTGCTGAATAAACTTTTGTGACTTACAAGAATTTAAAATTTTTTATAGAAGCTGCTTGTGGTCTAATAGAAAATATAAGCGCCAGATATGGAAATTCAGGGCTCATTTCTCTCCTGAGCTCTTTCCACTGCCTATCAGGCAGTGGTCTGTCCTGAGCCCCCTTCTCACTTTATGGGCACTTCCTGGGCAATCTCAGTCTCCCCCATGGTTTCAATTACCAAAGGATTCTGATGACTCCCAGATCCTACCTCTGGCCAGATTATCTTTCCTGAGATAGTAAATGTGCCATAGCCTGCATGTCTACGTGGAAGTCCCACAAGTACCTTCAATGCAACCTTTCTAGAAAATAAACTCATTCCTTATCCCCTAAAACCTCCTGTTTCTTTTATTAGAGGAAGGTATCACACCCAGTTGCCCAAGCTTGAGCACTAGAGGTCATCTTTGATTCTCTCTTACCCACTGCATTAATTTAATCAAACATTAATTTAAAGGAAAGCTAATAATACCTTATTATGTGCCAGGTATTATTCTAAGGGTTTTACCAGTATTAATTCATTTAATCTTCACTGGAACCCTATGACGTAGCTATTGTTATTACAAATAAATCAATTGTAGCATGGTTAAGTAACGTGCCCACAATTACGTGGTTAGTAAGTACCACACACAAGGTTTGAATCCAGGGGTCTCACAACTGCAACAAGTTTTATAAATTCTCTTTAACAGCTCAAAAGAATTTCTCTATTCTCAATGCTTTAGTTCAGGCCACCATTCCCTCTATTTTGGATTAAAAAACAGCCTCCTATCTGGGCTCAAGAATAACCCAATAATTCTCATAACGGCCTGAATGCTGTCTCTAAGCAGGTATCTGATCACGACCTTCTTAAAACCTTTAAATACAATTCCCAATGTTCTGAGGACAAGACTTGCTGCTTCCTTTGCATAACACTTTAGACCTTACATGACTGTTACTAATTTCTCTAGCAATATCTCTGGTCAATACACTTCCTGTTGTTCACACTCTAGGCATAATGAGCCACTCACATTCCTAGTCACATCTGATTGTATGTTCTTGCTGCTTCTTCCTACTTCTTCCTACTTCTGCTTGTCCTTCAGACCTCACCCAAGGTTTATTTCCTCCAAGAAAATCTCCCTAACCTCCATCCTCCAGCTTCCTCAAGTCTGTGAAGGATGCTGTGTAGCAGCCTATACTTACCCCAATATGTTATTTATCATACTGCTCAGTTACTTGAATACACTGGTAATTTGAATGTCTTCCCCTTCCATGATTTCCTTGTGAGGAACGACTTTTATCTTCATATATACTACATGCCCATGCCAATACATTATACTAACATACAACAGGTAATTGACACTTTTTTATTTTGAATTAAGGAATGAATCCCAACTCTGCACTTATTAAAAAAACTAACAAGCAAATCATTTAACTCTAGGCCTCAATTCACTCACCTGTAGAACTGGGACCATCTAACATCTCAAGGCTATAATAGGACACACTACAGTATATATACTCTGTAAACTGTAGAGTGCTACACAATAGTGGTTGTCATAATCCTTTTTTATAAATGAAGAAACTGAGCACTTGCCCATTTGTCACTTAGTTACTAAGTAACAAAGCTAGGATTTAAACTGACTCAGTCTTGGGTCTTTTACTGTATACCAGGCTTTACCTCATGATGATGTTACATTTCGACTGTTAAGGGAAGAGATAGAAATGAACTACATATTTTTAGGTCTAACAACAAACAACAAAAATCGTCAATTTGAAGACAAAAAATAATTAAGCAACACCCTGGCAGAAAATGGGAAAATAGGTAATACTGTCATCTAACACTTATAATGTGCCTCATACAATAAAAGCATTGTTCTACGTGCTTTATGTATGTTAATACAATCTTCACAACTACCCCATTATTATCTATATTTTATAGTTTCTACACTTAAAAAAAACTTTACAATTCATTTCATTTTTTAAGAGAAAGAGCACAGTCTTATTTTCATGCTTGAAAACAGTTCTAGGAACAAACAGCTCCTTACCGAACAGCTCACAGTGCTAACACATTTTTTTCTAGTTTTGTACTCCACTCCCTAGTCCTAAACTCATTTTATCTTATTCTAAGGTGATATGCAATTGAGTCTCCACTTAAGTAAATCCTCAATGCCATCGATAGGTTCTTAGAAATTGCAACTTTAAGCAAAATGACTGTAAAGAAACCAATTTTACCACAGGCTAACTGATGTAAACAACAGTTAAGTTCCTACAGCATATTTCTGGTCACAAAAATGTTACCCAACTCCTAAATAAAGAACAACCAACACATTTCTAATATTAAATATTGAAATAAATGTGAGTTACACATACATTTAAGCAGTAGTAATAAAAACAAGTCAGATAATTATTTTCCAATCTGCTTATTCCAGTTCAGTGTTGTAGGTGGCCAGAGTCTATCCTGGCAGCTAGGGCCCAAGTCAGGAATTAACTCTGGACAGGATGCCTTTCCATCTCAGGCTGCACTCGCACACAATCCCACACCCACAAAGGCTGGGACAATTCAGAATCTGCCAATTCATCTAACATACACATCTCTGGGATATGGAAAGAAACTAGAACACCTGGATAAAACTCACACAGGCATGGGGAGGAAATGTAAAATCCACAGAGACAATGGCCCCAGCCAGGAATCGATTTTTTTTCTCATTAATTTTATAATAAAACAATGTTGAATGGAAGGACGTTATTTGAGGACCTGCTGTAGTCTCTTACCTTCTGCCTGCAGAAGGACATCACAGAACACCCCACTCTGTTGCTGGTGATGAAGCTCCAGAAAAGCTAACCTGAGGAACCGGGGATTCCTATATAGGATTTTGGAACTAGCAGGAGAACACATGTTGGTCTATTAACAAAGCTAGGTTTTTACGGATCAGATTCCTGTGGGTGAGACATAATACATTTCAGAACCATGATTAAAACTAATTTTTTTTTTTCCGAATGGCAGGAGAATTTTGAAAAAGAGATAATAGCATGAGTTGAGGAGCCATAAGCCCAGAAATTGTGCCAATGGTATCCCAAGAAAGAATATCACAGTGGTTACATGTGGGAGCTCAGAGATACGCCTAGATTTGAATCTCAAGTAAATGACCTAACTTCTCTGAGTCTCATTTTTCTCATTTATGAAATGGGAATGATAACAGTAGTGACCTTGTGGGGTTGTTTCAAAGATTAAATGAGTCAATGCAGGTAAACTTGCTTAGCACTGTGAGTCCCTGGCATATAATAACTATCCCTCCACCCCCCATAAATGGTAGTTGTTATTATCCTTAAACCTTCCTCATTCATATTACTACTGAGACTCAACTCATTCAGTGCTGACTACTCATTCTTTCTGAGCACCACACTTCCAGGTTCAATACTTAAGAAAAAATACTGATATATAATTCTCCAGTAAACGTACACACTTCTCTGAGCTCACTCTATCATAGTAACCAGCAGAGGGTGCACAGTAAACAAAAGAAGCTGCTGGACTTAGTGGGAAGGTCTTAAAACAGAAAAAAGGACATTCCCAAACTTGGTTCAGAAGTTCTTGACCAAAGTGAGCCCGATTCCACCCGGAAATTGGCCTTTAGGTTTGTCAGTCTGTTTGATGGCCTGGCTAACAATGGAGCAAGAATAGTTAAGAATTCTACCCCTCCCCAAAACAAACTGGATATTCTGACTTCAGGCTGACTACATTTCCAGCTTTTTGCACTGAAACCCTCACACTCACTGCACAGCTGGTGTTCCTTTCCTGGCATACAGTTTTCGGTCAGGTGGCACTGAGGATCCGAAGTGTTCACGTCAAACTATCAGAAAGAAAAGAGTGAAAAGCTTAACTATGAAAGGGTAGATTCAATTTCCTTCACAGCGAGAGATGGGGTAGAGACTGGCAGCTGTTGCCAGGGCCCAAACCAAGGCCATGGGGAAGCTTCCCAGTCCACTAGCACCCGGCCATGCCCCTAGACCCAACCCGGACTAGCTCTGCAGCAGGAGTTGTTCCTGCTGTCCTCTCTGTGCTTGGGTCTTCGGTCCAGCCCGACTGACTTCCTCTCAATGTCCAGCCTCGCGCGCGCGCGCCCCCGCGCGCGCGCACGCGGAGGACTACCAAAGGAAGCAGCACAGGTCGGCGAATCGCCTGAGGGTTCTCTACCCAACCAAGTCCAATGGAATCAGGATTGGCGTTGAAAGCAGGGCCCTGCAAAGCTGAGCGCCTCGAACGCTCCAGGCGCCCTGGCCCAACTCCTTTGAAGAGAGACCCCCTCGGCGCGAAGGTTTCTGGGAATGGAGCGTGGGGATCCCTGAGGCCCGAACTAAGGGTTCACTCTCACCACCAGCTCCGGCCGCAGGGCTTTTGCAGCCACTGTCCGGTGCCCTCTTCCTGCCGCGGCCCCTGGCACCCTCATGCACTGGGAGATGGTGACAGCGACGGCCTGAGGCCACGCGGCTCGCGCCACACACCTCGCGCCGCTACCCTCGCGTAGAGCACGTCGCGAGGCCGACGTCCTTCTTCCTCCTCAGCCCTCGGGCTTGCGTCTGCCGGAATACGTCATTCTCATTGGCCGAAGGCTCCTGGGAGAGCCAATCACAGGAGGAGGAGCGCTTTAGGCGGGAGGCTAAGTCTCGAGGGACTTGAGAGCTGAGGAAAGGCCGTCAGGCCGTGAGAGGTAGGGGGAAGGGCCCGTCGGGGAGAAATTCGGAGGGCAGCCGGCTTCTCGCTCTGCTCTCCATGAAAACACTCCAAAAAGAGAGTCAGGATCTTCCAGTCAGGCAGGCTTCAAGGCGGCTGAAAGACATCTCTGGCTTCTCTCTGAGGAGGCTGCAAATGGCCGCGGCTCTGTGGCTAAGAACGCTCCCGGCTTAATGGAGGAAAATGCCCCTCGCACCTTGTCCCCCAAATCTCTCACCTATATATCTCCTTAAAGCCAGGGATGTTCCGGAGCGAGGTCCTTGGGTCAGTTTATGAATTTAAGGTTTCCCCAGATTCCACTCCAGCCCCAAATCTCAGAGAACTGGTGACTATGGGGGTCGCAGAACCGTCTGGTTTCCAGTGTCCTTCTAGAGCTGTTTTTTTTTTTTTTTTTTAGCGTACTTCCTGACTGGAAATAGCAGTTTTCAGGGGTGATATTAAAAAAATTAAGTGACCTCAAGATTAAACATTTAGCGAGAATGCCTCCCACAATATCAGTCTGGACAGCAAGTCTTTCCCCTGTGTGCGTTAGGCCCCGGGTCCTGGACTCTTGTTAGATGTCGCCTGACGTCCAGCTCTGACATCCAGCTCTGGACGGAAGTGGCTGAATCCAAAGCCATTAACGACAAAGTGTGATGACTTGAAACGGGGCAGCCCCCGCTGAGGCCAACCGGAGGCAGAAAAGGAAGCCGCCGAAAAGAAACCGAACCTGCAGAGGGACAAGACGTGGAGGGGTGAGTAGTACGGCACATACTAATATGTCTCCATTGGTATCTAAAACTTTTTCAAAAAGGATTCGAGGTAGTGGAATATGGGGGGGGGGGGGGTTGAGGTTTGGGCATTTTGAAGTATTATTTTCCTTAGTTTGAGGTCTTCGCTTTTAAGATGGAAAAAGAAACAAGAGCATAAGTCATTTTCGGTTGCAGCTGTTGTATTTTGAAGAGGAAGCAATTTGTGAAAGGACATGAAACTTAGCATAAGGACAGATTTTAGATGTTGTCTGCAGTGTGCAGACACACAAAAGCAAGCAAGCAAGCAAAGAGAAAAAAAGACAAGGCAGAACGGTGCTTGTTATGGCATCTGTTACTGTGGAATCAGGATATGATTAGGCAGGTAGAATATCACCAGTACAGTCATAGATGATTCTGTGGAGTTCTAACAAAAATATAAATATTCTATTCCTTCATGAATATATCATTATCAGGATTAGATTAATTTTCAGTAAGTAGAGAGGACTCACTTCTTGGTTGTTCCTTTTTTTTTTTTTTTTTTAAATTTCAATACCATTTTAGTTAAATCTTGTGTGAGTAGAATTCCTAAAAAGGATGATAAATGGCCATCCCTACCTAAGGCTTCAAAAATGACAAACTTTGGATGGTAACGTATAGCCACCAGAGGGTAGAATGGAGTAAAAATATTTTGTTTTCCTCTGTATGGATAGCCAGTGTTTTTTTGAAGTTGATTTTTTTTTTTTTTCCATTTCTTCTCCTCGGCATTTAGAGTTTTAGTCTATTTTGGAAGTAGAGTTATAACAGCACAGCACTCTGCCCTATGTAATAATTTTAATATTTATTTTTTTTAAATACAATTTTTCCTAGCTCTTTACTAATCTTTCACTGTTTAATGGTATCTTGCTTTTCTTTGTGTGTAACTGGTTATGGGTTGGGAAGTTAAACTTTGAGCATGGTAAAATCAACCATTGAATGTAATAGTCCTTGCATAAAAAACAAAAAAAAAGAAGAAAAAGGAAAAAAGGAAGGAAAAGGGAAAACCCCAAACAAAAAACAATGCTGTATCTTTAAACATATTCTCGATCCATTAACTTCTCCCCATTTTTTACTGCTACCACTATAGTGAACTCCCTATCACTATCACTTGATTTTCAAACTAATTTCCTTGCTTTCACTTTTGTTTTCTCTTTAATTCATTGTCACATTCATAGCCAGATCTTTTCAAAATGTGAGTTAGATCATGTTATTCTGCTGTTTAAAACCCTCACGTGCTTTCTCTACCTTAGAATAAAATCAAAACTCCTTTCTCTAACTTATAGAACTCTTCATATTGATTCCTGTCTACCCCTTATTTCCAACAGCTCTGCTGAATTCAGTGTGTTTCGGACCCACACTTTGGAGCTTGAGCATTAGTAGTGACCATTGCTCATATCTTCTCATGGATGACTGTTTCTTACCATTAAGATTTCAACTTAAATGCCACCTCTCCATAGAGTTTGTCCCTGGCATCCAATCTAGAACAAACCACCAGTCAGCCTCATCAATCTGTTTTAAAACTCTGCATAGTCCTCCATCTGACATCTTATTTATTAATCTCTCTCCCTCTGCTAGAGTGTAACTTTTTAAGAGCAGGAAACTTGTCTGTCTCATTATTATTGACATTTGCTAGAAGAGTACCTGGCTCACAGTAGGTGTTTAAAATAACGCAAGTGGGACTAGTCTTTTTACCTAATGAGTGTTAATGCTTGTGATGCTTTATTTGGAGATAGCTGTTTCAGATAAATTTAAATTTCAACTTTTCACTGAGTTATTTTTATTCGTATATAATTTTATTTTGAATGTTATCTACAAATTCATTGTTAAATGATTTGTTCAGGATTATGTAACTAGTAAGCCAAGAGACTTTGTTCACTCATTTATCTGTTGCTAAATATGAGATAGAAGGCTGAGCTCTGGGGATACACTATGAGCTAGAAATATATTGTTTCTACCTTTGTGGAGCTTATCTTCTGGTGGGGGAGATGAAACACACACACACACACACACACACACACACACACACACACACACGAAAAAGGAATGCAAAATACTTGCAAGCTGTTAGGGGTGATGTGAGGAAAACAAGACCAATCCATCTCTAGAACAGAATTCTTAGCGTATGGCTCTGATCTAGAAGCCAGTGAATCAACAAACATTTCTTGCTTTTCTTTGTGTGTAACTGGTTATGGGTTGGGAAGTTAAACTTTGAGCATGGTAAAATCAACCATTGAATGTAATAGTCCTTGCATAAAAAACAAACAAAAAAAAAAAAGAAGGAAAAAGGAAAAAAAGGAAGGAAAAGGGAAAACCCCAAACAAAAAACAATGCCATATCTTTAAACATATTCTCGATCCATTGACTTCTCCCCATTTTTACTGCTCCACTGCTGACTATTTTCCTTTGGCAATCATCTTTGGCTTTTGAACTTGCTGTGGAGGAGCAGGAATAGATGGAAAGTAGAAGTAGAGATGTGATAAGGTAATAGGAGAAGATTTGTAGATAATGAGAGTTAAAGGCTGTTCATTTCTCTGTTAAATGTATTCATTTCCCATTTTAGTTTGTTTAAATCCCATCGAACAAGTGCTGTGATGCCTGTTAGGTCTTCTAGCACTTTTAAGAGAAGTCCTTTTCAGCCACTGTAGACCAAATATGAGGGTCTATGAGACTTTAGACCAAATATGGGGTGGTGGATAGTGACTAGATTATCCTGATAAGAAGGAAACATCCATACTGAGGAGGAGCAGAACTGGAATTCCAGTTTAGATAATGAGGGCAGGTCAGATTATGTTTAATAAGTGTTGCTTTAATATATTGAACGAATAAATGTGGTACCTTGAAAACAGACGAGGAACTTGGTCTTTATCCTGATCACAGTGTAAGATGATGGAAAGAGCATGGGGCTTTGGAGTCAGATTGTTGAGGAGTTCACTTCTTAGGCAGATGAGCTCAGGCAAGTTTCTTAACCTTGATGAGCCTTGATTTCCTCATCTGTAACATGGTGGTAATACTATCTCTATGATGGTATTTGAGAAGTTACAGATAATGAGAGCACACCATCAGTGATGCTCCATCATTGATTGCTATTAGTGAGAGGTGATGAATCAATGTAAGTTTTGGGGCAGGGTAGATATTGATAATAATAACTCATTCTTAGTGAGATTACACTATGCTATACATTGTTTTAAGAACTTTATGTGTATTTTAATTCTCACAATAGTCCTGTGAAAGAGATAGTTACTAACTCCTTATAGTTAAGGAAACTGAGGCACATAGAGACTATATAATTTGTCCAAGCTCACATTTACTTGAGTAAGTGTACTTAGAAAAGAGGAAGTCTACAGCCATGCCACCCTGAACAAGCCCGATCTCATCTGATCTCAGAAGCTAAGTCAGGGTTGGGCCTGGTTAGTACTTGGATGGGAGACCACCTATGAAGACCAGGTGCTATATGAGTAAAAACTAAAAATAAAAAATAAGGGATTATAAACTGACAAGGTCCTTGCAATCTGTGAGGTCAACCAAGGGTTGCCTCGCTTAAAAAAATAAAAAGTAAATAAAATAAATAAAAAGAAAGGAGGAAGGTTTGAAGCCAGGCGGTCTGACTGCAGAACTTATGCTCTTAATCACTATTCTAAATTGTGAAAACTTTATGAAGATTTATTTGCTAGCAGTCTACTGGATAGATTTTAAATTTTTCAGTAAGAGAAAAAGGAAAATTTCAATTTATCATTATTACCTTTGATTAGTAACTCATAAAATACTAGTCTTTGTTAAGCATGTAAAAAAAAAATTCAATCTCTGTCCTTTATGACCTAAGTCTTAAGAACATATTAAGATAACTCTTATTCAGAAAAAGAATACCTGCATAATCCTTTATTTAGGTCAAATGTAAAAACAATGTATTAGATCATCTTAAGTTTCAAGTTTATTAAAAAAAAGCCAATATTTTTGATATGAGATTTATTTTCCTTACACAAGTTGTTATTGCCTCTAAATATATTGCCCGTTTTTTGGAGTCCATGTATTCTGTCCCTCAAACCCACATTTAAATTTGGGGACAAATGGGAAGACAGTGATTTTCTTCAACAGCCCATTCGATTCAGCTTCCTTCTAGTTAAAAGTACAGACATTAAGAACTGTTAACAAGTCCAGGCATTTATTTTTTCTAATTAGCTCAAATGCACTTAAACCAAAACAATGAAATTGAGAGTTTACCTCAGATACCTTCCATCATACCAATCAACACATAATAATCCTATTTTTAGGATTTCTGTCTTCCTCTCGTCCTGTCTTCCTTTGGGAAAGTGCTTTGGGGTAGAAAGCAACAAACCAAATAGCAGGCAAATAAAATCAGCTCTTTTCTCTTTCCCTACCCAGAAAATAAGGGAGAAGGAGCAAAAACCCCACCATCAAAGAGAACCGACTCTTAGGCGTGCCGGTCTAAAATGCTCTTGTTTCTTCAGCCCCCTTGGAGTTCTGCAGTAATTCCTCAGAGATTGTATGGTCTCCACTTTAAATATAAATATATATATAAAACTTCCCTGGTTTCTCTCCTCCTCTCCTTTTTTTTTTTTAATTTCCTATAATAAAGTTTCCTATTGGATAAAATAGGCTCCCTGATTTATGCCTGGCTCCTATTGGAAGTTCTCAGGGACTGACATCACTTAGGAAAGCGAGGGGGTAGGGCTGCCAGATCAGTTTGTCACCACCCAGGCTCCCTAGCCTTTGGCTGGGTGCAACTTCCATTTTAGGTGTTGGATCTAAGAGAAAAAAAAAGAGAGAGAGAAAGAAGACCAGGAAAGATCCTGAAAGGAGGAAGAGGTGGCCAAAAATCAACTACCTTGCTGGATTTGTCTTTCTCAGCACATTGACGAAGCCTTGGGTTTCTTTCTTAAAGGACTGGTTTTTAGAAGTCCACATTTGAGGTGTGTGCCTTTTATTAAAAAATGTATGTATAGACGGGTAAAGGAGGATAAGCCAAGTCGAATTTTTGTGTTATGGTAACTAGAAGGAATTCAAAAACGAGAGAGTCTACTATGCTGATGGGTGACTTTAAAGCCGTTATTATTTCTACTGACTTCGGGGAATTGTTATATTGAAAAGTAAAATATTCAAGACCCAGAAACAAACTTCTAGGTCTCTCTGTGAGAGGGAGATGAATAGATTCAGAGGGGTGAGAGCAGTTTTGTAAATTTACATTTTGGTATGTTCTTTGATTTTGTATGTTTTTCTGGATTATGCTAACAAACTTCTGTTTTCAGAGCCCAAATCAAAGGCTGGGTTTTTTTTTATTTTGGCATGTTGCGTGTAGGTTGGGAAAGGAATTTGCCCGGGTCGGAAGCTAATTATATATATGGTTCTTCATACGTTTCAAAACTTTTTTTTCCCTCTTTTATCATTAGATTTGTGGAAGTGGAAAGTTGCAGGGAGCTTTGCAGCTTAAATGGTGGTGTTTTTTTTTTTCCTCCCCCCAGAGAGTTTGAACAGCCCAGATCAGTTTCAGCCCTGCTGTTCTGGGTGGATCCCTCTTTTACTTTTCCAGGTGTGGTGGGTGGGAGCCTTATTCTCTGACTAGACGTTACCTCCCTGCTTTGCCTTATAAAAGAAAACAGATGGATCCGTGTTAACTGAATTGTAATCCCCTTTTCTTCTAAAACTACCTTAGTTGGCAAAGGTTTGTGGAGGTGTTGTATGTTCAGTCTGTAAATATGATAACGTTTGGTTTATGTGCTTAAAAAGGATAAGGAAATTCTAATTATGCTTTTTAGTTCACCTGAGTAAAGTGGCAACACACCTGAAAATATTTTCAATTTTGTTCTCTCTAGAAGGGCCATGGATTAAATAAGGTTAGGCTAAGAGAAAACATTTATACAAACTTTAGTGTATAGTATTTGAGAAAGCACAGAGGGAGTTCTTATTTTAAACCAAACAAAATTTTTTTTGGAGGTGAGTTTTTTGTTTGCTGTAAAATCAGAAATGTGTAAGAGCTGTGTTTTTGTATCTTATATTTAATCTTAGGATTTATTTTGTTTTTGCAAATACATTCTTGCAAAAATACCAATTCTAGATAATTATATAGCCAACTCATCAGTAGCTGAAAACTGGGCGTTCTCTTCCTTCTCTCTTTGAAAATGCGAATCAGTCTGAAAATTATAGCTGGATTAGATACTGCCCTAATTGTAACAAGATGGGCCTTAATATGTAAGCTGCTCATTAACTTCAAACTGGTATGTATCTAGAATCTCTGATTTTGTGCGCCTCCCCCAATTCTTTTTTAGACTAGAACATTTCCTTGAATTTCTTTTCTAGAACCGAGTATTTCTTGAAAGATGATTTCATCCTTGTGAGGTTGCGGCTTCATTGGAAACTGAACTTTGTTCCTCTTAATCTATGCAAGGTATACAGTAAGATTTTAATGTCTGGCTCTCATGATAGCAAGTGCAGTTAAGAAGAAAGAAAAAAGACAATTTGTATAGTCTGTTGGGTTGTAATTCTTATTTCATATTTTCCAATTTTTCTTTCAATATTCTCCGCCTTGACTCCAGCCTAAGGAGGGAGGGAGTGTTCTTGGTGGATCTTTCAAGGGTTGGTCATGTTGCTGCGAGAGTGTCGGTTTCTCACTCAACCTTTAGGGGGAGGGATGAGGGAATCTGAAGAAGGAGTACAAAGGCAGTTTGAAAATAGGTTCTGGATGACTGACTGGTGGTGATTTGGGTCCAGCTTTAAATACTGGGCTTTGTGTAGTTGCAGTGAGCATCCTAGTTAACTATCGTCCAGGACTATTTCCCTGAACTGAGGCGTTGTTTTGACTGGTATGTACTATATAGCGAGCCTTTTGGATGATAAAATGGAAGATTTATTCTTTACCTCACCTCTACTGGTTCTTTCAGAAAATATAATAAGGGCGAGAATAAGTAAATCTCCTATTTTTTGTTTTGCTCCTCATTTTGGTTTGGGGGTGAAAAATGACAAGCAAGTATGAGTTGTACAGATTTTTCTTTCCTTGTTTGACTCCTATATAGTGTTGGTTTCTTTGTTATATGACTAAGGTACGGTCTGTGTTCCAGGTGGGGGCCTCTTGTGGGTGGTTAGAGTTCTAGTGCCTTTTTTAGAGTTCTAATTACTGAGAGCCAGAGAGGCTTGAACATGTTCTTTCAGCTAGTATAAAAATTGGGACTATTGGAAATCTTTAAAAAAAAAAAAAAGCTCCCAGTAATTGCAATTCATCCTTAGGTTTATGAGATAGATGCTCTCCAGGGATGAGTGCGGATAAATTAAGCATAGGTCATTATTCAATTGGAATAACAAAATGATTAGCTCTGTATAATTTATTGCTTTCTATTTTGGTATCTGATGGTCCCCTGATACTGCTAGCCCCTCCCCCCTTGATTTTTTCCCCGTGTGCTAAGCATTTTGCATAAACTATTTACTTAGTTTCCCACAACAACTTATTTTTTGTTTTGTTTTAAAGGAACTTGAGCCTTAGAGAAGTTGAGGTTTGCTGGAAATCTCACTGCCCGTAAGTGGCCAAGACCAGGATTAAACCCTGGTCTGACTAACTACAAAGTCCATGGACTTAACCACTAATACATTGCCATTCTCCAGAGAGAATGGAAAAAAACTAAAATGAGCCCTTGCTAGAGGCAAGGGTGTTTCATCTTGCAGAGAGAGGGTCAGTCCTCACTTAGATTGCCAACCCGCTCCATGTTGGAATAACCTATGTGAAAAATGCATTTTCTCTAAAGCCATGTGGAGCTGGATGTGCTAGAATGGGTATTTCAATCTTTAGACGGGGATC
The DNA here is from genome assembly GCF_014176215.1 of Rousettus aegyptiacus. Classification (NCBI taxonomy): domain Eukaryota; kingdom Metazoa; phylum Chordata; class Mammalia; order Chiroptera; family Pteropodidae; genus Rousettus; species Rousettus aegyptiacus. The sequence continues at coordinate 112,385,098 of NW_023416308.1, forward strand.
TTTTGATATACACACTATTGCTGTCCTAATTTCTTAAATTTCAGACATGTGGTTTGGGATGACATTGCCATCTTGCAGGGCAGAGGCTTGTGGTAGGTAGTTCAAATACTATTTACCACACTATTAAAATTGTCTATTTTTGTCTTTCCCTCTAGACTGTGAGCTGCTTGAGTGTAGGTACTATCTTTGTATTCTCTTAGCACCTATGTTAGTGTGTGGTATATATTGAGGTGCTCAGTAAACCTTGGTTAAATAAGGCACTTGATGGGTATGAGTGAGGAAGCTTTTTGGAGAAGGCAGGAGGGAAATTGAGATAGGAAGCAATACCACATAGATTAATAAAATTGTAGTGTAATTTTGAAACTTACTGTAGTATGTAGTTTCAACCTTTGACATATCTCCTGCCTTCCATTTTTAAGTAAAGTTTCTGGAAATATTGAAGATTTTAATTTTTCTTTCATCCTGTTTCCTTTTCTGGGCAAGCAGCCCAAAGAATAGTATAAAAGAGTACCGGGTCCTAGTCAGTTCATTTCATTATATAGGCAGCTGTTAATTTCAACCACTGAAACCTTAGTGTAGCCATTTCTAGGGGAAGTGGAACTGCCTAGGGGAAATGGAACTTACCTAGAACAGGGGTGCCCAGCCCCTACACCATGAACCGGTACCGTTCTGTGGCCTCTTAGGAACCAGGCTGCATAGCAGGAGGTGAACGAGCAAAGCTTTATCTGTATTTGCAGCTGCTCCCCATTGCTAGCATCACCGCTTCAGCTCCACCTCAGATCACCAGGTATTAGATTCTCATAGGTGCACAGGTCCCTGGTGCCAAAAAGGTTGAGGACCACTGAGTAGAACATATTAGAGCAGCAACAGGGAAGTGAGTACTGCTTTCAGCTGTGTTAGAAGTGAGTGGTTTTTATACTTATTAGTAAACACATAAAAAGCTTGGGATGATAGTTTGAATATCAGTGTTTCATGAAAGTGTGTTTGAATATTATTTTGCTGCCATGGGACTTTAGGAATTTTGTTCACAAAGTGTATTAAGAAGTTTATAAGAACACAAATTAATTTTGATGGACAATTCAGAATGATAGTAACAAGAAACTTGCCTAAAGGAATGAATCGTAGCAGTATGTTATTTCATTCATGTTATCTGTCCTCTCAAAAGGGGTTAAATGCCATGAGAAGTTGAAATATAGATTGCTTTTCCTAAATGCAGCTGTCCCCAAGGTTTCTGATAGAGAGCACTGAGATAGCCTGGCAGGGAGATTGTAAGGGGAAGGGGGGTGGGGAACAACTTTTTAGTTAAATAGTGGTTAAGAGCATGGATGGTTAGCATAGTGGTTAAGAGTGTGGATGCTGAAACCAGACTGCCTGGGTTCAAATCTTGGTCTGCTACTTACTAGCCCTGTAACGTTGGGCAAATTGTTTAATTGCTCTATGCCTTAGTCTCCTTGTGACTATTAAGTGATTTAATTTTTGTAAAATTCATAGAACAGTGCCTAGCTTATGGTAATACTTTCTGTATGCTCTTAAAATGGATGCTTTAAATGAATTCAGACATCATTTGTCTGTTGAACTAAATGCCCTTTAAGCTCTTTTAAAACCTGAGACTCTGTGGTAGATAGAGATGCTTTGTTACAGAATAAATGGGCTTCCTGGATGGATAAGCTAACTTTTTTTTTTTTTTTTAAATGGGAAAAAAATGTCTTCAGTAATAGGCAAGTTTGGGGAGTTGTGTGAGTTGTCCAAAATAAATGTGCTTTGGGAATGGATAACTTTTAATGAAATGAGGACAAGAAACAAGTGGCAAAGCTTGAATATCTTGCAGTAATTTCTTCAGAGACTTGATTACTTAAAAACAGCAATACAAATTTCTTCCACCTTTTTGTATCGTTAAGAGACAGACAGATCTCTAGCATTCTAAGGTAAACTTTAGTTTTGGCAGAGAATGGATTAAAAAAAGCTTTGTTTGGATTTATCATTCTTGACTTTGAACCAGATTCTTTACCTTGAAGTCTCACTTGTCCAACCAGGATTTTGTAGGATAACATTCCATTACTAGTGGTTGTACAGGAAACAATAACATAGAAATGAAGGCAGGCTTTTACTATCCCTTTTTTTCCCCTTGAAATAAACCTCCCTCTTTTGTGTTCAGGAAACGTCATTCTCTATTTCAATTCTTATTTATTGACATGTGCAAAACTGAGACATGTAGAAATTGTGAGTTCATCAGTGCTTCCTGTGAAAAGTGTGCTTCCAAGAAAAAGGTCTACTCTTCTGTATGGAAAAGCCAAACTGTGGCCTGTGGGGAATATATATGTTAGATGCAGCCTTGCCTGAAAACTTCTAGATTTCTTCCAGCCTATAGTTTTCTTTTTTAATTTCCCTCATTCTAAATAACCCATGAAACTATTATGTTCTGAATAGTAGTTAAACTAATTCTGTTGGCACTCCTTAGCTTCCTGTCATAACTCCCCCTCCTGTCATAACTCCCTCACTCAGTTCTCCACACTTTAACCCACATTTTTCCTTGTACTGATTTTCTTATGTTTTCTCCTTTTCGTTTTCTTTTTTGTTCTCTGGTGTCTCTCTTTGGTCTCTCTTTGCCGCCCCTCTTTTTTCCTCTTAGGTTGGTGGTCTTTCTGAGTGTCACTTTGCCTCACTAATACAATATGGAAGAAGTTTCTGAATCTTGTGATAGAATAAATTATATTGATATGCTAAAGGTATAAGTAGTGGGATACTGCTTCTGGTTTATTTCAGTTAGATCTAAATTAGGATTAATTGTGATCCAAGAAGATCGATCTCTTAGCAATTCGGATTCGTTTTTAGCTTTTGCTTTTCATATCTCATCTACATTTACTAATTACTTACTTTGGTTCATTTGATGGTAGAATGAAAGAAATTTGCTTTTCACAGAGTAAATATCAGTTTCGTGTGTGCTTCCCTGTTCTGTATTTGAATGCTGTAGCACATTGAAAGTTTTCTTTGTAGCATCAAAAGATTTTTGTTTTAGGGAGCTTATATTTTAAGAAATATATTCTGATGGTTGTGGACATAAGACATTCCTATAGAAACTAGGTCAGCTTTTCAATACTTTTTATCAAGGCACCTGCAGTTCATTGCAAGTGAAATAAATCTCATTGAAATATAGTAGAAAACAGAGTCTATTTTAAAGGAGATGGTGGCTATCTGATTTCTTTCCATTGTTTCTTTGTTGGAATGGGAGTTTTGCTTTCCATTGACTACTTGGTTAAACCAGGGCAGAGTTGGCTATTTGAATGTCTACCCTCCTGAAGGTCTGCCAAATCTGCAGGTAAGGCTGTAGGAGACCAGCCTAAGGTAAGAATTAGGAAAAAAGTATAGAAAGAAAAATGAAACAAAGTTGATTTATTTTTCTAAAATTTAACTTTTTGGTTTACGGCCATGCCACCCAAAACACAACTGATCCCTTCTGATCTTGGAAGCTAAGCAGGGTTGGGGCTGGTTAGTACTTGGATGGGAGACCAACTAGGAAGACTAGGTGCTGTAGGCATAAAAAATAAAAAATAAGGAATTGTAAGCTGATAAGGTCCTTGCAGTCTGTGAGGTCAACCAAGGGTTGCCTCGCCTAAAAAAAAAAAATAAAAAGTAAAAAAAATAAGTAAAATTTAACTTTTTGTTTTCCTTGAAAAAGTAAAACATCTTCATTAATTCAAAAGAAATTTGAGAGTTGTATGCCATGCACTGGAATAAACAGTATGCCAAATAGATCTCACAGAGCTTACATTCTAGTAGAAAGAGACAGATAATAAGTAAGCAAGTAAATACATAGTATATCAGAGTGTGGTAATAACTGTTGAGGAAAAAAAAACTGCAGAATATGTCCAGTGGTGAATAAGAGGTGTGAAGGTGGCAGTGAGATTTTTTAAGAGCGGCCAGGGAAGGCCTAGCTTATAAGTAATGTTTGAGAGAGACCTAAAAGAAATTCGAGTGGAGTCTTGTAGCTATGTGTATGAAGAGTAAAGGTCCTGAGGCTGGTTGTTATCAGTGAGCAAGAGATAATGGGAGAAATAGATCTTACTTGTTCATAGGTGTGTGCTAGGGGAATGGGTACGATAATACAGGACCTCGTGCACTACACAGTACGAAAAGTCTCCTCACTTCAGACCCCAGAGACAGTGGCTGTTAACTTTTTGTGTACCGTTTGTAAGACGCTGAGGCAATACCTGACCTAGTCTCCATCTTTGCCCCATTGCAGAAGTTCATTTCAGTGTAATCACCGATTTGCAGAGAAGCAGATTTTGCATAGGTTGATGACCCTTGCCTTGGAGAATGATAATAATAAGGCAGTTACTTAGAATAAGCTCGTATGTACTTGGGAAGTGACATCAAAATTTTCTTCCCTACAGAAATGTATTTCTCCACCTTAGCTACATAGTAAGAGAAGCGACAGCCTAGATCTGGTACAATTTCCTTTTGAGTATGTTTGTTGATTTGGTTTATGTGCTTTTGACCAAATAGTAACCACTTATCTGCTGCTGCTTTTGCTCATCCGACCAAAAAGCTCCTGTTTTCCCAAAGCCCTAATTATTGGGATTTAATGGCTTTCAGGGACCACTTTATAGGTCGCCGTATCCATATTTCTGTCTTGCACATTGGGTAGATAGATGATCATCCCTGCTAACTAACTAACTGTATGTGTGTTTTCCCTTTCCATATATATGTATATTTCCATATGTATACATATACATGTATAAACATTCAGTAAAGGTTATTAAAGCATATTCTGAGCTAGCTACTGGTTGACTTTGGTGGGATTGAGGCATAAGCACCGGCTATTTAGTGATCGATGTTCTATGGCAACCCTATATGGGAAAGTAAAAGGATTTTCAATTACCAGAGTGCCGTGTCTTGAATCATCCATTCTTACTTTCACTCTCAAGATTTCTGGTTTAGCTAGTCTGTCCCTCAGTGAAGGAGTCTTTCTGCCTCCCTCTCCCTTTCCTAGAGTTTAGCCCTGGAACTTGACCTGGTTACCCTCTGTTCTTCCCTTTAATTATACCTATCTAGTTGTCATTCTGTCACTTAATACCATCTATGGGAGATTACCTTTTCCCCCTTCCATCTCTTTTTCCTTTGGTCAGGTAACTGTATCATCTTGCATAGGAAATACTCTACACAATCACAGATTCCCAAATTTTGAAGTTGCTTTGAATAATTGCTGGATATGTATTCAACATTTGTAGATGTTTGTAGTTGTCTTGAAAGTATATCTTTCAGTGCCATTTTTCTTTCTAAATCTTTAGTGACACATGCTTCCTTGTAGAAATACATTTCTCTTTATGGTTCTCCCAAAAACATTTGGTTATTCACTTGCTCTTACTCAAGTCAGAAGTTAAAGTGACTTGCTTGAGTAAGCGTCAGAGGTAACACTTGAATCCAGAGTTTCTGGTTATATCTGTTGTCAACTGGGCTGGAATCATCTAGGATCTTGAATGCTAGATTTAGGACTTCAGACTTCTTTTGGCATAGAATATGGACCCAGTCTTTGAAAGTGTGGAACAGCTCTTTGATCCTTGGAGGAAAGTTAAACTAAGTCATTTTAAAAATAATCAGGTTGGATGTGGTTCCATGGTATAGTGGTTAGCATGTCTGCTTTACATGCAGAAAGACCTTGGGTTCGTGCCCCAGTGGAGCCACAGTCCATGGTCTACGGTCATGCCACCCTGAACAAGCCCGATGTCTGATTTTGGAAGCTAAGCAGGGTTGGGCCCGGTTAGTGCTTGGATAGGAGACCACCTAGGAAGACCAGGTATTGTAGGCATAAATAATAACAAGAAATAATTTTAAAAAATCAAGTTGTCCAGTCTGCAGTGTAAATAGGGATATCCTTCAGTGTAGCAACTCAGGATTCTAAAGAAGTGAGACAGTTCTTTCTAGGTTCTGAGTCTAGAATATAGGATTTAGGACTGTGTCTTTTCATCTATCTTTAGATTTAAATCCATATTTTTCAAAGAGCCTCCAGTTCAGACTGAATAATGATTTGTCTGGTGAACAGTAAAGTAGACCCAAATAATGTATTTTATAACCAGTGCCTTTTTTGCAAGAGGGATGTTGTGGTCAGTTGTCGGGGATAGACCAATACGGTGGTTCTCAACAGCTGATGATCAGAATCACTTTGAGGGTGTTTTAAAAATATGAATTCCCTCCAGAAATCGAGGTATGGGAGGTAGATTTGGGAGACTTTTTAAAAAAGGCTTCCCAGGTGATTTTGATCATTTAGGTTTGAGGACCATAAAACCTGAAGATTTGAGTTAAGCTACACAACTATGTGATTTCTCAGTGAGTGGTCGTTTAATTGGTATGAGAAGTAGAGAAGAATATAGCTCGTGGTAGTAGACATGGCGAGCAGGTGGCTAATTTCAAGTTTTCTACCACTGTATCCTGCATTGTTTTGGAATTACAGATGTCACCACCTGATTTGGGGTTATGCCAGCACTTAGCATGTTATGGAGGACTTGCCCGTTAGGGGAGGGAAAGGGAAACTTTTGGATCATATCTCCATTTCCCCTCTCCATTTTGAAATTGTGGAACAAATTCAGGAGAGGATGTTAGCATTGAAACTCAACTGGACAATTTGTTTAAAACTGGACAGGAAGGGCCAATGTTACTTCCTGTCTGAAAAGGAACTACTGGCTTCCTTCCCTTCCTCCTTGGCTAACTCCGGTCAACTTAGAATATTGGGTGGGGGAGGGGCTGATCACGTTAATACTATTAACTGGCCACCCATGCCTTGAGAAATCAGGTTACCATCAGTGTTCAAGTGCAGAAGCATAATGTTCTTTCCCTTCCTTCCTTCCCTGAACCATGGAGGAGAGGGTGCTGTGTGGGTTTCTGTCTCCCTGCCCTTAATGCGGGAGTACTGGGTTTGGCTGTTGCAGTCCAGGAAGCCTTCCAGTCTCCCAGATACTCTTTTACATTCAACCTTATACCTCCCAAGTATTTTCTGACATTTGAAAATAGATCAAGGAGTTGTAGAGAAGAAACTGAAATCCATTTGACACTGAGGGGTTGGTTGTGGAAAAGAGAACATAATTGGGCAGAGGGGAGTAGATGATAGAGGTTTCTTATTTTTAAATTGAGCCAAGAAAACATTCCTTATAAGTGGGGCCAGTTGGCACTCTTCCTGCTATTTTAGTCCAGGCTTCTTCCTACTTACTGGTCCGCCAATTGTATTAAGTGTTTGATGTGAGTTTGAACTGTGGGCTCTGGATTTGAGGGGAGGGAGAGTGGTGGAAACAGCTGGTGCCTTCATCAAGCTATTTCAATTATGCTTCTTTTCAGAGCATGGGGGGTGGCGGCAGAATTGGATGTGTGTTAGCAGAGTCCCAGCAGCTCTCATGTAGTGCGATTGGATTCTCAGGCACTCTTAATACTATGCGGGATGTTGCCTAGTTGGAATGTAGCTAAACCTTTTCCAATCACATTCTTTTCTTTGCCTCCCCTCCTCTCAGTTCTTTTCAGCTTTGGGCCTGATTTGTTGAGAAAGAGTTATGTGGAAAGTTAGATAGCAGAACAGGTTCATACTTTTCTAATCATGGAGTATTTGGCTTACGTCTTTGGGCCCCTCCATTGACTCCTTACCTATTATTCCTTTGGTTGGGTTTTCTAAATATGTATACAAACAGCTCGAGATACAGTTTGAACCAAAACCTTTGGTGAAATCATGATGAATTGTAATCGGTTGGCTATTCTGGTCTCCTTTCCTCCCTCACACCCTGGGGTGACTATATTTCTGAGTCAGCACTCCATTTCTGTCTCACCTGCTCAATTTGAGGCAGAGAACCTGTTGAGCATCCTTTTGGAGCAGCAGTGCCATTGATAGAGGTGTGTCTGGTCCCTGTGTGGTTTTTACAACCCTCTCTTTAAAATATCTCAGAAAGCTCTCCTACTAGACTGTACTATTTTTATCTGCTTTTGTGTATCTACCTCACACTATAGTACTTAATTGACTAATTTATTTGGCCTGGGCTATGAATGAGGGAGAATCTGATAAGAATACTAAGAATTGTAACTAATTTTTCAGTTCTTGAGGGAAAAAGGGAGTTAGTCTGATTCAGTGCAAGGTAACAGATCTTAAGCTGTTGTTTTTGTGTGCTTCAATGATAGGGTTTGCGGTAGCTAGGCCCTGCAGTTGAAGTCTATTCCAAAACATAGTGTTGCTAAATTATTCTTTTATATCCAGCTCTAGAATGGCTGAGTGTTTCGTATATTCCTGCCCTACCTCTTTCTACCTGGTTGTATTTGATACAGACATGGACTAATTCTAAGTTGTGCTGTTTTAGAGTTAGTTCCTTGTGCATCACGAACTGTCTAAATCGGGGTTTAGCCTAGTATACTTCTAATAGATCCAAGAAGGAGGGGGAAGGAGTCTAGGAGAAAGGGAGGAGAAAAGATGAGAAATGATAACATATTACTAGTTAGTTGCCTACAGTGTTCCTTTGGTTGGAGAACTCTGTGCCCAGCTCTGTGTTCTTTATGCAAGTGGAATGGAGTGCTTTGGGCAAAGGGTGTTAGTTACTTCTTTGGAGCTTGACTTCTAACTGCAACTTTGCTTCTGAGGTTTAGGATTAACGTCCAGTGGGCTTGTATAAGATAATAGAAAAATGTCAATTATCCCATTCTTGGAAGCAGCTGAGGATCCTTGTTAGGAGGGGAGGCTTTCTTTTCTGACAAGTTTCCAAATCTACAGCTCCCTAACCTACTCTGGGGGCAGTGGTGAGCAGAAAAAACTGAGGTTGCTGTCTTGACCACTTTGTTGCCAGGGCTATTGTGTAATTCCTAGTGGTCTTCTTCTCATTCCCTAGGGAACTTTGCTCCCAGCACCTGCTGGTGCCCATATCCTGCCTCTTTGTAGGGTGGAGTCTGCTGCCTTTGTTTGTTTTTTTTTTTTTGTGGGGCCTCTTAGGAATCAACTTTATGCTTGTGGGGAAGAGTGTATGAAAGACTTTGAAAACAGTGGAAATGGGCGATGGAGAAGGTGAGTGATAGAGGATGTGTCCCAAAGTAGTTCTCCAGGTGGGAGTATTCCATTGACTGAATCCAGGTCGGAGATCAGATTGCTATGATGCAGCTTTCTTTGGGATGTGTTACATGTAGCTGAGCTGAGGATAATAGCAGCAGTAGCTTTAAAATCCCCAGTGCAGTGCCTCCGAAGTGGAGAAACTTGCCAAGTAGGAATCTTAAAAATCCCCTCACCCCCTCTGAACCCTTAGATCCACATGCAGTATCTTTCTGCTGATTCTTAAAGGCCTGAGCTTTGTCCTAAGTCGTGTTGGCTTGGGGCAGGGAGGAGGGTTGTTTTCCCCGAACATGATAAGGAACTGAGCAGGGCAAAGTGGGAGCTCTGGCTGGTGATTGGTAGACAGGATGCCCTGGAATGCGGTTGGCCTGCAGCCCAGAATCCAGCACTTTGTATTTGTTTGTTTCTGGGAGACTGTGGTCTGGTGCTACTGTGACAGGAAGTGAGAAAGCTGAGAGTGGGGGAATGGAGAGGGGCGATGTCTTTGTGGTTCTCCTGTGAAATCTCTTTGTCCCTGGAGAGCAGCTCTGCTGCTGGGCTCTACTGAGAAGAGAGCAGCCTTTGTGTGTCTAATGGGTCTCAGAGCATCTAAGCTACTCTGACGGATTAGGGAGTGTGAATTTTGACTGTGGCCTTGAGTTATATAAATGTCCTCGATCTCTTAGCATTGGGGATCTCACTGAGTGTTGTGTGCTGCTGATATATATATGTGTGTATATATATATGTGTGTGTGTGTGTATATATATATATATATATCTCCAGAGTTTAAGAAAGGAATTCTAGAAGGAGACAGATGTTTATATAATGACTTGTTGGGTTCGAAAGGAACAGAGAAATAGGCAGTGCTGGGGCCTTTTTAGGTCTCACCCTTCCAGTTGGCAGCCTATTACATCCAGAGCTGGAGAAACCTACCCATTGTTTGATTTCGGTGTTGAGAGGTAGTGGCAAGTCTCTGCACATAATTAGGGAATGAATGTTTGGTAGTTATCTGGGATCCTCGCCCTTCCCCCCCACCCCATCTAGACTGAAATAGCACCTGCAGTACTTCTGTTTCTCTGCTCCTTTCTTTTTCGCCTTGTTTTGTCTTTTCTCTGCCCTCCATTCCAGCTGTGAAACAGGCATCTCTTCTCACTTTGTGGATCGGGTGGCCGAGTCCTCAGACTTCTTGCCAGTCTGGCTAGTCCCTGAGCACACACATACAAATGGCCTTTGATTGCCCGGGAGGACAGCTGCCCTAGAGGCAGATTGCTAACATACCGCTAGAACAATCCCTCCCCTCTGTTCCGATGCTGGCTAGCACAGTCTTTCCTGCTTCTAGTTCCTTCTGTTTCCTACTCCAGCTCTGATCTCTGCCTTTGTTTTAGCGAGATGTCACATTAAATATGAGAGTAGGGATATTTGTGATTAGAATTTCTTTCTTAAGGTGGGGGTGATTAGAGATTGTGGCATGTAGCCAGATTTGTAGAGCGGGCCTTGTCGTGTAAAGGTAGGCGATTTTGTCCCTCACACCTTCCCTCGTGAGTTCTTCCTTATAAAATGGGAAATCTGAGGTAGATTGCAATCTCTTCTTCCCCAGAATTGAGTAAGGCCTTGTTCTTTTTAGTGAAGGTAAGACCAAACGTCTAGCAGCCTCCACCCTGTCCTCTCTCACTTCCTTCTTTTCTTCCCCCAAAAGTCTACTTGTGGTCAGCTTCTCTTGGAGTTAGAATGATTTTAACCACAAGAAGCATTGACAATTCATGCTACTTTCTCTCTGTCAAGGGGAAGGAACTTGGATGGGGAATAGAACAGATGCATTTACAACACTTCCTAGCTATATGGCCTTGGGTAGGATATGGATATATAGTTTAAAAAGAGGCCAACAGTACCTCAGAGGTTGTTGAGAAGATTATGTATGATAACTTACAGGGGGAGATTAATAATTAACAACTCAAAACTTTTCTTTCCCTGTAAGGTCAAATTTTCTTTTAGATAGGGAGAAACAGTCCTTTCAGCTCTCTGTCCTGTAGCTGAAATAGGACTTTCACGCTTCCTTTGATTACCTCATAGACTCGTACCTTCTCTGTTGCTTGTCTCAGAAGGAAGCCGTACTCTAAACCTGATGGAAGGTGCCTTGTTGCTCTTTTCAGGGCCTTGAGGAAGCAGGACTGTAAATATGACTCAATTACATGTTTTCATCTTCTCTAAATCATTTTCAAATGATGGGCAAAGAAATGGTGGGAATGCCAAAGATAGAAATAGAAAGTAAGGGGGATTAGTGAGAAGCTGCCTCTTTAAAAAAGGAATGTGAACTCAGCTCAGTTGGGTATTTCTAGTAAACCCTAAGGTTAAGCTTTTTTTCCATAAAATTTTTTTTTTCTCGTCTAGGGTAGGGAAGGGTATAAGGTGTCCTAGTTAATTTTAGGATTTCTCTTTTATGACACAAGAATTAAACAATGCCTTTCCATTTTGACTAGATTTTTTCTTATTTCCCATTGTGTACAAGACCTCTCTTTTTCTCCCTCCTCCTGTAGGAAGGAGAAAAGCAATTGGCCTCTCCCCTTCCTCCAGTCGCCACCTCCCTGTTTTTTGCCCCTCCCTCTTATCTTTGTTTCCTTATCGGCCTCTCCCTAAAGCTGTGCTTTCTCCTTATAAGGCCAGGTGAGGCGCCTTTGGCAGGGTTGCAATAGGGATCCAGGTAAGTAACCTAGTGTGCCTCAGACTTTCAGGATTGAGAGAAAATTCTGTTATCTGTCCCAGTGGAGGGCCTTGGAGAAGCACGTGGGGCAATGGGGGAGGAGGAGGCCTGGCCTGAGAGATCAGAAGGACTTGTTAGACCAGTCCTGTGTGTGTGTGTGTGTCATACATGCTCCAGAGAGAAGCAGGTTTTGTTTCTTTCCATACTCTTTCAGTTCGGGGCCCCTTCACTTGCTGAGAGCCACACCCTTCCTTTGCTTCAAAAGTCAGTCCAGCATTTAGCCATTTTAGTCTGTTATGGTTTGGAATTCCCAGGATACTTGGGAAAAGAGATCAAGAAGAATGTTACATCTGATTTCTGGATTTAAGGATAAGATAGTGGAGGTGTTTTTTTTTTTTTCCCTTGTAAAGTCATAGTAAAACTTTAAATCCTGACAGGTAACTTTGGGTCAGGATTATAAGACAGAAGTAAGTTTTAGGTGTCCTGTTGACCTATAGAGGTTGCCAGCGCAACCTCCTTTTCAACAAGGAGTATTTTTACAACTTTTATGTATATATTTTCCTTTTCTGTGAAATTCCAATTGGAGTGTGTCACTCTTTCTTCAGAAGAGAGCGGTTTGCCAGATTGCCTTAATTCATCAGAGAGATTCAAGATGGACACAGTGAGATCCATTCCTTCCTTGTGAAAATGAGACTCCTTCAGTCAGCCTTTGGATGCTCTTAAACTAGAGAAGACAGGCCTAGCAGGTCTACAGAAAAGTACAGAAACTAACACCTAAACAAGGCCATTTCTGGAATATCACTTTTGTAACTGAGAAGTGCCCAATTGAGATTGTGAATCTAGCAGAGTCCTCTTTAGTCTTAATGTAAATTATGTCTGGGTTCTTAGGATTAGTGCAGGAGCAAATCTTCCCAGTGAGGGGAGAAATATTTTTGACCTAGCATCAGATGGCAGGACATCAAGTGGTGGGTGGGGTACTTGAATTTTGGGGCAGATGCCAGTTAAGGCAAATAAATACCTTTTAGGTACCAAGTAAATACCTTTTAGGTATCTAGAAGACCTACCTTTCTTGGCTTGAGGCTTGAATGTTGTATAGTATAGTTCTTTAGTATTACAGGTGCTATATTTGTTTTATTGGTTGGTATTCTTCAGTAGGAGGGGGCTCAGTGTGCTTTTATTATTTATTTATTTATTTTTATCTTTATTTTCAGTGTGCATTTAAAAACCATTTAAAAGTCCCTAGGATGACACAGAAGAGGAGTTTTTTGCTTATTGCTTTTAGGGGGAAGAGCACAACTTTGTGACATTTGTTTTGATATCATAATGAAAGATAGGAAGAAAGGAAAGCTGATTTCGGGGTTGACTACAGAAGATAAAATTTCTTTCCTAAGAACTCACAGACTATTTTGTGGGGTTTAAAGTTCTCAGGACAAATGTTTCCTCTCTCTGCAGAGGCTTGCTTGCCTGATTATGGTTATGTCTTTGGATGTACTTCTCTGAATTGCATGGAGGTAGGAAAGAGGTTCAGAGTTGCCCAACTTAAAATTTTATACATATATTAGCTGAAAAGTAATAGAAATTGAAGCTTACAGGGGTTATAACTTCTCCAAGTTCCCACAGCTGGTTTTTGGCAGTGAGGACTTGAATCCCAGGTCTTTTGACCCCCTAATCTGGAGTTTTATTTTGTTTTCCCTTTGCGAGTATAAAGAATTCTTGTAGTTTACAGGGCAACTGTAAGTGTGAGCGGGGAGCATGGGGAGCAACGACACCAAGACCCTAGTCCTTTGTGTTATTTCTAGTAGTACTCTTATTAGTAACAATATTAAGTAGCTGTGTGTGTTGAGCCATTTTTCTAAGCACTTTATGTGGGTTGTTTCATTTAATCTTCACAACCACTCCATGTGTTTTATTCCATTTTACAAAAACAGAAACCAGAAGTTTAGGGAGATTGTGGTACGTTGCCCATAGCTAAGAAGCAGTGGAGCTGGGGTTTGAACCCAGTCAGTCTTATTCCAAAGTCTGTATTCTCAACTGTTAAGAATCGTGATTCCAAATTACATTTCTACAGCCAAGTTACAGTAGAGCAGATCATTCCAGAGACTGTGCTGTTGGCAAGTGATTTTTTATTTTTTTTTTGCCCCACTATATGGTTGTCATTGTCCAAATGTTTGGCTTTTCTGGATATTTGATTCAATTTAGCTTCTTTTGTTTTGGAATTACAGAAGAGACTGAATTTTTGCTATTGTCATTGCTTGAATGTGAGAGCCTTATTGTAGACTCACATCTGTAGCAGGGGTCCTCAAACTCTGGGCCGTGTGACTGGTACTGGGCCGTGGCCTGCCGGGAACTGGCTGCACAGCAGGTGAGCAGTGAGGAAGGGAAGCTTCATCTGTATCTGCAGCTGCTCAAGCATTAGATTCTCACAGGAGCACTGGTTCCTGGTGCCGAAAAGGTTGGAGACCGCTGCTCTATAGGACCTGTGGCTCGTTAAGAGTAAAATCAGTTATTCTCAGAAAATCTAGTTTTAGGGGAATAGCAAGGTTCACTTTATGTGCCCCCCTTCCCATTTCACTTGGGAATCTTTGATGGTCCTTTTTTAGTGAGAGCAAGTGTAATCCATTTGAAAATATTAAGTGGCAAACCTGGAAAGGTGTTGTGTTGGCCTGGACTCATAAGGCATTCCTGATTCTAACTGCCAAAGTAAGTTAATGGTTTGCAGATTCTGGTCTATAGCATACACACATGTGCACACGTGTGCATGCACGCACACACACACACTCACACATAAGTTTATGCACATATTTATGATGTTTACGGCATGGGGAAGAATCTTTCCTTAAGTCTCTGAGTTAATGAGGCAGGGTACCGTAGCTTGCCTAACTACTTTATTCTCTTCCCCGTGTACTTTTTCCCCCCTCCCATTTATTTCCATTCTCCCACTTATATGGATAACCCTTTAACCTAATGATAAATGAAAACCTTTTTTTTTTTCCCCTGTGATGTTTGTGAAGAAAGTTCTCAAGGGTTGTTGTGAAGAGGGTCTGGACCACCCATCTTGTACTGGACTTATATTTTATAGACTTGACAGCATGCAGTAGAAAGAGAACACAGACTTTGGAATGGCATAGATCTGGGATTAAATTCAAAATTTGCTATTAACTGAAACCTTGGGTAATTTCTATATCTAGGATCTGTTTTCTCACAGTAAAACTTACTTTCTTAGGGTTGTTGTTAGGATTGCCAAGATAATAAATGTAAAACATTTAGCAGTTGTTAGTTCTTTTCACCTTTCCTTTCTCCTTGGCAATAAAACTACAGAGGTCTCAAATAGGAATCAAGACCTTACTATAGCAGATGTGTAGTGCTCTGATGACTGCCAGGCACTAGAGAAGCACCCAATGTCCTAGAAACACTGGTCTAGGTGGGACCTTTTAGTAAATAGAATTGGAGTAGGGAAACCAGCTCATCTACTCCTTAGAATCCAGTTATGCTCTTGGTCCAGTTAATTTTATCTACTAGTTCACAAAATAGTTTTGGGCTGAGGCATTACTATTAAGTAATATAACTGGAAGATAGAAACTAACTCTTGAAACAACTTAACACCTCACATAACATACGTTATCTCACCTGATCCTTACAGCAAACTCTGAGTTAGACTGGGCTGGTGGTATTGGCATCTTACAGAGGAGAACATGACAGTGACTTACTGTCATTGTTGGCTAGTGCTTGAGCCAAGACTGGCACCGGTCTTCTGAGTCCCATTCAGCCTCTACTTCTGCCCTCTTTTAGGCAGAAAATCTCCTCATGCTCTTACACTTAGGAATCAGATCTCTTTCTATTTAACTATGCTGTCATCTTCTCCAAATTAGAGCCAGGTGGTCAGCTTTTAAAGCCATGGAGGTGTAGGAGAAGATACTGGTTCCTCACCTAGAGCCCTGGGTAGTTTCCTCCACTACCCCTCCTAACATCCTTTATTGAATTAAAACTGTGAGGACAAAAAGTGGCCATTTATGGCAGTGACAGACAATTTCTCTGTGCAGCAAGGGAGTGTTGTCACTGGATGACCTATAGTAGTGGTAGTTTGAGCTTTTATTAGCAAAGAAAATTACAGGGCGGAGGCCTCCGGAGTGGTAACTGCAATTCAGGCCCTGTTGAAACCCTTAACTGGAAGAATCTCCTTAACTCAGAGTCCTCTTAGTGTGCAAGGTTCATAGATCATTGTATATAGCAGATGAGGGCAAGTGTTTAAAATGAAGAAACGGAAATGAAAAGGGAGAAACACTTTTTTTTTTTTTTTTTTAAATAAGAATACTTATTAAAAACCTTCGAGTAGCCTGTTGGAATGTAGGATGGGAATATGAGAAAGTAACAGTGGGCTTCGGACCAAAAGGAAGAACAGTTATTGATAAGTGATTGTGGAGCCCATACCTGAGGGTGGAGGAATTTAGAGAAGGGCCATCACGTTCTTACATTCAGGGACTGGATTCACTGGAAGGAGTCATAGTGGTAGACAATTAATTAAGAAGTTTATTGGGCACCTGTTTATCAGCTCCTCTGGATACTCCTGCTTGCTTAATGCTGCATATGCAGGCATACCTCCTTTTGTTGTGCTTCACAGATGTTGCTTTTTTTCACAAATTGGAAGGCAAGACCCTCTACCAGCAAAAAGATTATGACTTACTTTATTGTGGTGATCTGAAATGGAACCACAATATCTCCAAGGTATGCCTGTACTCTGAGGCAAACAGGCCCAAATGTCTGCTTGGTGGGACTCTGGGGAGCGTGGGAAAAGGAACTGAAGCAGAATGCTCAGCCTAGGCTAGTCCCCACACGTCTTCCCCACTACACTGTTGCGCTGGTTTCTCAATGCCTTTGTGGGCATGCCGGGACTGGGCTCCGAGGTTTCTGCCTTAGGGGTGGGAAGGAGGGGGAAGGGCATTCCAACAGCATTTTTACCCCTACCTTGGTGCCTGGAAACAGGGAACAGTTGAATTTTTATCCATATTGTAATTGCTCCTGGTTCTGTGTATGTGTGTATATATGTATATATATGTTCTGTGTACACACACATACACAGAACATATATATACATATATATGTTTATATATATGTACATATATATATATGTATGTATATATATGTATGTATACATCGAGGAACCTCCGAACCGATGGCAGAATCCAGGTTTTAATGAAAGCTACATACAAGGTCCAAGTATCTGAAAACAGAGCAAAGTCCAGAGGGCATTTGTCACATTAAGCAATTCCAAGTCATATTTTAAATTACTCCTAGTCCCACATTGTCTTTCACCCAATACCTGCTAATGCTCTTTTTATTTTTTAATGTATTGGGTATTTTTTATTTTCCTCTCATTTCCATTTTTCCTCCAAATATTTCTGCAGCTCTCTCCTTCCTGCTTCCTCCTTGCTGTGGTGGCTGGGATGCTTCTCCCATGATTTTTTGAATCTAGACTGGGCTGTTCTCTGTGTTAAACCAATCAATTACGACCTTCTCTTAACAGGTGTGTATGTAAAATATTTATTAAGAATAAAAAAAATTAACTGTCTTTCTTTTGGAGGGGTCGATGAGAGTTTGGGTAATAGGGGGAGAGGGTTTTATTCTACAACCTGCCTTTCAACATGGTATACTTTGGACTGGCCATAAAGTCTGCCACAGCCAACTTCTAAGTGAGAAGTTGTAACAGTATGACTACACTGCCCCTTTATTTACTAGCCAACTTACAGTTTTTGTAAAAGAGTATGGGAAACTCGTCATTTCTATCTAATTCTCATTGTATATATAGTCCACATAAACCCTCTAGATATTTTGATATTTACCCTGAGTTAGAATAAGTAATGAGGTAAAAATACGGTTTATTTAGAGCTTCTGCAGGATATTAAATGTAGAAAGTTCTACTGAGGGAGAGCTTCTTAGTTTGAGCCTAATGTTCCTTTTTCTACTCTGCAAAGAGCTGAAGGTCACTGAAAATGGTGCCTTTTTTACACATAGAATATTTTGTGGTGCTGTTGTTTTCTTGTCTCCATTTGTCAAGGCACATGTTTTGCCCTCAGTGTTGTAGTATATAGTTTTAAAAAGTAGAAAGGCCTCTTCATAAATGTGTTAAATATGAGGGCTTAATTTCATTTCATGCCTTTGATGGTGGGAATTTTTTCACTCCTTTCATTTCTTACTGGCATTTTTATTTAACATCTTCATTTAGTATATTTTGCCACCACTGCAGCAATTTTCAGTGTTCAGATTTGGGAGGGCTTAAGAGACCTGTAGTGTCCTTTTTTCTCTGCAGGACAGTGAGCGCTTGTTTACTGTAGAATTACAACTTTCATTGAGTTGATGTCAGTAAAATTTTTTAGGAAGAAAATAATGTAATTGTAATCTCATGTCATGACTACAGCCCTTAGCCACATTCTCCCTCTCCTACCAGCAGTCTAGAGACTTGGACTTGGTTGCACCTTTCCTTTCAATAGTTATTTTCAGTAGGGTGTTGAAGAGGGTAGTGGGCAAAGTCCTGCTTGAGCAGACACTGGTGATGGGCTCCCAGGCTTGGTGGTGGCTCGCTTTCCACACTGCAGTAAAACCACAAGAGGGCATCTTTGGCTCTGGGATTAATAATTCATCTGTCTTCTCTGACCTGTGACCTTTTTCTCTCCTTTCTCTTACCTTTTCCCCGGTAGTGTGAAGTGAGGGGGGCCTTCTCCCTCCTTCCTCCTCCCTCTGTGATCCACCTTCCTTTTTACCCTGCCCTGCGGCGGCTCCGCCCCTTACCTTCATGGACGACTCAGAGGTGGAGTCGACCGCCAGCATCTTGGCCTCTGTGAAGGAACAGGAGGCCCAGTTTGAGAAGCTGACCCGGGCGCTGGAGGAGGAACGGCGCCACGTCTCGGCGCAACTGGAACGCGTCCGGGTCTCACCACAAGATGCCAACCCACTCATGGCCAACGGCACCCTCACCCGCCGGCATCAGGTAACCCCTCTCTCCATCAGACCTGCAGGTAGGACTTCGGCATGGTCTTAGAGAGGCTGTGATCCTTCTGGGGAAACTGCTTTCCATGGTGATGGGCTGCGCAGAGCCCATGCTTTATGACGAACCTTTACAACGGTAATAAATACTGATTAGGAGATAAGAAATATTACTGCTGTGTTGAGCTGGGCAGACTTTTCTCTAGAAGCGTCCATATAACTTCCTGTTTTGCTAGAGTGGGGTTTCTGGGTTGGGATGCAGTTCTGGTAATGGTAGCTTATATAGCTTGCAGCTGTATTTAGTTACTTCTGTTGTGTCCCTCCCCAACCCCACCCCCACGCCCCATTGCCATCAGAAATTCAGGAAAGTAAATGCCTGCTTAGTGGTTGGGGTGTTGGGCACCTTGCACTCTCAATTTAAGTTCAGTCTCCCTCAGGGAACAGTCTGTATTCAGGTGTGGCAGTGTCCATAAATCGTGTACTCCTCCTCCATATTGTCCTGTGTGCTGTTTTTATTGGCTGTGCAAATCATATCTCGGAGGAAGGGGTCATTGTTAATTCTGTTGGTTAGAGTTGGAGAGGGAGCATCATGCTGCTTTTAACCCAGATAACCACAGGAGCCAGTGGTCTCTGGGTTGGCTGACTGTGATGTGACTTGGGAAAGTTGGTGTTAGAAATGAGAAGTATCGTGTGTTTCCTATGGTTTCTCTAGTCAGACTTCACTATGATGTCATCTGTCTGAGGTTTGTGTGTGTGTGTGTGTGTGTGTGTGTGTGTGTGTGTGTGTGTGTGTATGTGAATGTGGTAGGAGGCATTGCCCCATAGACTGCGTCTTAAGAGATGAGATCTTTGGTGGAAACTAAGAACAGTGCTCATGTTTCATTAGTCCTTTTCACTGATTACAATTATTTTTTAAGACAGAAGGTCCCTCATACTGAAGAACTTGAGTGAGAGGACAGAGCTCCAGTTGGAGGATGATGAGGAGTTGGGAGGCAGTATGTTTGTAATGTTCCTAGGACTTTTATAGGAACCAGAATTAGGGTTAGGGATAACAAGTATATATTGAAAGAGGAGAACAGAACTGTTCAGGCTTGGAGATGATGGGGGAATTCCAGGCTTTAGTACATGGTTTCCCTCTCTATCTCTCTTTTTTAACTTCTGCTCAGCAATGAAACCACACCCTTCCTTCTTCCTGAAAGTAATGTTTAACTTCCTCTCCCTGCTGCCTTACCCTCTCTATGTAATAGGGTGGGGAAGAGTCTCCCAAGGTGGCTGGATCTCACTGTATTCTGTTGAAAGAGAGTCATATGTATTTTTACATAGTATAATGTCAATTTTACTTCTCGCTGTTCAAGACAGAACAACTTAAGGGTGACATTTTTTAAATGTGTTTTGCGACTCTAATAATTGGTGGTGAGGATGTTAAAATCTGTTGACTTGAGGGGAGTTGGGGTACTTGTTTTTTTCCTGCTTGGAAAGGGAGCCTCATCTCTTGCTTCTTTTAAAAGCTGCTTGGTATGGGAGTTTCCTTTGGTAGCAGAGCATGAAGATGTGTGGAACAATAAAGCAGGCTTTGGAAACCCCCCAACCTAGCCTTTCCAACTTATATTCTTACGGCTTTCCAAAATGGTTGTGTTTTGGGAAACTTACCTGAGTCTCTGCTATTTACTCAACAAGGAGTTTTTAAGTGCCTGTTATGTGCCAGGCACTGTTCAAGGCACTAGGGATATGTTATTGAGCAAAACTTAACCCCCACCCCCACCCTCATGGAGCTTACATTCTTATGTTCCAGAGACCCAGTCTGCTGATTCCAATTTTAAGGAAAATGCTCAGACTAAGGAGTGATTTTTTTTTTCCCCCCATAATGAGTACTGACAGAATGACTCCAGGCCACAGATACAAATATCTTCTTGAAAGCCCTTTTCCTGTTTGGAAAAAAGATCATTTGTGTTTGATAGAGCAAAGGAAGGCCACAAAATGAATTGTCTTCTTGTGGGCTATGTTTCAGAACGGTCGGTTTGTGGGCGATGGTGACCTTGAGCGACAGAAATTTTCAGATCTGAAACTCAACGGACCCCAGGTAATTCTTTTGGCTCAAGGTTTGGGTTGCTTCTTTTGTATCTTCTATAAGAGCATATTAGTGTCTTGTAAAGTGCCTGGCACATTGTAAGCACTGATTTATTTAGGAAAGTAAAAGAGTAGAGCTTCAAAATATATATGTAGTTTTGTTGTGGAATGAATTTTAATGATCATTGATCCAGTATTTGATCCTTCAGTTACTGTATCCCTTTTCTGGAATGGGTATACATCTACTTTGAGGAAAAGCCTACTGAAAATCTGGCTGGTCTTGAGCCTTAGGCTGTATCTGGAGAGTAACCTAGAGCTAGTCAGAAGATGGCTCTTACTGGGATTTTCTGATTCATCTTATAAGTTCTTTATTGGGTGAGTATTTTTGAAGGATCATGCAGATATAGATGTAGCTACAGTTAACAGTTCATATTTACTTAGATAACCAGAACTAGGAAGTTAAAACTGCTGTCTCTGTCACTTGGGCGTTGATGTGGCTATAGTTAACTCAGTTCAAATTTGTTAGAACTGGGAGATTATATCCTCTGCCCTTTTGTATAAGTTCAAAAGATGGGGACAGCCACCCCTCCAAAAAGTCTTGGGGCCCATGGAAGATACACGAGCAGTCTTTGTCCTCAGGGAATCAATGCTTTTCACTTGGTCGAATTGTTAACATATAGGGCTTAATAGTACCTTTTCCCTTTTCCGTATAGGATCACAGTCACCTTCTCTATAGCACCATCCCCAGGATGCAGGAGCCAGGGCAGATTGTGGAGACCTACACGGAAGAAGACCCTGAGGGAGCCATGTCTGTTGTCTCCGTGGAGACCTCAGATGATGGAACCACTCGTCGCACAGAGACCACAGTAAGCTAAGGCTTATATAAGGCCTGGGATGATGGAGGAGGTCTTCCTATGATCTCTATTAGGGGAGAGATTAAGCACTTAATTAAGGTGGATGAAGGGCCACTGATCTATAGCAAAAGCATAAAGAAAGTGATCTTTGTCCAGACAGAGAAGATAGAAGAGATGTGGGAAAATCTAATGGAATGGGGGAGAGAGACAGTATATCAAGGTCTATAGTAGCTTCCCTTACAGGCCTAGTTATTGCCAGGACAATTTTCCTGCCTGGAGACCTCCTTAGAAGATGGAGAGAAGGGGTAGATAGTAGGTTGTGAGGCATTTCTAAGTAAAGTGAGCTGGAGGTAGGGGTTTGTTTCTTTTTCTTAGAGTGGTCTAGAATTTAAGCTTATATTGTTCATTAATTTTTCTTTTCTCTTTTCTTTAAGGTCAAGAAAGTAGTGAAGACCGTGACAACACGGACAGTACAGCCAGTCCCTGTGGGACCAGACGGGCTGCCTATAGATGCCTCATCAGTTTCTAACAACTATATCCAGACTCTGGGTCGTGACTTCCGTAAGAATGGCAATGGGGGACCTGGTCCCTACGTGGGGCAAGCAGGCACTGCTACCCTTCCTAGGAACTTCCACTACCCTCCTGATGGATATAGCCGCCACTATGAAGATGGTTATCCAAGCAGCAGTGACAACTATGGCAGTCTGTCCCGGGTGACCCGCATTGAGGAGCGGTATAGGCCCAGCATGGAAGGTTACCGGGCACCTAGTAGACAGGATGTCTATGGGCCACAGCCCCAGGTTCGGGTAGGTGGGAGCAGTGTGGATCTGCATCGCTTTCACCCAGAGCCTTATGGTCTAGAGGATGACCAGCGTAGCATGGGCTACGATGACCTGGATTATGGCATGATGTCCGATTATGGCACTGCCCGTCGAACTGGGACACCCTCTGACCCTCGCCGACGCCTCAGGTAGGCAAGAAAACGGGTCTTTTCAAGGTAGTGGAAAGGGGTAGTTCTTTCTCCTCCTAAATGCTTTTTGGGATCAGAGACACTTAAGGCCCCCCTCCTTTGCCTGTTTTTTTTTGTTTGTTTGTTTGTTTTTGTTTTTTTTGGTGGAAGGCCACCCTGTTCTTCCCTTTTCTAATTTTACTAAGCATCGACTTGCTTTTTTGTCTCCTTTTTCCTTAGAAAAATCATGTTCTTATTATAGAAAACAACTTGTGATGGTTATTGGTCTCTGTCCTGAAGAATGTGGGCTTTGCTTCTTGCCAAGAGTTTCTGTTATTTCTGCCTAAGTCTGACCCCCTTTTGGTGCTAGGGAGCATTGCAGCGGAGCCTGGTGCCGGGGGCTATGGAATGCTCATTGTTCCTGTGAACTCCTTTAGCTTCTGGTTTGGTATTAAGACAGAGAGTTAAGGGTTTTAGGCTTTCAGGGCCAGAATAGACAGTTACAAGAACCCTCCCTGTGGTGGTTTTAATCTCAAGTTAAAAACAAACCTTGATCTCACAGAAGCCCTGGCACTTTACACCTGGGTTCTTACATTTGATTATAAAGTGAAATGGGGGTGGCATCCTTAGACAGTTGTATATTATTTACGCTCTGAGAGGTCACTAAGAAGCTGTCTAGTCTGATTGTCCTGCTCATCCCTGGGGATTCTTTGGTGATGCAAAATGGGAGTGATTGATGTTTTGACTGGTAGGTGGTTTGCCTTGAGAGAATACTTGAGAAAGGGGGTTGGCAAATCTTATCTGTAAATGACCAGATAGAACTATTTAGCCTTTGCAGGTCACATTTCATTTTTGTTGTATGTTGTTGTCATGTGTTCTTTTTACAATCTTTTAAAAATATACAAACCATTCTTAGTTCTGGGGCTGTACAAAAATAGGGTTGGCTCATGGGCTGCCAACCCTGCTTTAGAATAAATCAGAGACTGTGTTTTCCAGTCAAAGAGAAGTAATAAGAAATAAGGAAGATTTATGAATGTCTTGGTGGTAAGGATAGCCAGCATCTGTTGCCAAATTTCTGTATGAGGTCATGACCTTCTAAAACAAAAGCATTGGTGCTCATTTTCCTCATATTAAGTAGGTTGGTTAACAGTGACTGGGTTGGGCCCAGGGGTATAGGCCCCATTATCTAAGCTTGAGTCACTCACCTTTCAGGTAACTTTTAGACAGCTAATCCAACTCCCATGTGACTCACCTTTTATTCTTGGGGGTGGGGGTAAGGCACCAGACCTCAGCTGGTACAGCTTGGAGCAGTGGTAGATAATAGCTATCATCTAAGTGGTCTGTCCAGGGTGTTGGCTCCTTCTGCTTATTGACAAGTCTGCCTTTTCTGACTTCCTCATTAGTAAAGTGATTGGACCTAGGTGGGTGTGGGTGGCCAGGTCATTCTCTGCTGTCCCTAGCCGCGGCAGTTGACATAGAGAGGGTTTTGGGCCAAGTTCTTGGGTTTATTCCAGGGTGGCACTGAACTTGGAAACCTGCTTGACTAGCAGGAACATTTGTAGCTTCCTGTTCGGGGCCTAGGAGAGTAATACAAGGTCAAATGAAAATAGTAAAGCAGAATGATTAGTGGAAAAAGCACTGAACCAGAAGACCTTAGTTCTGGTTGTGCCTTTGCCACTAGCTCTGTACCTTCAAGCAAGTCATTTAATCTTTCTGGGCACAGCTTCGTTATTTGTAAAATAAAAGAATGTCATGATCCACTGCTTGTAAAAGAAGGAAATACTTCTTGAGTGGCCAAAATCTTGGTTATTGTAATTGCTTATATTAAAATAATAATAAAAGTAAAACATGTTAGTGCATTTCCTTCGAGTTCTTTTTCTGTGCATGTAAACATACTGACTTTATTTTCTCCTACGAAAATGGAATCTTACATAGTAATTAGTATCCTGCTTTCAAAATTTAGCTGTATAACCTATTCATTTGTTTCAATGGTATTAAAAACTAGTGATTTTTACTAAATGCTTTGTCCATCTAAATCACTGTCAAGAGTGGTTGATATTGACAGCTATGGGGCAAGCCCTCTGCTTAGGATAACCTTGAGGGTTTGCTGACAGTGGGAGTGGTTTTGTGGGACAAAAAAGGAGCTCGTTTGGAGAGTTCCACACAATAGATTCTCCTCTCTCCTGTGGGAGCCGCAGAGCAAGATGAGCTCACAGATAATGGGTCTCTTCCTTCCTGGTGGTTATGAATAAATAATAGTGTGACAGACTCACCCTCTAGTGGTTGTTGGTAGTACTGAAATAGGAATAATCTTTACCTTCAATTGCGTCGTCTCTTCCTTTTCTCAGTGACTGGGTATCCCAGTATGGTAGTGGTCGGTCTCTATTTTGACAGAATTGGAGGTATTGTCTTTAGAAGTTGGAGGCTAGAAATCACGTCTCCAACATATTTATTGAGTAAAATTAATGTTCAGGCTTATATACCTCATCAGTACTAAAGCCGAATCCTTGTATGGTGTAGCAAGAAGTCCTGTACCATGTTTACTAATCACCTCCTCTTCTATGATTTCCAAAATAGGATAAGGAGAGCCTGAAATGTAAAGTGTGTTTAAGGGTCTTATCCTACCAGCTGTTTCCTCTGTGTAAATGTCTCATGTCCTGTTTAGCTAAGGGCTTATAAGAACTGCTCTCAGACATTGTTTGCTGACTCCTGTGGCGTTGAATCAGTTGCTTTGGTTAACTGCTGTCTGAAGGTTTATTTCAATCTTTATCCAGAGGTTAACAGCTGTCAGGTACCATTCATTACTAAGCAGGGTTCGGTTCTGTGTGTGTGTGTGTGTGTGTGTGTGTGTGATTACCATCTCTGAGTGCTTGTTACTCTCCTCTGGGCTAGTAAACTTCACAGCAGGGAGAGGGTAGTTTTAATTTAATGGCAGATGCCTTTAAAATTATTACCTCATTAAGAAAAATTGATTATTTATGTAAATGAGAGAAGATCTAATGTAATAAAAATGGGGTTACTCTTACCTTAAAGATGAGAGGATAATGGGAGCTCTTTGAGAAACCAGACTTGACAGCTTTGATGTATTCTTCTTTCCTCTCGGTTCTTCCAACACTGTAGGAGCTATGAAGACATGATTGGTGAGGAGGTGCCATCAGACCAGTACTATTGGGCTCCTTTGGCCCAGCATGAACGGGGAAGTTTAGCAAGCTTGGATAGTCTGCGCAAGGGAGGGCCTCCACCCCCCAACTGGAGACAGCCAGAGCTGCCAGAGGTGATTGCCATGCTGGGCTTCCGCTTGGATGCTGTCAAATCCAATGCGGCTGCCTATCTGCAACATTTGTGCTATCGCAACGACAAGGTGAAGACTGATGTTCGGAAGCTCAAGGGCATCCCAGTACTGGTGGGATTGTTAGACCACCCCAAAAAGGAAGTGCACCTTGGAGCCTGTGGAGCACTCAAGAATATCTCTTTCGGGCGGGACCAGGATAACAAGATCGCCATAAAGAACTGTGATGGAGTTCCTGCCCTTGTGCGATTGCTCCGAAAGGCTCGCGATCTGGACCTCACTGAAGTCATTACTGGTGAGTTCTAGGCCCAAGGGAAGCTGCTAGAAAGTGGGGTCACTGTTACTTGTAGAGATGTTGAGAGCTGGAAGGATTTCTCGTCCTTTTCTTTTGATTAAGGTGGTGAACTGGTGGCCTTTGGGTCAGATTTCATGGGCTTGTTTGGATCATGCACAGTTTTCACAATTTTAAAGAATCAGTTGCTAATGTTTAAAATTCAGAAGATTTCACTTAAAATTCACAAATTTTTGGCTTCTATTAAAAATGTAAAAGGACTGGTAACAATGGATCCGTTTTGCTCCCTGACAGTAGTTGGTCTGAGCTGATGAGGCATGTGAACTCTGGTTTGCAATAATCCCCAACACATTCTGTTATGTCTGACCAACTACTGCCATATAGAAAGTGGTCACCCAAACATTGAAGCTGAGTGTCAATTGCCGTTTTTCTGTGTTCTTTCAGTTTCTTTAAATTATCTGCTTGTCCTGACTCACCTGCCTGGTGTATATAGATATTCGAGCTTGGTCCTTGCTTTAGAAGAGTGGTTTTTCAGGTTGCGGGGCGTGACCCTTTAGTGTGTATTGAACATAATTTTATGGATCACAGTCAGCATTAAAAAGAAAGAAAATGGCAATAATGATTGGTTCTCAGTTGGGGCAATCTCGACCCCTAGAGGATGTTTGCAATGTCTGGAGATGCTTTTGGTTGTCACAACTTGAGGAGAGAAAGAGGGAGTGCTACTGGCATCTGATGAGTAAAGGCCAGAGATACTGCTAAACATCTAACAATAGACAACACAGCTCCCCACAACAAAGAATTATCTAGCTCAAAAAGCCACTGGCGAAGAGGTTGAGAAACTCTGGTATATGTAGCTCAGAGAGCATTGCTTGTGTTGTTTTATGAAACTGTTTTCATGATATAGATGTTTGTATTGAGCCATAATATAAAATATATTTCTTAACTGTGGGTAACAGAAGCTTGAATGTCATTCATTACAAGGTATTTGGTCATTGAGGAAGACTGAGAAATGATGGAATAGGGATTCTCTTTGACATTCTTTGAATATATTATCTTGGGTACTAGAGAGCTATCTGACGATTTGTCTCTGCCAGGGACCCTGTGGAATCTCTCATCTCATGACTCAATCAAAATGGAGATTGTGGATCATGCGCTGCATGCCTTGACAGACGAAGTGATCATTCCGCATTCTGGTTGGGAGAGGGAACCTAATGAAGATTGTAAACCACGCCATATTGAGTGGGAGTCAGTGCTTACCAACACAGCTGGCTGCCTTAGGTAACATAGGACTTTGAGAGTATGAAGTTTGAATTTTTGAGAACTAACTTCAATTTCTTTAAAAAAAAAAAAAAAAAGTTAAAATTCTTTAGCCTACCATTCAGCCTTCATTCCTATCCATTGCATTCTATGACTCCAGCCTGTCTTTCTGCCTTGGTCACTGCTTCCTCATGTATGGCATACTCCTGCTATGTCAGTTTACCTGCTGTTGCCTATATATTTTCCTTGCTTCTATGCCTATTTGACTTTGTTCGTTTAATTTGGTGAACATTTATTCAACACCTCCCATAAGTAAGGCACTTGTCTAGTCCAGGGCTTGTGTCGGTGTTTGCATCCCTGCCCTCACTTATCTGTGTTTCAGGTCAGGCTGTGATCAGTGCAACAAAAAGAGTACAGAGTACTAGAAGGGTAGGAGGTAGCTGAGGAAGATCTTTCTGTCTGTAATGCCCTTCTCTCCTTATTCATCTTTTGGGGCTAAATTCAAGTACCTTTATTTCACAAAGGTTTTCCTGATTTTTTTCTTCTTAAGTCCTGTAATTGCTACAATATACTCTTTCTATCTTGGGGATATACTCCTTTATGCTCTGCCTTAGCCTTCATTTGTACTCGTAGGCAAAAAGTATCTATTCCATCTTGAATTGCTGTGGTTAATATATTTTATTTATGCCTTCCCTGTCCTCTGCCCCAGGCCTGGTTATAAATGTCCTGAAAACAGCGCCTGTCTTATTCAGCATTCAACTGGAGTGCCTTGCTTACAGTGTGTCTTCACTATTTGTAACAGTTAATTTTTTTTATTTTTTTTTTAAAGGGTAGTGAGGAGGCTTGTAGATGCTGAGGGATCTTAAAAGAGGATTTCTGGATTCGAGTCATCTTGACACTTCTCCCTTTCCCCTTAGGAATGTCAGCTCAGAGAGAAGTGAAGCTCGCCGGAAACTTCGAGAATGTGATGGTTTAGTGGATGCCCTCATTTTCATTGTTCAGGCTGAGATTGGGCAGAAGGATTCAGACAGCAAGGTTAGTTAATGGCTGAGTGAATTCTGTTCACAACAACCATGAGGTACCTGTAACGCCAGACCTATTATCTCAGGGTTTTAAATAACATTAGATACGTATACCCGCCCTTGCTCCCTCAAGTGGGTATTCACCTTACAGGAAAACTGTTTTCTTTAGAATTTCTTTCACCTGTATATTTTAAAGCTCCTTTGCTCTATTTCCAAGGTTGAACATTTTTCTAAGTAGAAGAAAATAAAAAACTTAGGACAGAGGCTCTACGTTTTATGTCATACACCAAATGGTGGCAGACACCTTCCATTAGCCTGAGGCTACAAGGATTTTGAGAAGCTTGGGGCACTTAGAGGCATTGTGAGAGTTGATGGGTTGGGCTATGCTTTTGAGGATCAGTAATAATATCTGAATCATGGAAGCCCGTAGTTGCTGGGACATCACTATAGGCATTCTCTTCTCTCATTGAGCCTTTTCTCTTATGTTTCCAAGCTTGTGGAGAACTGTGTTTGCCTTCTTCGCAACTTGTCGTATCAAGTTCACCGGGAGATCCCACAGGCAGAGCGTTACCAAGAGGCACCTCCCAATGTTGCCAACAGTACTGGGCCACATGCTGCCAGTTGCTTTGGGGCCAAGAAGGGCAAAGGTGAGTCTTAGTTCCTTGCTCCTTGCTCTTTAACATAGGACTGGGAAAGGAAGGAATACTTAGTTTTAGGTGCAAAATACTTGCCGAGCAGCATAGGAGTCTGCCTAGTCAAGGATGTCTTTTTGTTCTCTGCTGCTTCCTCTGTGTTGTGTGCTTTGTTCAAGGTGGTGGCAGTGGTGGTAGTGGTGGTGGTGGTGGTATTGGTACCAATGATTGGGGCTGTGAAGGATGAGAACTCAACTAATCTGGGGCCTTCTCCCCCATTCCTCCTTTGTGTTTCCTATGTTTTTCTTTTCCTCTCTGCTTTCCTGCTTATTTGCCCATGATCCTGTTGACACCTCTCTCCTGCATTTTTCCTCCTTCATTTCTCTGCTTTCCACCTTGGGTGACGCACTGGAAGATGAGTGGTTCTCCAGAGGTGAGTGGAATCTTTTAAGGCGCTTATCTACTTCTAATTTGCATGTTTTGTTTTTAGCTTCCCTAGTGTTTCCTTGCCTAACCCTTCCCTGTGGATGCATGTAGGAAAATTCAGTTGAGGAAGACCACTGAAACATGTTTAGCTCTTCTGAACTAATGGCTCATGGCATGCTATTCCTGGGCAGCAGCCCCAGTTGTCAGAACTCAGGGCAATAGCAACAGTGGTTAGCCTTATCTTACCGTTCTGCTGCCTGTTTTCTGTTCTTGTTTCTGTACAGCCCCCTGCTGGGACAAGCTGGGGGCCCAGTTGTTTTTTTTTTCTTTTTCCCCACTTGATGCATCTCTGATCCAAAGATTTTCACTGAAGAATAAAAAATGTACCAGGTGGACTTTTTCCTTTCGTAAAATTTTTACCCCTTCCTCCTTTTTTTAATTTCCAAAGGGAAGAAACCCACAGAAGATCCAGCAAACGATACAGTGGATTTCCCTAAAAGAACTAGTCCCGCTCGAGGTAAGTTATCTTTTTCTTTTCAGTCTCCAAGGGTCTCATAAACATAGTCCACAGATAAGTATTTGGTAGCCTAACAGTAGATTACACAACATGCTCACTGTTTTCTCTCTGATTTATGGATTTAAAGTGATGGTGAAAGTATTGGGAAGCTCTGGTATTACAGCAGTAACTTTCAAGGGACTGCTTGTAATGGCAACGGTTCACATTACTTGAGGATAGGATAAGGTTCTGATAGTAGCCCCAAGAACTATAGTGGCTATTAGGGTAACCGTGGTAGTCCCAAGAACTATAGTGGCTACTAGGGTAACCGTAGTTCTTGGGATTTAAACTTTACCTGTTACAAGAAGCCTCTTTATCACAGTTTGGGTCTTTATATTAATCCATACAGTGAGTCCAAAATTCCCAGGATATAAAAAGTTTGGATGTTGTTAAATCTGTGATAGGCCCTTTTTACTTAGTCACAGTAAAGGTCGGCAGAAGGACTCAGTTAAGTAAGAAATAATTCATTTGAGATGAGGAATCTTTAACCCTGAGTGCTCTCAATGAGCAAATGAATCACCTGAGTGTCAAGCGAGGCCAAGGTAAACTTTAGGAGAAAAGGGGCAAGGAGGAAGGATAGAGAAGAGTTGCATATGACGAGTTGATATCTGTTCTGCTTTTACCGTGGGTTAATATTGTTAAGGCATGGAGTCAAGTCTCTGAGTTTGCTCTTGGGTAAGTGGGAGAGTTTAGGGAACCTAATGGTCGAGAAGTGTAAACCCATCAATCCAGAGTACTAAGCCTGGATTTCAGCCAGCCACAGCCTGGTTTGTAAACACCGATTAGCATCCTTTGCTTTCTTGCCCTTTCTTGTGCAGGCTATGAGCTTTTATTTCAGCCAGAGGTGGTTCGGATATACATCTCACTCCTCAAGGAGAGCAAGACTCCTGCCATCCTAGAAGCCTCAGCTGGAGCTATCCAGAACTTGTGTGCTGGGCGCTGGACGGTGAGTACCTTTTTAGAAAATGGATTTGGAGGTGGGAGAATGTAGCTAACTAGTTTGCTGCCATTTGTAACCTGTTCCACCTCCATGTGCTACTTCTAGTATGGTCGATACATCCGCTCTGCTCTGCGTCAAGAGAAGGCTCTTTCGGCC